>NC_041708.1:16857679-17531679 GCF_900700375.1 Denticeps clupeoides
GCAGCCTGCTGTCAGCTCTCCTTAAGCAAGTGGACACCCATGGGGCTAGGGCTGACCTAGATAACAGAGACAGTCCCACTCTACTCCTGTGTGTGTGTGTGTGTGTGTGTGTGTGTGTGCACGTGTGTGTTCAGAAATGCCATACAAAATCAGTCTGATGTCAAAGACTGGCCCTCCTCAACCAGCACTAGTGTGCAAATGAAAGCGTGAGAAAATGGCGGTGGAGAGGCGAACATGTAGGGATGGATTCCTGTGTGTGTTTATGTAAAAAAAATTGTAGAGATGGCTGTTGTGAAAATGGAAGGCCGCGTTTCTGTAATTTGTGACCTGAATGGGTAATGCTCCAGGGGCTCATGCTGTCTCCTCTGTAATTCTTCAGGTGGCCTGGGAGAGGCGGTGTGCTCAGCAATGGTGAATGAGCCAGGCTTCACCCTGCAGCGCCTGGCTATTGCCCATGTGCCCCGCAGTGGGAAACCGGCTGAGCTGCTGAAGATCCATGGCATCGACCGTGACGCCATTGCCCAGGCTGTCAGAAAGATGCTCAGCAGCTCTGCCAATGCTAAGTAGTTTGGCAGTGCCCACATGCCCCGCCCTCTCCATTTGATCCCTTCCTTGAACCCAAGACAGTGTATCACATGACCCTCTAAAGAGATACCATCCCACCCCCTTACCTGTGAGGTAATGTTGTAATGTGAGTAATGTACATTTTAGTGTAAGTGGCACAACTTCCAATTTTTTTAAGTTTTTGTCTCACGCGCACACACACACACACTTTCCAGCTCATCTCTTGAGATGCATTATGTGATTTAGATTGAAAAGTTTGTAGTATCAGTAGGTTTACACTGAAGATGGTGAGTTATGTATGTTATGTGATGCTCATGGTTATTTTTTTGTTTTGTTTAATATTAATCAACCAAAACAAAAATGTATTTTAATAAATTTTTTATTGACTGGGGCGGGGCTTATTTCCCAGGGCGCAGGATAATGTGTTTGTTTCTAATACAAACATGTCTTTTGTAAAACTCATTATTATTGTGACATTTGTTGAGTGTAGTGCAGAAAAGCAAACCAAAACAGACATGGAAACATGTCTTTATGGCGAACTGCTGTGTGCACCAGCGACATGAAGATACTGAAGCATGTGCTACCATCTAAATTGCCAAACAGCGTGTTCTGTCTGTCTTCTTCCACCTATTAAACTCCTCTGCATTTACATTTGACATGTCTGCTGTGTCTGTTTTTGGTGTGTGTGTGTGTGCGTGTGCGTGCGAGTGTGTGTGTACATTCTTCCAGCTGTGTGCTGACCCATAGGCTAAACAATCTTTAATGGAAGGGCTGAGGAAGTAAAGAAACCAAATCCTGTTGGATGAATGAGAATTGCTGAAGACATTTACATTTGCACATATTAAAATGTACATAAACTCTTAAAATCATGTATTCAAAAGCATGTATCCAGGTGAATAGGCATTACATTTTCGGCATTTGGCAGACGCCCAGAGCGACTTACAACGCGTTTAAGTTACCATTGATGAAGAGATCAATTCCGGTTCACTAGGACCCCAACTATGAATACAATCATTTACAGCTCAAGACCATTTAGATACATTATTCTGTATTCTGCCTTCTGTATTACACTTACAATTATATGATTATTGTCTGTAAAACTTTTCAGGTCATTAGTATGAACTTCGTCACACAAAGCAGAATTAAAGACATGCTGTGTGCCATTTATTTTAAAATAACTACGACAAACCTCTAAAAACCTTTAAAAGGCAAAGTCAGATAGCACGTAGTCAAACAATGAATGAAAAAGAAATCAAACTCAAGCTTGCATGTCCACAGTACAACAGCAGGATACATTTCAAACTGCAAACTACAGATAATTGTTGTTATGTTCATGTATAAAGTTCCATTACTGTATTCACCATAAAAAATCTTTCCACCATGTTTATTAAATTGCATGTGGTGTCCATCTAATGAATGATTGTGCTCTCTAGCTTCTAAGGTGATATTTGTACAGTATCTTTGTAGTCACTTGAAATCACTAAATTTTTTCTTGTTGATTTTCAGAATTAATTAATCTGCTGTTGGAACCTCAGGAAAGTAACAAACTCATTAACAACAGTCAGCATCACTGTCATTTAAACCATGCAATCAAAGAGTTTTATTATGAAAAAAAAATATTCCAAAAAAATAAATGACCATGACATTATATCTCTCCATATAACCATATCTAGTAGTAAGTCACTGGAACATTACTACTAGAGTAAAGATGGCAGCGCCCAGAACCCCCAGTGGGCACACAACCCAACCCAGACCCGCTGACCCAGCACACAACCCAGCATGCTGGCGAGTATAAAAGGGTCACGATTCCTGAATGCTCCTTACCTGCTCTTGTTTGCCTCTGATGACCTTTGATCTTCTTCAGTCCTATAACTATTCTGCTCTTGCTGTAGTGATGTATTTGTCACATGCATATATACCAGTACCAGTACATGCTGTGAATTTTTTTTTTTAGATCTGGACATTGTCAGCATAACAGTGGAAGCAGAGGTTGTGAAGGCGAATGATATCTCTGAGAGGGAGGATGTAAATGATGAAGAGTAAAAGCCCAAGCACTAAGCCTTGGGGGATGCCCTGAGACAAAGCTGCAGGAGAGGAGCAGCAGTTGTTGAGATGAATGAACTGTTGACAGTTTAGAAGGTATGATTTTAGCCAGGATATTGAGAATCCACTCTAGGCAGGAGAGGAATATACTGTGGATAATAGTGTCAAAAGCTACACTGAGCATGCTGTGATGTCCAGTGTCGGAAGAAAGAATGTCACTGGTGAGTTTGAGTAGAGCAGCTTCTATACTGTCATGGGAGAGAAAACCTAACTTAAGTGTTTCAAGTAGGTCATTAGAGTATAAGTGGGCTTTTATTTGAGATGCAACCACATGCTCCAGAATTTTGAACAGAAATGAGAGGTTGGAAATAGGTCAAAAGTGTGCCATGTTGTCAGGGTTGAGACCAAGTTTCTTGAGGAAAGGTGTGACAGCCAGTTTAAGTGAGCAAGGGACAGAGCCTGGCGCAATGACTGAGAAAGACAAGTGGGACTGGGATAGGGACTGGAAGATGAGAGGAAGTGGTGATGGAGGCTGTGATGTAAGGTGGGGGGATGGTGCAGAGGCCAATATATTGTAGATGGTTTTCTACTTATTTGTTCCTTGTATGCTTGAAGATGAACTGTTAATCAACCTTTTTGTGCAGTATTACAAGTCAAGGCTTTTTCATTTTGTGTAGTTCAGGAGAACCAAGAAGCCAACATGGTGAAATGCCTTTTTTTGTTCTGGTGGGAGCAAGTCTATCAAGACAAAAGGAGAGGGTATTGTTTTAGTATGTAACCATGTCATGTGTACTGATAGACAGAGGGTGTGCAGAGGATTGCAGAGTACTGGTTAATAGATATATGAAAGTAGATGAAGACACTGATTTGAGATTTCTGAAAATTATGTAGTTACTGGGCTCTTAAGATCGGGATATCCATACTAACAGGTAGATTACTGAGATATGAACATTTGTGCTGGAGAGTTGGGGAAGAGTGAGTCCAGTGGTACAGACCAAGTCTGACGACTTTAGCTGGGGAAATTTACATGCTGCTGAAGTAATTACAGAAATTCTATGGCAGGTTTGCAGTTTGCATATTCAATATGAAATCTGAAATCACCAAGGAGGATTGAAGGCAAAGAGACACAAAGCTGGATCAGAAAAAATGAGGAGTGGGGTTTGGGCGTGCGATACATTAATGAAATAGTGAAGGCGTTTGGACCAGACAATTTAAAGGTAAGATGTTTGAATGAATTTACAGTCCAAGGTGCAAATGGATGTTGTTTTATGTCCTTTCTGTATATGGCTGTAACACCACCAATGCACTTTTCAAGGTGGGGTTTGTCAATATATGTGAAACAAGCAGGAGTGCTTCCAGAGGTTTGTGCAAGGTCTCAATGAGGCAGAGAACAGCCAGGTTGATGTCAGTGAAGAATTCATTAATTTACATTTACATTTACATTTAAGGCATTTGGCAGACGCCCTTATCCAGAGTGACTTACAACGTGCTTTCATGTTACTATTGATGAAGTGATCAGTTCTAGTTCATTAGGACCCTCAACTATGAATACAACCTTTTTATTCACCTTTATATTCTGTATATAAGTTAGACAATAAGAAAGTTACAAGTTAATCTAAATATTCTCTAAAGAGGAAGGTCTTGAGCTGCCGTTTGAAAATACACAGTGACTGAGCTGTTCTGACCTCGAGGGGAAGTTCATTCTACCACTGAGGGACCAAGACGGAGAAGAGTCTAGATGAATGTCTTCCTTTTACCTTCAGAGATGGAGGGACCAAGCGAGCAGTACTGGAGGCTCGGAGTAAACGAGGTGCAGTGCGAGGTGTAATAAGGACTGTGAGGTAGGATGGTGCTACTCCATGTTTGGCTTTGTAGGCCAGCATCAGTATTTTGAACCTGATGCGTGCAGCTACTGGGAGTCAGTGGAGGGAACGTAGCAGAGGGGTGGTGTGGGAGAATTTGGGAGGGTTGAAGATCAGTCATGCTGCTGCATTCTATATTAGTTGTAGAGGTCGGATGGTACATAGAGGTAGACCAGCTAGAAGGGAGTTGCAGTAATCCAGTCTTGAGATTACTAAGGACTGAACCAATAGCTGGGTGGCCTGTGTTGACAGATAAGGGCGGATTCGTCTGATATTGAAGAGAAGGAATCTACATGAGCAGGAAAGATTGCTGATGTGTGTAGAGAAGGAGAGTTGGTTGTCTATTGTTACTCCAAGGTTGCAGAAGGAGAGAGCTGCGAGTTGTCTAGATAAATAGCAAAATCCTGATGTGGTGAAGAATCTGCTGGAATTAATATTAGTTCAGGATACAGGATTCAACAGTATACCGTTGTTATTGAGAAAGCAGGTATTCAGCAGAGCCAGTTTCAAGTGAAGTTGCAGTATGATTAGATCTGGGGTTTCTCATGATGATGCGATGCACATGGAGCAGAAGACAAAAATGATGGAAATGAGCCAGGCGATGAAACCTTGTAATCGAACCTCCACCTAGAGCCTGTGCACCAAGGTTGCAGATTGCGATACACCTCAGCCCAGCAAACATCCATGCTGCCCATGCAGAATCCGGTGCTGGAGAGCTAGTAGCTAGTGGTTGGAGAGCTGGAGCAAGGAGATGGCGAGCTGGAGCGCAAGCAGCTGGAAGTTGTGAGGTCACACAGGGTTCCACCGTCCATCTCCATTAAGCAGTCGGAGATTCTGTGACGCGAACATTCCAGAATCACAGAATGATGGTGGAGGAATGATGTAAGCACTTCCTGCTTTTTTTTTTTTTTTACTTTGTCTAAAACCTCTCCTGCATTAAGGTGACAGCAGGTCCAAAAAGTTGGAGGGCTGATCTAAAAAAATGCATCTTATCTGTCATTGTGGACATGTAAAGCCACAAGCTACAGTGTCCTGCCCGTGAACTGAGCAGAGCAGCGTGACACATGCAAAGTCAGATCAGTGACTGTGTGGATCTTGGTCCAGATTGCATCCACATGTCCTGCTCCAGCTCTGCCAGGTATGCCATGAGGAGTGTTAATGCGTTTACTGCATGCCTCGTCTGCGGCAAAAATGTGTAATTCTTTAAAAAAAATGGATGCAGTGAACCGATCCACCTTATGTGGGAGCTTGGGGCAGTAGGAGTTTCCAGGTAATTTGCCATAGAAGCCTCAACGAGGGGCATGCGGGCACATCTGCTGGCCACCGTTCCCCTCAAAGTCCACTGGGGTAGACAGACAACCCGTAGACAGGGGTACACGCTGTGTACGGCCTAGTCCAGAATCTGGTCCTCCAGCTCCTCCAGGCGGGATCACAGTCCAAGTTATGCCAAGCCTTGTCTGACAGGTCCACCGATGCTGCAAGGGAGATGGACTCCCCATCCTGGAGAGACATAGGTCCGTCCATGTTGAGCAAGCAGTCGCCCATGTCAACGTCCAATTCAGCTGGAGATGGCTGGTCAACCCAGTCCAGGTCATCGCATACCTCCTTGTGGTCCGAGTGAGGCTGCTGTAGCATCAGGTCCTCGCCAAAACATTGGTTTAAGAAGGTTGCCTGCTGACAGAAACAGCCCAGGGAAAGAATGAGGGCGCCGGGGGCTTTATTAAGAGGAGGCGGGGCCAGTGTCTCATCAGTGTCCCATCTGGCCAGGATGTCAAGGGACATGTCAAGAGAACTCTAAAACTGTCTTTTTACATAGATGGCATCCTATCACAGAACCACAGTCCATTTGGTTTCACATAAGATTGTAAATGAAGACAACATGGCTAGGTGCTTTATACTGCTGTGCATACTTAACGTACTGATCCAAAAAGGACATTTTGTTAATATTTACTTTTTTCCCCAAAACCTGGTCTGGATCCTGAAATGCCACAGAGGACATTAGAAATTCATTAACTGAGAAAACAGTGAAAGGGATTATTTGTCATTTTGAAACAGCACGGCGCAGCACACAGGGTAATCTTGGCATTTAATCCAGTATTTTGCAGCCATGAATGGCAGACAGGGAGCAGTATGTGAAGATGGAACTCTGCTGCACTGGTAACCTCAGTGCTACCTGGCTGGTTAGTGTATTCAAAAATCAAATTAAGTTGTTGCTCCTTTTAATGTTAAAAATTATATTTAGAAAAAGGTTATTTAATCTGGACGAATTGTGGGTCACGTGTGGACAGAGTGGCGATGTTTGGTGCTTCTCCCTGTTTGCTTCTGCCCCCTGGTGGCCACACGACCCTGTTCTCAGAGGTCGGAAGTGTCGGAAATCCGGCTATGGGGGACACTGCTCACTTTCTGCCTATCATGAAGTGATTAGAGACATCATAGCTAAAAATGACTGTTATTAAAACATAGTTGCAGTCTATTAAAATCTATTGTAACGGGCATTACATTAACACTATGGGATTTAAATATGTGTTTAGATGTTATAATTCACTTAACACATTTACAACAATAACCTCAACTTGGTTAGAGCACAGCCTGCATGTAATGTTCTTTGCAAACAACTATCATTAATATCTTTAAAATAAATCTTGAATAATTAATTTAGTCACAGAAGGCAGATTTAAAAAAAAAATTATTGCATCGTTTGACAGTGCTGGTTTTCTGCTGATAATCGTGGCTGGTCTAACTGGCGTACTACTACAAGGTTTTAGGTTGGTGCTAATAGGTAATCTGTTTATGTGTATAGTCATGGTATACCCTTGTAAAAGACATAAAAGGCAGCTGACCCCGGTTTTATTTATATGGTAAATAATTCCTTCTTTACCTCTGTTTCCATGGTATTGCCTGTGAAAGAAATGGGATGACCAGAGCCATAATTCATCCAAAAATCAACAGAACCTGCAGATGGCGCCTTTGTTTTCAAAATCTTTGCTTTGCTCTTCTTCTTCTGCTTCTTATTTTCATTGGAGATGTTTTCACTTTTCCTAACAAATACAAGCCCAGTCTCAGTCTTTTGAGGTTTTTTTTTTTACAACTTGTGGTATTGTGCATGGCAAATGAATCTGCATTTGTGTATATAATACTAGCAGTTTATTGTCAAATATTTCCCTTCTCTGTAAAAGAGAACAAAAAGCCTGGTGTGAAGTAGGTCTGAAGTTTGTCTATTGTTTTTTTTTTTGCAACCTGAATCCTTCTTAAGGGCATCTTTCAACAGTGTGACAACTGACAATTAGCATATTCCTAATTAAGTATTTCAGCAAAATATCTTGTTTACCACTGTAAAAACAACTATATTTATTAAAGAAAGTCCTCGTTATCCCAGATGTTTATTTTGGAGAGTCAAACAAAAGTAATATATCATATTTATATCATATTTAGGCAGTGGAAACCTCAAATAATTCTCCATGTAGAACCAGCAGCTGATCTCATATTTCAGAAGCTCCTAACTTTCTAATTCTTCATGTAAGTTGGAATTCTTTTCATGATGTGTTTTTGTCTACTCTATTAGCGTTTATACTGAAGAAACATAATGGGAAATTAGATAAACATCAAATGCTTTATGGTCAGTAATTATTAATTCTTACTTGTTGTGATAAGTCGCAGCTTCCCCGCAGTGATGGCCTAGCAGGTTAGGAAACAAGTCAAAACGCCAAGGTGCCACTGCTCACCTAAGGGTGATGGTTAAAAGCAGAGGACACATTTCGTTGTGTGACCGTGTGCTGCGCTGCAGTGTTCACAGTGACAATCACTTCACTTTCAGTTTGTAAGCCCTCTAGGTATTAAAAGTGTCCTTTCCTCTAACTGGGAAAAAGTAATCTGCAAAAGAGCATTTTCTTTTTCCTACAAAACATTCAAGGCGTTGATTTTCCAGAGGGACATCCATCTAATGTATTGTCATAATAATGCTGATAATACATTTTATATATGAATTCCTTACAACGCACATTAAAATAACCAGCAGCGTAGAAATTCGATTTGCATCTATTTACGCCCGCAGTGTGAGGTTAGGGGTTAGAGGTTACGGTTAGGATCAGGTTCAGGGAACTAATCCTTCAACACTTCACCGCCTATGACGACGTCATTGCGGCCACACACGTAGGCGATGGCGTCACCGCGGCTTTGGAGAAGTGCCGCGGCTCTTGGCGCGCTGAATGCTGGGATTTGAAGTGCAGAAGGCCGCAGTGTCCGGGTATCTGTGCGGACAGTGGACGGCGTTTCCCAGCTCCCCCAGTGCTGGTTTCCTGCTCCCCGTCTTCCAGATGGATGATCTCAGCTCTGAGCCCCCCCCCTCCTCGAGCGGAAGGTGACAATAAGGGGGTGTCGGAGGAAGAAAAGGAAACAGCGCAAAGGCTGTAGATGAGGGGCAAATGCGGATTTATTAGCCGGTTGCCCCACATTCGCGTCCCGTATGGCGTGTAGTTTCCTCCGGGAGCGCCTGGCGCCGGAGTCTCAGTAAGGCGCCTCGCCGCCGGCACCCAGCGGCCAAGATGTCCGGGGACGAAGAGGAATTTCCCGAGACGGCGCTGGTCGCCGAGTCCGGGCCGCAGTGGCTGCGGGCGGAGGTCGAGCGCCTGTCTCGGGATCTGAGAGAGACGACCCGGGAGAAGATCCAGGCTGCGGAGTACGGGCTGGTGGTCCTGGAGGAAAAGCAGCAGCTGAAGCAGCGCTACGATGAGCTGGAGAACGACTACGAGTCCGTCCGGCAGGAGCTGGAGCAGCTCAAGGAGGTAAAAGATGATCGAGGAGAAATGGCCTTTACACCCTTACACGCACTTTATACATCATTAACGCAGGCATTAACACGTCCTCTAATTCCGCGATTTGATACATTGAACACCGATATTTCACCCGTGCTACGTAATGGCACCTCACGTCTGTCATTTTCAGCATGCTAAAATCTCGATTAATACAAGATCATTCAAAACAGATACTCTTTGTATTTCTTCCCTGGAATCAGCACTCGATGAAATGAGATTGACATTAACCGACGATTTATAGTGATTAAAAGTGATAAAGTATAGTGATAAAATATTGTATTATATCACGAACACAATCAGTGTTGGGTCAATGAGCAAAATATGTGATGATGCTGATAGGAGATTCTAATCACGAGCAGCAGAAACAACATGGCCCTATTAAGAAATATATATATTTTTTAACATCCCAAACATGAACTTGTCAGATTATGATGATTTGTACTACGATTAAGACTTGTTCTTTCAGTTTCAGCTCACTGATATAACAACACAGGACAATGACAATGTGGATTTGAATTTTAGGACCGTTTTTAATGGGTTGGCGATTTGTGTTCTAATGACAATGCCAATATCCCAGTTATTTGTATGCCACGAGAAAAGACAAGAATTAATGATGCATGAATTTTAGTAACATGTTTTCTTTAAAAGTATTCTAACTGCATCTTAATATTCTGTAACTGAATACATTTATGGTGAGTATTCAGACATCCCTTTGTGGACCAAGAGTGGTTAGTAGTTACTTGAAGATGAATGGTTGAAACTGCATTTGTATGGTGCCAAACCGTCAGGGGTCAGAAATCACTGTGTTTGCTCTTTAGATCTTCTCCCGCCTGGATATTAGGCTTCCAGTAACCTGATTATGGGATTGTTATGACCAGTGTGGGGTTGAGGTGAGATGGGTGTGGTTGAGCCAGGGGTCTGTGACCACAGTGGATGAACTGAACACAGAATTCACTAGAAGAATTGCAGAATGTTCTTTTTCATAGTCATCCTCCTTCTCCTCCACAACCCCATCTTCTCTCTCATTCTATTGTATTTTCACTTCAGTGCTGTAAAAACGTCCTTGGTTAATGTGAAATGCAGACTTGTCTTTCTCTGTTTCAATCTGCTCATCACTTATTGATGCTAAATAAAGAACTAGATCCCCCCGATGGCTGTAAGAGGATCTGTCCTTGTCACCAAAAAAAAAATAAAAAAAATACACAGGCACATTGTCTGTCAGTGTGGAATGCTGGGAAATCTATTTCTCATCAAAGCAGGTCATTTTGCAGAACAGGCTGATGTTGTGGCTTTAAGATCCGGGTGTGGATGGGTGCAGATTTAATAATGCTGGAGAGCTGGAACCTGGCTGAAGTGTGATAAATATGGCTTGAATAACTGTAGTAAAAGCACCATCTTCTGTGCCACCCATGCTTCACAGCTTGTTGATTGTTTCCCAGACATCGGAATGCACTAAACATATCTCAGTAGGACATGGGCTCAGACACAGGATCAGACAAGGTGACCATTTAATCGCATCAGTCTGTTGCATAAGTGGCCACTCACAAGTAGCACTAGTTGTCATTTCCTCACAGGCACAGAACATGGATGCGCTGTTGTTCTGGGTGACATAAGTTCTAAGCATTTACAGGGGCCGCCACACGGAGACAGGAAGTCTCCTGAAGTCATCTGTCAGAACCATCAGTGTATGAAGGCCTTTTTAGAATGTGTGCAGTGCTATGCCTTGTATTTTATTGGAAAATATCTTGTGTGTCATTTTAACAAACCTTTCCCTATAGTGATGCACAAGTACGAACTATTTGATCAGAAACTGTATTTCACAGATACTGACATTATTTATTAGTTCTTAGAACTTTTTTATTTGCAATTTTGATCTGTGCCAAAGTCATTGAACATATTACAACATATCAATCGCTACATGGTGAATTGAACATTGAATTCAAATTTGAATGGGCTGTATTTGTTGTAATGTTATGAAGTAAGTGGATCTTTGCTGTGAGGCTTGTGACCTTTTTGAATCTTGTCTGGCTCCAGCATCCCCGTTGGCGGTGCTTTGTTTGTTTTTTTTGTTTTTTTTTCTGTCCTTTAAAGGTCAGAGCAGGGCAAGACTTAGGATCTAATTCCAGAGCTTAACCTGACTGCTGGTGTCAGTGACAATCTGATCATAATGCAGGGTTGTTGAGACGTGAATATTGTGATTGTGCTTATTGCAGGTGCCCCAGTTTCCCTTCTATAGTCCAAAAGCTTTGCCAAGTTGGTAACATTGAATAGGGCCTGCTGTGGGTGTGGCTGCCCCTGTAATGTTGAGTCGAATCACGCAAAATAATATCAGAAAGTATGGTTGCAACTAATGTCTATTTTGATAGTCAACTAATCATCGACTAAGAACGTGAAATGATTGTCACTGTTAAGCACAGCAAGCACACACAGTGGCACCTTGGCAGTTCGGGATTTGAACCCACAAGCCTTTGGTTACGAGTCCGCTTCCTTACACACTAGGCCACCACTGCCCCATAATAATCAATTAGTCATTGACAAGTCTGATTATAATTATTTAGTGGCTCCTATTTAGCTACCAGCTTTTACATTTAGCATGGTGTTACTTACACTAGTTATTTACAATAGGTCCCCTATTGATTTTTTAAAATTGATCTTAGTGGTCCCCTAATACTGTATCTGTAGTCTCTTTGCCACTTTAACCAGTCCCACAATGAGAACACGTCGTTTTGGGGTGTCTAGCTTAAAATGCAAATGAGGAGAAGAGAGGGGGGGCATGGAGGAGAGAAGCACGTGGGCATTTGTGAAAATGACTTGGGCAGAAACGAACGATTCAAGGAACTCCGATGATTTGAATACAAAAAATATTCGAAGTAAATGCTTTTCCTCAAGGCTTCATTTAATTAGTCACCAAAGTCCATCTATTATCGTATCCTGCTTCGTAGACTACTGCGCAGCACCAGTATCATTGTTTTACACAGACTGTTTTAACTGAAGCACATATCAAAGTTTTAAGATGGCGCGATAGATTTAATTCGCTATGGCAGTGGCTGAAAATTAAGATAACGGTCTGTGTGTCCTCACGTGGGTTGCACTCCTAAAAGCAGGCTTTGCTTATTCTATTTTTATTCTTTTATTCTATTATTATTCTATTTTTATGATTGCTAACTGATTTGTAGCCTGTGTCATAGGGCTGGGATTTTGTCCACGATCAATAAAATGTCAGAAATCAGCATCTTTTGTGTGTGCATCTCCCAGAAGTCTCTCCCAAGTCTCCCAGAAGATATGGATGCTCTCAAATTGCATAAAATATCTTGCAAACCAGAGCATGCAGGCGAGACTAGAGATGCACTTAATCCACTTTTTTGGAGAATGAGTATGAGTACGAATACTTGCATTTCAGTACTCACCGAAACCAAGTACTTAATAAAAACCTGATTTAAATTTACAGGTAACAGCTTCAGTCATATAATTTAACCAAAAAACAAGGGACTAGATTGGAATTAAGAACATTTATTTAAAATTAAGAGCATGTTGTATGCAACATTTTACAGAAAAAATAATTAGAAAATAAATTTAAACAGTGACAGTGCAACTCTCATCTATCCACTGGGAGGTTATGCTAATTAGATAACTGAATTTCACGAGTTGAATTTGTTTGGAATTGAAAACCGTTGGAAACTGAACTGTTTAAGTTCAATTATTAGTAATACTTGAATGTTTTTATATATATATATATATATATTACTATTTTAAACCTTTGTACTCAAACTAAGGACAATAGGTTATCTTTTGTTTGTGTAGTTGCATTTCATAGTTTTTTTGTTGTTCATGTACATCATAAATGTTTCAGATTGATTAAATGGGATTAGTTCTGAAGCCAATAAGCCAAAGGTTTTAAGCTTTGATCTAATGAATTTTTTTAGTTTGAATTAAAACCTTTTTGTGAGGTATAACAGCCAATTGCTTGCACATTTTAAGAGGCCTTTTATGTTGTATAACACACTATTGATAGAGTTGTTAAAAACCTAAAAGTATGATCTTTCCGAGAACTTGAATACAAAAATATTCAATGTTTTCAGCCCTGGAAATGATGTCATCAACACCATTCCACCAACCACAATGTTTGGCGCAATCACAAAGTCATGTTTGCATCGGCTGAATTATGTATCAAAATCAAACTGAAATTCACAGCATGATTGAGATACGTGAGAAAAAGATGAAACTATCTTTGCACGCACTTTCTGGAAACGGAACAGAATGTGTGGTCGAAAAGCATGGAGCAAATCAGAGTGATAATTTGAACTAAAATGAAACAAAAATGCTCAGACCTTTAATTGACTGAAACTTGAGTATGGACATGACTAATAATAACTAAAATGACAGCTTGATGCAAATATTATACTAAAAGTAAAATTAAGACAGAAACAACTGAACTTCTGAGTGTCTGTAGTGTCTGTTGCAGAGATTATTTTTTTTATCTGACGCAAAAGCGGGTACACACAAAAAAGCACACTCCCCAAAAGCTGCAAATACTATCACAGCTCAGCTTCCCAGGTCCAGAGATTCGTGATGTCAGTCGCCAGGATGACCCATATGGATTAGAGCCAATGGCGGGACGGGCAGTAGTCAACATTTTACCGATGCTAGCCACACCTCTGCAGGCTATGCTAATTTTCTGCCTTTGTGTAACAAGCTTATATTTTCCTGTAGCTATGGCCAAACTCAGCCATGATGTTCACACTAGCACATTTCTAAATGACTGCCATCTGCAATGCTGTTTGTGGTGTCAATGTGTCGACACATTACTTTGCATGTATGGCTAACAATATGATCAACTTTGATCACCTGATGCCATGTTTACATCTAGTGGTGTTTACTTTTATGACACTGAATAACATATAAACTTCTGCAACTGAAAGTTAAGAAGCTTTTTTCGAATTTATGCATGATGAGTGTATTGATCACAAGGTTACCTATTTCATAACCATTTCCTCTGTTACCATTTAAGATGCAGTGGGGTAGTATAGCTATCAGTTCTTTGTATGGAAATTCATTTTCAGGGGCAATATTCAGACAGTGACGTGGTTAGCGCCTTGCTGGTTATTGAACATTTTAGTTTTAATTTCCTCCATGTTCTCAGGAATATTCAAAAGCATGTAGGTGAATTAAGAGTAAAATGCAAGGAACATATTTAGTATTTTTGTAGCAGGTTAAGTATGTTTGAGTCTAGTTTTTCATTACTGCTTTGTTGTCAGATAAATTGTTGGCACTATTATAATCATCAAAAATTGCTTCATGAGATGCTCATTAACATGAGTGTATGAACAAGGTTTATGTTCAGGAATCAATCCCTGTTGTCTATCTTATGTGCTGGAGAGAAGCCAAGAGCATGGAATGCTACCATCACACAGGGCTGATGGCATCCCGCCATACCGACAGGGCTGCAAAAATCTATATAGGATTTTTTCCCCTATCATCCCTGCATCACAACAAAAGTTCATTGCTTTGGAGAAACTCAAGTGTTCAATTTTTTGTTTATTACATAACCTTGTGTGTTATTTCAAAGTCCAGTGTCTTCAGTTTTATGGGTTTTGCATTGTTTTAGAACAAATGAATCCAGGTTTATCCAAACTTTTATCTGACAGTGTATAGTCATTTCCTAAAGTTTAGAGAATGACACATCCTGGTTTTCACAAAGTTTGCTGCTTCAGTGTTTTTAGATCTCTTTGTCTGTTCCTGTGGTGTATTGAAGTATAATTTCAAACATTTTATAACTTTCACTGGCTTTTATTGACAATAACATCAAGTTTATGCAAAAAAACAATATTTGCAGTGTTGGCCCTTTTTCCCAAGACCTCTGCAATTTACACTGACAAGCTGTCAATCAACTTCTGGGCCAAATCCTGAATGATGGCAACCCATTCCTTCATAATCAGTGCTTGGAGTTTGTGGGGTTTTGTCTGTTCACCTGCCACTTTGTTTGGCCTTACGGCACTGAAAAGGCATTGTTCTTCATCAAACTTTTCTTGGATGGTTGGGAGAAGTTGCTGTTGGAGGATGTTTTTATACCATTCTTTATTCATGGCTGTGAGTGAGCCCACTCCATTGGATAAGCTGCACACATGAATGGTCTCAGGATAATTGGTACTTGTTGGTACGAGACAGGACTGATGGTAGCACTCACCTTTTATTCTCCGGACAATCTTTTTCCAGATGCCCCAAACAATTCTTCATAAGAGAAAGTGACTTTACCCCATACCTCAGCAGTCCAATCCCTGTATATCCAGAATATCAGTCTGTCATTTGAGAGAAGTGGCTTCTTTGCTGACCTTCTTGGCACCAGGCCACCCTCCAAATTCTTCACCTCACTGTGCATGCTCACTGCCTGCTGCCAGTCCTGAGCAAGCTCTGCAATGGTGGCCCCCCGACTCTGCAGCTGAATCATCTTTAGGAGATGGTCCTGGCACTTGCTGGACTTTCTTGGGCATCCTGAAGCCTTCTTCACAACACTTGAAGCTCTCTCCTTTTGATGATCTGATAAATGGTTGATTTAGGTGCAATCTTAGTATCAGCAATATTCTTGCCTGTGAAACCCATTTTATTCAACACAATGATGACTGCGCATGTTTCCTTGAAGGTAACCATGGTAAACAGAAGAAGAACAATGACTGCAAGAATCACCCTCCTTTTAAAGCATCCAGTCCGATATTCTAACTCAATCAGCATGACAGAATGATCTCCAGCCTTGTGCTTGTCAACACTCACTTGTGTTAAAGAGAGGATCACTGAAAAGATCTCAGCAGGTCCTTTTCTGGCAGGGCTGATATGCAGTGGAATTTTTTTTTTTTTTTTAGATTAAATTCATTTTCATGACAATGAGGTATTTTACAATTGATCTGATCACTCTTCATAACATTCTGGAGTATATGCAAATTGCCATAATTAAAATGGAAGCAGCAAACTTAGTGAAAAACAGTATTTATATCTCAAAACGTTGGGCCAGGACTGTATGACTGGTGTGTGTGTGTGTGTGTGTGTGCGCGCGTGCGCGTGCGCGCGCCCCACCCTGGATGAGTCCCACCACGTTTCTGAAATTAGAAAGCTCCACACAAATATCATAATATCTTTTTCAGGACTGCATCCCTCTCCTTAGCTCACCTCCAACCAAGCCCTCCAGGATATCTCCCATCCAAGTAATGGCCAGACCCATATTTCATGATTAGTACTATCGTGGTACACTAGACGTATGGTGAAGGGGTTTATGTGCAGTTACTTACCAAGCCTGTTAATGTATCAGTTAAGACAACCTTATTTTAATTACAAATTTATTCCTATGTAGAGCAAACTCTATTGTGTGAGTAAATAAAGCCTGCCATGCTAATTTTGTGATTGGTATAGTTAATTACACAAACCAGGTGATTTTCCAAGACATTTGCTTATGAATGCTCTCCATGTTCACAGTTTACAGTACTAGATTGCGTGGATCAGGAACATTTACATTATGACATTGAACATTCTCACTTATCCAGAGCGATTTACAATCGGTGGATATGGGGACAGTCCCCCTGGAGACACTCAGGGTTAAGTGTCTTGCTCAGGAACACAATAGCAGAAAGTGGGGTTTTGAATTTGAATTTTGTGGTCTTCTTGTTCTGGTGTGTTACCCAGTAAACTACCCCTTCACTTTCTTCCACATCCATCATCCATCTGCAGCTTGTAGTTTGCATTGTTCTGACTTGTCCTGTTCTTTTCCCTTCCCAGGCTTTTGGACAGGCCTACTCCGCCCACAAGAAGGTAGCAGAAGATGGTGAGAGCCGGGAGGAGTCACTAATCCTTGAGTCTGCCTCCAAGGAGGCCTACTATGAGCAGAGGGTGCAGGAGCTCCAGAACGAGCTGAGGCAGGTGAAGAATGAGCTCTCTGGCACCCAGTCAGAGAACGAGCGCCTGATTACTGTGGCACTGGACCTCAGGGAGGTGAGTATGGAACATTCCAGAAAAGCATGTGGTCCTCATGTCCATTTTATTTCAATACACTAATCCAGAATTATTGCTTGCCGTTTTTTAGGAAAACCCCTTTTCATTAAATATTGCATATTAATATGTGCATAGTTCAATTTCGAGAGAGAGCTGCTCTTGTTCCTTTGACCAATGTGACATTTTACAGCCTTCACAGTGACAGGAACATGGTGTTTTGTTAACATTATTTTGTATGAGTATGTTTAGTTCTTGCTCAAGATAATTATTTTATGGTAAAACGTTTTGTTGTTCATTTTCAGAAAATGCAGGCACCAATATTAAAAGCAGAGCTGGCACACACATCATATAACAGCAATTAGAGTTTTGTAAAAATGAATAAATACATTTATTGTGGAAGTACTTTAAATACAAATATTTTCTTTTATGGCCTTTTTAGTTTAACTTGTGAAGATTGGGAAATTGTCTTTAATTGTTTTTCCTTCCATTGTGCTTACATAGTGTATCAGCACTCCATATGTCTTTTATACACAGAATAATAAAATGGTGACTCAAATATGGACTGATATTGATTTTAGTCATGCTGAGATTTAACCTCTAACTACAAAATAGACTGCTAACCTAAACTCACCCATCTCGCTCGTCAGATTCATCCTTGTACCAATGTATTATCATAGGTAATCTCTAGTAATCTGTATAATATATTGAAATAATAATTGATCAGCTATAATGCCACTGACAGTGAATATCTTGCAAGTCGCGCTGGTCCCGTGCTGTGGGTTGGAAGTAATAAGTAGCAAGTCATTTTTGCCCTTAAGGTTGATGTGTTGGAAGCAGATTAAATTAGTAAATGCAGTAGTTTGCTAAGTACTAGACCACTGAGTTGTAGCTTCTCCAGTTTCTCCAAGCTGATTTTACTGGTTTGTAGTGGTCAGGACTAGTGTTGTCACGGTAACAAAATTTCAGTATT
Organism: Denticeps clupeoides; assembly: GCF_900700375.1. Taxonomy (NCBI): domain Eukaryota; kingdom Metazoa; phylum Chordata; class Actinopteri; order Clupeiformes; family Denticipitidae; genus Denticeps; species Denticeps clupeoides. The sequence goes on from NC_041708.1 coordinate 16,875,904, forward strand.
TGGTACCAATACCAGTGAAAATCTTCGGTTCTCTGTACCAATTTTGATACTAAAGCAAAACACATAATCACAAATTGAACAAGCTATTTTTATTCATAACAAACAATAAGTAAACAAACATGACTGGATAACACACTCTTCTTTTTTTTAATTAAACAAAATATGCCATGACTGAACAATACTTTACTAATACTAATAGTATTATAATCAAAACAAATCCATGGCATTTTAAACATTTCTGTAAATAACTAAATTAATTACAAGCATTGAAAACATGTTTACAAACAAATTCTAAACAATTTCACTAACTCAATGCATAAATTTTCACCCAAAACTTCACTTGCCTGCAGTGTTCCTTAAATGAGTATTTTTTTGGCAATTTCCAGAAACACTAACATACCAACGTGTTCCTGAGTTAGTCTTGAGCATCTCAGGTTTACAATGTACCCTGCAGTACTGAAAAATCGTTTTGCAGCAATGCACAGATACTTCTTGGCAAACTCTGATAGTTCAGGTAGTGTACCCATATTTCTTTTCCACAAGAAAGTGGTATGTAAAAATAGTATTATGTCCTGTTATGTCAGACTAAAGAAAGTTTATTCTTATATTAGCATTAGCCGCATTTGTGCTAACTAAGCAAACGGCAATGTTTACTTCAAGAGCCACCTCATCAGCAGTACCGCGGGTCACCATGTCTCTTGCTGAAGGCCTGGACAGTGATACAATAATGAGGGTCTGCAGGCAACAGTGAAGCAAAGTGGAGGTTCCTTGCAAGATTGGGACTGCTGGAGATTTGGTCTAGAAATATAGCCAGATATTTATCCACCATGCAGTACATTCGGTAGGTGTATAATTGGCCACAAATTCATACTGCAGCACCTGGACAACCGCGTACAGTCATGTCATTAAGAACTCTATTCAGCGTAGCAGAACAATGAATCCTGGAAGTGATTTATATTGCCTCCCAGAGCTGTGATTTGACTGGGATTACAAAAAGAGACGTAAGAATTTGAGGAAGCCTACCGGCAAAGCACATCTTGGAGAACTAACTAACCTACCAGCAAAGTTCCTTCAAAAACTGTACAAGTGTACCTAGAAGAACTTCCTCTGTTTTGAAGCCAAAGGGTCATCACACCAAATATTGATTTGGTTTAGATTTCTATTAATTTATTCATTTTGTAAATTGTTATTGAAAGCATTCATAGTTTATAGTATTTTTCCAACACTTACCAAAAATGTTTCCACTGTACTGTATATATTCTAAGGACATGCATGTTTGATGCTCTGTACAACCACATTTCTCTCCTTGTGTAGAGTAATGAGATGGTGGAACTGCAGCGGACTCGACTGCGGGATGATGTGAGGGAGTTCAAGATCAGGGAGGGGAGGCTCCTGCAGGACTACAGTGAGCTGGAGGAGGAGAACATCACTCTGCAGAAACAAGTGTCTGTGCTCAGACAGGGCCAGGTGAGACTTGCAGGAGGCTTGACAGTGAACTTAAAATGGTATGAATGGAACCCAGCCACTGGGGGACGCATGTGACCGTGTATTTCTTGGTGCCGGTCCCAAGCCCACGTAAATGGGGAGGGTTGTTGTCAGTAAGGGCATGATAATGTGGACAACCAGACCGGCTGATACGGTAAGAGCAGCGCATGGAAATAGGAGGAGAATGATATGAATGGCGGAAAATTAACTTTTTTTGTGTCTCTCTCCAGGTGGAGTTTGAGGGTCTGAAGCATGAGATCCGACGATTGGAGGAGGAAGCACAGTACCTGAACAGTCAGCTGGAGGAAGCACTCCGACTCCGTGAGATCTGTGAGCGTCAACTGGCTGAGGCCCTGGAGACGGTCAAAACTGAGCGTGAGCAGAAAGCGGCGCTACGCAAGGAGCTGACTCACCACATGACCCTTGGCGACTCACTCCTTGCCGTTTCCCTGGATGGCATCAAGCTTCCCAATGATGAGTCCATCAGCGATGATGTCATTCGCAGCTTTGAGAATGGCCTTGCAAAGATGGCTGATGGTGGTGGTGATGATGATGATAACAGGTCATCCACACTCAGAAAAGGAGAAAAGTTCCGTCCAGCACCCAGTCTGGTTGATGATCTGCTGAGCGAACTCAACATCTCAGAGATCCAGAAACTCAAGCAACAGCTGATTCAGGTAGGAACCTTAGCACTATACTCAACACCTTAGCAGTATACTCAAATATACTGTTAACTTGGTTTTGTTTTTATCACCTTGATATGATTCACTAAATTCATATTAAATATATCTATTTTTTTGTTAAAATGAACTATCATTGTTTAGTATATTTTATTGTGCAGCCTGTCCCACTTAAAAATATGAGAGAGGTCTGGTTATTTTCATCATTGGTACACTTCTACTGCAAGAGACAAATTTTTTTTTATTTATTTGTATAATGGTGTATGAAAATTACAGACTTTTTAAGTGGGACAATTTGCACAATTCGTGGCTGCCAAATACTTTTTTACCCCTGTAAATGACGAAAAGAAATGTTCAAAGCATTTTTATTTAATTTTCTAGTTTTTCTTATTATTTTTTGTCAATATCTTTGTTATTTCTGCAATTTTACAATGCACAAGGCGCCTCACATTAGAACAGTGCTAGTGAGCAAGTTGGAGGCGACAGTGGCCAGATCAGAAAGAAGTAACCCAATAACCCCAGCGATCATTGATCATTGCTTCTCCAGGTGGAACGTGAGAAGGTGGCGCTACTTTCTACCCTTCAGGAATCTCAGAAGCAGCTGGAGCATGCACGAGGAGCACTGGCTGAACAACAGGAGGCCATGGGCCGACTCAGCGATGATCTGGGAGCCATGCGCAGACTGCATGCTGGGAAGGAGCGGCAGTCGGCATTGGACAGCGAGCGTGAGCGCGATAGCCGTGAGGAAAACGACGGCGACTACTACGAACTGGACATCCATGGGCCTGAGATCCTGCGCTGCAAGTACGAGCTGGTGGTGGCTGAGGCTGGCGAGCTGCGTGTGGAGCTAAAGAACCTGAAGGAGGAGCAGCAGGGTCAGAGCACGCAGTACCAGGAGGAGCGGGGTCGCCTCGACAGCCAAGTACGTAATGCCCTTTTCACTGTCTGATTAACTGTAGACCATTTAAACAGGTCCCTATCCAGGACAATCATCTGAATTCACACTAAAACCAGAAAGCATACAATAGTCGATTGTGAATGCTGTATCATGCTAAAGTTTAGGCATGCTGTGTGATTTTACCCTGGAAGGTGCGTGATTTGAGCACCCAGCTTGCCAACCTGGAGAGTACCAGCCGCTCGGACCGGGACAAGTTGGCACGACTGGAGAAGGAGCTGCGAGAGGCAAGTGTGGCAGCAGGCGAGTCACAGGGCAGCCTCAGTGTGGCCCAGGATGAGCTGGTGGCCTTCAGTGAGGAGCTGGCCAACCTTTATCACCATGTCTGCATGTGCAACAACGAGACACCCAACCGGGTCATGTTGGACTTCTACAAGGAGGGCAAGAGCACCACCCCCATGACCAACGGTCAAGAGCCCAGCAAAGCCCCTGAGGCTGGAGCAAGAACCAGCTCACCCATGCCACCTGCTAGCACAGAGGAAAACCGCAAGGAGCCCATGGACATTTATAACCTAGTGGCCATCATCCGAGACCAGATAAGGCACCTGCAGAAGGCAGTGGACCGGACCACTGAGCTGTCCCGCCAGAGAGTGGCCTCGCTTGAGCTGTCTGCTGTTGCTGATAAAGACCAGACAGCCTGCATGGAGGAGATCCTGAAACTGAAATCCCTCCTGAGCACCAAGAGAGAGCAGATTGCCACCCTAAGAACCGTCCTGAAGGCCAACAAGCAGGTGAGACTGCATTTTGGTTATTACAGTGTCACAAAAAAGGCATCAAATTGTTCAGATTTACAGAGCAGTAAAAGGTTGATAGCAGTTTTTAATGCCATCTGAAACATACATGCCTGCAGTAGTACACTGGTTCCCATGGTGATGTGTATGCCCACTGTAATGGCCGCTATGTTACATTTACGACATTAAGCAGATGCCCTTATCCAGAGCGACTTATAATCAGTAGTGACTGGGACAGTCCCCCTGGAGTAACTCAGGATTAAGGGGTCTTGTTCAGGGACACAATGGTTAGAATTGGGGTCTTATGGTTTATAGGCGAGTGTGGTACCCACTAGGCTACTATGTGACTGAAATTCTTCTCCACAGACAGCAGAGGTGGCCCTGGCCAACCTGAAGAGTAAATATGAGAACGAGAAGGCTATGGTGACTGAGACCATGATGAAGCTTCGCAATGAGCTTAAGGCCCTGAAAGAGGACGCTGCCACCTTCTCCTCCCTCCGTGCTATGTTTGCTACCCGGTATGTAATGAGGCTTATCTAATGACACTTAACATGTACCGTTTGTACCAGATTCAAATATAACAACCGTGTCTTTTTCATTCATCTCTCTTCCTGCATGTCTGCTCTCTCAGCTGTGATGAGTATGTGACACAGTTGGACGACATGCAGAGGCAGCTTGCTGCTGCTGAAGATGAAAAGAAGACGCTGAACTCCCTGCTCCGCATGGCCATCCAGCAGAAGCTGGCTCTGACCCAGCGCCTGGAGGACCTGGAGTTTGACCATGAACAGGCACGGCGTGGGGGGGGGCACAATGGCATCCAGCCAGGCCAAAGGCCACTCCTCCGCTCGGAGAAAAGCCCCTTCCTCTTCTGCCAGCCCACATGTAAGTCCCCAGCTTGGCCACCGAGTGCGTCCGCAACCCAGGGTGGGAAGCCCTGTGCTCTTCTGCAGTGAGAAGTACAAGATCGTTGGTGACCTCTGATCATTTCATCCATGTCTCTGTTGCTGTTACCCATTTCACTTTCCCCTGTTAAATGTCTGCCATGCTGAGCAGGGCTGATGTGTTTGCTAACCACTAACATGGATTCGTCTGCATGGACGTCTGCTGGTAAACCTTATTAACCGATGCTGGCGCTTCATGTTCCCCGCCATATGCAAACCTGAGGACTGTTTTAACATTAACAGTCTTGTCTCATCGTCTGTTACACTGTCTTGTCCATGTGCTCCTCACTTGTAATTGTCATATGTCACTAGGAAAAGCAGCTTGCATTCTGAGTAACACATCTTGGTGAGTCCATGCACTGATCCATCTAACCAACTTCCATACACACCTGCGAGCACATGTTTTCATGTAAATATATTCTTCATTGATGTACATGACTTTAATTTGGGGTTTCTGTCCATCTTGTCTTTTGTATTTTGCAGTAATGTAGTAAAGTGGATATTGTGGTGGATTCCTGCTGATGACCCAGTGAGACCCTTGCACACATCACAAATCACTCATATTCAGGACTGTATGTGTAGGTGTGCTGCAATTTAGACCTGTGGTGGTGGTGACTGAGCTGAGAAGTGGAAGTTGTCAGGTACATTCAGCAGTGAAGTTCATGTTATTCCATTTTTCCCTCACTGTGTGACATTTACCTTAATTTTATTTACAATGCCCTATCAAACTCTCAGTGGCTGCAATGATATCGTTTTCCATGTCATGTATTTAACAGGTAGGTAAATTGCTGATTTACACATGGCTGTAATGCTCAGTGTGCAATTCATTGTGGTCAAGATGTCCTGCGGTGCATCCTGTTTCATTTACCTGGGTCATGGCTGGACAGGAACATTCCTGACCTGGCTTAAGCAATCCATCTATAAGAGAAATCTTTTCCAGGCGGAAGAGTTTATCATCGATGGTTATAATGGACTTATTATATCAGTACAAATGTTTTATCTAAATATCTGTATGCATTAAATAACACTTTTTGCATGCTTAGCAGCCATAAACAGGATCCAGGGACAAAACTACACAAATTATTTCTGTATTTATTGTTTGTTTACACTTGACATGTATTTTTCATTTAACAGTGTACGTACATGATTGATTTCTGTTCATGTTATGGTTCTGGTTCTGTTATGGATACAGGATTTCTAATAAGATCACCCATAAGATTTCAAAAGCAATCATTTGTATGATTTTTGCTACTCACCTTCAGTGCCTTTTTGTTTCTTCAGATTTTCGTTCTTCCTACCTTTTTTTAAAAGAGTGTTATGGTGACCGCATTATCAAACTCTGCTGTCCTGCTAGCATGCAGTTTTAAGACAAACTGCTATTTATCTAATTGTCATTAGAGAGACAAAACTGACACAAAGTTTGACAAAGGCAGTGAATTGCTGAGTGTTTTCAATTGAGTGCAGGAGTGAAGACTCTAGAGCATTAATATTCAGAGCTACATGTTCATTCATTAAGTGGCATCAGTAACAGTGTAGCTGAGAGAATTCTTTATGTTTCTATAAATGTTTGTATAAATAATAATTTTATTGGTTCTTTTAAACAAGCCTGAACAAGTGCCATTTCATACCAGTCCTGCTGGCAATGAAATGCTTCAGAATACAGAACGGAGGGGTTTTATACAAAAGAAATGAAAGTGCAATTTAACTGTATCTGAGCTCTAATATGGTGTTTTTCATTTGCTTGAATCATAGCTGTAGTCATTATTAGGGACTAGCTGTGCAGATTTTTATACCATCAGGTTTTGTCACAGTTTTATACCTTTATATGCAATAACACCACCCTGTTCGGTTAGTTATTTATAAAATGTTATAATGGTGCAGTATTATTATGTGCATTATTATTAGTTACAGAAATAATGCAAGTTGCATCAATCATTCTTGAGGCAACATATTAGCAAATATATTAGCAGACAGCAGTGTTTTTTTTTTTTCTTTTTTTTTTTTTTTACTGCCTGACTCTAATTTGGCACCCTGTAATGAACTTACATCATGTGCTGTCACTTGCTAGCATTTACCTAGAGAACGACGGTGTCGGTAGGACATGTGATACCCGTGGTTTTGTGTGTAAAGGTGCTTATTATTGTGGCCAAATAAACACGATGAAAGGTCTGCGTCTGTCATGTCTACCATCAGCAGCCTGTTGAGAAACACCTTAACTGTAGGTATTTGTGTGTGTGTGTGTGTGTGTGTGTGTATTGAGTTATTTTCGGCCCCTGTTCTAGCAGTCCGAGACCACAGGGTAACCTCCGGGGTTGGGTAAGTTTTCTTCAGTACCTAAATAATATCTGGACAGCTGTGGTATTCTTTTCATTGAGGAATGAGGAAATGTGTATTTATATAAACCTAATTTCATATAAATTTAATGTACAGCCCATGTACTCCTTAAAACCGAACCGTTTTCGTTGGATTTGGCGTTTTCTTACGTGTAGCGTTTATTTAGTCATAATGATGTTAGTCGGCCAAGGTGGGGCTTCATTTGCCTGCCCTCCTGCCCAAATGCACGTTTACAAGCTTCTAATGGCGTTCTCCTGCGACACTAAAGCCTACCACAAATACACACACGTTTTAAACTGGACAAAACTGGACAAGATTCAACCAGAAACCTCGGTATTACAAACACGTCAACTCTCCTCATGCATGCCACCGGGAAACTAGTGTACAGAAAATGATTTTTTTTTTTTTTTTTTACCAAACTCAAATCTGTAAATGATGCACAAACGTGGTCTCACGTTCAGCTACTTCACACACGCCACTAACAGGTGAACACGCTGTAAATTAGGGCGAGTGTATTTGGCAAGTTTGTGTGTGTGTGTGAAGCGGAAGCAGCAGCAGCGGTGCGACATGGCCACTTCTCCTCACCCGTCAGCGTAGACATTCCTGCTGCGATGGGAGGTTTGTGTTTTATTCCAACCGGCGGCCTTTACTCCGTGTCTGTGTGTAGTTACACCTCGTCTGTCTGGGGCTATTCCGTGCTTTCTACTCTTACGCCACGCGTGCTGCTGCTGCTCACGGTTGTTAGCATCGCGGCTAAGTGGACTCGGTGACTTTTTTTATTCCGGTCACTTTGACCGTGCCGGGACAGAACCTCGGATCCACGCATTTCGCGTGTTTGTCGAAATAATATTACTCCTGGTTTACAGCATGAAACTGCCTGACATGGAAACATGGGAAGCGAGAGGGTAGAAGATCTGTTGTTTTACACCAGTCTTCGTCAGAAGCAGCTTTTAAACCAAACCCCACATAAAGCAGAGTAGAGAAGGTAAAAGTATAAGTAAAAGTCTTCCCTTTAAAATATCACTTGAGTAAAAGTACAAAAGAATTTGCCTTCCAATGTACTCTAGGTCCAAATGTAAATGTTGAATAGTTTTGTAAGATTTCTTGCTTAATCGACTATTTTTAGGTGAAAAGCTTTTTCGTTTTAGGCGTGTTGTCAGACAAACATTCATTTGACTCACGGTCATTAAAACGATCATAAGCACAACACATTGAAGGCAGACAATTTCCATCAGGCGTGTCACAGAGACTATCGAAGGAAGGGGGTGTGAACAGGAGAAGTTTAGTTACTAACCTGTGCAAGTGAGATTTTCTGAATTCCGAAGAAAGACACTCAGGTGATGTCTGCAGGTGGAACTTGCATTGGTGGTAGTAGCCTAGTGGGTAACACACTCGCCTATGAACCAGAAGACCCAGGTTCAAATTCCACCTACTTCCATTGTGTCCTTGAGCAAGACACTTAACCCTAAGTTGCTCCGGGGGGGGGTCTGTCCCTGTTGTAAGTCGCTCAGGATAAGGGCGTCTGATAAATGCTGTAAATGTTCAGGGATCTTAAAATAGTCACGTAGCATTATAATGGACGTGCAACGTACACCATGACATTGGACTAAAACCTACTCTGCACAGTCCAGTACCTCCAAACATGGACAGATGCTCTATGCTACACTTTCCACCACTACACCTGTTGGACTTTTCTTTTCTTGGACAAAACAACCCTGCACTGACACCAACTGCAGCCTCACTCTACCTTGGAAGTGCATCCTGTATCACTCCTTCCCAAAGTTTCTTCCTTCCTTTTCTTTCCTCTCTCCTAGAGTTATTTTTTTGTACATACTGTATGTAATTTTGGGCTATATAAGAAATAAATGTTGTTTGTAGGTGTGGGGTTTACCTGCTAAACGTGAAGCTTTAAACACGAGGAAGGTTAATGGTTATATGTAGGGATGATGACGTCAGTATTATTTTGAATATTTGCTCTTTTTGGAAAATAAATCCAGGTTTCAGATTCCCACGGACATTCAGCTGCGCAAACTGCAATGTAAAAAAAAAAAAAAAAGTTGTCAGTTGTCACTATGTAATAACTCATCAGTAAAAACCATCTCCAAAGGCAAATACTTAAGCAACAACCAGGTGCATAAAAATACTACTTACAGTAGTGAATTACATTTCCTTTTTTCCTGTAACTAGTTCCTGTTGTTCTTGTGACATCAGTAGGGGTCTTTAAATCGGGCCGGTACATCAACAGAACCAAGATTTGTAGAACGCTGAGCCAAGCCACAGGGTTAAACCTTTTATTACAGACGTTGTTGGAGACCTATGGGAGAAATGTCCCACTGCAATTAATTTTTATGGTAAATTCACCACGTCTGTATTGATCTGTAAATTCCAACACAATCAGATAAAACCTAAAGTGAACTGATGAGTGCTTGTCTTGTTTCTCATAGTGACTCAAAATTGCTTTAGGACACTGACCAGTCATAGCAGTTATTTCATTTGTTTTATACTGTTGCCCCTTTTTCATTCTCATCATTCTTGTAACATTACAGATACTTTCCAGGTCCAACTCCAGAGAGACAGCAGGTTCCTCAAAGCTGACCGGCGTCTGGATACAGAGCTGGTGGATAAACTGATCCTGCAGCTCAATAGGATCTATCCACAGATCCTTACTGACAAGGAGGCCTCCAGGGTGAGTGTGTGCTTGTTTTCTGTAAAAGTCTGCATGAATGTTTGGCTTTACTGCATTATGTGAACTATTCAGCTATTATGGACAATTTGTGTTCTTTACAATATTTTACTACAGTAAAAAGTCAATTCTAATAAAAATATCAGACTGAGTTGGGAGGGAATGCTTATAACACAAATGAGTGACAGATTTTGCATAATGAGCATGATATTTGACTGAAATCCAGGGCATCTGGAAAGTATTCACAGTGCATCACTTTTTGCAAATTTTGTTATGTTGCAAAATTGATTTTCTCAGAATAATAGGTTTACTTGAGGTTTTGGCATATTCATTAAAACAATAATCATTTTTCACCCACAAACCACCATTCAGAGAAGCAAAAATGACCATTACTGCTGCTGCACATACAGAGAATTAAGAGCATCTGTTAGTTTAGGGACCTGGATGTGCCGACCTGCGTCCGCTTGGCGGAACTCCTGAGTCACCTTCAGGAGAAAGGTGAAGAAGCATGCCGAGAGTTTTACCGGGCACTGCACCTGCATGCAGAAGAGGTCTACTTCAGCCTGCCTACACGTCTCGATCGCAAAGGTATGTCTGTTTTCCTCTCCTCCTGTACAAGGGCTGTACAATTCACAGACCCCTGAGATGGTTTTGTAAATGCTGGTAATGCAGTTCTGCCTTCTGAATACCTACAATTCTAATATACACAAATGGCCCAACATGCAGAAATGAATATTTACACCATTTAGATCTGTTCCAACTGACATTACTTGTAGGATCTAGAGAGCCTGCAGTTGCTCCAGAGAAGGGCATGAAGGAGAGATTTATTTTAAACGAGAGAGGTAAATATACCTGTGAAGATGCCCCCCGCTCTTCAAATATCACTCTTCGTCACATGTTCCTCTCTGGCTTCACAGGTCCTGTCTTCTTTCTGGGCTGTTTCAGTGTGGCATTGGGGGTAGCTATCCTGTATTACTATGGAGGTGAGTCACATCTTCTGCATGATATGGTTTAAAGTTCCACTTAACCATTCCATATTTAAATAATTTCAGAATCCAAAGCTACCTGTGCCACCAGCAAGGCTCTGGGCCTTGCTGCTCTTGGTTTGGGTCGCAGGGTCCGAGAGGTTTTAATATGGTACTCAGAAGACAGGATCAAGCAGTAGCTAGGAGTGCCATTGTCCCAAGAACACCACAAAGAAGCTTCTGGAAGATCATGCATCTTCCATGCATCATGCAAGTTACATTATGGCTTTTTTTTTTATTAAATCTGCACATACTGTGGATAGATTTTACACCCTGTGTTACACCATGCAGGGTTTCTAGGTCCAACTAGGCACTTGGATGGCTTGTTTGCTTCTGTCCATTTAAAAAAGTTATTTCTGCTCCACAGATGAAGCATTGAGGTGGTATCTGTGGTGGTATCTTGTTATTTGGAGCTCCTCTAACATCTGTCTGCAATAATAATCTGTGTGGGGCCGATTCAATGTCCTAACAACGTGTCTAACATCAGGTACATCAAATGGCACCATGATTCTAGCAGGCCCCTCTCTAGTCCAGACCTTTCTGGCCAGTACTTATTGTTAAGGTATGACTTCATGTCTTCCATATTCTGCTTTGGTCTGTTAGCAATATCATATTGCAGACAGAAGATAGAGACAGTGCCTTATTATTATGCCTTTGTGCCTTTATACCCCACAAACCAAGTTAAATGAAAAGTAATGGCTCTTAATTTTATCATTTTGCTATTTTGAGTTTCACTCCTTCACTACAGTGTTCTTTTACTTGTGGCCTTAATTGTTTAGGATTGGTCTGCAGTATGTGCCTTTATATGAAATGTGTAATCAGTGCATTTGCCCTTTGCATGACCTTGATGCTGCTTTCCCCAGTCTGGCTACACTTATTTACAAAAGAATAACCAACACACAGGAATTGTATAGATTTTTACAAGCAATGTTAAATTGTTTGGTCCATGATAAATAAAAAATAAGAAACAACTACAACATTATAAACTCTTTTTGGTAGATGAAGTGGTGATTTTTGCTGTGATGTATAGTCCAGGTCAAAGACCCTGTAAATGTCAAGCGCACACACACAAATGATATTTAAAACATCTGTTCCAGCACAGATAATGTCATGCCACTATTGTCCCATGTCCTCTTCTCTGGTGTTCTGTTGTAAAGGATGCCCTTCCTGTTGCAATACTGCCCCCTACTGACGTGGCCCTCTCCAGCACGTGCACCATCCATTTTAAGGCTTTCTTTTTGGTTTTGACTGCTGTAGGCACATATTTTGAAGAATACTGTCCCTCCAGTTTCTGGCCATCTCTAAGTACATGATACCTTTTGCATAGACATGAGCTGAAGAAGAAAATGGCTCAAACTCATCGGTGCTGTGCAGGAGAAAGATCTTCAATGTGGTCCCTGTCCTCTTGCCTATAACTGAAGAAGGACTTCATTATGCTGAGTCAATCATCAATGATTCAATCATAAATGAACTGAAAAATGTGTTATTAGATTACTCGAAATTAAATATTGTGCAAATTCCATGGCATAGATTATATAAATAAATAAGTATTTTGCATATAGCATACTGTATTTACCTGTAGAACCTGTTCAGGATCATCATGGATCATGCACTGGCATTGGGTCGCTGGACCCCAAAAGCTGTGATGAAGACGTTGACGACTACAATGATGAATACCAGCGCTGTTGAGATGTTCTCCAAAAAATTCAGCTGGTAGTGCTTGCTTTCGTCATTGAGGTTCCATTTCACTACATGAAATAATGGTAATTAGTCCTCTTAGGTTCCTAAAAATGTCTTCAAATTAAGATTATTTTATCAGAAGTTAATATCTGTGGTGAAATTTTCGCACCAATAAAGATGAGCAGGATTCCCACCAGAACCTGCAGGATGAGCGAGATGCAGATGAGGCTGATCAGGGGAGTGTAGAAGTAGAAGTCGGGGCCCTGCTCCAACACGGCCTTCAGCTGGGACGCGTTGGCCATCAACAAGGCCACGTCCAGCATGCTCTCTGCCGCACTCTTCTTGTTGGCGTAACTGTTCATGTTGAGAGGAGCGCCCCTGCCTCTCCAGCGTCCTGGACCCCACGGAGCCTTTCAAAACGATTTAAAAACGTTGTTAGAACAGCATGACCATAGTCTCACCAGCAGGCAGCACTTACTTCCATCTGAAGAACACAGAGACCTTTTATGTGTACTGTATAATTTTTTACTCATTATTTTTTGTGTTTCTGAAATGTCTGGATAATTCTGTTGTAAAGGAAATGTGTAATATAGTAACAATATGTACTATGTGTAGTTTTATTTATTATCTATTGATTTCCAGTGCCTTCACTGAGTTATAATTACAGAGATATTGTTTTGTATTTTGTAAAATTTTCTCATGTAACATACTCATGCATATGCTGACCTGCATATTCTTGCCAAATGGTTTCACTTCATGTTTGTTTGGGGGGATTTCTTGCGTCGCTGACCTGATGAAACCACATGTTCCACCCTACTCTCAATGTGGGCAAGTTTATCACTAATACTCTATATTCATGTAACCCTGTTTCTGTAGTTCCAGGGATGTCACGTGAGGATTTTTGAAATCTTATTTTAGACACTCTAGTAGTGACTTTTGAAAAACCATAAAGATAACCAATAAAGAGGAAATGAGAGGAACATTTTGGGTGGGTATAAGCCCATCACCCTGGCCCTAAATCAGTTATTACACCTGCTATTACATTAGACAGTTTGCTAGCCATACGTTCATTCCATAAGTGTATCTTCCAGCATTCCCACAGTCAATTAACCAATTTTTACTTGTGCAGCACTTTTCACAATGTACATTAGAACCATGCTCAAGACCACAAGGGAGCATCCAAAAGGTGACAGAGGCAAGAAAAAAAATCTCCCAAACAGAGAAATAGTAAGAAACCTTGAGAGGAACCAAGGCTCAGAAAGGGGAACCCGTCCTCCTCTGGTCAGCACTGGATTACCCAGGGTTGCTCATGTCAGGCCACAGTCCCAGCCAGGAATCTCTGGCATGGTGAAATTATTGCAAAACCCCATTTAATATTTTGCTGCAGAAAATCATTGAGATCTAGGCAGGTTTCACTAAATTACTTGTAAGAGCCAAAGGACATCACATGTTTGGTTAATACCAGGTATCTCACCAGGTGTAAGCTCTTTACTTCAAATTTCCAAAGGGTGATGACACAACGAGGAGATGAAAGTATCATTTTAATTATAGGTTAGATATTAAAATTGTGATAAATAGTAAAATAGTGGTTCAGATCAAGCTCAGGTCCTTTTTTTGTATTTGGGTGTTGAAATACATTGCAACACAGCACAGTCTGGTGGAGGTTAAATCCAACTCATTTGAAAGCTGGAATTTCATCTTACTGAAACTGAAGATGTGATGGCTCTGTCAGGAAGTGAAAGTGACATGATGCCCTGCGAAACGGGTCAAAAAGTCCTGTCTTGTTCAAATTTCAGAGATTGTGACGTTATCACCTGACAAATCTTATCCATAGTGGACAGGAACCCAGCAGCAAAAGTTGAGTCTAGAGTCAGAACAGCTGGAAGGGGACATTTCCTCATAATCTCCATGATCTTTACACCTCTGAACTTCTGCATGTTTCCATCTTTACTACAATTTCACTTCTCCCTGTGGTTAATCATTTTACATAAGCAAAGGGCCAGGAACAAAACTACTTCAGAGTTATTATTAGAGAATTATTGGTAACTGCACTTGCTGTTTGATAACTTACTATTAGAAATAATATCAAAATGTTTATGTAGAGGCCAATCCGTCATATTTAGAACTTTATTTGCACGTTTTCTATGTAGAGTCTAGTAAATTATCCATTATTGTGACTAAAGTCCGTGTTATTTGGACTTGGTTTGGTGACCGTGTGTGTGCGGAAATGGAGGCTTCGCTTTCTGTTCCACTGCGGTTGATATTTTCTGTCCCGCACCACGCAGCGCGGTTTTTATATATCTATATATATATATCTGTGTGTGTGTGTGTGTACGTGATGACGTCATCGGTTGTGTTACGCATGGGATCTGCTACTGTAACGTACACAAGAATCCCAAATAAACGCATTCAGCAGCACATAATCTCATCGCCATGACAACGATCTGATACGCCGGCGAAACCGAAGGAAACTATTCTGAGGTGGAAAACAGACTCCATCTCGTCTGAAAGTTGAGTTGAATGAACGAGAAGAGAAGAGAAGAAAAACAGGCCCGGCCGGACTGTACCTCTCCCGCCGCCGAGCTCTCTTCGTTCACACGGCCGTTCATCTCCATGGTTTCTGCGGCCATGAGGTCGATGTAGAAAAGTCCACTCTGCCGCTGCCCCGTCCGGCTCGGTGTTGTCTTCTGGGGCGCAGGAGAGAGAGGAGAGAGAGAGAGAGAGAGAGGGACGGACACGCGGCCACCAATCGCGACAGCGGGACCGACCTGTCGTCTGGCAACATGGGACTTTCCTTTCATTCAGAACATCACTCAGTTACACAGTTACACAGTTCCATCATGTTAATAACATCAAACACTGCAATTTTTACTTTTATGTCTTTACAAGAATATGGTTGTTAATTGCTGAATTGTTAAATAAAACTTTCTGTAGATCTTACAGTACAAAATTGTTCAAAAATAACAGTAAAAGTTATTTTATTATAAATTGTTCAACAGTTTATTACCTTTTTTATTTTATTATTAACTTCTGAATGCTTCAACCTTACCTTGATTTTTGCATTTTCTGCACACAAGATTAAAAAAAAAATCTCAAATGCACATTTGTGCAAAAAATGAAAAGAATATCCAACATTCAATAGTCAATACTGCATTTTTTGCATGTATTTCATGTAAAGAACATCATAAAATGTAAAACAGTATACTTTTGTACTTTTGTGTTGGAGAACATAATTAATAGCAATAATTAATAGCATTCACCAAAATGTATTATTCACGTTGGATTCGTGTATAAGCAGATGCTCAGTGAGACAGACTTCATGTCCGCTCTACCAGCTGAGCCACAACCACTATAAAGCAATTGGACTTACTGGTACATTGTTTCAGGCTGTAAAGTTCTATTTTGGATTGGTATCAATTAAGGGCAGCTTTATCAGCTTCTGTCTTGTTTGGGTGAAATGTTTCAATACTTATCCAAGTAGCTTCAACCTGACATGAAAGAAGTCCAACTGCCATGACCCAACTTTCTGTCAAGTTCCTCAGTCATCCAGGTCATGATTATCTCTTATTCACCAATATGTGTGAAGAGTTTGTGCTGTTTGTGCCACAAAGTTACACAAATTGCAATACATAGAACTTGATGCTAAAATGTAAACAAGCGAAAATGTAACAGTTGTCTTTTCTGTTTGTATGTCTTTATATACCATAAGGAGATGAGTTCCATTTTTAGAGGGACAAACAGAACACACTCATTTTAAAATGCAGTCTGGATTATTGCATTGTTTAACCCTGTAAAATTACAACATCACCTTAAGATCTCCTGACAATATACCTGTTTTTTAAATAACCACATTTACATAATAATTGGGTCTTTAGTCTTGCAATGCTTTAGGATAGTAAATATGTATATGTGTCTGGTCATGAACTCATTCAATCTGCAAATGCTCCTTGAAGCTCATCCCCTTCTAGTACTGGACTGAATATAACAAGATTCAAGTAAGTAAAATTCCTGAAATTGTTTTTATGTGTTTATTACAGTGTCTATGTAGATACTAAGACACTAAATTATTTTCATCAAATTAGAGTGATCTTATTTTGACATGCCTTCGGTCATTTCTTAAGCCAGAAAATGTTGACAGGCTGGTTTTTATCTGTAGGCCTGTAGTATGTTCTTGTTCCTCGTAGTATGTGTCGTTTCTGCATAGGCTTTTCTGCATTTGTTTGCACTTTTTCATTGCATTCTGCAATTGCTATTTATTTTTTGTCATTGTGTTTATTATGAGGTTTCATTTTGAACTGAAATCATTGTTCACTTAATGTTTGTTTAAAATAGAAAGCGCAATAAAAATGTGTTTTACCTAAAACAATGAATAATCATGATTACAATATTGATAAAAATAATCGTGCAGCCCTTGTTGTAGGAGTCCTCTGATTGACAGAACAGAAGTTGGGTCTGTCCTGTGTGATGGGGGTAGCTGTAGCCCACCAACAGCCTTCTTTTATAACTATAGACAATAAACTAAAGGATGATTCTCTACGTGATGTATGGGACATTTTGATAACACAAGTTATTTAGCCCCATAATTAGTCATTCATCACGGGACGGGATGAATGTGAATTATATGAGCCAACTCCAAATTAAATTGACTTTCAGTCTGTAAAACTGACACTAATTACTATTAAATGATAACTTCGACCCTTCCCAGGTAACAAGCTCATGTGGGTAAGAGACAGGAGGTCCATATCAGCCCCATCTTAATATGAACCCAAGAACCCAGATGGGGAGCAAGAGTCCCCAGCCAACACGTTCATGTGGGGCCATATGGGTTGTATAGTGGCTGGTGTGGTCTGCCCGACTGGGTCCCAGTTAATTTTGTCCAGGAGGTCCATGGTGGCCCCATGTGGACAAGCCCAGATGGGGAGCAAAAGTTGCCCTGATTTACCCACCGTCACGAAAAACACTTGGATCAACATGGACCTCACTGGCTCTTCTCTCTTTACGTTAAAGTTGTGTGTTGGTTGTTCTGCATGTAGAACTTAAGGTACATTTTCCTGTAAGAAGTGAAATAACTATTGTTGATTATTTCATTACTTCTTGTAGTTCCACGGTAAATTCACCAGGGTACTTTAATGCTTCTGAGAGTTTATATTGTCTTGATCTGTATTAAATTTGTAAATTTGACTCAAATTAGTTTTAAATCACAGTGACTCTGCCCCTCCCCAGATAACATATGGGTGATCCATATTAGCCCCACTTTAATTTAAACACATATGAGGAGCAGGATTTACCCTGATTTACCCACTATCATGTAAAAGACTTGGACCAACATAGACTTCACTGGCTTTTATTTTTTAAGTTGTCAAGACTGTTTATAAGTTTAATCGTTTGGATCTGAACTGGTAATACTACCAATTTGTCCTTAATAAAAGGGTTACGGTGGCTTTTCATCATTTTAGGTGAATTCATAATTGCAGTTGGCTCATGAATGTATTGAACAAATGTATTTACTACAGCTTGATTTCAAATACATTTGCACAAATACAAGCGCTCCACCTTTTTATAAGTGCTTAAAAAACTTAATTTAGAACAGATGTTCCACCTTTGATTCCTAGTGATTCTAAATCAAAAGAATCAGTAAGAATTGGTTCGGCTTCTTGAATTCTGCAAGTAGAACAGAGCCTTCAGCACTTTAATAATAAAAGAGAAAAGCCAGTGAGGTCCATGTTGGTCCGAGCCTTTTTCATGACGGTGGGTAAATCAGTGGTGACTTGCTCCCCATCTGGGTTCTTGGGTTCATATTAAGATGGGGCTGTTATGGACCACCTGTCTGGTACCTGTGTACCACCCATATGAGCTTGTTACAAGGGAAGGGGCGGAGTCACTGTCATTTAACATTAAATAGTGTAATTTTTACAGACTTGACACTGAAAGGGTTTAATTTTATCTCTGATTTGGAGTGGGCTCATATAATCTCTGTGCAGTAATAAATTAACACTGGCATTTCTGCTGTGTAAGAGTTAAAATGTGGTGAATTTTATGAATATTTTATTGAAGCCTGATGCACTATTTAATACAGCATAAATACATTGATTTTTGAATGTCTGGGTTATGATAATAATTTGCTTTGAATTTCATTGAAATTAGTTAAACGTTTACATTAAATACATTGAAATGAAATGTTTCACATTATCTGAGGAACCATCTTAAATATTAGGACAATTATACCCAACTATATACACACGTGTCAGAACAGAAGCTGTGCTTTTCCTATGAGGTTGGGGTGGGAAGACAGATGCTCTGGTTTGTAACATGAATAATGTTAATTGTGAAACACAAAATTTCATAACAAACAAGGTTATAAAATCAAATCAAACAATACTAACTACTGAATCGATTCTTCGTTTTACAGCCACACGCCAGCGTCTTCACTTGCCCAGTCAGAGAATCGTTGGTGAATAAGCTTGGAACCATGTCCAAATATGGCGGCATACTGAGAGGCTGAATGCGACATCTATATCTAATTTCCACTACACTCGTGCCAGGTGCCGGTTATGGTGCTCAACCAGTGCTGAATTGGGAACCAACCAAAAACTGGTACGCATTTACACTAGACAGGAGCTCAGAGGGAACCACATGATGATATGTCACAGGTCACACCCACTAAACAGAAATTACAGCGCTGAATCCATCACTTTGTAATATTGGGAAATTGGAAACAGCACGGGAACCAGAGCAGTGGAAAAGTGCTACTATTGTATATCTATGTTGTCACCTACCATTCCCCAAAACATTATATTTCACTCTGTCACAATTTGACGCTCATACAGCCTATGTTTTCATTCACCCCCTGGTGGTTGGCTGACTGTTAGTTATGTTTAAGTTTTGAAGATTTTTGTAACGTGGATTATCTGTTTGGTCTGTTAAAGCAAATGTTTTGCATTACAAATTGCATCCTAATGAACCCCGTTGTATTTTTAAATGTGTTGAACCAAGTTGTAAGCAGGTGTTTTCTGACTATCTACCTTTAAAGTCTCATTTCTATCCTCACCACAGTGGTACCATAACTGTGTCTAAGGATATGATGTTAATGCATTAAAATGCACTGTTTTTTTTGTGAACACCAGTGTGGTGGAACTACAGGAACACATTAAACTACAAGGACAGCATCTTCTTCCAGCATTTACCATTCAAACCATTGTTGAAGAAATGCACGATTTAGATGAACTGGGACAAACATATACTTTAAATAGAATAGGCTCACTTTTTAAAGATAGGTCAGTTTCAGATGAAGACATGGTAAATATCTCTGACACAGTAAAACAATCTGACATGTTCTCAGCTTCGAAAAAGCTTACTGCTTTAAAGATGTGTTGAGTCAAAGATGTTGAGCCTAAAAAGGACAGAGAGATTTGTCTATTATGTTTCTGTGCTAAGTACTTTTAAACGTATACTGGAATCTTGTTTTTGGCAAGGTCTCATGTCAGTAAATCCTAAAAATATTTACAAAACAGATATTCTCTGTGTCGGTTGTGATGCTAAGGTGTTTTTTTTTTTTTTTTTTCAGAAAAATGCAAGTTGTCTCAAGTTGGTTCTGGCCATGAGTTTTTTCACAACTGGCTGATTTGAGAGTACTAGAGGAGAATGGGATAACATCAGTAGACAGATTTGTTGTAAAGGGGGCTCTCTCTACTGCATTGCTGGAGAGAACCTGGGCTCTCATTGTATTGGTGGGTTTACCGAATATTTCAGTTCATCTGAGTTCTGTCTGTTAACTCAAACCTACAGATCTGCCACTGAACAGCTGGAGACAGAAAATGTGCCGAAAGTAGAGGGGATAAAGTTCAGGTCTGTATTTTATTCTTTACAAAACTTTGATGTTTGCACACCCAGCATGCCCCTATTTCTTGGTCATGAAATCTTTGAAGGTGTCCTCACCTACTCTCCTTCGAGGGGTGTCCTCTCCCCCTACGTTGCTCTTTACCTTCTCAAAACAAATAAATGGTTCACCTACACAATTTTAAACAGGTAAACCAAGTTTAAAGACATGTATTCTGCAAATTTCCAAAACTCGGTTAGTAATCTGGATGCTTTAATCCAAGAATATTTGAAAACTGAAAGGCACTTTTCCTTGTGTAGGGGCTTGTCCAGGACTTATCCATCTTGGAGCAGTCTGTCCAGGTTTCACCTGTTCATCTAGTTTGCTGTGTTGGCGTGTACCTGGAGCTCTGGTAAATTAGATTGTTCCAGTTTGGGTGCGCCTTCAGCCCTCTCACCCTTCAGGTTTTCTGTAGTGACTCTGGGCAAGGGGTACATAGTCAAACCGCCGGCTTCTGTTGAAAGCCAACTGTTGTGAAACTCAGTCGGTAAGAAAGACAAGGAGTTAGATAGACAGTTACAACTTCAGAAATTAGAATGCCAACGGGATCTTGAATTAAAGAAACTAGATCAGGAGGTTTTGGGGTGAGAATGGGCGTGTCAGTGCGAGTTTGATCAGCTTGATTTTAAGATGAAAATACTCCAGCTGCAACTTGTCACTTGGAGTTAATATTGTGACCCACGCGGTCATTTCTTTGCTGTGTGTCCTGTTTTACGACAGAAAAACAGGCTGGGACAACGAAAGCTGTCGGTTTAGGACTTCATTTATGAACAGTTTGTGTTAGACAGTTTTGTTTCTCTTAATGGATGTGTGGAAAGTCAGACACCGATTGGTGCTTTAGGAGACACTGGAACAGCTCAGTCTTTTATACTTGCTGCATATCTGCCATTTTCTGCCGACTCGTACTGTGGTTCGGATCCGTTGGTGCGAGGCATAGGCCTTGGTGGTTTAAAAGTGCCTCTGCACTCCGGATTGGTTACTGGTATTGTAAAAGCTGCAGTGCGCCCGCAGTTATCAGTACTCAACATTACTTTCATTTTAGGTAACATAGGTAACATTTTAGGTAACAACTTAGCCGCCGGGCAGGTTGTGGACCCAATGTCCCCAGGGGCATTAGACAGTGAAGAAGAGAAGAAGAAGTGAAGTGATTGTCACTTGTGATACACAGCAGACGGTCAGACAGAGAAATTTGTCCTCTGCATTTAACTGCATTTAATTGGGTTATGTGACACTCTATTTGGTTATGTATGACACTCTATGTTTATGTATGAATGGTTGCGGCCAAGTCACGCTGTACCTAGCGGGCCGGAGTCGCTGGCTGCTAACAGCAGAAATTGCAAGACAACAATGAGAAATGTTAAGGACTGTGGTGTCTGAAATGAAGATTTGTTAGAATCCAAATAAACACAACACTACAGAGGCCAAGTATCCAAAGTCTCTTCAAGATGTTGTAAGATTGGGCATCGCAGGACCATGCTTTTGTCTTGCGTAGCAGCTGTCTGAAAGAAGAAATGTGACATTCCTGTGCCAATTGTTGTGCATGAAGATTCAACACCTCTGTTTTTCATGCCTTTTGTCGGACAGCACCGTGTGAGGTGTCGGCCGTCAGGATCGCCCACTCTCTTTGTCTTCCCCAGATGTGAGGCACCGGGGGGGGTGTGACATCAGAAACAACAGGTTCTAATTGGTCTGTGACAACTTCCTGTAGGCCAGGGGTATAAAGGTCTGCTCACATGTGGGGAGGGGACTTTTTCTTTTCTTTCCCAGCTGTCTTTCTGTCAAAATAGGATCTTCTGGTTTTCGAGCCTGCTTAATCATCACATTATTTCTCATGGCTCTGCCTCTTTCTCTCTCTCTCTCTCTCTCCCTCTTTAGTCTTTCTTCTCATTTTTGTTTTCTCTGTAACCTTGGTACCTTTTTATATTCAATATTCACATGTAACTACAATAATTATTTACCGGTGTTAATAAATTAGAAACTGTTCATTTTTAACCTCTATTGTGCCATGCCTCTTCCTGCCAGGTAACATCAAGTTGGAGTGGTTGAATACAGTGCTTTTGTGTGGAGGGAGAAAGAGTTTTTCTACACTCAGTTCTCTCACCCCCACACGGTCTTTATTACAATGTGATTTATGATGATGTTGTTGGAGTTGGAGTATCCTTCCCTGGTAAAACAACTTCAGTCAAGAGCTGAAAATGTCAAACCAAGGATAAGAGAACACAAGGCAGCATCAGATGACAATGATACAGATAAAATACCTACTGAACAAAAGCAAAAAGAAACAAATGAGAAATGAGGAAGTTGTTCAAAGATATAGATGTAGATATAGATGTTGTGAAAAAAAATTGTCCTATTTCACACAGCATAAAGACATCAACAAAGTAAACAAAGGTGAAAGCATCCAAAAACTACACCAGGAATGGCCCTTTTTATTCATGAAAGCTGGTATGACAGCCCACTTCCAGGAACTGACTGGTGTGAGATGTTCATTACGAATGTAGATAAAACATTCATCAACTTCCTCAAACGTGTTGATGCACAAAAACACAAACAAGTCCTGAATACTCGTCTTAAGCTTTGGACCGAAAGAGGCTGGTCCAGTGGTTGCTCAGAACTCATTGAGATGGTGCTTTTTTTACTGGCTCATTTGGTGAGAAGGAGGATCATTTATTCCATTGCATTGAGATGACGAGCCTTCCAGACGATGTTCAGATGTAGAATGTGGCACCAACACCCTACACTGTTGTTTGTGGTAAATAAACAATATTGGGTTGTTTAGTTTTGTTATTTTGCTTCCCACACTGATATGCTAACATTTCACCTCAGACGTTCTTATCATACGTTGTGTGGAAGTATATTTGTATTTGTATATATGGTTGTAAATGAAGCAATTGGTAGAACAGTTTCATTATTATTTGTTGTTTAGTCTGAGGGTCCTCCTGCTTTGCTGCTGAGACATTCATAAGCATTAACCAAAAGCTAGTCAACAACTGCATCACAGCCTTCGTCTCTTCCCTTTTGTCTTATGTTTGGCAGTTACTTCAACATACACTACCCAGTGTAAGTATGATCAACACTCGAGTCCCTCCAATGGTAAATTACTTTTTATCATATTTTCAAAACATAGCCTTTTATATGCTACCTCAGTTTGTTATATACCTTGTTGAGAGTTCTCAGACATTGCAGACCATGAGTGGACCTAGACATACCCACAATGTTTGGCTATGATGTGATAAAATGTCTGGTACTATTTTAAAAGTACAAGTTCATACCATCATCCACTTCCTACATTGTTCCCTCTCATCTGGAAACTGCTGGAAGCACTGTAACACCATCCTTCCCACAAGCCTAACGGACAAGCTGGAGCACACAGGAGTGAAATTATCACCTCACAACTTGGATCCTGGACTACCTCACCAACCGACAACAGTATGTGAGAACTCAAGGCTGCGGGTCGGACAGGGTGGTCTGCAGTATGTGAGCCCCAAAGGGAACGGTTCTGGCACCGTTCATTTTCACCATCTACACTGCAGACTTCAGAACTCCACCAACTGCTTCCTACAGAAGTTCTCTGTTGACTCTGTAATAGTCAGCCTCATCACAAATGGGAACAAAAATGAGTACAGAAAACTGACCTGGGACTTTGTGAACTGGTGCCAGCAGAACTACCTCCAGATCAACACTGGAAAGACCAAGGGGCTGGTGGTAGACTTCCGCAGGCACATACATCATCTTCCACTACAACCACTAAACCTCCAGGGTATGGGCTGTGGAGAGCTACAGGTACCTTGGTGTTCATCTGAACAATAAACTGGACTAGACTTAGAACTCTGATGCCCTCTACAGAAAAGGGCAGAGCAGGCTGTACCTGCTGCAGAGGCTCAGGACTTTTGGGATGAAGGGCCCACGCTTGAAGACCTTTTATGACTCTGTGGTGGCCTCAACCATCTTTTATGGTGTGGTCTGCTGGAGAAGTAGCATCTATGCTGGGGACAGAAAGAGACTGAACAGGCTGATCCTGTGGGTTAGCTCTGTTCTAAGATGCCCTCTGGACCCAGTGGAGGTGGTGAGTAACAGGAGAATGGTGTCTAAGCTATCATCCCTGCTGGGCAACATCTCCCACCCCATGCAGGAGACCCTGACTGCACTGAGCAGCTCCTTCAGTGGCAGCCTGCGGCACCCACGATGTGGGACAGAGAGACTCAGAAGGCCCTTCCTATGAACTGATGTCTGTCTCTACAGCTGACCACACATACTCAGACTAACCCACATCCAATACACTATTTCCATTTTCTTTTATGTGCAATGTGTGTATATATACACACTCTGTACATATGTACAATTTCACAAATATATATTAGATGTACTGACATTTTTATTTTTACAACTCAAATTCAATGTTGTTTTGTTTTTCTAGGACTATTTATTTGCTTATTTGTAGATTGAACTTTTGTATTAAACAAAGGATAATCTCTCTCTCTCTCTTTTCAGTGACATAGAGCTTTTAAATTGTAGGTTTGTTTTGCCATTTATTAATCCAATGCACAGATCCCATGTGATATTTTCAGTGTTGGGCCAGACAGATAACACTCGATACCATTTCTAATAGCTTCTAATAGTGTTGAGTGGGCACAGAAATCATCGGCTTATACAGATTTAAAACAATTATTTTTTAGAAACTGATTGCCTGGCTGTAAACCACGCTGACCTACACCCCCCAAAGGTGCAATACGGATGTTGCAGCCTGTTGAGCAGTATTTAAGGTGGAACTGACAATTGGAATAAGGAGCTAACTCAGAATGTCATTCTTTCTGATTTTACATTTTCCTTCGGTACTGTTGAGGATATGCATTATTTTTTAGAAAATGTTAGGGATAAAACGGACATATTGGCTTTTTGTCGAATAAGAGAGTAGTAGAAAAAGTGTTTAGTGTTTATTTTTTATTTCTATTGTTTAAACTAAATACGTCACATAAATCTTTTTAAATTCCATATGCCACTGCAATTATTTTTTGTAATCTGTGGAATTTGTGAAGGGCGTCCTTCCAATTCTGTTCCTGCTTTTTTTGTGCATGTTCTGTCCAGATTGGGTTTCTGGTCCAAATCAGATCACGACAGGTGCCAGCTGCCACTGCCGGTAATCACTGCTCCCCAGGCGGTTTGTACAGCCCCAAGCAGCACAAGAGGGAGGCATTTTTATGCACTTCTCTCCATAGACATGTATATGCTTCACGCCACAGCAGAGCCTCTCGCAATATTGCGGCGATGTTGACGTATGATGCAGCGTGTCATGCGGCGTCTATCCAAATGTCTCCGAATCGAAAGTCATGTGACCAAATACGTCACATCCGACTGAAGTGAGACTTCAGTCAGCGCACAAACTTTAAGAGAATGGATCGGATATGTTGCCAATCCAATCCATGTACTAATCATTTAAATCGCAGCTTTTCGTGTTCATGTAATCGCACAGACTGACATCGCGATTACGATTGTGATTAGCTTAATCATGCAGCACTAAATGCTTTTTATTGGCAACATTTACTTTCAAAGTATTTGTGAACAGATACAGAACTGAAAGCAGTTCAGTATATTATCATATTTTGTTATTAACAAATTAAATAAAAGAGAAGAACATTGTGAGAATGACTTGTGACTTCTGCTATATAAAGAAGGACAGAAAAAGGAGGAAACCCACCACCACCCTCTAGAGTTAGCTCATCTTCCAAACATTCCAAAAGAATACAATAAAGTCATAAACTTCATCTCACATCAACCTCACAACAAGCTTTTATAAGACATATAGCAATAGTAGCAGACTGGCATGAGCAGGAGGAAATGCCACCACCATGACTTCCCTGGAGTTTTGTAGAGTAGAATTGCATTTGTCACAAACCTGAGCCCTCAATCCCCATTCCCATTAAGTCTTGTTCTTCTTTTTCTTCTTATTTGGGCCTGTAGGTATGACGGACTAGTTACTATTGTGCTGGAAACACGTTTTTGGCTCCCTGCGGGTAGCTGTTGAAGCTAGCGACCAGGGAGCCAAAGGCCTCACTAAGACGCATGGTCTGACATATTGGATGAGTCGGTGCCGCCACTGGGGGGTTAGGAGAACCCTGAAAAAATGGGGGTAGGGAAAACTTGGAAATTTAGGAGAAAAGCAAAAAAAAGCCATGTCGTGCATTAATGGCCACCTGACTAATAACTTAAAACACACAGAGAAAACGAAGGCCGGAACTTTCCACACAATATGACATATTGCTTGCTTTGGTGGGGTCTATGAGTCACCCATAATCTGGACCAAACTGTGAAAAAAAGTTTTTTTTGTTTTTTTTTTTGGAACATGTTTATTTTTCAATAAAATTAGACTTTGTGTTTAGATGGTAATGCCTGATCCATTTGCAACTTTATTAGAACCGCCTGCCCCTTCCTCCACATTATTAAAAACACCTGCACCATCAGCCACATCATTAAGACCGCCTGCTACCTGTGTCTGATAAATGCTGTAAATGTAAATTGAACGTGATGCATATTGGCCACGCCCTGTTTGCATTTTTGACATTAACATGCTAGCATTAGCATGCCAATGTGCAAATGTTTCAAAATGTTCTAACAGCTGACAATAGCTGTAGAGGCCATTTCCGCTCCTGCGACTATAAAAAGTTCCTCGTTTTTGGCTCCCTGCAGGTAGCCATTGAAGCTAGCAACCAGGGAGTCAAGACAAGGCAGATCGTCATCAATCTTAACATCTTGGCCATGCCCTGTGAGCATTTTTGATGTTAACATGCTAACATTAGCATGCTAAGATGCTCATTTTAAGACATGGTCTAAACATCACCAAATTTCTTCTGACGCATCCTGACCATGGTCCATTAGCATTTGTTTATGTTAGCATGCCAGTATTAGCATGCAAAACAGCACATTTTTGATCATGCTTAATCATTTTTATTTAGATTATTGAAAATATATAAATCACAGACAAACAGATAAATAAAAATGAAAAACTGGTATTTTCACTAGTAAGGTGCACGTGTTGCCAATACAACTCCAAGGTTTTGGTTTTGGTTTGCCAATGAAAGTGAAGTGATTGTCACACGTGATACACAGCAGCACAGCACACAGTGCACACAGTGAAATTTGTCCTCTGCATTTAACCCATCACCCTGAGTGAGCAGTGGGCAGCCATGACAGGCACCCGGGGAGCAGTGTGTGGGGACGGTGCTTTGCTCAGTGGCACCTCAGTGGTACCTTGGCAGATCGGGATTCGAACCAGCAACCTTCTGATTATGGGGCTGCAATCCATACTGGTTCACAAAACCACTAGTTTGACTAAATTTAGCTGCCAATTTCAACTAATTACATGTGACAGATACCAAATAATTAAAAAAAGAATTATTAGATATTAGGAAAAAAAATTGAAATGTTTTGAATGGTTTGAGGCTGGGAAACCGGAGTACCCGGAGAAAAACCCATGTGAGCACGGGCAGCAAAAGCACTCTCCACACAGAAAGAACCTGGGCCAGGACTACACTCAAAAAATAAAAGACTAGGGCATGTGTTTTTGAGTAACAAAATACTAATATATTTACATTACATGAATAAATCATTTTTATGTTCATTACATGCTTCATTCATGCATTCATGCTTCAAATTGTTTACTTGGAAACTTTGAGTAGCACGATATAGCGATTTTTTTATTAACCAGAGTCTGTATTTTTTGCCACATTGCAAGGACTGACAGGGCAATTTTGCTAAGTTTTGTTTTTGTTTCTGTCGACTTTGAATGAGGGATGTTTCATAGTTCTCTCTGTGGTTAGGACTGGGGTTTGCTAACTTTCTGAGGAGCGCGATGTTGCAGGGGAGCAGTGTAGAGCTGTAATGTTTTATAATATAAATCAAGGGTTGCTTTCTATTTAACCTAAATTGGTAATTGTTTAAACATTGGGAAGCACACCAACGTGATTTGGTTTTATGATGCCTCACCTTACATTGCTGTTTGTCACTGGAGTTTGGTTTGAAAGGTGCGCTATAATGCGGTACAACAGCATTAACTCGGCGAACGAAGGGCTTAATTATAATAAACCAGAGTTAAGAGGAAATAATGACAAGGAGCAAGATACAATCTATCACAGCAAATTGCATGTGCCTTTTCTATTTCTGTAATATCCACACTTGGTTTTTGAATTCAGAATTATTTAGGGGGAATATTTTTTGGGGGGAATATTTTTTTGGGGTTAGTTTCTCTGCTCTCTGGTGCTCTGAATTAAGGGTGACTTTTCAGTGTATGTAGATATTAACACATTCATAAAAGCAATACATTTTAGATATATATATATATTTAGTTCTCTCAGAAATACATCACTAAATAAAGCAATGTCCCCATGCACTGAGATTGCACCTCCTTAACATTATAATGGTAAGTTCATATTTGTCCTATTATTATGTATGTTATTTAGTTGGCATTATGCAGAAATTGAATTTAATTGAACTCAGTTAATTATTTTTCTTTCATAAGATTGGAAATGTATTATGTTATGATCAACAATCATATTTAATTTGGACTCATATACTGTTTGAACCTAAGTTACCTACCAGATTGCAAAATATCATGAAACTGGATTGGCAGAGGATATAGTCCAAGACACAATTAATTAAAAACAAGGTAATGGGGTGAATGAGCTTGAAACACTAATGGAAGTCAGATATTTTCCATATTTTCAGCATTATTAAAAAGAGTATTGGTTTTGCTCAGTGTAGTGTAAGTGTATAAGACTTTAAATGTAAACATCAATTGTACCACATGGAAATTGATTCAAAGGAAAAATTTACCAACATTTTTTTTTTAATTATTGTTTGATTTGAACCGTATTACTGGTGAAACAGTATTAAACAGACTAAAGTTGCCATTAATGAACACAGCCTGATTAAAATGGAGCACCTATTTATAAAGAGTTGACATTTAGAAAGTTAGGATTAATGTAATGTTTAATTTGTTTTTTAAGTGTCAAATGTTAAGTGCTTAAATTTGTTCTGATAGATATTTTGCTAATTTTTACAAATACGTTTTTTATTTTATCTGAATTGTTGCACAATTTTAAAACTTAAAATGACAAGACATGCACAAATCCCAAGACTTGTTTTTGTGAGCAAAATGTTCTACATTTTGTTGATCGTTAAATCCTTATATGACAGAAGTATCCACGTTTTGAAGGACTATTTCTGAAAGCTTTTTTCTTAACACATTTCCCCAATATGACAGCATTGATCTGATGATAGTTAAGATCTGGTGTAATGTTTAGTCCAAGGGATGTCAGCATGTCTTCATTGTGCTGGAAGGTCTAAAGTCTTTACTTGTCAGCTCAGCTTCATTTCTGACGTTTGTTTGCAATTTGGACAAGGTTTGGGCTGTACCATTTTGCAATTGGAATTTATTTACATTTTGGAGTGGTATGAAGGAAGTTCACCCCAGTGGGTTGATGTTCAAAGTTTAGTATGAGATGATTGAAGGGGAGAAAGCTGGTCTGAACTGGGATTCTAACAGTTGTTTTAAGAGTGTTTGAGCAAAATAAAATTCATTGTTTTGCAAGCTATCCTTTATGTATGTTTCAGTAACTGATGTGGCTATAACAGACAAAAGCTACATTAGTTCATTCAACAAGATTAACATTGGTTTAACATACAGAACATTTATTAGTTCATTTAGCAAGGGTTAGGGTTTGTTGTGCCAAAGTGTTTAAATTTCTTTAAATGAATGTTATATTAATTAATCACACTAATCAGGTACAAGCATGTTAATTTAATAAAAGCCAAATTAATTAAATGCAAATATTATGTTTCGCTTAAAAACATATGTGGTTGATATAACATGATTTGTTTAGATTGAATAGGTTATGAATTGGTTACAAGTGCAAATTAGAAATAAAAACACAGGAATTACCAAGAAAAAAAACTGAGCAGCTGCTGCGGGACAACAACTCAAAAACCCCTTCATCAAGGAAACTCTGCTGTTCTACAACACATTAATTCATGAATTGAAACAAAAGAAGTCAAAATGATTTTTATCATTAATTTGTTCAAGAAAACCCCACAAAAAGCGTGAAATTTTGCCCTCAGTTGGTGTAGACCAGGCCCGAGGGCCGAGTAGAGTAGTACCCTGAACTGGGTCTGGTCGTCCTCCTGCTGCGATGATGTCACTGTCCGAAGTACGTTGCTTTTTCTTAACATTCAGAAAGATGAATTTGTAGTGAAATTACATCTAGAAGGCTGAATTCACCTTCCTCAGCAGTAAAGTTACATGGGCATACACAGGAAACAACAGTTACACACAACCAGACTACGAAATGAGAGTCTGTTTTTGCGAGTATAAACTTACTCGTTGTGGAGCCTGCCAGCACTATTTTATTTGTAAATCATGGTGCCAGTCCCGTTCTAAAGGTTAGCCACCACAAATACAATTTTTTCACCCGCTACTCACCAAACACGATGACCTCGCTTCCGAACACTCGCTTGACAGCTCAAACGGTCAATAAACTCCGTTACCATGAGAACTACGTACAACGACGTGCAGCACAAAACTCTGTTACCATGACAACAACGTGCAGCACAGTGCCTAACATTCAATGCGGAGGCATTTATAAATGAAGTAACTAAGGATTTTATGTTGGTAATTTGATGAAGGTACTAATAAGTAATACATGCAGGTAAATACTAAAACCAGTAATTAATAAACTTGTTGTAAAGTCCAGTTTTCATACTGTTAGAACAGCTCAGTCACCCAGTAATTGCTAGACAGAGTAGAAGGAATTTTGACGTGGGCACACAGTGTTTCCTTCATGACGCCATTTATTTTGATCAGGAACAACATGAGCCAGCCCTACCTCAATCACTTCCGTCTGTACATGTCAGCTGACCGATTTAACAAATTTACCTGCTCATGCCCCCTCAGCGTGTTTCCAAACCCTTTTACCTTTTTTTATTGTCCTCCTCTTCACTTATTTCGGTTTTACACTGTATGCTGAATGCCTCATGCATTGTACTGCGCCCTGAAACCCGCATTGGAAATGGCAACATTAACAACGCCCTCTTCTCGTGCTGAACCCCGTGACAAGAAGTGGGGTGCTTCACTGTGTTTCTTGACATTACAAAGTAATGTATGACTCAAGCGGCGCTGTGTCGCTTTTTGTGAATAAGCCCATTATGCATGTTTTTACATGACGCTCTTCTCTTCACCTTTTCATGGCGCCAGCGTTTGCGTTGAGCATTTTAACACGTTGATTAAATTTTTATAGTGTTGTAGGGGTATTTATAGGGGGGAAATTGTGCTTTTAAAGCAGACTGGCGACGATAATGCATCGTATATAATATTGTTTTGTACTCAGAATGTACTCATATTTCGGGAAATATATGAAATTTTAATTTCTCAAAACCTTTCTGAGAATTCAGTCGCTGATTTGTAGCTTTTGTAGGCTCACACTATATAAAATGGCTGCTGTCAGAAAATGTCACCCTCCGGCAGCAGCAGAATGTAACACTCCAGTTTGTCTATCTGTACATGATTATCATTTCTAGTCATCTGAACATGTTTTGGTGTCCGGGTTTCTGTTTTGTTCATATTTTCTCTGGGGTCACAATATATTACGGCTTCTGTCACAAAATGTGACCCCCTTCCTCTGCAGCAGGAACACCTGAACATGTAATGAGCTAAATGCAGTGACAGTTTGTGGACATTCATCTGTGACGTTCCAGTCATAATTTCACATATATAAATGATGGGCTGTTTTTCATGTTATGAAATAAGACATTCACATTCTTTTGTGTTTATTTAATACTTGAGTAAAATTAAATATGAATGCAGGATAAATGCCATAGATAAAACTGAACAAAAAAATGTTATGCCTCTTTTTCTAATTGTAGCTGTGGCACATAACATTGTCAGCGAGGGGCGCAGACAAACCCCCACAACACGTCTCCTTAACCCTGTCTCCAGCCCAGCCGGCTCCTCTCTGCGCACCTCAGTCTGCACACCACAGTAACCAGTTGCTTGCTACTCTTTCCCACCGGTTTCTGTTGTGTGGTGCTGTCTGCTACTGAACTTTTTTGCATACCTGTTGTGCTGCATCAGCATCAACATGGCAAATAGAAGTTGTTCCAGATCACCTCTGCCCCTGCCTTTTTTCCACAAAGCTCTGCCTGCACATATTGTCACACCACAGTCTGCTTCGGCAAATGCGCCCCCATGACCCAGCCTTTACAGAATGAATGAGCCGCAACAGGGGGCAGCGGACATGGAATTCCTGAAGAGGATGTTTGCTCAGCTCATGAACACTGTACAACAGCAGCAGCATCAGGGCATGCAGGTGCTACAGTTCAAAGTGGCCTTGCTCTCTCTGCACGTACAGACACTCCAGGCCGTGGCCGTGGAGCCCAACATGCCCCACAGGGGGGTGCTTCAGTGTCAGCACCACTGCATTTCTCAGCACCCGTCAGACCTTCACAGAGGCCCTTCACGGACCTCACGGATGCATCACAGGAACGGCCCTCCTGTCTGTATATCACAGTGACACCGCCACCTGCAGAGGTTCCATGACCCATTGTCGGCTGATTCTAAGATTACAAGCATCTCAATTTACCAATGTGGAAGCCCAGGTCGCCTACAAAAAATTCATATCTAGTGAAATGTGCTTTTTGTCATGCCAGCAAGCTCTCAGTAGGCTGAACCATGAATTTAATTGTATGTTTGTAGTTAAAACATCAAGTCATAAAAGCCCAGAAACCTTAGTAAGTAAAATGGCTACCAGTTTATTCAAAATATTCTAGCACTCTAGCACACACACATTGATGTCTTAAAATAAAACATTTTCCACACCTGCATCAACCCGCCCTATATATATATTTTTTTTTTTTCAAATCACTGAGAATTATTTTCAACTCAAAGATCATGAGATTACATTCAAATTTTGAATGTAATCAGTAAATATATATTTTTAAATAAGTAAGTAAAAAGGGAACAAACAACAAAAGTATAGTCTCGTAACAAATGGAACTGTACATGTTGTGCATAATATTTTATGGACAGACATATTGGTTTTGGAAAGGGAGCCATGGGCCTCTTCTCCTCGAAATCAGACCACTGGTTCATACTTCCTTTCTGGCTTCTTTGACTTTCCATGTACAGTCTGAGATTTGAAGGCACAAAGGCACCTGTGCTCATTCCAACACAGTCCAGCCTGAAGATGAGACAACTAGTCACCACTGCATATATCAATTAAATGAAAAAGAAGATTGTAGTGCCATAAAGCAATCAGTGAAGCAAACAAGTCGACACCGCCTATGTGCTCACTGTATTAATATGGAGTCTGAATTTACCAATCTGGTGGAGGGATATATAGGAGTAACTTTTCTGTCATCTTCATATTCATCTTCATTATATTTTAACAGATACCAGTGATAAAGTTAAAGCAAGTAAAATTGCAACAAATACATCAAAAGAAAAAACAGCTTTATATTACACATAAAATTTGATTGATTCCTGTTGTATGAAATTAAAAATCACTATTTTGACTTGAATGGGGGTATAGATACCTTATGGTATCTTTCTGGTGAACACTTCCACAGAAACACATCAGTTGTGAAAATAATACATTTCTGTCAAAAAGAAATGAGTGTGCTTTTTAATGCATACAAATTTGCAGCTTTGCTTAGTTCAAAGTTGTAAATATGGAAGCTGAATTTTATTAGACCATGACCATATATATGGGCAGTGGTGGCCTAGCAGTTAAGGGAGCGGCCATGTAATCAGAAGGTTGCCGGTTCAAATCCTGATCCGCCAAGGTGCCACTGAGCAAATCACCGTCCCCACACACTGCTGCCCAGGCGCCTGTCATGGCTGCCCACTGCTTACTTATGGTGATGGGTCAAATGCAGAGGACACATTTCACTGTGTGCACCGTATGTTGTGCTGCTGTGTAAGTGACAATCACTTCACTTTATGGTGATTTACAGTCTGACAGTGGAAAGTGGTGTTTTCCAAAAATGCCCTACTTTTAACTATAATTCATAATCTGCTCAAGCAGGTAAAATTTGTAGCAGGTTCAACTTAACATTCATTAGATGTAGTGAATTGTTTTTTGAATACAAATAAATTCTGATGACATTGAAAAGCTGAATTCTGAAGTGCTGGTGACACACAAACTACAGATCCCTTAATGCAGAACAAACTTTGCAGACAAAATGAGTGCCCCATGCACTGAGTTTGCTGAGGATCTGAAGTTTGTGTGTTATCAGCGCTTCATATTGCCGGGCCATAAAAATAGATCTATATAAAGTGATCTCGCGGGACGCAGACTACGAGTGACACCCCTGCCTCAAGGAATCCCAATATATTAAAATGAAGGCCTAATAAAGACCAATTTGGGCAAATTAAATGGAAATTAATAGTACATAGTCACAAACAACATTCTAAACACCTAGCATTTAGAAGGTTTAGCATTTTCTTTACAGTCAGTAGATTCATTTGTGCCACATTACAGAATCTGTATGCTTTATCTACAAATATCAGATCTAAATTAATGTGTTATATGTATGTATGTATTCCTGTGGATTATGTGACTTGTTGTTTCTGTTGTCATCTGAATGGTTACTTTTTATATTTTTTTCTTTATATTAGTCTTTTTGTACTGAAGAAAAAATAATGTTATGTGTCTTTTCATACAGTGTATGTAACTTTTGGTTTCAACTGTACTATAGACTGCACCAATGTTAAACGTAAATGTTTCTCATGCAGTCTTATGGGAACTATGTACTTTATGATATACATTCATGTGTTAATCAGATTTCAGTGACTTTTCCATAACTTTGTGTTTATTTCGTATTCTAAAACTTTAACGCCTTTAAGGTCTGAGCAGTAATGGATCAGTGAGAATGTTTGGTGCATCAGAACAGACACAGTATTTCACTCAAATATTATTTAATTGTAATGGTGCTGTTTTTTTCACTGTAAACATAAATTTAAACTGGAATAAATTATATACAGATCGATACCCTGTCCCACCCCAAGTGTCCATACAGATCAGACTCTGATCCATGCTGACAAAATTACTTTTTAAATTATTCAAAAGCTTTGATCTGAAAGCCCTTGGGCACCTTGTATGTGAACATGATTTGTACCAATGTGTGCCAGTAGTTTTTGCAAGCTTGAGTGTAAAATGGTAGACACAATAATTTGCCATAGTCCTATTACTCATCATCCCACCCCTGCCTGCAGCCATGATCATATTCTGACTCCACCCCTCAGATCAAATTAATTATTTTCCTGTCTAACAGAGCGTACAATACCAGGCAGCAGTAGTTCCCTGAATCCTTTCAAAAAGAGAGACTAGAGGAGGGCTGTGAGCTTTGCACAGGGACCTTGTCTTGATGTGGATGCATCACAGGTCACAGTCTACAGAACAAAATGCAAGGAAAAGAGAGGAAAGAATAAAAGAAGGAAGAAATGCATCAGAGCTCAAGGTCTTCAGTGTCTGAAGATTCTGATTGGCTGTCCTCTGATTTTTCTGTCCCCCAAACAAATCTGTAGTTGTCTTCCAACTCCTGTAACCTCTTCTGCTCCTTATACACTTCTTCAGTTCCTCCAGTCTACACACAAACACACACAAGCTTAAAAAAAAATAATGTGAATCACTTAAACTTGTTAAGGTTATGTTTGATTATTAATGTATGTGGAATGTTGCAGAATTTATTCGTATTTGATGCTGATTACCGATAAATTCTCAAAACTGGGGAGAAAAAAAAAATTCTATACCAGCAGGTTGATGAGCAGATCTCTGAAACTCTTGGTGTCTTCCTCACTGAACCACTGATCTCCATGTTCGTCATCCATACCTCGGCTCAGAATCTTCACTTCAATCTTCCCTAAGATGATGAGAAATGACCTTGAGTACATTTGGAGTCCACACCCCAATGGCCTATTCATTTTTGAATTCTGAGCTCTTGGACACTACCAGTCCCTTTGAAAAGATCTGATGGACATGTTCATAAGAACACAGTGCATTCATCACATAATATTAGTTTAAGAATAAATGAAAGTGACAGCATTAAAGAGAAGCAGCAGTACACACAAGCAGAAGAAATGTCAGAAGGAGGTTGAGCTAGATAGTGTAGACTGATGGTGCTCACATGTTAGCAGTTGGAAATAAACTTTTATTGTGCTAACAACATCTGTTGAAGGACAAGGTCAATCTTGATAGTCAAGACCACAAGCAGGTGCATGTTTCTGAACAGTGTTTGTTGCAGTAAGACAAACTGCAACTGAGACAATAAATATTTGTTGCAGTATTTTATCCTAGTGCTGAAAAGGGCTTGAGGAGCTCACGTTACACCAGAGGAACACTTAAATGCAGCAGGAGGAAATAAAGTGCAGAAGCAGAAGGCTGGACACTGTGCTGGGTACCTTTGGCCTTGACTCCTGCTCTCTCTAGCTGCTCTCTGACTGTGTCTTGAATCTGCTGCCACTGGGGGTCGCTCTCCCCCAACTCCTGCACTGCCACATCACCCCCTGCAGCTGCTGCACCCGCCGCCACAGCACCCAGTTTGAACTTTGTCACCCTGATCTTTACCTGGTTGCCTTCAGCATCCAGGCCGGGTGCTGCGATGATGAGACACAAAGATGAGCAAGACCTCATGCAACATTCCAGTGTGGTCACTGGGGTGACAGGTATAATGATAGCAGCCTTGATTGAGTGGCAAGAAAAATGATGTGAAGCCTTTTGATTTCTGCAATATTTTATCATAAAATGTGATCAAATCATCAGATTCGTCTGATCTGAAAGTTAATTATCTTAAAAAATTGAAGTCTAGTGTTTGCATAACTCAGCCACTGAGGATGCATGTGACTTGTATTGCTTGGTGCTGAAAAAATTCACTCAAAGTACGAGTTTGCTCCACTCAAGAAGAATACCCCTATGTGAACCATGCCTCACCAAAACAAGCTTTCAGAGGACCTACAATAAAAGAATTGTTGAATAGCTAGAAATGACAAAAAAAACTTTTACATTTTAAAGATTCAAATTCACCAGTCTACAGTTTGGGACTGTGCTAGTCTACCAAGAAGTGGGTGCTTAGTCAAAATGTCCCCAAGTGCACAACAAAGACACATCAATGACAGAAGTAAACAACCTAGAGAGAGACAGACAAAGATTTGAAGGCATAATTTGAATTGGATTAACATCTGTGTTCATCTGGTATAATAGGGCACTGCATATAATCATGAAAAATTCATCCAAACATGATGTATGGTGGAAAAAGCATAATGATTTGAGCTGGCTTTGCTGCATCTGGTCCTGGCCAGCATGAAATCACTGAGGGGAATATGAATTATTTCCAAGTGTCAGCATCAACTCCACCTTTTGGAGTGGCCAAGTCAGAGCCCAGACTACAAACCAATAGAGATGCTGTGAAATGACACATGCACAGAACAAAAGCAGTTCTGCCAGGAAGAATGGACTAAGAATCCCCCTGAACAATGTGCAGGTCTGATCCACAGCTTCAGGAGGTTAACTGTTGCCAAGGGGTGTTCAACAAGTTATTAGTTCAATACTTTCTCCACTAGCTAAATTAGTTTATGATTGTTCTCAATTACATGATTTTTCGTGTTATTGTTTTAGGCATTATAGAAGGTCTGATCATATTTCATGACAAATTAATGCACAAAACCATTTCTTGCCACTGTGGTATAGCTTAACATTGATCAAACGTCAGCTTCTCTTATAATAAAGATTTCATACACACACACACACACACACACACACACACACACACAATTATATACAAAAGGAATGTTGACACAATATACTTTAACCAAAACGTTTGAAAACAAGACAAAGGGATTTTAGTTTTACATTTGCAGCATTATCAGAGAACCTTGCTCAGGGAAACAATGGTAGTAATTGGGGTTTTAAGCTGTGACTTTGCCAGACTTAAAATCCCCTGAACTTTTCTGACCAAAAAGCAGAATTTCCATAACATATAAAGAAATGTCCAATATAACATTTGGGTGCTGAGCAGAAAAGGACATTTAAAGAGGTTATACAATTCAAAACTGCATTGTTGTTGAAAATAGACAGCTTGGAGTGTTGAATGGCACATGCTAAAACTTCAACTCCAACATGCATGTAGACTCCTCTACATGCATGTTTTATTTTATCACTTTGGGTGAGCCAATACTTCATTTTCAAACCAAATATCTCGAAATGTACACTTGTCTGGCATGCTATGTAAGTGAACAAATGTAAAGACATTTGAGGAAAACAAATGTAAGTCCCTGACTTGGCACCCAAATGCACCCCATACTTTCCCTATCTGGAAATTCCCTGATATTCCTGAAATTCCCTGAACCGTGGGAACCATGCTTTGCACTCTTCTGGTTCAGTGTGTTACCCACTAAGCTACTACCACCAGGTTCATGCAATTTTCCTTTTTGACCAGATAGCAATAACCCGCAAACCTTCATTTTAATATATTGGGAAAGACAAAGGCATTAGATTTTATATTCTTCCTGCATATTTAATTTAAATATCACTTGAAAGCATAGCATGATGTCCTGATTTCAGTTTTGAGAATTTAACCAAACATTTAAAAAGACAAAATGTATGCAAGTTAATGAGATGGATGGTGGAGTTACTAGATGGACTGACTTTTGCACAGATAGACAGTAATGAACAAAATTTCATAACTCACATCCAGCCTGAAATGATCTTTGATAGTTTGATCAAATTTACTCTTAAATCAGTTAAAAGGCTAGGTAGAGTGCCCCCCCTAGTTCACAGTTAAATAGCATTTCTGTTCAGAAGGGGGGGGGGGGGGGTTTAGACCTAGGAAGAATTTGCTGTTCTTGACCCCATTATTGACCAAAAAAGATGTGCCAAACTAACAACATTGTCTAGTTCTTGAATAGGTTTAATGAGGTCTACATTTTGTAGCTCTAGTCTAATCACATGTCTAACCCATCCGACCATACAGCCATCTCTGTGGCTCTGATCTTCTGGGTCATTTTCAGTCTGTGAGTGTGTGTGTAACATTGCTGGTTGCTGGCGTCTGTGTGTGTACCTGGTTGGCTGGGCACAGGGATCCTGATCTCTTTTGTTTTTTCTTCAACTTTGAGATGTGTATGGCTCTCAGCAAGCTCTTCTTCTGTCTGCGTTTGAGTAGTCAGGGGTTCCTCATCCTTGTCTTCCAAGCGGTCCAGCAGCTTGTCCAACGTGTTCTCTAATGTATGTGCTGCCTGAGAACGATCAAACTCACCCTTTAAGCCCTCAGACTCCAGTTCCTGCTGGGCCTGAAAGACAGACAGACATGTGCCACTCACACAAAAGATGTATAAATCAATGACATACAAGGACTTGAGATAAGAATGCAAACAAGTTGTCAGACAAAAACGTAACCATTGAGGATTTGACCTGTAAGGCTTGTTAAAAATTAGGGCTTTCAAAAGTTTACTATATGAATGTAATAAATTACATTAGAAAATCAAAAAGTAATCCAAATTAATGAATACTCTTAACTATTTTGAAAATGTGCAGCAATGTTTACTAATTAAATAAAAGATACAAAAGATATATAAACATATTGGCAAGGTTTTGCATACAATATTAAGGTAAACAAACAAAAAAAAAATTCTCCAGGAATTGTAAGGGATTACAATAAACAAAGATGTCCTTAAATCATTTAACTCTGTACTCTTAAACACTAATCAGGATTTTTTTTTTTTTTTACACTTTAATTATCCCGAAGGAAATGGCTTCTCTGCTTTTAACCCATCACCCTTAGTGAGCAGTGGGCAGCCATGACAGGCGCCCGGGGAGCAACCTTCTGATTATGGGAGATGCACCAACACCCACAGCAAGACCAGTGATCGACAGGTTTGATGACCTACAGTGTCATCTGAGAAAGTGATCAATTGTTCCATTTGACATACAACTGACCCACAGTTGGTTGTGTTGGAAAAGAAAACATAGTGACCTGGGCACATTATGCTAGAAAAATGGATCACAAAATGTGTGTGTGTGAGAGAGAGAGAGAGAGAGAGAGAGAGAGAGAGAGAGATACTACATCATACTGGTAAAAGATTCTGTTTGAGTTTCATTTGAATTATAATCAAACCACAGAATTTTTGAGAGAATTTCCTGCATAAATTATCATCATTCTATTTGCATTCATTTAAAACAGCAGTAGCTTACTCAGTACGGCTGCAACAATGCATCATTTAAATCGCTAAAACTCTATTACTAAGAGTTGGCAATGAATTTCATAATAGATTCGTTGTGTCGCGCAACACGGAGACATTTGATTATTAAAAAAGCTTGGGTCTCTCTCGTGCACTGATGCTAGCAGAGGTTAGCCTTCAGACAATGCAGAGGTAGAGGAAAGATACAAAAAAAAAAAAAAAAAAAAACGGCAGTTGCCTGACACCGCCAGTGGACGCAGGCAGCTAGCAGTGGTCTGTGCACGTGCTCAACATGACCACGCGTTACGTGGGCATTTTTTGTACACGCTGAAACAGACCATGCGTGACGCCAGACCACACATGGTCTATTTTAGCAGACGTCTGGTCTGACCCGCCCATTTCTCCTCCCACGATAAAACAGCATGCAGTTAAAGCTCCAGGTCCAGTTAAAGCTGTGACATTCTTGAATAATTTGTCAAGGAAGAAAAGCCATTACTGTGGTGGAGGCAAACAATGATATCCCATGTTGGTCAGGCTAGTCAAGTGAGGCAGTGGGGGCCTAGCTGGTAAGCAAGCGGACCTGTAATCTGATGTAAACAGAGGACACATTTCATTGTCGCTCAAAGAACGAGCCTGAGCCAGAAGCATGTGAACATGCAAACATTTTTGCTTTGCAATGCAAAGTGTCTGAATGGAAGGAGTGAGAGTGAGTAAGTGTGTGTGTGTGTGTCTGTCAGTGTGTGAGTCTGCAGTGTAGTGCAAAGAACAAGTTCTGACGAATCTTGTTAAATTGTCTGATTTCTATTGTTTTGGTTTTTTTTATTTTTATTCAGTGACAGTGGTAAAGTAGACCACTCCATTTTCATAGTCATCGATGCCAGATTCTCTCACCTCATCTATGATGTTGTTGAATTCTTTCTGCATCTCTTCTTTGATCTCGCCCCTTTTTTCAGATGGGATTGAGATATCAGCCATTTCTTCTTCAAACTCCTGAAGCAGTTTCTCATCCTCATCATCATGCCCATCATCTCCCTCTGCCTTCACAGAGTGCTGTGCCTGTTTCTGCTCTGTCTCTGTGTCCTGCATACACAGCATACATAGACTGTATTTTAAGATTCCATTTCTTACTGTGGTTAAAAAAAAAATTAAAAAAACAAATTGTCTGCACAGGTCAAGAGGAACTAAGGAGGATAAAGGTCAGAAAGGCAGCAGGTCCAGATGGCATCAGCTCAAGGGTCATCAGGTCCTGCACAGATCCACTGTGTGCAGTAATGGAGCACATTTTCAACCAGATCCTGAGGCTGGGGAGACTTCCAGAGCTCTGGAAATTCTCTTGTGTGGTACCAAAGCCAAAGACTCCACGACCCAAGGACCTCAACAGCTACAGGCTGGTGGCTCTGACATCCCACCTGATGAAGACCCTGGAGCAGCTGGTCCTGGCTCAGCTTTGGCCCCTGGTGATCTCACCTTCAGTTTGCCTACCAGCCTGGCATCAGAGCGGATGTCCAATGCCTTCAACACAATCCTTCCCACAATCCTGAGGGACATGCTGGAGCACACAGGAGTGAAATAATCACCTCACAACATGGACCCTGGACTACCTCACCAACAGACCACAGTACGTGAGAACTCAGGGCTGTGTGTCGGACAGGGTGATCTGCAGTACAGGGGCCGCACAGGAATTGGTCCTGGCATCATTCATCTTCACCATCTACATTGCAGACTTCACCTATAACTCCACCAACGACAAGGAGTACAGAAAACTGACCAGGGACTTTGTGAACTGGTGCCAGCAGAACTACCTCCAGATTAACACTTGAAAGACCAATTAGTTGGAGGTAGACATCCTCCAATACAACCACTGAACATCCAGGGTATGGACATTGAGGCTGTAGAGACCTACAGGTACCTTGGTGTTCATCTGAACAATCTGAACTGGACTGGACTTACAACTCTGATGCCCTCTACAGAAAAGGGCAGAGCAGGCTGTACCTGCTGCAGAGGCTCAGGACTTTTGGGATGAAGGGTCCACTCTTGAAGACCTTTTATGACTCTGTGGTGGCCTCAGCCATCTTTTATAGTGTGGTCTGCTGGGGAGGTAGCATCTATGCTGGGGACAGAAAGAGACTGAACAGGCTCATCCTGTGGGTCAGCTCTGTTCTAGGATGCCCTCTGGACCCAGTGGAGGTGGTGAATGGTGGCTATCATCCCTGTTGGAGAACATCTCCCACCCCTTGCAGGAGACCCTGACAGGACTGAGAAACTCCTTCAGTGGCTGCCTGCGGCATCCATGATGTGGGACGGAGAGATTCAGAAGGTCTTTCCTGCAAACCAGTGTCAGGCTCTACAACAGCTGACCACACAAACACACACATCCAGTACACCATCTCCATTTCTCTTAAGTGTATATCTATGTGTATATCTACCCACTCTGTACATATGTAAAATCTCACAAATATATCTTTTATGTATATACTGACATTTTTTATTTTTACAACTCACATTTACTGTTTTATTTTGCAATTCTAGGACTATTGATTTGCTTATTTGTACAGTGAACTTTTATATTATACAGTCAACATAGTGGCTGTGCTATTGTCTGCTCTTATCTTGTACTGTCCATGTCCTGTCGTGACAATGTAAATTTGTGGGACTAATAAAGGACCATCTTAACATTTTTCTCGTGGCAAAGTGAAAAGAAAAAAAAAAGTAGCTGTGTGTGTATGTTTCTATGTTTTGAGTCTATTCTGGTGTGTGCAGAGTCATCCGTTAATTTCAAGTTGATATTCTTGTTGCATAGAAGATACAAAACTATAGCATATGGGTCTATAACAATTTTTATATAGAGAGTTAATACCTAAAGTCCTTTGTGCAAGTGCGTGTGTCTGCACTTTACCTTTTTGTGTGATGATCTGAGGTGCTGCACAAACTTCATGAGGTCTGCAGGGTCTGAGATTATTTTAAAATTAAACTTTTCTTCTTCAAACACAACTATAGCAAAAAAAACAAAAACAAAAGAACAGTAGTCTGAAGTTCAATAAGCTTGATCATACATGACAATCTGCACAATTTTTGTGTTCAGGTTTGGATAGTTCACCCATGGTGTATTCTTCTCCAGAACATCCCAAAAATTATTAAATATAAAAAGATACACTACATACATCTCTGCTTTTTACAAGTGCCACACATAATGAAAGTGAAATGATTGTCATCGTGATGCACAGGAATCACAGCATGTGGTCACACAATGAAATAGTGAGCAGTGGCAGCCATGAAAGGCGGTTTGGGATTTGTGCCCT
This sequence comes from Denticeps clupeoides, assembly GCF_900700375.1. NCBI lineage: Eukaryota > Metazoa > Chordata > Actinopteri > Clupeiformes > Denticipitidae > Denticeps > Denticeps clupeoides. The sequence goes on from NC_041708.1 coordinate 16,919,808, forward strand.
CCAATACAGATAAATTTACAGTTATGGCACAGACCGATGTCTATCATTCCTTTGTATGAAATTATAATGACAAATTATTAAAGATTTTAGACAGTCTTCTCTTCAGAATCATAATTACCTTCTTTTTCATGGAGCTGATGTTGCTGATCTTCAGCCTGCAGAGATATGAGAATCCTTCAGTCTCAGTGTGTGTGTGCTATTAGAAAATGTGACAATTTTTGTCATACAGTAAACAAATATTATAAATATAAAGACCATGTAGTCACTAATGATAATATTAATATTGTGTATATTCATGTTATACTGTAAAATAAAGGACGTGTTACCGTTTGTTCAGTATCTTTTGGATCATCCAGGTCTTCTGAAAAGTCCAGCATAATTACACACAGTTAATAAAGAATCAGCTATGTAATAGTGGTCCCAAATTTCACTGTACCTGTTGATGCAGTCCCCTCAGTCAAGTCCTCAACCCTCCCCTCCACCTCTTCATCTTTAGAGAGCATCTTATCCAGATCCTCCAGCTCTTCAGAGATTTGCTGCACTTTACGCTTTGTGTCAGCTAAGAAGTGGAGAAGAAACTATTCATTTTAATTACCCCCCGAAAAAAAAAGAAAAGAAAAAAAGACAGACTTATTTTATAGTTGAACTGTTATTTGTAGTTGTTACAGTGTGTATCTTTTGATGAAAGCACATTTGTGGAACTACTGTAGTGCATTATGTTAATTCACTGTCAATAAATGATTTGATTGCAGTGTCTCTTAACAGTACTTTTTCTTTTCCTCTCTCTCTGCTTTGTAATTTGCTCTAACACTGCAGTCTAACACTGACTGGAGGAATGTATTTGGATTTATTCTATTATACTGCATATATGGATCTGTGTAAATGCAGATTTAGGTGGATGAGAACATTTTGAAAATGACTCTCATTATCAGCATTTCCCTACACACAAATCAGTTTCAAATTTGTGTTAAGAGCAAAAAGATCTGTATTTTTGATGTGCGAATTGTAAGGTGGGGACAAGAAATCAATCTAACTCTGAAATTAGGGGGCGCTCATGAAACATGATTACTTGTAAACAACAGCCAGTAATTCACCATTAACAGAGTAAAAGCTGCAGTTTGACACATTCGGGACAATTTTCTTCAGCAATTTAATGCTATTACATACCAGATTAAATGGTTCACTTTTCAAATGGCCAGGTTTATAATTAGAAACAGCACTGGCTTATAATGAGTAATGTAACATAATAAGTGGCAATATGACTAAATATGCCTGTAACAGTGTGTGATTTAGGTTTGCATGTTAGCATTATTGAACATAATTTTAAACACATAAATTCACTCACAGACTTGGGCCTTGACGTAATCCATATACTGTTGTGGGCTGAGTGCAGGCTGGCAGATGATTGGCTGAGGCCGTGTGGAAGGTGGTGGGCGTAGCAGCGGGTGGGAGCAGGGCCGGCTCGTGTGAACAGTGACAACATAGCGACAAGACTGGGGCTCATCCACACGGGCCACATAATCTACTGAGCCTTCTTCACACACAAACTAGACATTCATATACACATATACACACACACACACACACACACACACACACACACACAAAAAAAAAAGGAAAACAGAATCTTCCAAAATAAGTATGTCTAATGCATTGACTACTGAATGACTAAAGTTGACTACCGAGATGTTAATGTAGTGAACTTAAAATATGCACATTTTTAGAATAGTCTATTTTTTTTAATACATTTTTGACAGGCTGACTTCTTATTATAGATTATAAAGTTGACAGAAAAGTAATCATATTCTGTAAATACCAGTTATGACAGAAGACATTCTGTGCTGCGTTTCTGTGTCTACAGACTCACCCTGACTTCTGTTTCTCTTGGACTCCCATTGAGGTCACACTTGGATCCGTTTACATATGACTGACTGTGATAGCGCTTAAGTTTGTGATGTTTAGAGGCCTAGACAGGGGACGAGAGGAAGGAATTTGACTCTCAGTTCCTGTTTCAACATAATCATGACACCTGAATACTGGGTGTTACAGTTATCATGTCATAATTTTATGTCGAATCATGTCTTGAATCAATCAAATAATTATGTATATGGTGTTTTTAAAATTGTGATTTTTTTTTTTTTAATTGTATTTATACTTTGTATTCAATGTTACTGTTACTGTTTTTGTATTTAATGTTACTTGTATGGGTCAGAGAGTAACGTAATTTCAATTCTCTGCATGTCCTGAACATGTGGCAGAATTGACAATAAAGCTGACTTGACTTGACTTGACTAATTAAAAGCTTTGGAAAAAAAAACTTGACTGTTCCTGAGCAGATTTGTTGGTCCATTTTTAAACTGCCACCCATTATTCCATGGGTTCCATGTTCCAGGGAGCCTAAATTAAACTGGACGAAATCACTGGTCATTCCATGTTTTCATGCTTATCAGTTTCTCCAAATCTTTTTATTAGACCATGTACCTGGAAATTATTTATCAGTTAACACTACATTCACATACACACAGGCTTACTTTAGCAGTTTCATTGGTCCAGTCAAACTCAGAACTGTAGTAACCCAGGAACAAAACTTCTCCTTTAATCTCGGAATCTGTGGCACAGGAAGACATTGAGTTAGCCCAACTTCATAGAGTTGCAAGGAACATTAATATGAAATTCTAATAATACCTTCCATGTGGTACTGTCGGATATGCTGTCCATAACAAAACTCATATGTCCACCAGTCCTTAGTCTAAGACGGAAACATGGGGCAATTACATGTCATGTCTCCAGACCCTGGTAATGATGGTAACACACTGATGCAAGCAAAGAGACATCAGATGGCCTACAGCAGCCTACAAGGGTCCAGGCTGCTCAACTCAGTTTCCTTACCTTGGTAAGGCAAGGAGCGCTGCTCATGGGCTGCAGGAGCTCAGGGATGGGTGGTCCAGAGTAACTATATGTGGGTGTCTCACTGGGTGGGTGGAACTGGAAGAGGAGGGCCTGAGCTGGCAAACGGCATTCATAGTGCTGCCGATATTTACTGCTGACCAGCAAAACGTCCTGAGTCTAGAAACACACACACAAGCAGAAGATCGTACATGGTGTGTTTATAACACCGTGAGAGTTTCGATGTTTATTATCCCATGAAAGATGCTGCATCAGACTGGTGAACTCATGCTGAGGCTCTGAGGTCTGTTCCTGGTACCTTCTGCCAGAATGTTCTCCTGTTCTCGCGAACTACCTTGGACCAGGAAGGCGGCGGGTTGACAGCAGTGTTGCCTGAATTAACTTTCTGGCAGGAGGTTCCGCAAGGAGGTTTTAATTAAATTTCGAGGTCCGACATCTTCCGTAATCTTCTAAGACTAACGCGCACTAGACATCGATCCCAATTGACAAAAAGCTGCGGAAACGCCGTCATGTTGTCGTTACCTGCCCCATGACTACAGGCTCCGGTAAAATCTGAATGCCGTACTTCATCTCTGTCAGTTCCTCCAGGTTCAGAAAGGCTGAAGCGGAGAGGAGGCACAGCCAAAGCGCCCCACATGACCACCACAGCCACACAGTCATGGCAGCCGCCATCTTTTTCTCTCTGAGCGTCTCTTGTTGTGATTCGGTGGGGGGCGGGACTACGGCTTACCGGAGGGCCGATTGGACAACGTCAAAAATGTGAGTGACACAATTTGATGAATCAACTGTCAATCACATGACCTCCGCTGCCACGGTCGACACGCCAGCTATAAACAGATACGCCATTGGACTAAACCGGTCGATCGTTTCAGATGAGCAGACCATCTGAGAACCTGTAATCTGTAATTATATTTCTTATTATTGTACACAATTGAATTCTCACTGGTCAGAATAGCAGTTAAGTATACCGACAACTACATTCTTAACTGTATTGTAATATATCCAATGCTTTATTTCTCCTGGTCAAAAATCAGGTGAAAACATTTTATAAGTTTTAATATTTAATAAGTAATAAGTAATTTAACAAGTAACATAGATAACATAGATATATCTTGGCACCCCAAAACTGGATTACAGACACTGCTTACTCTCTAGTGAAATACAATCCAGACCAGCGACCCGGAGACCCGGGAGACGGTGACCCGGAAGCGGAAATGAGAGTGGGCAGTGTCGAGTATAAAAGTCAGGTGACCCTGAGGAGATGCTGCACGCTCTTTGTTGAATTTATTCCCCAGAGACGCTAGCCTGCTTTCCCATGCCTGATTAACTAAACTCCTTGACCACGACCATTGCCTGTCCTCGACTTTGAGATTTGCCTGCCCCTCCTGATACGATGATTGACTGATTGAACATGCAGCCAGAGCTCCCTTCCCGCCGCGCTGCGGCGTGTCCATTGCTCCCTTCCCATCTTCACTCACCGCCAGTCTCCCCCTCACAGACTAAACGCCTCAAGTCCTCCTTCCCAGCTCGTCCAGTGTCCTCCCCTGTACGACGACTTGTCCCCTCACTCCAAGCATGTCTGCAAGCGCGTCACCAAATTCGCTCTGTGACAATAATGTATGCATATAATATGCATATGATTATGGTTGGAGTGTTCACTCCAATACAGGGCAATTTGAATGACCTAATTCTGCTTGATAACTTTCATAACCTTGCTTATTTTACAATGTGTACATTGCAGGACACAAGCGGCAGGCAAACTACAGCCATGGAAGGTTGCCATCCTAATGAGAACTGACATTTTAGAATGTTGCTACAACATCATACACAAGACTATTACAGATTAAGACTAAGACAAGATTCTATTTTTTGGAAGAATTACATGCTTGAATTCAAAGAAAGCACAAAAACCAAACAAAACCATTGAACAAGCTAAAAAGCTCTCTGCAGTTCAGTTTAAGTCAAATTATTGTCTACAATGGCTTTATATTCTGTATATTCACAGGAATATTTTGACATCATCAAACTTGCAGGTAGTACACAGATGCTCCTCTTTTAACCTGTGAAGTACTTTAAAAACCTGTTAAGGTCTTTGAGATTCTAGAATCTCATAATCTCAAAAATGCAGCGCATAAACATGAATGAATGATAATCTTGATTTGGTAGTGATACTGCACAGCCAAGGTAGCTTCATCCAGTAGAGATGGATTTTCTAAATAGGTCCTGGTCATGATTAACTGCTTGGGCTTTGTGATTGTTCCCATGCTCATTAAATATTTATTTTTTTCCCAGATGAATTATTCAGGATCCTGAGCAATTCACACACACACACACACACACACCTATTTTAAACCATTCAGCAATACACCAGATATCCCATAACCACACTGTACAACATTGGAGGTCTCAGATTTATTTGATGTTTTAGGGTGCTACAGTCATGGGTTAAGATGCATGTTCACTTTATGAATAGTAAGGGTGGTGGGCCATGGAGAGGAAGTCTGCTGACATGGGGAAGGGGGAGATGGTCTGTCTGGATCTGGTGATTGCTCAGCTTTTGGGGTCAGATGTGGGGTCAGAGTTGTGGTGGGCTCTTTAATAGTGCCGCATGCTGCTGGTCTTCACGACTGATGATTTGGTGATTGTTGCACTGCCCCCACCCATGCCATAACCACTGCTTCCACTGAAACCGAATCCACCCCCAGAACTGGAATTGGTGAAGCCTAAACAAACACAAGAGAATATTAGACACAATAAAAATATTCTCCAGCTGTATTTAAAACACAATTTCTAAAAGAATAAATAAGTAAAATCCTACCTCCAGAAGATGACTGAACATGGATGGTGGCATTTGCTCCTCCAGAGGACAGTCTGAGGAATTAAATGTTGAAAGTCATGTGAAAAAAAAATACAATCCATCTGGCAGCCTCCAAACTACAAGCAGTGGTTAGCTATCTTAGTACAGTCTTGGAATTCTGCAAAGTATTCTTACCTGCTCTCTTCTCCTTCAAGAAGTTTCCTGTAGGTGGCGATCTCAATGTCCAGGGCCAGCTTGACGTTCATCAGCTCCTGGTACTCACGCACCTGGCGTGCCATGTCCTGCTTAGCTCTCTGCAGTGCATCCTCCAGGTCTTTGATGCGCAGTTTGGCATCCTTGACTGCCAACTCACCACGCTCTTCTGCCTCCGCAATTTGAGCTTCCAGATTGGAACGCTGAGCAGCCCAGAAGAAGGGACAGAAATTGTTATTATTTGGCCATTTTGAGCTGCGATAGTTAATGCACAATGTCACATATTTCACATATAGGTAAAATTATACATGTGGTGGCAAAAATAACATGATCTTGTCATTATTTGCCAGTACGATTAGGATTGTTCAGATCACCTGTGCTTTGATGGAATCAATCTCATTCTGCAGTCTGGCGATCATGCGGTTAAGTTCAGCAATCTCAGCCTTGGTGGTGCGAAGGTCATCCCCATACCGGCCAGCAGAGGTCTGCATCTCTTCATACTGACATGAAAAAACACATGTACACATGTAGAGAACAGCTTCCTTTGCACTGTTGTTACACTTTGTGCATGTATGTGTGTGTGTACGTGTGTTTAGTGCTCACCTTCTGTTTGTACCAGGTTTCTGCTTCTGCACGGCTGCGGTTGGCAATGTCTTCGTACTGTGCCCGCACTTCAGCCACAATGGCATCCATGTCCAGGTTACGGCTGTTGTCCATCTCAACAATTACTGAGGTGTCCTTGATCTGGCCCTGGAGCTCACGGAGTTCCTAAAAACCCACAAAGACTCTAATTACTTAATATATTCATATCATGCATGCACAGGATAACTTCAGGTATTCTTATTTTTCATCCATCTCTTACTCTTATTTTAGAAGAAAATAAATGATGGGGGACTCACTGCCTCATAGATGGCTCTGAGAAAGTTGATCTCATCCTGAAGGGCATCAACCTTTGCTTCCAGCTCCACTTTGTTCATGTAGGCAGCATCCACATCCTGTATGTCACAAAGGCATACTATTAAAACAAGCAATTACAATCTGTGGCACCTCCTAATATCCAGAACGATGCAAGAGGAGTGAAGATGAGCTGAATGTCTTACCTTCTTAAGCAGCACAAACTCATTCTCTGCTGCAGCACGCTTGTTGATCTCCTCCTCATACCTGCAGTAGGAGCATGAATTCCAGCGTTACTGATATTCTGTAGCGGATTTGTTTGACACTGGCATGCATCTTAGTACAGAAATATTAAATCGTGGATGAGAAGAAGACAAGTGTCAGTCACTTTTTCTTGAAGTCTTCCACCAATCCCTGCATGTTCTTCAGTTCACCACCCAGCTTCATTTTCTCATTTCCCAAGTTGTCCAGCTGGCGACGCAGGTTTGCGATGTAGGCTTCAAACATGGCATCGATGTTGGAGCGTGTGACAGTCTGGTCTTGGAGGAGACTCCACTTGGTCTCCAGCATCTTGTTTTGTTGCTCTAGGAAACGGACCTGTGAAAGGCGACAAGAGAGAAAGAGAGAAAGAGAAAAGATGAAGCATAGATTCATATTATATTATACTTTTTTATAGTACTGAGATTCGAATTTTTACTGTTTTAAGTGTGTGTGGTGTGTGAGTATATGGGTGTGTCATGGTTTGAATAAACAGTGTCTGAGTGAAGATACAGACACACCCTTTTCTAAACAAGATAAGATAAAGTAAGCGTGCATGTGTGTGTGTGTGTGTGTGTGTGTGTGTGTGTGAGCACAACTAGTCTTTTTCCCTTGTTGGAGCTGCAGAGTAGAGAGGAGTACAGCTACCAACTTGTCCCCAAAGAGGAGGCTTGATGGGATGTAACTCTACAGATCTCCAAAACAGGTTATTGGATTAAAATGTCAGCCTGTCTGTATCTTGCAGAAGACAAGTGTGACTCCAGGCCACGCCCTTTGGATGTAGACCGTCAGGGTGATTTATGTGTAATGTGTGTGGCTTGCAGACTTTGGACTGATTGCTAGTTTACAGTTGCCAAGCAGCGGATCTCCACCCTTGTTTAAACAGAAAAGGGGAAACACAGAACCTCAGACAGGTGAGCGGGGCTAAAAGTCATATTTAGCTGATTCACGGCAATGAGACGGTACGTCATCTAGGCTGATTGACTGAGATTACTGTCTGTTCTCGTTAGATTTACCATAGAAACCTCACTAACATCAACACACACAGCCTTAATAATATATATTTCTAGCACAGACATAATGCATAATTCAGCTGCTCTCAGAGAAACAAAGACTCACTTTGTCAATGAAGGAGGCAAACCGGTTGTTGAGGGTCTTGATCTGTTCCTTCTCCTGTGTGCGCACTGCTTGGATGGTGGGGTCGATTTCCAGATTGAGGGGGGTCAAGAGGCTGGAGTTGACTGTCACTGCGGTGATGGGAGCATGCACAAAACCGCCTGCGCCTCCTCCAAACCCGCCAGCGCTGCTGCTGCTGTACTGGTAGCTGCTGCCCACCATGCCTCCTGCTCCCAGACCAAGGCCCCCAACACCAGAACGGCGGACGGACACGCTGCTGGCTCGGGAGGAACCGGCTGGAGCGGCGTAGGCCGAGTGGCTGGAGAAATTCCGCCGTACACTGGGGCCGGAGCTAAAGGTGGTGGTGCTCACTCTGGTGCTCATGCTGCTGGAGAGGTGGAGGCGAGAGAGGAGTGTAGCAGACTCACGACAGGAGGCCTTCACAGAGGACAGTCAGATCCCTCAGTGTGCCTGACTGCAGTGGCCACTGGCTTTTAAAGTCGCAGCCTGGGGCGGGGACACGCATTCCTCACACTCTACCTGTTAAACAGGTAGGGAGGGATTACTGGACATAAAGCTAGACACACCCTGACCTGGGCATGACCACTGTTTTTTTTTTTTGGTGAATAATGCATCTCTTATCTGTGTCCTACCATATTTGGACCCATTTGTGGATGCTGAAGATGGGTCTGTTTTTTTTTTGTTTTTGTTTTGTTTCTGCAGTCATTGGAGATGAAAAATATTTCCATTCATGGAACTAAACCCAAAGCCTGAAAAATCTCCCAGGACATAAATCCTCTTTACTGCTGGCATGTATTTAGAAATTTGCCAAACCCAGAATCCTCCATCTGACTGTTAGATTATGAGAGTGATTCATCACTCTAGGGAACATGTTCCCACTGCTCCAGAGTCCAAATCACTGTGCTTTATATAGTTGGGCGCATAATGCAACTGAACGTACATGTATATACTACACTCTTCAGCACCCATGGTCCCACTCTGTAGGCTGATAATGCTTGTGGACGGCTCTGCTTCTTAATCGGTACTGACTGATAACCAGGGAACAAATGTGACCAACTGAATGACAAAGCCTTAGTTGAAGTCACTGGTTGCCTCTGCCTGACAAACATATGTGGAGATGACACCATTCAGCCTATGTAAAGCAAAACATGAATAAGTGTGCTACTACTGCACAGATTAGTATGTTTCAGAGAAATGGGTTGTAACCAACACTGACTGGACCATGTTTTCTGATCCTGAAGCAAGAAACATAGCAATCAGTGTAGATTCAGGCTGGCCTTGTAGAAGCACAGCTGGGCACAGTAAAGGTTTAAACCCATGAGTTGAACAATTCAGACTATGTGTACACACACAATACATAATTATACACATGCATGACTGCAGCAACTCAAGCAGATCAATATTTTAAAAATGAGAGTACTGTCACACTAAGACATGCACAGATTTCTGTGAGAGTAAATTCCTCACTAGGTGCTGTAAAGTTTAAAGTGTATGAATGAGGGTGTGTCAGTATGAGTGAAAGAGGGTGTGTGTGCACCTTTCTCTACATAACAGGTCAGTCAGCTTCAGAATCTTAAAATATGCCTTGATCTTCTCACCCTTTTTTTTTCTGAGCTCTCCCTGCAATAGAATTACATTATAATGTAGTTTGTACATTTATTCACATATATGAACATAATTAGCTTATCTAATTACCTTATCTAAAGGCTGGTTCTAAGCTGCAGCTGTGTGCAAGATGGGGGTAAAGGTCTCAGCCTGTCATGAAAGGGGATCTAATAGATTTCTGTAGAATAAGTGAATATTGTTTAGGTTACTTGGTGCATTAGAACAACTGAACAATGTTTAGCATTTTTCAAATTGTATCAGTCCTCATGTAAATGGCAATTATGCAGGAAAAACAGCTGTCATCACCTAGAGGGAACACACCCTTGATCTGTAGCAGCAGATAAGCAGGAAAGCAGGTAAACCCACATTCAGTGCTGTCCCCTGAGTACTGAGTGATGATGGCTGCAAGCTGCCAAGCCCTGCAGCAGTAATGCAGGTACATGGATTACCTTTACGACCAGAAGTGACAGCACTGTACATGTACAATACAGGTAAAATACCTCTAACTGCACTAAACTGTACATCTACCAGAGTAATTAAAAGGTGCAGTATGTAACATCTAGCGGAGAAGCTGCAGGGTGCAGAATTCACCTTCCTTTTTTCCTGTGTATTAGAATGTATGATAGCCTTGAGGTAACAGTAGATGATTCCAGATGGTGCTGGATTCAGATGGTGCCTGAAACACATTCTCCACTAGGCACTAAGATCATTGTAAGTTTACAAAACCATGAGAAAGTTTAAATTAGTCCCCCTTTATTATAATTTTTCAGTTAGGTTTGAAAAATGAAGATACATGCTAGGGTGGTAGTAGCCTAGTGGGTAACACACTCGCCTATGAACCGGAAGACCTAGGTTCAAATCCCACTTACTACCATTGTGTCCCTGAGCAAGACACTTAACCCTAAATTGCTCCAGGGGGGACTGTCCCTGTAACTACTGATTGTAAGTCGCTCTGGATAAGGGCATCTGATAAATGCTGTAAATGTAAAAGTATTGTACCTTTTTTGCTACCTAGGTCAGATTAAGTGACTTAAGAATTAAGTACCATAGAGACTGGACTTCAGTTTGAATAGATGTGTGCTCCTTTGTAGCTACAGTGTATTTACATGCCTTAACATGTGTAATATTCCCATACAATATTCCCTGTCTGTACTTGTTTCTGACAAGTTGAGGGGGTGGCAAGCTGATAGCATCCATCACATGGACACTGTGATTGTTGAACCCTCACGCATAATGGAACTCATTGCTGTACAACATGCCTGAACTGCTGAAAATCCAAAAATGCCAAATCAACAAACTGTCCTCAGCTGCATTATATGCACTGTAGTGACCAACAACAATTACAATCGCCAATCTCTTGTAATGTTTTTACATTTCTTATGGTACTTAATACACACAAGCTATGAGGCCCGAACATCTGATTATGGATCCTGGTCCATCCCAACTGACACCAATTAGACTTAATGGATGAGGACTCCATAAAATCCGTGAAGTCGCCAGCCTGCACTGCTAGTACTGCCTCGCGGGGAACCTGCCTCTCTAGCTCCGATCATGGACCCACCTACCCTCGGCCTGGAAGTTCCCCAGCAGATCGGTAGTGCAGCACCAGCGCCCCCGCAGGCTGCAGAGAACGCCCACCACCCTCTTGTGCGGCCCTCGCTGTCAGCTCCATGCCACACGCCCACCACTGCCTCTGGAGAAGCGCCCAGCCCCCTGTTGGCCAAGATGAAAGTTTCCAGTCTACGCGTATCGTTATGAGGAGCAGCAGGTATATGTGTGTATTTTGCTGCTTTTCCCTCTCTCACAGACACAGACAAGATTAACATGGTGCATTTGCGTGTGACTGGGTCAACTCGGGGCTGAGGTGTAGGGAGAGACGGACACAAGTTTCTGGAGTTGTTCAGGCCTGAACCCGAGCCATCGGTCGGTCCTGGCCTCATCAAAACAAATTGAACCAGCCACACTCCTGGTGATCGCTGCAGCACTACACCTCGTTCCCTAAAGGCCCTGGATAGCCTGTCAGAACACCAGCTAACCCTGGCACTGGCGCATGAACACCCCACGGTTGCCGAGGGACACGCCTCACATGCTCCTGGCTGTGCCTCCTGAGGAGGAAACGTGAGAGCCAGAGGATCCAGTGTTCTTTTTTGTCTCTGTGTGTTTGTGTGTGTCTTGTGTTTGACCTGCATTCGCCAGTCCAGGGCGTGGTGGCTTAACCACAAGAGACCCTGAATCCAGCCAGATGGAGCTCTCCCGTAGTTTTTTTTTGGGGGGGTGGTATGCGGGTTTGGAGATTCTCCTGAATGGGGGTGGGCAGGCAAGCGACAAAGCAGGATCCTCCTGTAGCCAGTGAGCAGGGCTGGTCAGGCGTGGGCCTGGGTCCGGCTCCAGATGGGCCCAACAAACGCAAAAAGGGCTGAGCCATGAGAGGTCCGGCGAAGATCCCACACCAACGAAAGGGCCATGCAGTGGCAGGGGCTGCACTTTACCTGAAGAAGGAGGACTCCATAAAACCTGTGAAGTGGAATGCAGACATTGCTGCTGCATTAATGTGGACATTTCCCTTGCCTTTGTGTTTTGGTTTATTGTTCCTGGCCTTGTGCCTCACCCCTGCGTTTTTCTTTTGGTTTGTTTCCTTTGTTTTGGCCCTTGTGCCGTTTCTTTTGTTATTCCTAATAAATCCCTTTTGCCCAGATGTCCTGTCTCTGCGCGAGACAGGAAAAAATATTTAAACCAGGTTTTGTAAGTTTGTCCATTAACAAAGAAATCATCAGTAGAGAGACAGAGAGCAGTTACTTGAATTAAATAAATATTTGATCCCCTATTAATCAGCAAGATGAGGTAGCCCTTAAAGTATCCGACGATTTACCACAGAACTTGCAATTAAACATCTGGGAAGTACTTAGCAGTTAGCCCACAGGATTCAGAAAACAATAATTGTAATCAATTATTGGCTTCCAGTTGTATTTTATAAAAGTAAGAAGTTGTCATTGAAAGCTTGTCAGCTCATTACACGTATAAACAACATCATCCATAGAAGCAATCAATCTATCCCGATTCCAAACTCTGCACCATGGCCAAGACCAAAAAGCTTTCCAAGGATGTCGGGGACAAGAGACCTGCACAAGGATGGAATGGCCTAGAAAAGGTAAGTAGCAGTAGTTTGCAGCGGCCTCTCTGGTCCCAAAAATGGTGCTATTTTGTACTCTTCTGCTTTTCAGCGCACCAAAAAAGACACATGAACATCAGGGGAAAAGATGTCAGTTGTCTACAATCGGTAAAAACTCTTCCACCTTCATCATCCTGCTGACATACAAGATGATTTGCAAGAACAACTGCACACACTCGGACTGCTGCGGAGAGCAGGCCTCTAGGCCCTGATGCTGCCTGATGCCGGTGCCTGAGGGAAATGCGCGAGAAACTGGAAGTACGGGAACCGGGTGGGGATCCATGCTAGGCTAAGGGCTAAACCTAATCTGAAGATTTGAAGTGTCTGCACAGTCCCACTGCTCAAGAAAGGCACATGTACAGGTTTGCCACTGAACACCTAAATGATTCAGAGGAGGATGGGTAAAATTGACCAAAGATGAACTGTTTGACATCAACTCAACTGGCCATATTTTTAGGAGGAGGAATGCTGCCTCAAACTCCAAGCAAATCTTCACCACCATCAAGCATGGGTTTTCTGCCAAGGGGACAGGGCATCTGCACTACATAAAAGGAAGGATCAATGGGCCATGTAAGTTGAATGAGAATGTCCTTCCCTCGACCAAGGCATTGAAAATGGGTTGCGGGTGGGTATTCCAGACTGACAATGACATAATAAGACATTGGAGTGGCCTAAAGTCTCCAGACCTTAATCCCATAGAAAATCTGTGGAGGGAGCTGAAGGTTCGAGTTGCCAAAAGCCAGACACAAAACATTAATGATTTGGAGAGCATCTGCAAAGAGGAGTGGGACAAAATCCCCCATGAGATATGTGAAAACCTTGTGGCCAACTAAAACACCTCTGACCTCTGTGATTGCCAAAAAACGTAATAAAGTAATAAAAGTATGTTTTGCAAAGGAATCGAATACTTATTTCATTCATAAAAATTTGAACAATAGAGCTATTTTTTTTTTTGACTCTCACTGTTCAAATAAATCTAACATTATAGAATTTATAGACTGATCGTGTCTTTGCTAGTGGGCAAATTTACAAAATCATCTGGGGATTAAAATAATTTCATCCTGGCCTGTATATTTTATTTATATTGGGTTTTTCAAGAACTCAAACATGCTTACAAAATCAATATACTGTATAGTACAGATACAGACAAATGTGAACCGACAGTCTATATATACAAGTAACAGACATGTCCGTATCAACAGAGTGTCCGTATCAGTGACAGAATAGATAGCATCAATATGGGAATCAACACACAATACAAGTAACAGGCAGCAAAGTGGCATGACAACATATTATTACATAGAAAATTGATGATAGGCTATAGTGTACAGTTTTTTTTTACATGTTTTAAGGTGGCAATGGAATCTGTTTGAATGGATCAGGGAGTGTAATTCCATTGGTTGGGAACAATACTGTTGAAGGCAAGCAGGATCCAATATGTAGACAGATTCTTTTGGGAAGCTGAGCTACCGTAGATCTGTGGTTCATCAGCAGTAAGTTTGAAATTATGATTTGTGTGCTCACCTTGCATTAGGCTGGTGCCTCATCCTGGGCCAATGTCTGGGTATGGAATCTGGCAGCCTTGAACTTGATTGGGATTAGTCAGTTATGGCTAGTGAGTGTGCAGACTCCAATTTGGTGTGAATGACAGTCCTGTTTCTCTCGTGTTCTTCACTGTCAGATACTTGGCCACTCCACATAATTTCAACACACACACACACACATACTAGTCACTCTCACTCACAAACACTTGCCACTCTTTCTCAGATACACACAGTTTTGTGTACATATGGGTGGGGCAGATAAGCTTGAATACTTTAGTGAGGTGTGACTCAGAATGTGACAAATACATTCTTTCACTCTCACTCTCTCCCTCGTTTCTTCTTTTATTCAACTTATTCAGTGCTTACGTTGAAGCATTTGTGTATAAGCCCTAATAGCAACATTTAGATAATTTTTGAAAGAAGAGATATTGATCTTTCATGAACATCAATGCTGACATAGACTGTAAGGATTTACACACTGGTGCTAGGCACAGTTCAAGAACATTTTGTTACGCTCTGGTAAGGAGAGGGTGATGGTCTCTAACTTCTGCTTCTAACCAGTGGTGGATAGTAACCAAGTAAATGTAAAGCGTGAGAAACTCTCCCACATCTATTGACCTGCAATATTCCAGTTTGTCAGATCATCCATGGTTTATCTTAGAGATTTTTTCAAAGTTGTAGAAGAGAAGAAGAACTCACTTTCCAATGCCTTTTGTTCCTGCCTCAGCCCCATACGATTTCCTCTTACAATCTAATCTGAGGAAACACATAGAGGTACTATTTATTTCTGATGGCTAGTTTCTCAGGTATGAAGTATGGTACCAGCAGCTTAAAATGAACATATTTTGAGAAAAATGATCGTATACCAGCAATTGCGCCCATGATGCCCTGACATCATGATTGCACGGCCACCGATCGGATTTCTTTTCGGGGAGTTTGCGGGGAGTAAGGGTGCCCTCATTTTGCGAGGTGTGCCTGCTGCTTCGTGGGGTGCCAGGACATTCTCTGACTGGCAGCTCACAAAGTAGAACCTGACACTGAAGTAGCTCTTTATTTAAATTGTCTGTTGTACGTTAAATATTGCTCAGCAGGCTGCTATACCCATATTGCGTTTAGAAAAAAAAAGTTTAGAAAAGCCAGGAAATCTGTTTCAGAAACAAAAAACGTTTTATATCTGTATATAGTGATCATCTCTGTGCCCCCTCAACATCCTTAACTATTAGAAATGGTATCAAGTGTTACCTGTCTGGCCCAACACTTTACACAGAAATTTCACATAGGAACTGTGCATTGGATTGATGAATGGCATTCTTTTCCAAAGAAGAGAAGAGTTTAAAAGCTCTGGGCCACTGAAAACTGCCTTCAGATCATTAACAAGCTCCTCCCGTGAAGTTCTGGGTTGATCCCTCACCTTTCTCATGATCGTCCTCACCCCATGAGACAAGATACTGCTTGGAGCTCCAGACTGAGGGCAATTGATGGTCATTTTATATTTCTTCCATTTCCGAATAATCGCACAAACAGTTGTCACCTTCTCACCAAGCTTCTTGCTGATGTTCTTGTAACCCATTCCAGCCTCGTTCAGGTCTACAGTCTTGTCCCTGATGTCCTTTGACAGCTGTTTGGTCTTGCCCATGGTGGTGGAGAGGTTGGAATGGAAGAAACTGATTCTGTGGACAGGTGTGCTTTAACGAGTACATAACGAATTAAGATCAGAAGTATCTGTAATTGATGGATTGATTGTAATCTGTGTGCATTATGGGCACACAGCCCGTCTGTGGGAGCCAGAAGTCTGGCTGGGTTGTAGGGGATCAAATACATATTTCACTCAATGACATGCAAATTAATTTATAACTTTTACGTAACATGTTTTTTCTTGATTTTTGGTTGATATTCTCTCTCCATGAAAATGAAACTACCTCATAAATTAGAGACTGTTCATTTTTTCTTGAGATGTGACATGTAAATGAGGATTTAACTGTAAACGTCTTTTTACAGCTTTTCACCGCACACTGTACAACTCGTCCTTCCATTATATGCTCTTTCAAGTGAGCAAACACTTATTTTACATCGAGACACTGGTGGTCGCAAAGTGATTCAGTACACATAAAAGATGTTAAAACGTTTCTACTGGCAAAGCAGGGCGTGTGTGATATGCCTTTGATAGAAATGCAGCTTAAACGCACCATAGTTGCGAAATGTCCGCCCGCAGTCGCGTCTGCACATTTGAACATGGCGCGCGGTTCGTTACGGTGCAGTCTGCAATGAAGTACATAAGCCCTTAAAGTATCCGACGATTTACCACAGAAATTGCAATTAAACATCTGGGAAGTACTTGGCAGTTAGCCCACAGAAAACAATAATTGTAATCAATTATTAGCCTAATCGATAAATACTGCTAAAACTGCTTATTACAGCTAAAACTGCTTAGCCTTACTGAACCACACAGACTTACTAGCATGGCTAGCAGATAACTTCATAGGCTTGGCGATTCAAATACCACAAAAAAAAGGAAAATATACGCCCAACAGATGGCCTGTACAGTATACTGTTTTCTAACAAGCAAACGAGCAAACACGAATGAATAATTTTGGAAATAATAAAATTTTAATCATTAAAAAATAAGCTCACTACCCCTTACCAAAGTTTGTTAAAACGACAATTTATCAAGAAAATCCATTGCTAACCATAACCAAAGCATTTACCAGTTGCTTGGCTTTGAAATGGACAGCCTCCCGTCTGTCTGCGCTGCACTGGAGGGAAACTCTGAGGGGAAAAGGTCGGCGGTTTTGGCGGGAAACCTGGATGAAGTTGTGATTGGACAAATTTATATAGGTGTTTTAAACATTATAAAACAATTTAGATACACAAAGAAAAGCCATTGCTAACCATAACCAAAGTATTTACCAGTTGCTCGGCTTTGAAATGGAGAGCCACCCGTCCGTCTGCACTGCACTGGAGGGAAACTCTGAGGGAAAATGTCGGCGGTGTTGGTGGGAAACCTGGATGAAGTTGTGATTGGACAAATTTATATAGGTGTTTTAAACATTATAAAACAATGTAGATACGCATAAGTAAGATATACTCACCAATTTAACAGCCGGGGAAACGTTGCGAAGAAAAATATACAAATGTTTGCTGTTGTCAGTGGGACGGAAACCTTCAGGGCATCCTGTGTTTTACCGCCACAATTCAAATTATTACGGTACTGCACCGTAAAATATTTTTCACAGTACTCTACAGTGTATATTATGCATGCGTTATATTTTACACTGGCCAAAACAGTTAATTCAATAGTAATATATGTTAATTTATATGGTACAAAAATGTTTACCAAATTACAGTTTTTTTAAGTAATTTACACAATAAAATACAGTTAGATAATTTAATTTTACTGTAGGTTTTTTACATTAATTTACTGTTAAATTTACGGGCATTTTTTTACAGTGCAGACCCCCCATAGAGCAATCATAAAAAAAATAATATGTGTGTGTGTATATATATATATATATATATATATACACACACACACACACACACACACACTAAACTAAACTATACTAACTAAAACTAAAACTTAAATACTGTACAGATCTCTATAAGAGAAACAGGACACAAGACAAACGTGCATAAACAGCAGAGATGTGCAAAATGAATTGAGATGTGCAAAATGTAATCAGGTGCATAAGGCTGAAAGTGTGTTGTTGTTCAGTTTTTTTGGTGATGGCAGTTCATTGAGAGCTCTGACTGCTTGGGAAAAGAAGCTCTTGCAGTGTCTGGCAGTTACAGTTCGGATGAGGCAGAGGAGGAGAATCATGCAGGAGAAGAAATCAGGCAGTCGTGGTGAGTGCAGGGTCCGGGAGATCTGCGGTGAAACACGCCGTGACCGGGATACGACCCCCACGTACTGGTTGAGCGGTTTGTTCTCGCCATGGCGAGCGCCGCCACGGTATGACGTCGACCCCAGGAGAATCCGCGAAACCCAGAAGTGGCAACAGAGCCGTTCCGGCAGCGGGGAGATGGGCAGGCCTCCAGCCAGAATGGCCGAAGTACTGATCGCTCCCTGGATCCAGGATGTCAGTAGGGTGGACAACCCACGGGACTACCGGTGGAAGGACACGGACGATGATGAGAGCAAGGATGACGTGTAGTGGTGGGTGGTCGGGGCCGGGATGGTTCCGACCATCACGTGCGTTCGTGATCGTCGCGAGGTCCGTGACGTCCCACGTGACTTCCAGGGGGGGGGAAGAAGACGAGGGAGAGGCGGACAGCGAGGAATAAGACAGCAACGCGGGGGTAAGCTGGTGGAAGAGGGCGACAGGAAGTCGACAGCCAGCAACCGTGCTGCTGAGACTGCCTTTCGGGGAATCCTCCTCTCCAGCTCCAGTCGCGGACACACCTTCCCTCTGCTTGGACATTCCCCAGCTCAAATCATTGTTTCCAGAACGTCCCCTCTCTGCGCTTCCTTCCCTTGTCAGCTCGCGGACGTGACACACCCATACATTCCACTGAATATATCTTAATTTATATTTATTAAATTAAAACAACAAAAGCACACACTCAGTGAATGGGCAAAAGAAAAAAATCTGCACTGGCGTATGCAATCTAAAACTAAATAGGTCACATTTATCTTTTTAAAGAATAGAAATAAACTCTAAATGCAGAGACAACAATTATAATTTTTTCTACTCCTCTCTTACTTAACAAAAAGCCAATAGGCCATTTCTAAAAAAAACAGTACCGAAGGAAAATGTAAAAATAGAACCTCTGGTTATCTGTGGAATTTGTGAAGGGCTTCTTTCCGATTCTTTTTCTGTTTGAATCTGGTGAAAATTTGCAGCAGCTGTAGAGCAGTGTGGTGACCAGATTCTGCAGGGCCTTCTGCTCAACGACATCATTTTTGGTGTTGAGCCCCACTACTGTTGTGTCATCTGCAAACTTGATGATGTGGTTCAAACTGTACTGTGCAGCACAATCGTATGTCAGCAGAGTGAACAGCAGTGGGGAACCTGTGCTTAGTCTGAGGACATTGGAGTTGTTATTTTTATACACACAGACTGAGCTAAAGTCGATAAACAGCATTCTGGCGTAAGTGTCTTTTTTGTCAAGGTGGGAGAGGGTTATGTGAAGGGCAGACGTGATTGCATTATCTGTTGAGCGGTTTGGCCGTTAGGCAAACTGAAGTGGGTCCAGATTCTGTGGGAGTTCATGTGTCTCAGAACCAGCCTCTCAAAGCACTTTGTGATGATGAGTGTGAGTGCTATTGGCCGGTAGTCATTGAGGCAGAACACAGTTAACTTCTTTGGCACTGGGATGATCTTGGTGGTTTTGAGGCAGGTAGGTACAACTCAGCAATGAAGATATCTGTGAAGATGTCTACAAGCTGGTCAGCACACTCCCGTAGTACCCGACCAGGTATGTTGACTGGTCCTGCTGCTTTCTGTAGGTTTACTCCTGACATCCTGACATCTCCTGTGGAAAGACAGAGGACCTGGTCATTGGGAGAAGGAGTTGTCTTCCTCAGTGGCTCCCTGATCTCTGCCTCAAATCGTGCAAAGAAGTCTTTCAGCTCATCTGGCAGGGAGTGGGTCGCTGCTGCATGCCTGATGTGTTGGTTTGTAGCTCATGATGGTCTGGATTCCCTTCCAAATGTGCCGTGTGTCCATTGAAGACATGAAGTGACTGTTGATTTTCTCTGCATCAGCTTGCTTTGCCTCCTCAATGGCCTGTGACAGGTTGGCTCTATCTGTAGGATAAGCCTCTTTGTCTTTGGACTGGAAGGCAGAGTCCCTGATATTCACCAGGTGAAAACTTGCTTAGCAGAGAACCAGTGTTTGTGGTTTGGACGGGTGATGATGGTCTTGGAGATGGTGACATCCTCAAAACACTTGCCGAAGAAGCTGGTGACTGAGGTTGTGTACAGAGTTGTCCACAGAGTTGTCATTGGTGGCAGAATCTCTAAACATCTTCCAGTCTGTGCAGTCAAAACAGTCCTGGAGGGCGGAGATTCTCACCTCTTCCATGTAAAATAACTAGTATTCCAGCCTGCAGTGTTTAAGGTGAAATAATTTGAATAAGGAGCTGCGAATAATGAGCTAACTGGCTAGGACCGCCCCTGTCTGGAGCAACACAGGGTTAAATCCTGGCTGAACCATAATAAATGTTGCAGTGGCAGGGGCACACTGTACACGGAGCTATTCAAAAGCATACAGTTTTAATTAAAGTTAATTGTAAACACACAACTCAAGTAAACACACCACTCCAATAGGATTCACAATAACCTTTTAACTTTTTCACCCACATGGTACTTCTCTCTGCTCCTTACTCCGCCACCTCTGTCTTCTTTCAGAAACACACACACACACACACAGAACTTGCTCTCTTCCTGGCCACATTCCCCCTCAAAATAAAGGACAATACATGTTATAATAACTTCACTGTAAATTTGTGAGGTCCTTTCTTAACAAATAATTCAGAATATATTTCAGGACCAGAGTGATACCCACTGTGCTGCACTGGAATTTGAGCCCTGAAATATTGGCACAAACTAGAATGGCACTGTTTGTATATTTGTATTCCACAACACGTGTGATACTGTTGGTCACAGAGAGGACTTTGTAACTCCATATTGCATTTTTTTGCCGGTCCTTAAATTTATCTTTTAGCTGCCGTTCTTTTATAATTGCCGTCATAATTTCGATGGATTCATAGCCTCGTTATCCTGTTTAACCTGACCTGTGGCGCTACAGCACAATTTCATGTCTCAAGCACTGCCCCCCTTCCCTTTCACAGTGCACTGCTGCCCATAATCCTGAATTCAGCTCGCCTCATCTGTCTGCATCTGTGCACTTGAACTGTGCCTCTCCCACATGGGGCAGTGGTGGCCTAGCGGTTAAGGAAGCGGCCCCGTTATCAGAAGGTTGCCGGTTCGAATCCCGATCCGGCAAGGTGCCACTGAGGTGCCACTGAGCAAAGCACCGTCCCCACACACTGCTCCCCGGGCGCCTGTCATGGCTGCCCACTGCTCACTCAAGGTGATGGGTTAAATGCAGAGGACAAATTTCACTGTGTGCATCGTGTGCTGTGCTGCTGTGTATCACATGTGACAATCACTTCACTTTACATGACGGTGCCTCATATATTACAACTGTAGGACTTATTATTATATCATCCCCAACCCTGCACTGACAACATTTGCAGGTTCACTCTACCCTGGAAGGGGGTCCCTCTCTGTATCACTCCTTCCCAAGGTTTCTTCCTTTCTTTTTTTTCTCTCTCCTAGAGTTTTTTGTGTGTGGAGTTTTTCCTTGTGTGCAGAAGGGTCAAGTGTGGGGGTGTCAACTGTAGGGCTTGTGAAAGCCCATTGAGACATACTGTATGTGATTTTGGGCTATATAAGAAATAAATGTTGTTGTTGTTGTTGATATAGTCACTCTGAAATTACAGAATGAGAGACCTACCAAAGAGGTACAGCCAATTTCCACAGGCCAGGAGGACCGGGTGAGTAGTCTGGATTCTCCCCTTTCCACAAGGTTCATTGGCCAGCCCAGCAAACTGGGACCACTGGGAAGCTGCTCCTCTGGCCTGAGTATGAACTGAGGATGACAACTGGTTGGACAGCTCAGTGCCAGTGGGACACTGCTCACCTGCTCTCATCTTTGATACTAACTGACACACACTGCACTAGGGCATCCCCACTTCCCACTTTGACACCACAACCATTGTCCACAAGCTTTATCCAAATATGTCTTCACATCACCTAGCCGCATCGCCCACGGCCCCAATGGTTCCAGCACATTTGCCATGTTCTTAGCTGGTTTCCTCACCTCATTGACTGGCCACATATTCCACCTGATCTTGCATCCCAGTGGGGTTGCCATGTTACATTTGCATTTAAGGCATTCATCAGACTCCCTTATCCAGATCAACATACAATCAGTAGTTACAGGGACAGTCCCCCTGGAGACTTTCAGTGACTGGTCCAGAACGAAACACCCCAGGCTCCACAACCCGTTTTCCGGGCCATGGCCTGCCCAGTGAATGAGGTATTGCATACCATGGCCATGTTGACAGCATTAGGTAATTAAACCTCTGCAGCCTGCCGCATTGACATTGTAAAGGGGGAAAAGAGCCAGCCCCAAGATGCTTGGGGGGAGTGTGGCAGGCAAAGGGAACGAGAGGTGATCTTTTCTGAAGATGGAAAGACGGCAGCTGAGTGGAGAGCTGGGTCAGCTGCAGCATGGAGAGCAGCTGGTTGATAGCATCTTGCTATCATGGGGAGGCCAGAGGGCGCATTGGCAGAAGTGACAGGAGATGCAGAAGGAATGGGGAAGTAGGCAGCAGGGAAAGCACACTATGCATTATAACGTTTAGTTCTTACATTGAGAAAGTGGGCAGGCGTGGATTGGCAGTGGCGAGGGAACGGCGGGGAAGAGGAATGAGAACAGCAACAATATGAAGTCACCAGCAATCTAAAGACAATCAGTCACAATATTCAATGCAAATTTCATTGCATTTTCAGTGTCGGCCAGTAGATAATTTCAAATTTCAAATAGTGTACAATTTATTCCATCAATAAATGATAGCCTTTTGATGCTGATGTGTTGATGCCCATTATGTCGCTTTGATGGATCAGGCAGTTCTCAGCCGCTCAGGTCATTAATCCCTTGATTAGTTTGGCATAATAATAAAGTACAAGACATGAACTGGAAACAATGGGTGGCTTCTATAATTACCATAATTAAACATCTTATGATGTTTAGTCTGAAAGTGACTTTATTTCAGCATTGGTTCTGCTGCGCATCCTTGATGTATCAGCCCAACCTTCAATCTGACTGCCACACTGGTTTGACAGTAGCTGTCGTAGGCCATCGGGGTCCAGCCGCATGAATTCGCCGGAACTCCCCGCCTCCGGAATTGGCAGGAGAAACATGGAAAGTATGACCAATCTTCTCAACCCCACGGTAGCTTTCGCAGGCCTCCGAGAGTCTGTCACGCCTGGAGAAATGTTAAAATATTGCATGGAGCTTGGCAGGATTACCAGAGGTGCGTAGCTGGAATCCAGATGAGATGGTGGCATCGGGGGAAGTCGGCTGCGTCCTGAAGTGGTCGGGTCATTGTGTAACACTGGTTTGACATGGAATGGCAGTAGATCTGGAACGATGGCTGGACACGGCGAGGAAAAATGGATGCATAAGCACAACGTCACGAAACAGGGGTCTAAAACATGGACAGTGGAAACATGATCCGACTGTGAAAAGACACAAACTGGACAGCTTTATGTACACAGTATACAATCGTACACAGGTGAAAACAATCAGGAAACATTAACACGGGACGAACATGAAACTCTGGTCCGAACTCCAGATGCAGAGTTGCCCCTGCCAAAACGGATCGTGACACTGACCTATTATCCCAAACAAGTCAACCATACAACAATGGTGGATAACACTATTGTAACCTCATAAAGCAACTACAGGAAATCCTCTCTAATGAAAAAACAAGGCTGGAGAACAACAACGTTTTCTGGCAAAAGAACACACAAAAGAGAACTTGGCACGAAACAAGACGTGAAAGCGGGATAATACCGCATCACATACAGGTGTGGAGGGGCATTAAGACAGCACTCGGGCCATACTCTGCGTCTCCGCGTGGACGACAACATTTCAGGTAATGCTCCATGTGGACGCAGGTTTTTCAGAAACCGTAAACACATTTTAGAGAAAGTTGTGTTTATCTGGACAAGGACTTAAACTTTGCTTGTTTCTACTTTATCAACTACTACGGCAACATATTTGTGTTGTACCTTTCAAAGTATAAATCAATACTACATGACTGTTTTGTGTACATTTCAGTACAGGAACTTACGGTTAGTGATTAATCATTAAATGTTTGTGCCGCGGACCCTGGTCCTCAACAAAAAGGCTGTGTTGTTTGGTCTGACCAGCACTTCTCACTATGGATGAAGCAGCTATCCTGCTCATATCCAGTCTTTTACTTGTTTCCACTGGGTCAGCTGTAACTCAAAAGGTAGGGTTTGAGATTCAGAGTGATCTTAGTATTACAAAAAAAAAAAACGGTGTTTGTCTGTATAATTGTACAAAATGAAAGTCATTAGAACCTACAGATTTTTCAGCAAAGTTTTTAAGCAAATAATTTATCGAATTTATCGAAAATATCGAATTAATCTGATACCAGTACTAACTCTGGTCAATATTTGGATCAATTTGTCCAAACCTAGTCTGTTTGCTCTGGTTTTCCCTGGTTTTATTTTTAATATGTTATTCCTCTGTATTAGGGGCTGCTGGGATAATAATTTACTGTAATAATTATACGGTAATAATATTAAATTTAAAAATTATTATTATTGGATTTGATAATTGAATAATTAAGCCAACAACTGCTGTTTAACAAAGACTATCAGCTACAGTTACATACCATCACAAGTCCTACTTGTGTGTAAAGAACCTTACATCTATAAACAAATGTACACTGCTCAATAAATAAAGAGAACACAAAAATAAGACATCCTAGTTCTGAATGAATGAAGTATTCTTATTAAATATTTTGTTCTTTAAATAGTTTAATGTGCTGACAACAAAATTACGCAAAAAATTCTCGATGGAAATCAATTTTATCAAATTTATTTGCGTCCTTCCTTTCCTTCCCTGCACCAATCCCTAACACAATGTAAAATCTGGCAACATTATTGCACACTACATAGAGAACAAGCAGCATCTCTCCCTGTGCATCTCAGGCAATGACATAAAACTGCTCAAAATCAGCTCCTGTGAAATTGTGAAGGAATTGCAATCAATGTAGCTATGACCATAGTCTATTAGGATGCTTTAATGGGAGGGTGTAGTAAGAAAGAGACAGCGGACATAGGCAGCTTTTCTTTGCTTGATCGCGATGGCGACCACGGTGGCATTTAATGCCACTACTGTCTACTCACACATCAGTTAAATCTTCCAGAAATGTGAAATCAAGTAAAGGGAAGATTTCGTCCTACCCAGAAATGACCTCAGAACTTCACAAATCCCACATAAGAGCGCCACCCTGTGTTGCACTCCAGCCACTACCTTACATCAACATAACATTTCTGTACTCTTTTTTTTATGTGTACTTACAGCAAAATTGCATTATATCTAATATTAAACATGAATGCAGTATTTAAGTATTGTCCTCTCTTTCCACAGACTGCTGACTGGGACATTTACAGTTTTCACATCAACTCCACAGTTACAAGTCGTTATGCCACCTCAGTCATCTCGAGTCGTGTTGCCAACCGTCACAACAACCCCACAGAGATTCTTTTCCATGTGAAGATACCAAAAAATGCCTTCATTAGCAAGTTCAGAATGTGAGTATATATAACAGACTGGATCTTGTACTATCAGCTTAATTTCTTCAAGAAAATATATTAAAATATACAAAAATGAAATCATTCAGATTGTGATAAGCTTGTATTTTAAAAATAAGATTGGGTTCTCTTTTCTAGGTAAATTCATGTGTACAAAAAAAATTTTTGGAAGTAATTTATTTTATTTACATGGTATTTATTTCTATTTTCTGCTTTAAATAGGACCATTGATGGGAAGATATATGACGGTGAGGTGAGAAAGAAAGAGGAAGTCCAGCAGCAGTACAGTCAGGCTGTATCACAAGGCCAAAGTGCTGGACTCATCATGTAATGTGGAAACTCTTTACAGCATTACCACAAATGCCTGGCCTTGCAGAAACCAACCTATAGACAGGAGTTTTCTATCAGTCACATAGTGGTGAAAACTTAGTTTCATTTATTCATTTAAAGTTGCATTTATTTCAGTAGTAGCCTTCTGCTAGTGGCACAGCAACATGCAGGTAACATAAAAAGGTCTAAATCAATTTTTTTTGTCAGCAAAAAGTCATTTTGTCTGTCACAGAATGTCATTTAAGCAAAAAAAAAAAAAACAAACATTTGAACATTTTTTTGGTCATTCATACAACACAGCCTTCTGTCTACAAAATGGTGGGTGCTCAGTTTGGTGTAAAACTTATTATATATTTTATTATATAATCCATTTTGTAGTACAAAATGCATTGTATGTACAGAAATTGACATGCCCCATTGCTCTCACCCTAGATTCAATGGCCACAAAATTTCAGTGAATGGTTCTCTGTTCTGATGTGTAACAATGAAAGAATGGTTCAGGGATCATCAGACATAATTTTCACACATGGATTGGCCACAGGGCAGTGTATGATAATGCACACAAAGATGAATAGACAAATATTACATATAAATATAGATGAAAATGTGATGAAATCATTATTAACATTCCATAATTTTGCGATTTCTTTATTTTACTTCCACAGATGAGTGCTGTATGAATGAAAAAATCTAGAAAAAAATATTGTAAAAGGAATTGCTACATGTGCCTTTGAGGGCATGTGTGAGCATTGTATAGTATAGCGTTGTATTGACAACTACTGAGTGAAGAAGATAACCACTACCATGGGGCAGTGGTTGGCATATCGGTGTAAGGAAACAAACCTGTAATCAGATGGTTGCCAGTTCAAGTCCCGAACTGACAAGGAGCCACTGAGCAAAGCACCGTCCCCACACACTGCTCCCCGGGTGACATTCATGGCTGCCCACTGCTCGCCAAGAGTGATGACTAAAAAGCAGTGGACACATTTCGTTGTGTCACTGCGTGCTTTGCTGTGTTTCGCAATGAAAATCACTTCAGTGTTATGTTGTAATGATTCATGGAGCTTCTCTGGCTTTGTGTTGAACCTTATTAAGTGTGTAATTGCCTCCTCCTCAGCTCAGTGGGCAGGACTCTGGAACACTTTAAAACATCTGTGACAGTTGCTGCTCACAAGAAAGTAGATTTTGAACTGACTTATGAAGAGCTCCTTTCACGTCGACTTGGAAAATATGAGCTGCTTATTAATGCTCAACCAATGCAACCTGTGAAAGACTTTAGGGTAAGATGTATAGATCTGATATATACATTTGATACCATGAGTGAATTCATAAATTTATTTCAAATGTTTTTGTTGATCAGATTACACAGTTATCACTAGTATTTGACAAATGTTTCCTAACTGTTTTACTAGATTGGTGTGAACATTTATGAGACAACAGGCATCCGGTCTCTGAATGTGAAAGGTTCACTAAAAGACCTCGCCCATGCCAACCGTGCCGACCAAAAGGTATTGTCCAGGTTACACTCCAGTACAATGTGCACAAGTATTGTCACGACTACGGACTTACGGGGGAAGGAAGCGCAGAGGTTTGACATGCTGGGAAGGGGGTTTTATTAATACAAACAATAAAGAAATACAAATAAACAGCGGCGCGGTGGCCGAAAACGATTTAACTTAAATAACGAACTGAAACTAACCCGTAGGCGTGTGGCGATTGCCAGAACTTAAAACACATAAAACTAAACAAGGTCAAGTTCGTGCATAGAGTTCACGAAAATGCCAGCGACCCCGAACGGGCGGAAACTTCCGGCATTTATGGGGCGTCAGGATTGCATTCCGGTGTGGAGCCCAGCTGCAGGCAATCCTGACAAGTATGCTGATTTTATCTGGGCAAATGTCTCTCATTTCTTAAAAACAACTAACAATTACATCATGAAACAAAATATATTTAATAAAATAATCAGTCCAGGTCTAAGGTAATTACAATCATTCAGTAATAAGGTCAAGAACATGAGAGGCCATTTTCTCTCAAATTGAGTTCTGGCGTGGTGTGCAATCTTCACATTGAATATAGTCAGTCATCAAAAAAAAAACATTTTTATTTCAGGCATGGATAAACTTTCATCCTACACTTGAGCAGCAGACACAGTGTGATGGCTGCAGAGAAAGTGGACTGAATGGCGATATGCACATATTCTATGATGTTGAGAGACCAGAGTCCCTGGGAGAAGTGATGGTACGGTGTATGGAACATATCATATTGTGTTCAATTGAATTGATGTTCAATATATCTTATAAAATATAATAGCTTAACAAATTAGCTTTTAAGAATTTCACATGGGGTCTAAGCGCATGTTTTTTGTTTCTTTTTTAAAGACAAGTAATGGTTTCTTTGCCCACTACTTTGCACCCTCCGACATTCCAAGAATTCCAAAAAATGTGATCTTCATTATTGATGAGAGTGGGTCAATGATGGGAAAAAAAATTCAGCAGGTAATCCATTCCAATTAAGTAGACATTTGGAAAATATTCACAGCACATCATTTTTTCCACATTTTGTTATGTTACAGCCTTATTCCAAAATGAATCAAATGCATTTTCCCTCAGAATTCTACACACAACATCCCATAATGAAAACTTGTTTAAATTAAGTTTAATTAAGCTTTTGGCAAATTTATTAGAAATAGAAAACTGAGAAATACTTTGTTGATGCACCTTTGGCAGCAATTACAGCCTCAAGTCTTTTTGAATATGGTGCTACAAGCTTGGTACATCTATCCATGGCCAGTTTGGCCCATTCCTCTTTGCAGCACCTCTCAAGTGTCATCAGGTTGGATGGGAAGTGTCGGTGCACAGCCATGTTAAGATCTCTCCAGAGATGTTCAATTAGATTCAAGTCTGGGTTCTGGCTAGACCATACAAAGACGTTGACAGAGTTGTCCTGAAGCCACTCCTTTGATATCTTGGCTGTGTGCTTAGGGTCATTGTCGGGTCGAATGATGAACTGTTGCCCCTTGTGGCCAGCCTGCTCTAAGAAGAGTCATTTATGTAAGAATCCTGTTTTTTTAACAAACTGTGCTCATTGGGACCTTCAAAGCAGCAGACATTTTTCTGTAACCATCCCCAGATTTGTGCCTAAAGACAATCCTGTCTTTGAGGTCTACAGACAATTCCTTTGACATCATGCTTGGTTTGTGCTCTGACATGAACTGTCAACTGTGGGACGTTATATAGACAAGTGTGTGCCTTTCCATCTCATGTCCAATCAAACTCCAATTAGACTGCAGAAACATCTCAAGGATGATCAGGGGAAACCTGATCTCCTGAGCTCAATTTTGAGCTTCATGGCAAAGGCTGTGAATACTTATGCACATGTGTTTTTGCTTGTGCACACACAGGTTAATTCCAGCTACAGCAACAATTAGGGTACCCTAATATTCAAATTATGCAAAAAGTGCTGATTAAGCAATGCTTCACTGAGGTGTGCCAGACTGAATGGACTTGTTGATTAATTACAGACCCAATCAGCCCTTTTGAAAATTTTGGATGACATAAATGAAGATGATTATTTTGGACTCATAATTTTTAGCAGCAGAATAAGATTATGGAAGCCAGAACTTCTCCCAGCAACAGAAGACAACATTGAGGCTGCAAAGAGCTTTGTTAAAAACCTTGATCCCAATGGAGGTAAGAAATCATTGTGAAAAAAGTGTAACAACAAATTATTAATAATATGGTTTCAAATGGGAACACAACCTTAATCAAAACACAGTACTGTGCAAACGTTTTGGCAGAAGTACTATATATACTTCTACTATATACACAGTACTATATATAGATTAAATTTACCCTTGTAACCCTTGTGCCCTATTCCTCAGGACTATTCTCAGGTACTCTTTGTGTACAAAAATGTAGACGCACAAAATACGCTATAAAATCCTCATACATACATATTTTGTGCCCCATAATGACCCATGATGGAGGGCTCAAGATGACTTAGTGATTTATAAAAAAAAATTGAAAAAAAATTGTGTGAGAGGGTGCAAAAAGATGAAATGGGGCACAGCATAAAAAATACTAACGCAATCAAAAAAAAATTGCTGATCTTTGACATGACAAATACTCAAATTATAACTATTGCCTCATCTCCCAACTATTAGTTATATGGAAAATATTTATTGTTTAATTTTTTTTTTTTAAGAAATAATGATTCAAAGGATTAAACTGCCATTTAAGGTTAAAATCATGAAAAGTTTTGAATACTGGATCATTTTGTAAAGGGCTCAAGTTGATTAAGTGATTTTCGGAAAAACATCAGGAAGAAAAATTGATGTACAGATTTGATGCATGTACATTTTTGTACAGGGAGTGCAGAATTAGGCAAATGAGTATTTTGTCCACATCATCCTCTTCATGCATGTTGACTTACTCCAAGCTGTATAGGCTTGAAAGCCTACTACCAATTAAGCATATTAGGTGATGTGCATCTCTGTAATGAGAAGGGGTGTGGTCTAATGACATCAACACCCTAAATCAGGTGTGCATAATTATTAGGCAACTTCCTTTCCTTTGGCAAAATGGGTCAAAAGAAGGACTTGACAGGCTCAGAAAAGTCAAAAATAGTGAGAGGGATGCAGCACTCTTAAAATTGCAAAGCTTCTGAAGCGTGATCATCAAACAATCAAGCGTTTCATTCAAAATAGTCAACAGGGTCGCAAGAAGCGTGTGGAAAAACCAAGGCGCAAAATAACTGCCCATGAACTGAGAAAAGTCAAGCGTGCAGCTGCCAAGATGCCACTTGCCACCAGTTTGGCCATATTTCATAGCTGCAACATCACTGGAGTGCCCAAAAGCACAAGGTGTGCAATACTCAGAGACATGGCCAAGAAAAGAAAGGCTGAAAGACGACCACCACTGAACAAGACACACAAGCTGAAACGTCAAGACTGGGCCAAGAAATATCCCAATACTGATTTTTCTAAGGTTTTATGGACTGATGAAATGAGAGTGAGTCTTGATGGGCCAGATGGATGGGCCCGTGGCTGGATTGGTGAAGGGCAGAGAGCTCCAGTCCAACTCAGACACCAGCAAGGTGGAGGTGGAGTACTGGTTTGGGCTGGTATCATCAAAGATGAGCTTGTGGGGCCTTTTCGGGTTGAGGATGGAGTCAAGCTCAACTCCCAGTCCTACTGCCAGTTTCTGAAAGACACCTTCTTAAAGCAGTGGTACAGGAAGAAATCTGCATCCTTCAAGAAAAACATGATTTTCATGCAGGACAATGCTCCATCACACGCGTCCAAGTACTCCACAGCGTGGCTGGCAAGAAAGGGTATAAAAGAAGAAAAACTAATGACATGGCCTCCTTGTTCACATGATCTGAACCCCATTGAGAACCTGTGGTCCATCATCAAATGTGAGTTTTACAAGGAGGGAAAACAGTACACCTCTCTGAACAGTGTCTGGGAGGCTGTGGTTTCTGCTGCACGCAATGTTGATGGTGAACAGATCAAAACACTGACAGAATCCATGGATGGCAGGCTTTTGAGTGTCCTTGCAAAGAAAGGTGGCTATATTGGTCGCTGATTTGTTTTTGTTTTGTTTTTGAATGTCAGAAATGTATATTTGTGAATGTGGAGATATTATATTGGTTTCACTGGTAAAAATAATTGAAATGGGTATATATTTGTTTTTTTATTAAGTTGCCTAATAATTATGCACAGTAATAGTCACCTGCACACACAGATATCCCCCTAAAATAGCTAAAAATAAAAACAAACTAAAAACTACTTCCAAAAACATTCAGCTTTGATATTAATTCGTTTTTTTGGGTTCATTGAGAACATGGTTGTTGTTCAATAATAAAATTATTCCTCAAAAATGCAAGTTGCCTAATAATTCTGCACTCCCTGTATGTGAACAGTGCGAGAGGGTGCAAAAATATGAAACGAGGCACAACATAACAAATACTTATGTAATCAAATCCATTTTTTGATGATCTTTGACTCAAATTACCAGCATGGCCTCATCCTTGTACTATTTATTATGTAAAATTCTTGAAGGAAGTTATCTGTTTTTATGTTCAGTCATGCCAAAAAGAGATCTAATGGCTGTTCCTAAATCGGCTCTGAGACAGAACTGATTTAGCACCTTAACGAGAGCATGATATACGGTCAAAACTGTGAGCAGCATTTGCTAATTGTTCATGCTCAGAATTGAGTATACATGGCTTTTCTAAAATTCTGAAAAATAAAAATAAAAGCAATACCCTTTCCCAGGTACTGACATAAATTCAGCTGTTCTGAAAGGTGTTGAAATGATCAATGCATGTCCAAGAGAAGAAGCTGCCTCCATCTTAATACTGCTGACAGACGGTGATCCAACAGCAGGTAACCAACACCCAGCTATTTATGCCTTTTGGTGATATTTTTGTAGCAAATCATTTGGTAATGGTATGCCTTCTAGTAGAAGTCGTAGCATTGGCCATGTAGTGTAATTCAGTGTAGTGAAATGACAATGGGATTGAATATATAAATCAGTACAAATCTTTCAACTTTGCAATGACTTGAACTATACATTTGTGAAAGGGAAAATATAAGAAACCTTATTTGATATGATAATGATAGGTAATTTCCTTCTCTTGAAAGGTGTTACCAATCGTGGACAAATCCAGCATAATGTCAAAGCAGCAATTGGGTTAAAGTTTCCACTTTACATCCTGGGCTTTGGCTTTGATATAACCTTTGAGTTTCTTCAGAAGTTATCCCAAGAGAATGGAGGCATGGCGCGCAGAATCTACACAGACTCTGATGCTGCTTTGCAACTGCAGGTAGGCTAATGCACCTTCATACTGCTAGCGCAAAACTAGTATCAGGAGATATTAATTTCAGGAGATATTCACTTTCACACTTTACAGAACACACAATTATTTTTACAGTATGTGTAACAGTAACCATGGCTTTTGATAAATTAGTCATGATGCAGACAAAACAGAAGTTATATTTCAGTTCTGGTAAATACAAATTTGTCAATACGTACATTTTGGAATCCTGCTTATTAAGCCAGTAGATGTTAAAATTTAATTCAGTGTTTGTGATACAGTATTGACAAAACAAATAAAGAACATATGAGGTGTGAGGATACTCTAAATGATGGAAAAGTAGGTTCCAGAAAGATAGTTAACAGTAAACGCCTAATTCACTAGTACAACTGGTTTTGCACAGAACATAAATAAAAGGTTAAGAAGCCCTCTTTGTTAGGTCACACTATATTTACCTGCCAACCCATCTGGCTGGTACACTGGTGAGCAAATTCATTCAATGATTCTACTGAAAGCGCCTGTTGGGACTCTAATGTTATTTTTGCTGGCAGGGATTCTATGAAGAAGTGTCCACACCCCTCTTAACAAATATACGAATGAACTATACTGGAGTAACTAGCATCACCAAAACCAGCTTTAGCCGCTACTACGATGGTTCTGAGATTGTAGTGGCTGGTGAGATCATCAGAAATAGCTCGAAAGATTTCAGCGTCACGGTTATGGCAATCTCTGTGAGTTTGTCTCTTACATAAATTCTTTTTTTTTAGGCAAATCTAAAATGTGACTAATCTGTTGTGTATTTTTGTTGTATGCTTATACTTTTCTACTGTATTGTCCTCATGGCAGAAATTAAATAATGTCATGTATCAAGATTTAAACCCAAAGGAAGAAAAGCATGCCAGTGGTCTTGAAAACTCCCTTCAGAGAGTGTGGGCCTTCCTCACAGTGAAGCAGCTTTTAGAGAAAGAGTAAGCTTGGAGCGGATTTGTGGTCTTCTTCTTTGAGAGTTTTATGAATGAGCTAAATCATTACTGCTCATTATAGGTTGACAGCAAAAGGCAAGGAGAAAGAAGCAGTTAGGAAGCAGGTTCTTGAACTCTCTCTGAAATACAAATTTGTGACCCCACTCACCTCCATGGTGGTCACCAAACCTCAAGGCGAGGATGCTCATGTTGCCAACAAACCTAAGGAAGATACAGAAGAAAAAGTACTTTTAAATCCATTTAATAATAGAGGTAAGACAAACAAATGTAAGGTTGGGGTCTTGTGGGCTGTGAGGATGAGTTGTGCCCAGTGCCCAGTTTGTTCATGACCCCAAAGCGACGTGGTCATGTTGGTTGTCAGTGCTGAAATGTGGTAATGTGGGTGGGCACCCACATTGTGGGTGTATGTTGTGACAGTTCCCTTAATGCCACTCAGACTCAGCAGAGCAATTTACAAAGAAGACCAGAACTGAGTACAGAGGAATGTAAGAGACCTTGACACGTCCAGCCACCATCTCTCATGGCAATTTGCTAAATAGTTCGTTGGAACAATACAATATATTTACCAACCTGAAAGTGAAATGGCAAAAGCAATTTGCCATTGGTCATGATCATTAAAAATCTAATCAGATGAATTCTGTTTCGTTCTTTTTACTAGAGACTGTCAGCACAAAGTGATTAATTTCTAAACTTATCAGAAATATAAAATTTACACATTCCACTGCTTATGTGGTACACATCTAATGTGATGAATGTGAAATTTGCCCTAACATTTCAGGATTGAGCAGAAGACCTACTTCAGATCAAATACAAAGTAAGGCCTTTTGATGATTTGGACCTGGAAGTTTAAGATGGGGTTAATTTTTAATATCTTCAGGTTAAAGAAATTGATCATTCTTGCTCTTTACCTTCAGGCCGACATCATGGAAGGCTTGGTCGTCCTAGTTCCATTGATATATTTGGTAAGTCATAAATTATTGAATCTTATGGCAGCACAAACATTTTAATAGCACTGAAACTACACTGTTTAAAATGCTGGAAAACAGCATGCACTTTATTGACCGATATATGCATTCTTATTATAATTATTGTTACTGTTATTTTAAGTAGCAGCAGTATTTCATTATTTACTAAATAAGAAATATTATGCTGTAGCAGATAGCAACCATGCCTCATGAGTCCAAGGGCATGAGGTCAGGTCCCAGCTCCAGCTTTGTGTGGTAGGAGTTTATATGCTCTCCCCATGTTGGAGTGGGTGTCTCCAGGTTCTCTGGTTTCCTCTTATCATCCAAAAGAATGTACACTACTTTTATTGTTGACTGCAGTGTCTGGAGTCCCGCCCTAAATTGGTCCCCACCCTACACCCAAGGTCCTGAGATACAACCCTGCCACAATCCTTATTAGGCATAAGATTTAGAATTTTGAATATGGATATTAATCAATATTGAAACATGATGCAGGTTCAGTGAATTTTTAATTCAAATTCAGAGGTCTGTACTGGATTCATATCCACCCGAACATAATGGGAAGACTGGCATACTTGGTTGGTTTGTCTTTGTCTCAAGCAGTATTTTTGGAGTTAGGAACCATAACAATATGGAAATACAGAACATTGAGTTTATACATTTAATGTATATTTTATGAGATGTAAGGAGAGAGGATGTTAGATTGTTTTTACCAAATCCATAACAGTTTCCTGAGCCCATCCCAGGGCATTGTACATAGGGCAGGATCCCATCCAGTTGACCTAGTGTGCAACATAGGGAGAGCATGCAAACTCCACACACATAAAGCCAGAGCCGGAATTTAACTCACTCATGGCACTTTGAGTTTTGGACAGTTAAATCACTTCAGACTTTTTTTTTTTTTTTCAATTGTTTCATCAATAGCAATAATATTTGAATATTTTAAATATTTGTAAGACATGTCTGAGGAAGATGGACATTCATGGATGACTTCACCTTTATGGATTAAACAGAAAGGTAAAAAGACCTTCTCAACTATGATTAGAGTGTAGTTTAATGTATGTGCTGTATGCAGAACAATGACTTGTCTTATAAGTAGAGGTGAATATTCCTTGGCTGAATAAAGAATATTGACTGAATAAAGATATTGAATAAAGTGTCACAGATCCTGGTTGTCCACTGCATTGGCAAGGAGCCCATAGACAACCACGCGGCCAACACAAAGCCACCGATGAAGACTGACATTAAGCCCTGGCAAACCTTGAGATACCTGCTGGTTCATTGTCTGTGCCTCATGACTTTGCTGCTTGCTTTTCTGTGACCTTCTTTCCATGACCTCGAATCACGCTCACCAGATAATCCATTTGATGACCTTGACCCTGTCCCCTGCCCTTTGTCCCTCATTCACAATTCACATCCAACGATTCTCCAGGACAGCCCTTGCCATTTCCAGACCCTTGCTACCCCGAGGAACCCTCGCTACTCCGCCCACGCCCCTGCAGCGGCACCGCAGGTACACACGCCACCTGGCACACATCACCAACCTGAACAGTTAGACCACCCTGTCTTCACTATCATGGCTCAAGCAAGCCTGGCCTCCCTGTTTCCAAAGACACTCCTTCTCACCGGTGTCCTCAAACCAGGATCCTGACAATATGAACTGGCCATCACCAGATGCAGCGTACAGTGCTGTATTGCCCAGCACAGTAGCCCAACTGCTGACATCAGCACAGCAACAACCACGGCAGCTGCCCCAAATGCACCATGTGCTGATGTCACTAATATCCCAGGTTCAGCCGCTGTCAGATGAATACACCCCCATATACAAATGCTCCAGGGAGAAGCACTCCAGTACCAGCAGCAGGAATTGCCAGCCATCGCCATTGTCCCGAGAACTGCATATGTCACGGCCCTGGCTCCAGACCCTCTTTTCAATGGTGATGCGCATGGCTACTGGTGCCTCTTAATTCTGTGCATGCACTGGAATGGTCTGCCTTCATCTGGCCCTTGCCAAGTGCCCTTGTTTTGCCTTGGACCTGTAGGCAAATGGCCTGCACTGCTCCCTGGACCTCTGTCGACCACGGAGATATGTGCCAGGTGGGTGGTACAGGAGCTCGATGGCTCTCAGACACACTTTTGCTGCCATCTAGTGGCACAGGGTTGTCGCTGCTGGCTGTCGGGTGAGTGTGGACGTTAGAGGCAACAACTGTCAGCCCTGCTTGCACTGGCATGCCACCTGCAGGTGCAGAGCGTCTTTGGGGGGCAGGACAGGATGGCTCTGCTGCTTCTTCTGCGCTGCTAGCCTTTGGTTGAGCTTTCAGGTGTTGGTGATGTGTGCACGGCAGTGAACAAAGAGAAGCAGCTTCCTCCAGTGGCAAAATTGCCAGTGCAGATCCTGGGGGGTCGGTCCCCTTGCTTCCTTCCTCCACAAGTAGCCCTCTAGAACCCTCTCTTCTTCCTCCCACGGGACCTGGTTCCCACAGAGAAGGTCATAGAGGTCTTGCCCCATCAGCTCAGTGGAACACGCCCCAACGGTGAAACATATTTCCCGGGTGCCATCCCTCCACCAATCTGCCTGACATTGACTTCTAGCTCCTCCTCCCAGAACCCCTCCCATGGCCGGGTCCCACTCCTCTGTCATCATGTGGATCGTCAACACCTGTTGAGCAATGGCACAGTACACTCCTAGGGAGATGCCCCCTTCCCCACCAGCGGAACACCTCTCTGTGGCGGTCTTTGCCAGTTCCACCTCTGGGGTTGGATTTACCTTTTTGGGGAGTTCTGATATTTTGTCATGCTTTGTGGGTGAAGGAGGGATGAGGTGTGGAAGTTCAACATATAAGAGTAAGGATATTTATTAAAGAAAGAAAAACAGGTAGCATGTGACTGCTTTGTCAGGACAACAAAAGTAAGGCCACGTTAAGTGTCCACGTCTATGCGGGACGTGCCAATGATTCCTGGCAACCAACATATTACTGGCCCTAATCACTTTCCCAGTGGAGAGAGTGGACAGCTTCCGTTACCTCGGTGTTAACATCACGCAGGACCTGCTATGATCCGTGGTGAAAAAGGCCCGCCAGCGTCTCTACCACCTCAGACGCCTGAAAGACTTCAGACTGCCCTCCAAGGTGCTCAGGAACTTCTACTCCTGCACCATAGAGAGCATCCTGACGGGAAATATCTCAACCTGGTTCGGGAACAGCACTGTGTCGGACAGGCGAGCCCAACAGAGGGTGGTTTGATCAGCCGAACGAATCATCTGTACCAAGCTCCCTGACCTTCCCTGACCAATCTATCTACAGAAAATGGTGCTGTACCAGGGCCAGGAAGATAGTGAAGGACCTCAGCCACCCCAACAATGGACTCTTCTCTCTGCTGCGATCAGGGAAGCGCTTTCGCTCCCTGAAGTCCAACACAGAGAGAATGAGGAGGAGCTTCTTCCCGCAGGCTGTCCGAGCTCTCAACATCAACACTACATAGGACAGAACTCTAATATACTCCAGCACTTTCACCTTCAATCACTCAGGACTCTTTGCACAAAATTACTTTGCACTAAATCACTGCACAAAATCACTTTGCACAAAATCACTTTGCACAAAATCACTTTGCACAAAATCACTTTGCACAAAATCTTTGCGCTTTCTACGTTACTGCTCTTTTTTTAAATATTGTCTTTCACTCATTTGCATGCCTTCTCCCTACCTGTTACACATATTTTATGTTAAAGACGTAAAAGTGTAATATTTGGTTATGTTTGCAATATTTGCATATTGGTCTTCATTGTATACTTGCAACATTTGCAATACTGTGGTCTGTAGCAGTCGTTAAAAGCATTTCACTGCATATCATACCATGTATGACTATGTATGTGACAACTAAAATTTGAATTTCAGAATTTCACTTGCTCCTAATCAGCATCAGTTTGCATGTCAGATAGCATATCCTTTAATTTCCTTTTTCATTTTCATTGAAACTTTTCTCTTTGTGTCTTATTACAGTAAACATGCGTTTCTTAGTGGCTGCTCAGGGACTGTTTCGTTCACTTTGCTATGACATCCCTGGTGGGCTTTCTCTCAGATTATTTCATGAGCCCACCTCAGGTAAACCTCAGCTCCGCCACTGACTGGTTCATACTTAAGATAGAAATAAATGCTTTTATGAATGTTATGAAAAGCCTTCCTGTTGGCCCAGCAGACGAATTGAAATCTAGATTGTATTGACTTTGTTAATCTAACTCCATTAATGCACTGTACAATGCAATGTACTTTAACTCTTCTGACGTAAACCAATCATAACAAGAGAAGTTATTATTTGGATATTGGGTCCCACAAAAAGGTTGACAAGGCTCATAATCAGATTGTTGTTTGATGTGTCTGCTTAGTCCAGAGAGAGCCCCTGATTACAGCTATGCAGGAATGCTTGGCACTTTAAGACATTTGTTGGCCTCTTGGTGATAGTCCTCATTTGTGAGGGGGATACCACAATTTGGAAATAAAGTAGGGGGTCTAAATAAACATGATAAGTCATGGACCTGAATATCCCATCTTACATTGTTAATGGATGAAAACAAAAAATGAATACATTTCTTAATTCTTTTAAGGTTTTTCAATGAATGGTCAACTGATGCCGCCTACAGGGAAGGGCTTCCAGAAAATCAAAGTTCATCTCAGATCAGATGAACGCATCTATTTTGATACAAACCAGATTCAAATCAACATTGGACAGAGCAATATCACCCTGTCATGGATTAACAACACTAAACATGAAACTGACAAGTATGCTCACTTTAACATTCTTATTAAAATTGTTACATTATTCTGTTATTTTGTATTCAGGAGCTAATTTAATAAAAATGTACTTACAGCATCACTGTCACTGTTCGGGACAAGGAGGTCGAAGTCATCTTGAAGTCTATTCGCATTGCAGTACTACTCCATCAGCGATATAGGAAACGTTTCCTGTGGCCTGCTGTCAGAAATCGCCCTTCAGGAACCACAGTGTCAGGCATACTGGGTAAATCTGCATCTACTTTTAAACTAATATCTCTATTGGTGACCAAAATGTGGTTTGGACTCTAAAATATTAAACAGATTGCTATCAGAATTTTTATTTCATGATTTATTCATAATTTTGCTCATTGTTTTGTAACATTTCTTTCAGTGACAATAGTTTTATGTAAGAAGAATGGTATTCTTCTTACATATTGTACGCATTTTAGCTGCTATTTGTTCATTTAAAGGGCACTGTAGTATACTCTGCAGTATAGTTTATGTTTAATTTGTAACATTTGTCAGTGTGTGAGTGAATGCAGTGGACTGATACCAGGATGACCCTGAGCAACAACCTACACCAGTAGCAGCACTACACTATATTAAGAAAGTGAAAGTGAAAAATGAATTAGCCCTCCAAATCATTGAAATCAAGCACCTAGGCATACAGACTGCTTCAATAAACACTGGTGAAAGAATGGGTCTCTCTAAGAAGAGTGAATTGCAACATGCTATGATGTCTCCTGTGTCCATTTGTGAAATTTTGTGTTTGGGAGTGACTACCTCCAGTTCCAACATCACTTTGCATCAATGTACAGAGCAAAGTCCTTAAAGACATGGATGTGCAATTTTGGTACCTAGCCCTGAACTAAATCCAGTAGAAGACTGAAAGTCAGGCCTGACATCACAAATGTTCTTCTGGAAGAAGTCCAAGTGTGTGCAAGACTGGCATCTTTGCCAATAGTGTAGAAAATGTGAAACAGTAAACAGAATTATAGTGTAAAATGTTTTTATTGCATTTCTGCTTCATTTCCATTGGCATCTAGTTCTAGATTCATCAGCAGAATACAGAGCTGTTCTCCAGTGAACTTACTTGAACTTACATGAGATGCCAAGTGCTTTAGTCATTGATAAAATAATGTCTTTGTTTTTGCTTTGTGTTACAGGCCATGCTGTGCCTATTGTATGTGAATATACACAAGATTCAAAATACAAAATAAAGATTGGGGAACAGGAAGTAGACGCCTATAGGTAAGGTTGCTATTACATTGCAAATGTAATGTTTTCCAACAGCATTAAAATTCTTTGTATTTTATTTTAGTACTGAAGCTTATGACTATGGCATACACGCTGCCCCGGCAGTATACTGCTTGTATGTTCCACCTGAAGCTGTTCTACAGAAGAACCTTTCTGACTTCACTGTTTTGCACCTGTAGTGGATGAAGTGCATGCCATCTACATGTCTGAATATTACACTAATTTGCATGGGATTCAATAGCCTCAATGCATGTCTTTCATGGAAGTGAAGAGCCTGTGATTGTAGATTTCCTTTGTTGACCTGAATAAATATTAAGAAAATAATGCAAGCATCTGAAAAGCTTTTTTCTTATTTTTAAATAGCAACGAATGACAACAATAAAGAACAAGACAAATGTTCAGGGGTCTAGGAATGAGGTGTATGAAGGAAAGTAAATAAAATATTTACAAGGAGACAGACACAAAGGCTATATAGTATAGTTCTCTCTCTTTGTTCCCTTTGGAGCCATATATTGTAGGTGGTTGCAGGTGGTTGGTGTTAATGTAAAGACTGGTTGAAGTGCTATTTTTCTGAAACCAGCATTTTGTAATTCCCTTTTTCCCAGCTGCTAATAGAACCTTTAAGAGGTAAGCATCTTCCTAGCTAAATTCATCAGCAACATGACCAAGGTACACAGAGAGTTAATGTCATGTAACTCTCCCACTAAACTTGCTTTTATTATAACAAGAATTCAGAAGACCCACTACCAGAGTCACCTATCTATCACACAATGGAGGAGTTTAATTGGAAGTTACAAATCACATTTAATTTGTCTAGGGTTATGATCTCGCACACTGTGTCAAAGAGGCTCAGACTAGCCTGTTGTAATGACTATAGCTGTATTCACCTCCCTTTCACTAATTTATAATTCAATTCAATCCCCATGTAACATTAAAGCTTAGGTCCCAGCCCATATACTATATTTTAGAAGTGAATATCACAGCACCATTCACATAAAACAACAACACATGAAACTAAAAAAACGGCGTCACAGCGTTGTCTCCCGTCTGCTTTTCGACTCTTCCTGTCACATGCTGTCTATCCCACTCTATGATAGGACAGCGCCAAATAACTTCTGCGTACCAGTGTACAATTTAATAATAAAATATTATAATGAACATGGTGAAACGAAAATACAAATAATACCAAAAATAATACAGACATATGAGTGCACATAACAGGGTGCTACAGTCATGTTAAAAATAAACCTCTAACTTTTTACAATAATGCTTGCCATATTTAGATTTATGAGAAATGAAAAAGCAGTTTATTTCCAGCAGAAGTCCCTCCAGGTCCAAGAGTAAGTGGCAGATGATTGTGTTGCCCAGACCTGTAGTCCTCAGATATGACAGTGCCCAATCTGTTACCCATCTGTGTTTCACATAGTAAGCATTCATTAATGTAATAGCCTGGTTATAAGACGCTTGTTGCTTCCAGTATTATATGCATCATTAAATATTTGAACAACGATTGGTAGCGTCTGTGGATCTTTCACCTTCACCTCTCTCTCTCTCTCTCTCTCTCTCTCTCTCTCTCTCTCTCTCTCTATATATATATATATATATATATATATATATCCCCTAATACATTAGAATGTATTACTAAAGCCAAATGTTTCTAAATGTTTTCATCCTGCAGAGAGATGGGTTTCCTGTCATTTATTTTTGAAATAAATGTACTTCTTTCAATTGGATTATTTAGCTCATTTACATTCTGTGATAGTATGTTGTAGTGTTGATAGAGCATTTATTACTGACATACAAGAAAATAAACAATGGAACAAAACAAGATGAAGCAAAGAACTAGGAAACCAAGCATGAACTTGGGCTTCAAATATAAAAGGCACCATTAAACCTTTGGTGGTGGGGGGATCCTCTGATAATGGTTTGTATCAGCTAACAAAAACTGGTAGGAAGTATTTCAACAAAAAGTAGCTCCATCCTTCGGTAACAGTTTAGCTTTTCACAAATCTGCCTTTAGAATCTGTTCTTTTCTCTGTCATATTAGGTCCCCACCACCTCCCATGGTAGCACTTGAGCTATGGAGTCCACTCTTTTTGTTTCATGAGTGACTTCACCCACAGTAAATACACGTTTCCATAGGTTCTGTTTCCGTAGATAAAGGATGCAAAATTCTGGTACACCCTCCACTTAAGATGATATTCCCTTCAACAAAAACTAGTTTTATAATGTGAAGTCCTTATGCCTGACTTCTCGGTCTGAAATCCTTCTAATTACCATAGCCACAATGCAGAACATGCAGGGGCAAGTAATTTTTTTTTGGAGACATTTGCTTGGCTACTATTTGTGCATCTAGCGCCATCAGGGAAGTAAAAAAAATCGACAAATAAATGTAAGGGGTATTCACAAAATATATAGGGTGGTTTGTAAATGCAGGTTTATCGGTTTGTGAATAAATGTAACATTTGTGCATCACATAATTCACAAATGCATTTGTCAATGGTGTTACATTTGTCATAAAATATATTTGTGAATCTTGTTACATTTGTTGCTGAATCAAGAAATTTATTTGTGAATGTTGTGATATTTATTCATTTTGAAATCTTCATAAGTAATTTTCCCTGTGCTCAGAGAGAATATAAATTTATCCACTCCAACACATAAAAATTAGATATAGATTTAATTTGGCTTTTTGGCAACAATTTAACTGAGCCAGCCAGGTAATACTTAAGAGTCAACAGTGCTGTATTGATATCTACCTTGTCTTTTATAGGTTTGAGTGATATAAACCAATTCCATACCTGCTGAATGCCTGGGCAGTTCATGCACAAGAGATCATCAGATTTTAACACGTCCTCACAGGAAGGAGAAGGTTTAGCTCATTCGTTCTCAGATCAACTCTGGTGGGGTTCCTCACATGTTCTGCTTCCTTCAGGTCTTTTCACACATATAACAAATTTGACTTTGGCGATTCCAAAACATTAACTTTATTCTTAAACATTCTTTGGTAAAGCAGCTTGTGTATGGACTTGTTCATTTGCATGACCCACTTTTTCTTGAGATGAAGTTCAGATGCTAATTCAATGCCAACTTAAGGAACACAGTAACTATTTTATTGGTGTATGGTATAGGTAAAGGTGCATTAGCAAAGCTGTACAACTGTGACCATATCTGAGTCCTTTTATACAATCCATTACACTTCTGTACTTCAGTTACAGACATGCTGTACTTTACATATATTTTA
Organism: Denticeps clupeoides; assembly: GCF_900700375.1. Lineage (NCBI taxonomy): Eukaryota > Metazoa > Chordata > Actinopteri > Clupeiformes > Denticipitidae > Denticeps > Denticeps clupeoides. The sequence continues at coordinate 16,964,061 of NC_041708.1, forward strand.
CAACAATGGGGTTTTTTCACCTAACTGTGCAAAAATTCTACTGCAGCTTTCTCTGTCACAGTGTATATACCCCTGTACATATTTAATACATTCTCTGTGTAACTATTTGTTCATGAAAATTTTGCAATGTGCTGGTATTAAATAGCATTTAACATACAGAGATGTAACTAGCTAGCAATATAGATCATATAATTAGTCATAGCTATTATTTACTGCAGATGAAAAAAAATTCAGAAAACCATGAATTGTCAGCAGATTGCTGCAGGTCTTGATCTGAAGCATTGTTCTGCCAGTCAAGGCACACCCACAGGATGCTTTGTTCAAGTGTAGCATTGGGTTATTGTATTTCACCAGTTTTCCATACTCTGTAAAGAACTTGTGATTAGAGTGAAGCTGGCAGGCTGAAGCAATTGGCACAGGTAACCTGGGAGGGAAGGCTTCACAGTGAAGGTGTATGGCTCTCTACACATCCCATCTACAGTACTGCATGGACGTCATCAGTTCACCCTATGTATTGTAAATACTTTGAATAGACAGATTGTTTATATACAACTAAGGCCTATGTACATACATTGAATCCCCAGAGCAATACTCATATTTACATTATTTTAGTATATACATAGCTACAGTACCTCCAGATGTGCAGGAAAGAGTATGCCACCTGATATAAATGTATATCACACACTTACTAGGCATGTGTGACTATAAACATTGTTAAGCAAACCTAACCCGACAGAGTTCGGGTTTTGGGGAAATTGTCCTTGCTGGGAGAGGCAGGAGTGGTCCATGGCGGGGACACAGTAGGAAAAACAAACACTCTGGAACTGAGAGGAGCTGTCAGATCTGTCAGCCGACATGAAGGAGAAGGAACTCCTTCTAAAATGTCATCTGGTCCAGCAAAACCATGACATAGCAGAGCAGAAGATTCTGCTTCAGCACTTGACTGGTGAGTGCCAATCAGTGGCCATGAGAGAAGCAGCTGGGATGCTTGAGTGGCCTAGAGGAGACAGAACAATGACTAAAGACACAAATATAGACAGGTGATAGATATGTGATATACCAAAACACACTTTGAACCATGTCACAGGCGAATAATGTTAATGTGGATGCAAAACATGTATCTGAATCAGTATCTGAGTCTTATATCCTAAATTCTTATACATAAATTCTAATACGCTGATGAGTTTGAGAGTGACAAGTGACAATGTGTTCAAAACAATATTATTTTATTGTCGTATTACAGATTAAGGCCCTGTCCACACAAAAATGCGTTTCTCTGAAATGGTGAAACGTCTGTCTGATCTGGCCTTGCGTCCACACAGAGATGCCGTTTCAGGTGCCCCAGAAAACGGGTTCAAGAGTGAATTTCTCTTTTTTGCGTCTCTGTGTGGAATGCAAAGCGTTATTTTTTTGTAAAAGCCCTGACGTATTACGTACGTTGTGTAACTCATCAGGGGACATACTGGGAAGGCAGAACCAAGTGATTCCTACAACATTGCACCAGCACCAGCCGAAGATTCAGCAATTTTTGCTCAGCGCAAAAAAATAGGCATGAACTTTGAATGTGGTGCACGCACAAGACTGTTGCAAATTTGTAGAAAGAAATGAGTTTCAGCTGAAAGTGGCTTTATTTTTATTTTATAATACGTCCCTGATGTATCAGCCCAAACTCCAACTTGACTATAACTCCGAACGTGTAAAACATTCAACAATGGCGGATAACACAATCATGGTTGTACTGCAGGTGCTGCTGAACCTCATAATACAACTACAGGAAATCCTCTCTAATGAAAAGACAAGGCTGGAGACATGTTCTGGCAGTTTAACACATCGCAGAACACACAGTAGATGGGAAACGAGATGCTAGAGCGGGGAGTTACAGCACGACTTACAGGTGGGGAGGGGGTTAAAACAGCATTCAGAACAGCATTGTGTGGACGTAGGTTTTATAGAAACTGAAAGCCTGTTTTATAGAAAAAAGTTGTTTTTTATGTGGACAGGGCCTAAATTACATGAAAATTATGCTTAAACTGGGGAGCATTCTGGGGATCATATTTACCCTAAATCCAAGGTCATTGACCCACCTCAATGTTCCTTAATCTCCTGCCTCTGCCTCTGTATGCATATGGACAGCTTCTTAAAATGAGTGAGTTTGAGCGTGGGTAGACCACTTTTTCTCTCTCCCAGTCAGCCAGCAACCAGTGGAGGTCATCTGTGAAAGTGCCTGTGTTGTTGCTGTTGTTGGTCTGGGCATGAACAAGCCCCATCACTGGCTGATGTGGAGGTGGTGTGGACCCTGCTGCATGGGCCTGATTCGAGGCTCCTGAGGTTGTTCCAGATCCTAGAAAATCACAAACACATGACATTATTCTGCTGATCATAGTTACAAAAGGTCAGCTGTTTCTAAAATGTTTTCCTACAATATACAGTTATTAAAAAATGCAAACGTTCATATGAATCTATGAAGGTTGTAGATGGTGGTGGTAGTACAAACCAGCGTTATAAAAGCTCTTAACTCTTAATGAGTTCAAACCCCACTTACTACCATTGTGTCCCTGAGCACTTAACCCTGACTGTCTCCAGCTGGACTGTCCCTCTAACCCTGACTGTAAAACACAAACTGAAGGATTCACAAACCGCACATATTTTGCATCTTAGAGATCAGTAACTGATAAATTGATATTTAATAACAATGCTACAAACAATGTTGGAGATTTCTTGCTAAAGGATTTTTTTCAGAACTCAACCCTTCATAGTCTGAAATAGTAGAAATAATAATAATACAAATACAAACGGACCAATAATACATTCAGAATGATTCTTATACTAAGCTGTTCAATAGACCTTCAATATTAAATGATAAAAAAGATAGTTACTGCTACCACGCTCTTTCCCAAGACAGAGGCGTTTCAGAGTTGACCCTAAAAGTGATAAGAATAATTTTATAATTAGCACAGTCCCATCAACCAAACACACACACACACACACACACACACAAACAACAAACACACTGTACATTAACATGCTCAAAGCTGCTTCACTAGCGCACTGCCAATGTTTGTTACATCACATCATGTAATCACATGCATGCAATTACAACAATTTTCATGGTGTTAGATAAGACGTAGCAAATGGATCAAGTTCACTAATGTCACATCTTCAAGATGTACAGAAACAAGGCGTGTCTGTCTACTAGTTATCTGTAACCAACCACCCAATTACATGGCGTGTAATTATTTGTGACCCCAAAAGATAAACTTTTCAAAAAATTAAAAAGGTAAGGAGAGTATAGACATGATTTGCTCTCACACACCCTCCTTCCTCATTCTGAAAAATTTAAACCCCCTGCAGTCAATAAGTCACACGCCCAGATGTAGCACAGCGTCCATCTCCTCCATTTCTCCTCCGTGTTCTAATGGATGACCTAGTGAACGTGATATTAGTGAACAACCCTCACAGGCTACATCTTATACAGTAGCGCATCCAAAAATAATCCCCCGTAATGTTAGCTCCACACCAACAATAACTCTTTCTCACGTTAAAAAAGAGCACAGCGATGTGTAGCTATGCTTAATACACAGACTCATGCATGCAGAGTGTACCAAAATGGAAGCAGCAGAGCACGGATAAGGTTTCTCAACAGTTTTTGTATGGTGCAGCTCAGTTAACTTGTGGGATGGAATAACCCCACCTCACCCCCAAATCTCCTTAACCTCCCTGTTCATTTTTGATTTCCTGTCTGATGGATTCAGGAGTTGTGAGGTGAATGAAAATGTGAGATGAGCAGCTACTATATAAATGTCAGACACGTTCAGGAAACTGTCTGTGTTCCTGTGTCAGGGTGGGACTTTACTGCCAAGCACCATAACCATGCAGGACACAAACAGATTCTTTTATTGTTCAACAGCAGCAGTGTGAGGTGATGCTGGGTGTGAGAGGGAAAGATAAGAATGAGAATCAGGGATGGCCACCAAGCAGGGAAGATAAGAGGTGAAGAGAAGAAAGTGGTGCAAAGCAAGAGAGACAGACAGAAAGAGATGGTGGAGACAAAGAGATACAAACAGATGGACAGAGAAACGGGCCCACTGAGGAATCTAGCTCTTGGTTTGCTACTGCCTTTACAGGTGACCCTCTCAGATGCTTGGTGATAAGATGGCCAGCCTGTGAAGATCATCAGAAACAGGGAACAGGAAAAAGAGATGTAGGGTACTCAAGAGCAGCACCAGGAGTTGATCAACAATCAATAGTTCAAAACCTGCAAGGATCCAGTTTTAAACATCACCATTTCATTTCAGAAATGTCTAGAATATGTGTAAGTGTAAAAATGCAGTCTTGAAATCAGCTGTAGTCTTTGTTGCATAAAGGGAAAGGAATGCAGAGAGATCACCTTGGGCTGGCCCTGCCTGCATCCCTGGTCCTTCACCCTGTTGTCCGGTGTAGATGTTATCGGAGGACAAAGAGCCTTTGAGAGAGCAGGGCTGCTGGGTTTGGACCGGTTCTGAAATGGAGCTGGGCACAGGGCCAGTGTCTGAAACCCCTCCTCTGTCAGACAGAACCAGTCCTTTGGCTGGAGATCCATTCAAACTTGGAACCGGGTCACCTTTGTTTAAATACAGAAGCATATGCTGTTGACCAGTGTGGTATCCTGGGGCACAAACTTCATGATCCACCACACACTCACATGCCTTTATTCCATTACACACGTGATCCTGCTTTCAAACATTTCAAATACCCTTCATGTTGTCAATTTCACTACTACTAAACTGAGATCTCTGATTTGATCATGTAGAGGAATATTCTACATTACAGTAAGACATTTACAGTGGGGCAAAAAAGGATTTGGCAGCCACTGTTTGTGCAAGTTGTCCTACTTAAAAAGATAGAAAGGTACATTTCAACCGTGAGAGAAAAATGCAGGAAATAACATTGTATAATTCAATAAGGAACTTATTTGTATAATGGTGCAGAAAATAAGTATTTGGCAAAAATTCAACTCAATACTTTATAATGTAACCTTGGCTGCCAATGACAGAGGTCAAGCGTTTCCTGTAGGTCTTTACCAGTTCTGCACACACTTCCATGCAGATCATCTCAAGAGCTGATATTTTGGGACATATGTTCCCATCCCTGGACATATGTTCTCTATTGGACTGAGATCTGGAGACTAGCTAACCCACTCCAGAACCTTGTAATGTTATTTTATGTAGCCACTCCTTCATTGCCCAGGTAGTGTGTTTGGAGTCATTGTCATGCTGGAAGATCCAGCCACATTTCATTTTCGGTGCTCTCACTGATGGAAGAGAATCTCATGATACAGAGCCCCATTCATCCTTTCCTTAACATGGATCAGTCATCCTGTCCCCTTTGCAGAAAAGCACCCCCAAAAGGATCATGTTTCCCCCCATGCTTCGCAGTGGGTATGGTGTTCTTGGGATGCAACTCATCATTCTTCCCCTTCCAAATACGAGTTCTATATTGGTCTCATCTGACCTCTGGATCATCCAGATGGTCTCTGGCTAATTTTAGACAGGCCTGGACACGTGCTGGCATAAGCAGGGGGACCTTTTGAGCGCTGCAGGATTTTAATCCATGACGACGTAGTGTTACTAATAGTAAACATTGCTACTGTGGGTCCCATCTCTCTTAAGGTCATTGACCAGTTCCCCCCAGGTCAAGGGGGCTCCATGCAGTTGATCGCTTCTCACTGAGCTGCTTGACTATTTCCTCATCCCAGGCTTGTGCAGGTGTGCAATCTTGTCTTTGGTATCCTTAGACAGTTCTCTGGTCTTGGCCATTGTGAAGTTTGGAGTCTGACTGTTTGAAGGTGTGGACAAGTGTCTTTTATACAGATAATGGGTTCAAACAGGTAAGATCAATGCAGGTAATGAGTAAAGGATTGTGTCACAGCCTGGATACAACCTCCAGCCCACTAGAGGGAGCAAGATCAGCCAGGGAGACTGCGTCCCGGAAGCCAAAGTGAGGGGGTTTAGCATCCAGAATAGAAGTCAGTAGGCCAGGTGGGACACTGCCCGCTCATTGGCTACCTCTCTTCATTATACTTTTGACCTTGCTTTTCTATAACGACATTTTTGGGGCAGAAGTGGCCTAGCGGTTAAGGAAGCGGATCCATAATCAGAAGGTTGCCGGTTCAAATCCCGATCCACCAAGGTGCCACTGAGGTGCCACTGAGCAAAGCACCGTCCCCACACACTGCTCCCCGGGCGCCTGTCATGGCTGCCCACTGCTCAGGGTGATGGGTTAAATGCAAAGGACAAATTTCGCTGTGTGCACCGTGTGCTGTGCTGCTGTGTATCACAAGTGACAATCACTTCACTTTATTTGCCTGCCCTCAGCTTTGAGTTTGCCTGTCTCCTTTTGCAACAACGATATCTGTATGCTGCTTCCTGCAGCATACCCCACCTTTGCCCAACCTTCCTGCCACCCAGAGCCAAGCAACAGTGTCCGCCTGTGCCACCCAAGACACCCCCCAGCCGACCAACTCTGCTGGGCCATTCTCAAACCAGCGTCTTCCTGTTCTCCCCTGCCCCGGCCCACTCCAGCCTCCTCCCCTGGCCTCCTTTCCCACCGTTCCACACAGAGCCAGAGTTCCCCTCCTGCTGCGCTGTGGCGCATCCTCTGTCCCCCTCCCATTTCCACTCACCTTCTACCTCCCTCCCTCAGACCAAGCACGTCCAGTCCTCCTCCCAAGCTCCTCCAGTGCCCACTCCCTGTGCAACGACTTATTCCCCTGCTCCAAGCATGTCTGCGAGTGCGTCCCCAAACTCGCACAATGACAGATAGAAGAGCTTCTTAAAGAAGTAACAAGTGTGTGAAGGCCAGAATTCTTGCTTGTTTGTAGCTGCTAAATACTTATTTTATGCACCATATACAATTTTTTTTTTAATCATACAATGTGATTTCAATTTTTTTTTTATTCTGTCTATGACAGTTGAATTTAACCTATGATGAAAATTACATACCACTCTCATCTTGAGGGTCAACTTGCACAATCAGTGGCTGCCAAATACTTTTTTGCTCTACTGTACATTTACAGCATTAGAGAGACCAGAGAGACTTAAAATTAGTAGTTACAGGGACAGTCCCCCTGGAGACACTCAGAGTTGCTCAAGTGTAAGTCAAGTGTCTTGCTTAGGAACACAATGGTAGTAAGTGGGGTTTAAACCTGTGACTTTGTGGTCTTCTGGTTGAGTGTGTTACACACTAGACCAGTACCACTGTGTGGGTACTCATAGTGGCTACTGCCAGTACTACCACTGAACTGTACTAGCATCAGGCCACAGAACTTTTCTGGGGAACAGATATGAAACTTGTACCCTGTTTTTATAAAAAGACAGTATTTCTGCCTAACAAAGTGGGCCGTATTTTCATCTTTGACGCACTGCATTCTTGAAGTCGGGAATGTGTAAAGGACAAAATGCAAGCTTTTTGCACCAGGCTGAGCATAGTGGCAAGAAGCTCTGGATGCTGGAAATTCCCCATAGCCAAGAAGAGCATGTTACTTAGAATTCATTTAATTAGAAAGGGACAATTAACTGAGATTTTATTAAGGCCCAGACCCAAAATGGTTACAAGTCAATTGCATAAACCTGAACTTCACTCTTCCCTCCCACATTTTTGCCAAGTTGCATGTCCCATGATTCATATCATATATAGTTTTCACAGTGGTCCCTGTATAACTCAAACTAAACGAGGAGACAAAACGTAATTTACCCAGAAACCATGCCCACATCCATAGACATCCAGTCAAGCATTTTCAAACATCTGTAGACAAATATCAAATATCACTGTCACAGTTCCCATGCCACCGCCACACCTGCGGGGGCACGTGGCCAACCCCAGGGACGTCCACCCCGGAAGTAGGTGTCTCGTATAAAGGACCGGCCGCCATGCTTGTTGTTGCTCGCTCATAATTCAAGGTTCGTCCTGATTTTTGCTGCTAAGCCATTTCCCTACTTTTTTCCTTCTGACCCCATTTTGATTCACAGATTACGCCCTTTGCCTTGCCTTCATCTGATCTCATTGTGAAACTAGATGAAAGTTTCCAACCAAACACACTCTTCTGCCTGTTCCCTTTGTCCACCAGACCCTGCTGTGAATGACCCATTTCTGTCGACAATGAGTATGCTACCACGCTGTGCCACATGACCAAAGTAGAGACTTTTTACTTTTCCCCGCCCCGAACATGTTTTACAAATACAAGTTCATGCCATTCGGCCTCTCTAACAGCCCAATGGCATTCCAGGCTTTAGTCAATAATGAGCTTGATCTTCTCACCCGATTATCAGACTCATGTCACGCACCTCCATCAGGTTCTTACTGGAGCCCCACCTCTTCATAAACACGAGAAGTACGTCTGCTCTCATGCTTGAACTCAATGATACCAACCAAACATCCCCATTTTCTGCCTGCTACCTTTGTCTCCCAGACCTTTCAGTGAATGATTAATTTCTGTCGACCTCGAGACCATGCGACAGCTGCCTCCTCCATGGCCTCCCTTCCTGCTTCAGCTCACCTCATTGCTTCACACACCGATCCAAACGAGACTGTTCAGCCAGCGCTAGTCCTTTGGCTTCTCCCATCTCCTTCACGATGTCTGCATGTGTGCCTCCCAAGCCAGGCTGTGACATACTGGCACTCAAAAAGAGTTTTGTCCCCACCGCCATCATAATGATGAACAAACCCCGCATTAACCACAAAGTCAAGGGATCAGGCCCCACTTACTATCATTGTGTCCTTGAGCAAGTTACTCCAGATACTGTCCCTGTAACTGATAAATGCCTTAATGCAAACATTCTGGGGAGGCTTTGAAATATATGTTATATGTAATGTCTTAATAAGTTTTATGTGTGTCATCCAGTATTTATCTACGGAACATGTAAGGACCATTAACCCAATTTCTATTCATCACTTAAATGTCTGGCAATGTCAAATTGTTGGACAATTGAACTCTATTGAGTATTGATTAATAGCAAACGTAAAAGGATTGTGTTAAGAAGACACATTTTTAGTCAGTTGCTAGGATGCACAAAGTTTGGTTCAACTGACTATCCAATGAAGTCAAAGCCCTGCCATACTCACATGCTTTAGTAGAGTCCATGCTTTTCGTGGTGACACTCCTCAGTTGCTGTACTAGCGGGCTGAGGAGCTTTCCAGCCTTAAGCTTGTGCTTGCTGGTCCTACGGCGACGTCCTGGCGGGGGCACAGTGGCATTGAAGCCCATTGAAGGGGGCACAGGTTTACCCAGCCGGTGATAGAGCAGCTCAATTTCTCCTCTCTGGTGGGCCTGAAGATCTGAGATCTCCTTCATATGTCTGGGGATGGAAGGGTGGTTAAGAAGGATTATGGTCATTACTAGCTAGTGTGCAAGGTATAAGTGCCAAAAAGCTCAGACATTAGGGGTGTGTTATATGTATAGTCTATGATAAAATCGTACTTTTTACGAACACAGTGAACACAGTGATGGCACACAAAAAGTCAGATTTAGAAGTTATGTGATTAGTGATATATCGTCTAGTTATCAATGTCTTTAATTATTTATTTTTTTGCCAGCATCGTACACCCTTAAACACACATCTACACGCACACACACACACAGGCATAGCAGGTTCCTGCTGCACACATGCTTCACACAATGGTTTATGAATAATTGCTGTTCCTATATATTTTTAAGTTTATATTTAAGGCATCAATCAGGCCTGATGATTTTCCATGGTGAGGAATTTGTGAAAATACAATGTCAGGTGACCTCCACCCACTCCAGAGCAGAGGAATGGAGAAGGCGTGTAGGCGTGTCTGCGCAGAACCTTGAAACTACACACACACATGCAAACACACACAAATACAAGCAGACACTTCCTGCCCTTACTTCTCCCTCAGCCTCTGCAGCTCCTTCTTGATGTCTGCATCCTCCATCTCTGAATCATTGTCACTGCTGACATAGGAAGACTGGTGGGTGGAGCCATAAGCCCCACCGCCCACCTGTCGGCAGGGCGAATCAGAGCTCTGCACACTGCTACTGCGGCCAGAGCGCCGCAGGAAGGCCACTGCTCTCTTCATGAGGTCACTTCCCCTGCGCTCTGAGCGCCCGCGGTGACTCGGGGTGGATGAACCCAGCTTGGCAGGGCTGCTCTCTGCCCCAGAATCAGAAGACAGGAAGCGGGCATGCACGGTGACGTCCACAGGTACAGCTGTGTGTGCTCGTGGCATGGAGCTGCGTTTGGCTGCCAGCACGGGTGCATCCAAGTAGAAGTCAGGCGGGGCTGAATAGCGGGAGGCTGAGCGATTGCTGTGCTTCTGTCTTGTCTCCTCATCCTCAGCGGCCACCACCGAGAAACGATCTGTGACGGAGAAGCCCCTATAGACTCCGTGGGCATCATCAGCCAGTGGAAAACGCTCCCTGAAATGGCTACCAGGGTGTGCTGGAGACCCAGTGCTACTCCAGCTCCTTTGCTTATGCTCTGACATGATGTCTGGGGGTCCCACTATCATCTGCAGAAAAGCATAGTTGCAGCATGGTTTCAGCATCTGGTCACATGTGAACATGTGATCTTAATTCAAAATTTCTACCTTAAATCGACTTTTGGACCCAGAGCAGGAGATGGAATGAGACATCATATGTCTCCTACACACTGAAACACATGATCCACATTTAATGAGCCTCAGGTTTTTATATTCACTAAGCAGGAAAGAAAGGATAAACATGCCCAACGTACCACTGTCAGCAGGATCGCTGTGAACACACAAACTGTCCATCCGCTCAGGGATCTGAGGCTGAGGAATAAGAAAAATGCTTCGTTAACAAGCACAGGATGGTCTGAAAGCATTATTTTAAAGTGATGGTTGATTGTGGATTTCTAAAGGCATCTGAATTTTGATAATTTAACAGGCTAATTTAACAGGTTATGTCATTTAAGAAATGGTAATAAGAAATAGTATAATTGATAATCAATATGTATCAGCATTTTATTTGATAGCACCACAGTGGTATTACCAGCTGCTCTCCGGCCCTCAGTCTGCTGTCACCGTAAGGACCTGGGGTGCTTGTTCCTGAGCCGCCCACAGCGCTCTCAGGTCCCGGAGGAGACTGGACATACTCTGTGCCTGAGCCGGGTGTTTCAGCAGTGCTGCCTGATGGGTACATAGGAGCGTATTCCTGGTAAAGTAGGTTCCTTAGTTTCTCATCCAGTGTCTTGATTGTACTGTCCACAAACCCCACTCGACCCCGCCCTCCTTCACCGTCAGACTCATACACGACAGAAGACGAGCCATGCTGTGAGGGGGCAGGGCTCTGTGGAAGGGAGGGTGCCTTTGCCCCTCCCACATTGCCAAAAGGCTGCTGTAACACCACAGGGACATGGCCTCTGTCCATTTGAAGTGACAGGGCTTCTCGTGCCGACCCTGGGTCTGTAGCTGGAGCTGAGGACGGGGTGAGAGATGAGGCACTGCTCACATCCAGAGAAAGGGGCATCACAAGAGGGCAGCAGGGCACCTCCTCCACCATGGAGGCGGTGCAGGCCAGTTCAGCCACCTGCTGTGCAGCATTCATTGGCGAAAGAGATGTCAGATGGCCACTAAGCTGGACTTCGTCCACGGACAGGGAGCTTCGCAGGCCCGGAGGTGGCTGGGCCTGGAGAGCAGCGACAGCAGCTTCAAGACCTTCCTCCAGGTGGAGGTATGGAGGCACTGGCTGACTTATCAGACTGGGGACTGAAGCCAGAGGGGCGAAATCTGAGGGGATGTGGGTGAAGTCTGACAGAAATAGGGGCAGTGGACTGCAGAGAGTCGGTCCTTCGCTTCCTGCAGATGGCGGGGCTGACGTGGATGCCTCAGAATCTGGGAAAAACATGGCTACATCATCAGGTAATACTCTAAATTACCTCAAGGGTTATAGAAGTATGACCGAAAAATCTGAAGGTACCTTTAGAGACTGTGGATGATCCAATGCTGACCCCTGCTGGCTGACCACACATAACATCAGTAGACTGGGGGATGGTTATACCAGTGGGCTTTGCAGTCACATGGCTGGTGGCATCAGCTGTCTCATTAGTTGCTGGAGGCACCTCCTCCACAGGACAGATGATAAACCATCTCTTACCAGTATGCAGAACTGACAGAAAAGACACAGCATCAGTACAGAATGGTCAAGGTCACTTTGTAATGTTCTCATACAGTTTTTCAGTATTTTGCAGATGGCTTTCCAACTTTATTTGGAAATTTAACATGATTTATAATGTTTTAATGCTACATTGTCTCAGATTAATCTTTCATTGTGTTCTTTCATTGTGGTACATGAGATTTGCCGCCTTTTGCGGTTCAGTATTTGAGAAATTGTTCACAAAGAAAACTTTAGATCCCATCATGAATTTGTTCGCAAAGAGCTCCTGACAAGCATCATTCAGAAACAGCTGGTCATATGACGTGAATGTAAAAAAGTAGTAGTAGAAGTAAGACGTCAGAATCAGAGCATTGCTCTCAATCAAATAAGAGCTATGAACTATGATATTTAAACAAATAATATAAATTATTATAAATCATAACTATAGTCACAAAATTTGATCTAAAACATTAATGTATAATACTTTTCACAAATGAATGAAATCCAGTAATAGACACAAACCATTTTGCTGATAAACAGGCTGAGAGACACTACGTGCTCCATTTAAACCCTGTACAGACACAGAGAGAGAGTGGGAAGAGCTGAAAAAAACTTTCCGTGAGCAACACAGCACCATCTGTCTGTTTGCACAGCAGGCAGTAGTGCAGAATTCACTGAAGTGCCAGTCTTGGTGAAGAACACCCCCCAGCTCACCTCTACCCCTACACTGACGGAAGTGTGGACGTGCTGTGGGCTGCTGCCCTGGCTGGAGGCTCTCTCCCCCTCTGTCTCCTCACTCAGCATGTCCTCTGCCTTGTCCACAATGTCCTTCAACTGGTCGATAAATACCTCCTTCTCCAAAGGAAGAATGAAGCCATTCTCTACCTGGAGACCCAGACCCAGAAACAGGAGCTACTGCAATAATGTCACACATGGTACTCAAGTAAAAAGGTACTTAAATCAAATAATCTACATTTTATCTAAACAAGGGTAGTTGAGTCAGGAGTAAAATATCATATTTATCTCCAAAATATAAAAATAAGGAGTTACCATATATATAGCAATTTCTTCAGGAGCATCGCCATCTAAATCAAACTTGAAGGTGACCATTTTATGGTTATGAGTCTCCAGCTGGCATTCCACCATCTTATCTCCTGTATCACAAACCTGCACAAACCAATGAGAAAATAGGGACTGTTCTGAAATTGTTATTCATAATCCAGGAGAGGAAACATTCTAGTTTTTGCACAATTATTCTTTATGAAGATGGTGCATGATAAGTGGTGGTCTCTCACGTTGAGCATGCTGAGTTTGGGCTTGCTAGTTTTCTCCTGGCGGGAACGTGTGCGGGCTGATTTTCGATGGTGTTTCCGTGGCTTCCCGTCAACCTTTCCACCACTGACTGGACCATCACAGCTGTCACTCATTTCTTTACCAGACGTAGCATCCGAATTGAAACTGTTTCAAAAAAAGAAAAACTCCAGTTCCATCACAGTCTCCTACAATATTTTTGGATTGCCATGGTGGACAGCGAGTAAGATCAGAATGAATGAATTTTAATAAATTAGTCATTGCAGGTCTCTTGCAGTAAAATATCAGAATCATAATCGGAATCAGAAATAGACTTCCAAAACAGTATCCTTGTTTCCTGTTCTTTTAGACAAGGTCACCAAATTATTGTTAGTATCAATTGAGACAACAACAGGGCTTTGGGGAATTTTTGTTTGGATAATATGGCTGATGAGTCCAAAGCTTCATGTTCCTCCACCTGAAGTAAGGACTCATGGACTACGGACTGGTATACTCTGTTAAAGACATGAATATTTCAGTGCACTACCATCTTGTCTTTTCTGATCTTTTAGCATCAGAAAGCTTACTGAGACAGTTGTTAAACGTTTTTTCCACCTGACCACTAATTCATCAATGAAGCAATCACAGTTACTCAATTCTTTCAAAAAAAATGTCATTCTGGCATAGAACTCTCAGTGTTAGTGCTCGCAGATACTGCTGATACTGTTGACCATGACAACAGAACTGTGTTGCCCACTCAGGACTTATTGGTTTAGGACCTTTCTGGAAATGATCTCTTGGTAACCTAACATAGCACCATAGCACCTGCCTTTGGGACACACACTATATTGCCAAAAGTACTTCACACACACAATAACTTTAATGGCATCCCATTCTTAATCCATAGGTTTTAATATGGAGTTGAATGACTCTTTGCAGATTTAACAGCTTCAACTCTCCTGGGAAGGCTTTCCACAAAGCTTAAGAGTGTGTTTATGGGAATTGGCACAATGGCGTCAGGCAAGAACTGATCTCCTGGCATTCACCAAACCCAGACTTGGGCAGTGGTGGCCTAGCGGTTAAGGAAGTGTAATCAGGTGTCACTGAGCAAAGCACCGTCTCCACACACTGCTCCACAGGTGCCTAACATGGCTTCCCACTGCTCACCAAGAAGAGGACACATTTCATTGTGTGCACCGTGTGATGTGGTACAGTGACAATCACTTCACTTTAACTTTCATCCATCAGATTTGTCATGTTTCTCTGTCTGTGGCAGATAATTTACATGCTGTCAGTGGCAGTGTGCTACACTGCCGACATTTTCAACAGAATGTCAGCATCATCTGTGGGCCTCAGCATGCACTTATTGAATTATTAAATTTCACTATAAAGAAAAATCTGTGTCTTGTTGCATGTTCACATTCTGCATAATAATTAACATAGAAGGGACATAGAAGGGACCTGAGCTGATATTGGAGGTTGGTACTAGCATGTCTACGCACCTGTCGTATGCATTAGTTGTTAGAAGGCCCTGTCTATCTGCCACTGGCTCCTGAAAAAGAAACATAACATGAAACAATTGACTATATTTATCATCTGCATGCACTATGTAGCATATACCACATCAAAAACATCCCATCTCTTCTTCCTCAACACCATCTCCATCATACTAGTCACCTCACCTGGCTTCTCATTGAAACACTGATGATCCAATGCTCATTCAACCAGAGTGGAATTTCAACCTGCCTGCTTTAACCTTCGTAAGTTTGAATTGAAATTTTTCTGATAACAGGCAATCGAGTTGGTTTTCCACTCATTGCAGCACATGCCTGATATTCAAGACTCTTAGATCAGTCCATTTCAAAGCACCAGGATCTCAACAGCAGTGCAGGTAAGGTTTTTGTGAATTTTAAAAGCATAAATGTATATGTGTCTTGGCATTTACCTCCTGGCCTGTTTCTGCTAAGGGATTTTGGATGGTTGTGGCCACAGGCTGGTGCTCCATGTTCAAGTTAGAGACTGTGGGCAAAGTTGATGCTGTTGGGATGCTTGCAGACTGTAGAGATGCAAAGGGGTCCTCAGGGATGTTCTGCTGTGCCCGGGCTGCGAGGGCATCTGAATCCACATCAGGCATCCATGGGGGGGACTGGATAGCAGAGGAGGGGAGCATATTTAAAGGAGACACAATCTGAGCATCCTCCTGTGTCCCAGCGATTTGTTTCTTGTGCTGAAAGATGAAAGAGGACGATGGGGGGAGTCACAGTGGCACTGAGTCCATGGCACGGTTTTGTCCATAATGGCTGGTCTTATTGCCCACATCGAGGTATGTCTGTATATACTGTGTGCAACTCATTTGTTTAACTGTGAACATAAGATTATAGCATAATGGATCATAATGTGAGCAACTGTATTATAGCATAATAGATCATTTTGGCTCAACTCAACAAATATCTTAGGTGTTATACCGGCTACAGAAAAACTGACAAAAACTATGGAAATAAGTCTTCAGTCTAATTTCAAATGTGTATTTGTTTAGATATATTAATTTCCCTAATTTAGATAAAGAGTGAATACGACTGAAAATAACCTTCCATAACCTCTGCACCTAGCACCACCCAAAACTTGATGAGTATGCTTGTTAGGAAGACATTTTTTTTTAAATGTCAAGTCATTGAAAGAGAGGGAAGAATATCGAAAGCCAGGACCTTCATATTTGTTTATGGATTTTGACAGATCATATACTTTGAAAATGATTCTGGTTCTGATATCGGCCCAGGAGAGTGGAGCATTTGAAAAGTTGAGCCAGAAAGGTCAAAACTTGGCCTTTCCAAAGCATGAAAATTACATTATGCTTTCAAATGTTATTATTCATTCTAATTTTTAGTTGTTTTCTTTTTGCATTGTCTTGCGATTTTGGTTCACAGACAGATGTTCATCTGGCACTGATGCAGCAAACTGGACTGGACTCTTCTGATTCTACAGCAGCCATGCTCAGTATTTCTGAAATTCTAATCACGGCATCATGCCAGGTCTGCAGCAAGGGAATGGCTGAACGAAAGTCAAATTACCTGCACAGTCGAGTCAGCTGCATATGGCTCTTGCTGACAGAAGGATGTGAGGTTAAGGTGAGGTTGAAGCAGGGGCAGAGAATGGGCGGGGCATGAGACAGGGAGGGCTTCTGGCAGAGAGTAAACCTGCTGTGGCTGAGGATGACCCAGAGGAAGGGATGAGGCCATGGCCAACAAGGAAACTTTGGCTGCCCCACCCAGCACCTGGGCCATGGACACAGGGGTTTGTGGCGTGGCCACCTCAGAAGGTGCAGGCTGGGTGGAGGAGAGGATGAGGGCAGGGGAGTAGTAAGGAGAGGGTGCTGCCACAACACTTGGTGGGAAGGCACAAGATAAAGGGACAGGGGGAAAGGGCATTGGCTCACATCCGGCCAGAGTGCCCTCTTTTGGCAGCAAAGAGAATGCTGAAGGGAACTGAAAAGGTAGAAAAGGAATAAAAAATAATAAGACTTGTACATGCTTGAATAGTGTTGTACTAGTAAATAATAACATCTTTGTTAAGGTTTCATGAACATTGAGTTGCGCTTTATATAACCTAAATGTATAGTATTATTTAAACTCCAAACTGTTGAAACTGTAGAAAATTATCATTTATGTTACAAATTTCATATTTAATGGCAGTTGACAGCAAGTGTGTACAAGTCCCTGTCACAACCACAAATAAACCACACAGACAGAAAGAGGTTTTAAAGAGGAAAATAACCAATAAATAACTGTACATTACAACTGCCACTGAGATCATGGTGAGGAACAGACCTGTGTTGATATCTGCAAAGGCTGTAGAAGGGGTGTGGCATGGACTTGTTGCTGTGGTGGAATGTTGTTGGACATGATGATAGCAGTTTGTAGATGATGCTGAGGAGGTGTGTGTTCCTCGGGACAAGGCTGTGCATGGTGTGGCATAGCAGAAATTGAACAGAAAGGAGAAATGTTTGTGACTGTGCCACTCATTTGTCATTTGAACCATCCTCAATTTTTTCCTTTATCTTACTATACAAAAGTAGTTCCCTTTGGATATGATTTTTTGCTTTTTACTTCATTACATTATGCAAAATATTACATAGTGAAATAACTGTTGCATAATTGTTCCTTATCTCGGTAACAAGGAATCTGTGCAGCTTCGTCCTGAATCTGTCTCTGACTTTTTTTGTTCACAGAATGCAAGTGGAAATCTGCAACATTTTAAATGAAACAAGGATTTATTTCCAAAAAACATTTTTGGAATCCCTGGAATTTTAAACATGGCTGTGTGCACAGAGCTCCTCACATGTTCTGTGCAACAGAAAATCAAATTAACACTGACGCCAACATCCCCACATATAATATAACCATATTAACAGTGTATTAAATTAGTATTGTTTGTAAAGGGATTATAATGTAATTACTATGTCTAGTTGAGCAATATTTTTGCTGTTAGTAGTGTAAGAATGGACATCGCGGGAGCCTGCTTTGTCTTGCATAACAGATGTCTGCAGGGGGAAGTGTAACATTCCTGTGTCGACGGTTGTGGGTGAAGATTCGACACCCCGGTTTTTACATGTCTTTTGTCCGACGTCAACGTGCGAAGTATCAGCCGTCAGGACCGCCCACCCTCTTTGTCTTCACCAAATGGGAGGCACCGGGGGCGTGACATCAGAAACAACAGGTTCTGATTGGACACTGACAACTTCCTGTAGGCCAGTGACAACTTCCTGTAGGCCAGTGACAACTTCCTGTAGGCCAGGGGTATAAAAGTCTGCGCACATATGGAAAAGGGAACTCTGAGCTATCTTGCTCAGGGGGGTTTCCCTCTCTTTCCCTTCTCTTTCTCTTCTCCCTCTTTACTCTTTCTTCTCATGTTTACTTTCTCTGTAACCTTGGTACCTTTTTACATTCAATATTCACATGTAACTACAATAATTATTTACCGGTGTTAATAAATTAGAAACTGTTCATTTCTAACCTCTGTTGTGCCATGCCGCTTTCTGCCAGGTAACATCAAATTGGAGTGGGTGAATACAGTGCTTTGTGTGGAGGGAGAAAGAGTTTTTTCTACACACTCTATTCTCTTCTCCCACACCACATGGTCTTCATGTGTGCGTTTTTTTACAAATGGTGATCCCGACGTGATACCTTTGCTCGGATGTGGATCTGTGACCGTAAGTCTCTTTTATCTGAATTTTACTGCATAGGGAGGAATAGAATCTATGTGCTTTAATTTAAATAAAAAGGATCTACATATCCTTAAAAAGCCCGGGACCGTAGAAACCGAGGCATTTCTAAATCCAGATCCAGTCCGACAAGGTATAAAATGAACATAGACTAATTACTGTATCACTTACAATGTGGCATGTAGATATGGCTGGCACAATAGATGAACCCACAAACCAAACTGTAACCAGTAATAACCAGGATTTGTGACATTTTAGATTACTGGTATTACATTGAACATCATAAACCATGTCCCACGGTGAACAATTTGATAATAACTGATCAGGGATTGGAAATTGCACTGTTAAAATTAATTGTTTTTATTTTAAATTCATGTTCAGTATGATCAACATGTTTAGGATCAGAATTTGAATTTATGTGAAACTGTTTCTCTCTCTGAACACCTCAACAATGCCATAATCTCAAATAATAGCTTTTAGTGATAAAGGTGTAATTCTCTAATCACATGGCAACAAGCGGGATTTTATTTGTGTTTATTTTTTCGGCCACTGTTGTTGATTGAACTTCGTTAGCCGGTGCAAATCCGCAGAGTTATGAATTCCCTAATAAAGGTGTAATTCTCCAATCACATGGCAACAAGCGGGACTTTTTTATTTATTTATTTGTATTTATTTTTCCGGCCACTGTTGTTGATTAGACTTGATAAGCCAGTGCAAATCTGCGGAGTTATGAATTCCCTGATATCATTTTAAGCCTCCCACTATATTTACATGTTTTTTTTTGCATTACAGTATCTGATCATTGTTGTCATTTGTTTTTCTGGTTTGGTTTTAATGTACGATGAACACTGTTTTTCTACATGCACAATCTGTATGCAAACCTCATCACACTCCAGACAAAGAACCCAACCAAGTGTGAAAAGCCCTGGATCCAGTTGAATATTCTATGTATGCTGCTGTGTTTGATCTATGTCAAGAAGGCAGGTTTCCCTACAAGGGTGACCTCAGACGCCTGAGGATCACAAAGGACACAGAACCACAACTATCGGCTACATTTGAATTCCCGACTGACCAGGAAACAAGCAGATACACAATCATGACCCAATTGTGATCCCCATGGACCCTGAATACTCGAGTGCCCCAGGGGATCAACCGGCCATCTGTAAGAATGGACATCGCGGGAGCCTGCTTTGTCTTGCATAACAGATGTCTGCAGGGGGAAGTGTAACATTCCTGTGTCGACGGTTGTGGGTGAAGATTCGACACCCCGGTTTTTACATGTCTTTTGTCCGACGTCAACGTGCGAAGTATCAGCCGTCAGGACCGCCCACCCTCTTTGTCTTCACCAAATGGGAGGCACCGGGGGCGTGACATCAGAAACAACAGGTTCTGATTGGACACTGACAACTTCCTGTAGGCCAGTGACAACTTCCTGTAGGCCAGTGACAACTTCCTGTAGGCCAGGGGTATAAAAGTCTGCGCACATATGGAAAAGGGACCTCTGAGCTATCTTGCTCAGGGGGGTTTCCCTCTCTTTCCCTTCTCTTTCTCTTCTCCCTCTTTACTCTTTCTTCTCATGTTTACTTTCTCTGTAACCTTGGTACCTTTTTACATTCAATATTCACATGTAACTACAATAATTATTTACCGGTGTTAATAAATTAGAAACTGTTCATTTCTAACCTCTGTTGTGCCATGCCTCTTTCTGCCAGGTAACATCAAATTGGAGTGGGTGAATACAGTGCTTTGTGTGGAGGGAGAAAGAGTTTTTTCTACACACTCTATTCTCTTCTCCCACACCACATGGTCTTCATGTGTGCGTTTTTTTACAGTAGAGACTAGTTTTAAGAAAACATAGTTATACAGAATGCATTTTGTAACCCTCCTCTTGTGTTTAGTGCTGTAGTTAAAGTTTCATGTTTAACAAGTAAACACCACACCTACAAACACTGCAAGCCCCTGCCATCCCAAACATGAATCCGATTGAACATCTCTGGAGATATCTAAAAATGGCTGTGCACTGACACTTCCCATTCAAATTTATGGAGCTTGATGGGTTCTGTAAAGAGGAATGGGCTAAACTGGCCAGGTATAGGTGTGCCGAGCTTGCTACATCATATTCAAAAAGACCTGAAGACTTTGCTGCCAAAGGTGCAGCAACAAAGTATTGAGCAAAGGCTGTGAATACTTATGTACATGTGATTTCTTTTTTTCTATTTCTAAGAAATTTGCCAAAACCTCAAGTAAACTTGTCATTATGGGGTGTTGTCATTATGGGGTGTTTTGTGTAGAATTGTGAGGGCAAACATGCATTTAATCCATCCATAACAAAATGGTGAACGAGTGATGCACTGTAAATACTCTCCGGATTCACTGTAAAAGGTTTTTGTTTTTTTGCCATCATATCCATTTCATTACATCCCAACCTTGGTCATAAATCAACAGCTGTTTTATTTTGCAATTTTTTGTTTGTTTTATTTGAAACCAGTTCTTGGCTCTGAGAACCACAGCAGTTTCTACATGAGAGAGGAGAATTTAGCGATTAACAACATGCAAGGCAATTACATCCCCTGCCACTGAATGATGACTGAATTTAGACAGCTATGCTATCTTAATTTGACCATGCAGGCCCACACACTCGAACTGCACACCTACTTCAGCCTATCCTGTTGCATGATACATGGAATTTACTCAATAATTTCAACATCATTAACAAGTAAGTTATTATCATAGATGATTCATATCCCACCACTTATCCAGTGTAATTTACAATTACTATTAGCTTCACTGACAGTAGTAAAGTCTTTCGACATGTGCATTAGACGGCTATCACTCACCTCCTGGCCCAGCTGTTTGCTCTGAGGGCTCTGTGCAGCAGACTGTGTGGAAAGTACTGACGCTGGGAAACTCTGTGCAGTCAGTTTACTCGGCTGAGTAGAAGAGGCTGGAGTTGCTGGAGCAGACAGGGTATGCTTCTGAACCAAAGCTGCATTGGGCTGAAAAACAGGCATGTATATATATATCTGCAAATCCTTACTGAAGAAGACTGCCCTGAGGAGTTCTACAAATACGAATGAGCAGAGGAAAAACTGCGGTTGATTCATCTGCAAGTCGTGTGCATTCTTACTGCGTTTCCCATCCCTTACATCAGATGACAGGGTCTACCAGTGTCATCCAGAGATGCAAGCGAGCAAGCATTCTCATCTCAGAGAGAAAGTACAAGCTGAGTGGGAGAGAGGGATCTGAGGTTCACCACTGAGGCAGAGATTCTAAAGTTCTATGGCTGGGGGAGCCATCAAACCCTTAAGCATCTATTACCTAAACCTACCATAGGGCCACCTTTCCCATAAATTTGTGGTGACAGAGGTGCTTGTGAAGATGATGGCATCTTGCTCTGAATGTGGATGTCAGGCCCAGGAATGGAACATATGGGGTTTTCTCCATGGTGAGGGCCTGCTTGAGGCCCTGTGAATTTGTCAGCCAGAACAGGGGAGCTGGTACGACGACTGATGATATGCTGAAGACAGTGGTGTAGCAACGATAGATCAGAGCTTTCACTCATACTCCTAGGCGGTGGAACTGCCTGGGATGTAGATGAAGGCATGGTGGCTGTAGGGGGCAGGATTAGAGGTGAAGGTGTTGTTACTGGAGAAGGTGGACTACTGCGGACCATCAGGTGACTAGAATAGGTTGGAGAATGTATAGGACAAGTCTGGGGTACTGGAGAAAGAGGGGAAAGGTAAGAGTGTCTGCGTGGGCCCTTAACTTCGGTTCGACCTGGAGACAGTAGATGAGCTACACAAGCGAAGCAGATTTGGGGTCGAGGTGTGGGAACAAAACAGAGATCTGAAGGTTGACAAGAACTATGTGTAGCACCTGGACTCAATGAACAGGCAGAGACATAGGACAAAGCTGGGTTGTCAGTATGCTGGAATGATTTGGATTCAGTAGCAGAAGCATCTAATTGGGATAAAGATGTCGATTTTTCAGCAGCTTTCTCCTGGATATTGGCTCCAGGATGCACCTGGCAAAAGCAGGAATGTGTTGGAGGCTTCAGTGATTTTGTATGATGGTGCAGATGCATCCTGCTCTTCAACACTTCAATGAAGGAGGTACTTCCACGTCTATAACTGAGGTTGGGTCTCTCACC
This sequence comes from Denticeps clupeoides, assembly GCF_900700375.1. NCBI lineage: Eukaryota > Metazoa > Chordata > Actinopteri > Clupeiformes > Denticipitidae > Denticeps > Denticeps clupeoides. Next base: position 16,986,834 of record NC_041708.1, read on the forward strand.
CTCCACAGCTAGGAGAGGTTCCAGTGAAATACATGGGACACTCGAGTGCCTCTGTTTATGCCATGTAAGGTGGGAGAAAAACATGTTTTTATTCGCAATGTAGCCAAGTCTTTCTCACACTCCATAGAGAAGAAATGTCTTAAGGACCCCACCAACAACAAAACTACAAACCAGATTCCAAAAAAGTTGGGACACTATACAAATTGTGAATAAAAACTGAATGCAATGATGTGGAGGTGCCAACTTCTAATATTTTATTCAGAATAGAACATAAATCACAGAACAAAAGTTTAAACTGAGAAAATGTATCAAAAATATGTTGATTCAGAGTTTGATGGTGTCAACAAATCCCAAAAAAGTTGGGACAAGGCCATTTTCACCACTGTGTGGCATCTCCCTTCCGTCTTACAACATCCAACAGACGTCTGGGGACCGAGGAGACCAGTTTCTCAAGTTTAGAAATAGGAATGCTCTCCCATTCTTGTCTAATACAGGCCTCCAACTGTTCAGCCTGACCATTTCAGTACCCGGATCCTTGTCCTACGCAGCCATGATGTTGTGACTGATGCAGAATGTGGTCTGGCATTATCTTGTTGACTTCTGGATGGGAGCATATGTTGTTCTAGAGTCTGAAAATATTTTTCTGCATTGATGGTACCTTTCCAGACATGCAAGCAGCCCATGCCACACGCACTCATGCAACCCCATACCATCAGAGATTGTCCTTGTCCTCTTTGGTCCAGATGACATGGCGTCCCAGATTTCCAAAAAGATCTTCGAATTGTGACTCGTCTGACCACAGAACAGTCTTTCATTTTGCCACACTCCATTTTAAATGATCCCTGGCCCAGTGAAAATGCCTGAGCTTTTGGATCTTGCTTAGAAATGGCTTCTTCTTTGCACTGTAGTTTCAGCCGGCAACAGCGGATGGCACGGTGGATTGTGTTCACTGACAATGGTTTCTGGAAGTATTCCTGAGCCCATTGTGTGATTTCCTTTACAGTAGCATTCCTGGTTGTGGTGCAGTGTCCTTGAAGGGCCCGGAGAGCATGGGCATCCAGTATGGTTTTACAGCCTTGACCCTTACACACAGATTGCGTAAGGGTCCAGATTCTCTGAATCTTCGGATGATGTTATGCACAGTTGATGATGATAGATGTAAAGTCTTTGCGATTTTTCGATGGGTAACACCTTTCTGATATTGCTCCACTATCTTTCTGCGCAACATTGTGGGAATTGGTGATCCTCTACGTTCTGGTCATCTACGTTCTATTACAAATAAAATATTGACATTTGCCATCTCCACATTATTGCATTCAGTTTTTATTCACAATTTGTTTAGTGTCCCAACTTTTTTGGAATCCGGTTTATAGTCAGTATTAAGGTGCGCATATGTGAACATATTAAAAAACAACAGTATTCACACTGATACATGATTAAATGCAAATTTTGTAGTTCATAAAAAAGCTCACATTTCTCAGAGGCCATTTTGAGAACCTCAAGAAAAGTTACACAAGAGAGCAAGTGAATGAGAAATTCTGGACTTACTGGTGGAGATTGCTGGTAGGAGCCCTGCTGCAGTTGTGCAGGTGGCAGCTGAAAGGGTGCCTGATGCAGCTGTGGAGCAGCCTGTTGATAGGTCCCTGGCATGACCTGTGAGGTAGGCTGTGACCCCAGCTGCTGTGTGTCCTGGCGGTGATGCATTGTGCAAGGCTGTTGTGGTATGCTGGGCTGCTGTTGCATATTCTGCAAAAGCTGAGTGGTGGTCTGCTGAGCTCCCTGCAAGAGATGACTTGCAGACAGCTGAGGAACCTTCTGTCGCTGAATGATCGGGTCCTGCTGGATCTCCTGGTGAAACTGTGTAGCAGGTTGTTGTTGACCGTCAAGCAGAGACTGAGGAGTGGCCGACTGATGGTGGAGGTGAATAGTAGGTTGCTGCTCAGAGGCTTGATGGAGTGGAATGGAAGGGTGCTGATGAACACCTTGGAGGACTTGAACAGTGGGATGCTGAAGACCCTGGAGATGTGTTGCTGCAGCTAGCTGTTGAGCGCCCTGCTGAAGCTGAGTTGTGGATTGTACTTGAGTCTCCTGGCAAAGCTGTTGCTGACCACTTGGAAAGAGCTGGACAGTTGGTGGAACCCTTTGACTAAGTTGGGCAGAAGGGAGCATCTGTTGGGCAGGGAGCTGCACAGAAGGCTGTTGATAGACCTGGCTATTCAGCTGTGCTTGAGCTCCCTGAAAGACCTGTGTAGAGCTTTCTTGACCCCGTTGGAAGAGCTGCACATTTGGCTGAGCTTGATCCCCATGGAGGAGTTGAGTTGTGGGCTGCTGTGGAGCTCCATGTTGGATCTGAGGTGCACTCTGCTGGTAGGTTCCTTGCTGTATTCCAAGGGGTTGTGCTGGAGGACTGTAAATAGTAGAAACCGATTTGGGCAGAGACTGGTATGGCATGGTGTCCTCTTTGCTAAGACCCTCTGAGACCACTGTCACACCAGTATCAGCTGGAAAAAGGAGGAAGGTTAGTTGTTAAACTCTGTAATTATTAAACTATGATCTAAAGTGTTAAATGTTGTACCCATTAGAGGCCCTGAAGGGAGAGCTTGTGCATTCTAGGTATGGATATAGACTGATTCAGGTTGTGGACTGATTCATTCTGGTTGAACTGATAACATTGTGCCTGTCATTCAGTTCAGTTCTAAATGCAAAATATTTGACCTCGCCTAATATAAACTGGTGGCTCAACTGATGATGAAGTTCATGTCTCAGGAGCCCCTGACAAAAGTGTAATTGTGCTTGTGGGTGTAAACATTTACTCACATGTCATTGCAGTAACGGGCACATGGCAGGGATGGATGGACAGTTCCTGCTCTGGATCTTCTGTGTCTGAGGGGAAAGCGGCGGGCCCAGCATGTAGCATCCCAGCTGGAGGCACCTGGACCAGGTTATCCTGGCCTTTAGACACCTCTTGGCCCTTCGACTCTCCTGTCCCCTCACTGCTCTCGGAAATGGTCCGCTGCCTTCTCCACTTGATCAGAGCTACACGATCTCGGATGGATTTTCCCACAACCTTTACATCACTCTCCAAAAAGAAGCCTGATTCAACCTAAGGGATAAACAGCATCATCCTGATTAACAGCATGGATCCAAACCTCTTCACAGACCGCTTTGAACTGAAGCTCAGATGGCATTCAGAATTACTTTGTCAGGACAAATTCAGCTTCCTACAGCCATCTACAACTACATGTAGGTCAGACAATCAACTGACCTAATGTTTCCCTCACTGTGCCACCCAGCAAAACAACTAATGCTCAGTTCAGAGAAATGTACAGTTCACACCATTCTGTCTTCTGATTGTGTTGTAAGGGTTCATTCAGTATTCTAAACTGCAACCAACCAAATTTCTTTACCTCTGCCATCCCCAGGCATTTGTTATAAGTCCATTTACAGTTATATTAATACAGATTAGAGTTTATTCACCATTTCCTGAGCAACACATTCTGGGACCTCCCTTTCAAGGTCAAAGGCGAACTCAAGAGCCCCGGTATCCTTGTACTTTCCCTTTAACTTCTTTGAATCTTCAACCCATAGCCTCAATGCAATTGAAGATTTTTTCCCATCATCCTCTTCTGCCAACTCCACCCGGACCCCTGTGTCCTCAGCAAAAAAGGCATGATTCAAGAGGTCTTTTATGGAGTACCTACATTAAAATATAAAACATTCAAACAAAGACTTCATTCCAAGCATACACACTGATCTGCAGCAAAACTAAAACTTTTATATCATATATACTGAATTTGTATTGTTGTTTTTTCATATCTACCACATGCTTTCCCTTTTGACATATTTTATATTGTTTATCGGCATAGTTTGAGGTGAGAGTTATTCCAAATTAAACTGTTTCCAGTTTACTCAAAGCATGAATATGATCTGTCATCCTTCATTCAAGGTGCAGTAAAGCCATTAAAGAGGCTCCAACAACATACAAAATGTTGTTAAAGTAATCAGATTGTTTCACAATTCAGTCATATACACATACAATAGTTACATTTTTCATATATGTACAGAACATAGTTTACTCTATGCTAACCCTGGAAATTATACAAACTTCTAATCTTTTGCTCTTAACAGTGCAGTGACCAGCAAGAACAGGATATCTCCCAGATGACAGTTGAACTCACCTCTCCTCCCAGCGATGGCGGATACACTCGCCTATTATCTCCTTGATTTCTGGGACGGACACCTTGCTGTAACTGGCAGGTTTAACTCCCTGAGGTTTTAAAAATAAAAATAGAGCTGCAACTTTTGACATATTAAGAAGCAGGATATGCTGAAGAGTGAACATTTAGGAATTTTCTTGTTGTACTCACACTGGTTACTTTACGGTAAATCTGAGCAGCGTTCTGGCACTCAGAGTATGGGTATTCAGATGTGGCCATCTCCAGCATACACATGCCAAAAGCATAAACATCCACTGCCTCATCGTAGTGCTCCTCATACATCTCAGGGGCCATGAATTCAGGGGTGCCTGAGAGTCAGGTGAGAAGATTAGAAGTTACAGTTGCAAGCTCATCACTGAGTCAACAAATAAAGATGCTTTTTGTCCAATCATTATATTGACCCCTTGAGAGTATATGTTGAAATTCTGCATACCAATGACACTTTTGGCAAAGGAAGCTCTCTTGAGGGTAGCCAAGCCCAGGTCCCCAATCTTGACAGAGCCTGTGGGTCCTGTGATGAAGATGTTGTCACATTTAAGGTCTCTGTGGATAATGGGTGGGGTCCTGGTGTGCAGGAAGTGGAGGCCCTTGAGGATCTGCCTGCACCAGCTTCTCAAAACCTTGGGCTTCATCACTTTAAATCGTTTTAAATACCTAGATTAGAAAAAAACAAAACCACTTAATTATGTTTGGAGGTTCCTCTTAATGGATATGGCAGATTGAAAAAGGGTTTAGGTCACTTTTTAGCCTTATTTGTCTGTCCTGTTAGTTTTCAAATAGAACAATAACAATCATCAGAATGATTACAATAATCATGAGAGCCAGTTGTTTCATTTATCCTGTGATGTCAAGCCCAATATACAATTATATTGGTGAAATATTCAGCCATATCTACCAGGATACACATTTCAAAGCAGATTACAGTTCATAAAGGATCCTATCTAAACTTGGGTGGGAACAACTTAACTGTTGCCACATATTGTAACACACTGAGAATTGTATTCCTCAATGCCTATTCTCCATAAGCAGTTTTTCCCAAAATATCAAACTAAATCTGGCAAACATGACAAACATAATACCTCTATATAAAATAAAAATGTCTAAATCAATTGATTAATAAACACAATATCCTATAGTCTATTTCTATCACAATCTGAGATATTACTTAAAAAATATCATGTATGATTCTGAAATGTCTTTTGGTTCAGACTGCAATTTTTGTCTTCTATGCCATTTACTCTGCACTGCTGAGAGGTGTGGGAGATTTCGTTTGCTAAATATAATATCAACTATTCTAACAGGCTTGACGACAAGATGTGCTCATCTAAAATAAAAAGCCCATATGATTCCACATCATCAAGAACAAAATACAGCATATACCTCCAGAAATGAAATCATTTTGGTTGAAAATAGTTTTGCGACTTACTGCATACCATTGTGCCTTTGAGGTTTCTCAGTACTACAAAGTTTGGTAAAAAGACTGTAACACTTACAAAATAATGGTACATTGGAGGTATGAATATCTGCACCATAGTCAAGATTTAGAATTTTAATTATGTCATTAATTATTGCATTAAGATTACAATTGCAATGACTTGGTCCTGGGTATTAAAAATCAGTCTGCCTTTCTTACGTTTTTAATGTTCCCGACGTCATGAGTTCAGTCACCAAGACTATGCATTTCTTCCCCTTGACAGGGGACTCCCAGAAGTCATAGAAACGCACAATGTTGGGGTGCTGCAGCCCCTTCAGCATCTCGGCCTCCTCTTTAAAGCGCTGCCGCTCTGCTTTAGAAAGCTTGCGATCCTGGGAGAAAGAGACATACAAGTCATTGGGGAGCAATTAACTGTGTACCCAATGTAGATTGGTGTGTATTAAAAACCCCAGTTGTGAAGCACTGTTACCATGTACAGGCAGGAGGAAAAATAAAGACAACACTTACTTTACATACAGGGACGAGGAGAGAACATAAAGGCACCAGAAGAGGTTTCAGAAAAGAAATATGCATGACACATGCATCTTTATTAATGTAATAATGTTAATGTTATAGTTGCTAAAGAGAAGATCATCTCTCTGGGAATTCTCTGGAGGAGTCAGTCCTCAGTTGGTCGATAACTAGGCCTCAAAACTGCTGACAGTGGCAACGTCTCTGTCCCCAAATGACACCTCACACAAATCTAAGACACACCCAGGAATATGATATTGCTCCAGACACCACTCCCAAATCTGGACAGCAGCACAAAGGCCATGATGCAGACATGTGAGGTATGAAGAACAGGGTTTGTAGACTTTTCCTTTCAGCCAAATAATGGCAATAAACACACACACACACACACACACACACACACACACAGATAGATACATATATAGATCTGTGTGTGTGTGTGTACACACATAGAGGTATTGTTACAGTCATAAACCCTGTGCGGTATCTATTGCCACACAGATTACCTTTCCACTGCAGAAGCCACTGTATCCAGGCAGAAAACGTTCTTCCCTCTTTTAGGGTGTGGTTCACAGAGGAGCACTGAGTATTCTCTAGAGAGAACTTCAGGCTGAATGCAATTGCCTAGAACCATATAGTACCTAAAGCAGAATTGCAACTGAACTTGTCCAGTTTGTGTTGGAACGAACAGGTTTATTTTGCATGTACCATGTCGCAATAGACGCCAACAGCCGAATTTCCGGGGAGACCATGTGCTGTGTGCTGACACGCTGATCCAGCTTTATCCTTGGATGACCTCAATTCTCTCATGCAGCAGCCTGTGTGCATGCTTGTGCAAGCTTGTCCATGAGCATTTCTGTGTGTGTGTGTGTGAGCACTCTTTTTGTCTCTTATCCACTCTCTTTGTTGCAGATTTTTTGTTGCGTCAGAATTTTCACTCTCCCAACCCAGATTGCACAGCCGCTTCTGGGTAATCTGTGGATATTTGGCTGTTACGCTGTTACACTATTCTACTCATACACCTGTAGAACCAGCAGCAAAAGCACAGATAAAAACCCAGAGGACAGACAAGCCACCTCCCACCCCAGCCCCCAAATACACGACACTTAATCTGCAAAGGCAAAGCCTTGTCTCTATGGTAACCAATACAGCTGATTCATCACCTTCATATCAGGACTAGTATTACGAATGCACACCGGGATGGTGTGTCTGACAGAGTGCAGATGAATTTATGTCTGAATCTGTTCTTATGCGGACTTACCAGTAATACTCTCAGCATTTCATGTTCTTATGCTCCATTCTGTTTCGTCGAACAATAAATTCAAAGTAACAAATACAGCAGAGCTGTTACTAGACATATTTCATTTCATTTTCATGTTCTGAAGAGAACATAATCCATAATCCAGTTAGGTGTTCTGAGGTTGCTCTACTAAAAACAAATGGAATGTCATAGAATAATGAACGACAGCAGTGGCAGAAACAAAAGACCTTTCTCACCAATAATATTTCAGCAAAAGTCAGTGAAGCCAGATGTAAGATTTTTTCTCACATAAAGAACCATTACTGATCACTTACATTAAATCAGCCCTAAATCCAGACGTACTGCATGATGAATAATCAGAACAATGGATGTTCGCAAAGAAAAGAGAGACCTTCATTACCACAACTTTGTTGTGTAAAGGGAACAAATTAGCAAATGACGTCCATTTTTTAACTGCAACGTGAAATGCAGTACAAATAAATCTATATATGCCGATTTTACTGAGTTAACTGACAATTAAATCTAAACCATGATCCACTGTTGTACACTTTGTACCAGTAGACATGGTGCCTGATGCAGCTTTATTGTGCTATGCGTGCATTTTAAGATGTAATATATTTTGGGCTGCTCAGCATCCCTGCTCTGCAACATGGCGAGCTCTAGGCTCCTCCCCATGCCTTGTTCTGATTGGCTGCCGGCGCCTGGCTGTGAGCTGAATAGGTTCTGGCCTGCTTCCTGCTCTGCAGTTGTCCTGAACTGGGACTCTGCTGTCTGACCACAACCCCACGTTCACCACGCCTTCCTGGAGCTCTTCAGCTGCACGGAGCCTTCGAACTTCCTCCCATCACGCCTCCCCTTTCATCACCACGTGCAAAAGACACAAATGATGAATAATGAATGAAAGCAAAGAGCATCCAACAGAGATGGTGGAAACGTGGCTTCCTCCTCGTGTTGCAGATCTATTTTAGCAATTTATAATAAAAATTGACTCCTCGACACATGAATATTTCAATAAGAGTATAAAAAGCCCAGCTGCATGTGATGTCACATCATCATTGCAGAAGTCAGACTCTACCTGAAGTTCACACCAGGCTACTTCGACCCAGGTTTCGGTGTCCAGACCCTTGTAGACGGTCTTGAAGGAGCCTCTGCCCAGCTCGATGTCAAACTTGAGGAACCTGCCTCCAGGTGAGGTGGCCACGGCTTTCATCTCGGCCTCCTCCTCGTTCTCCTCGCTGCCCGCCTTCCCGGAGCTTTTCAGCTGCTCGGAGGAGGCGAGGTCGCGCTTCTGCTCCGCGTCGCCGTGTCCCTTGTCCTTCTCGACGCTCGAGCTCTCCGGGAAGGCGACTTTGCGCAGGTGCGCGCTCAGGACCGGGCCGCAGCTGTCGCACTCCGGCACGTCCAGCGTCGGCTCCTCGGACTCGGAGAACCACAGGCTCCTGCGTATGAACCTCTGGCGCACCAGGCCGCGGTAATCCGATAAAGGATAGGCGCTCGGGTCGCTGGAGCCGCGCAGCGCCGCGCCGGGGTCCATGGCGCTGGAGTCCGAGTCCAGGTTGGGGACGGAGGAGAAGACGCAGCCCGCACCCGGATCCATCTGCGGACTGGACGATCCCGAAGACGATCCCGTGACATTCACCGGCTGCCCGACCCCGCGCGCGACCAGAGCGCGTGGCCGCCGCATCCGCCGCCGGCGCTGACGCACTTCGGCATGGTGCGACCGGAGGATCCCGCTTCTCAATCTCCTGTCACCGCGGCTCGCCGCGCTGCATCGTCACGTGGACAGAGATCAGCAGCAGGCGCCAATAATCCACGATAATCCCACCGGCTGGTTACCGCGATTACGTGCTGACTGCGGCAGCGGCCGGGCTGCTGCTGCTGCTGATGCTGATGCTGATGCTCCTGATGCTGCAGGGCCACGCCCCTGGACGCGGACTCGTCCAATGAACGTCACGGCACGTGGTGTCCCCGAAGGACGGGCGTTGTGCGGAATAAATACTTTCAGTTGAATAGCGATGATTGGGGGGTGGGATTATTATCGATTTCGCGTGCGGGACAGTCAGATTTCGGCTCTAACCAGGAGCATTCATCATCATTTCTCCCATAAACCACCTAACCGTGCAGTGCAGTTCATCCGTGTCCCTTGTCCTTCTCGACGCTCGAGCTCTCCGGGAAGGCGACTTTGCGCGCGACTTTGCGCGCAAAGGTGCACATTTATCAGACGCCTATATCCAGAGCGACTTACGATCAGTAGTTACAGGGACAGTCCCTCTGGAGACATTGGGCAACAGGCAATTGTGCATTAAAGCAATGTTTTAAAGCAGTGTTCTATTAATATACATACATTAATAATTTTTAGTTTTAAGCATATTTAATATACTAAAGAAATTTATACTTTGTAATGTAATAAATGCTTTAAATTGGTCCATCTTATTTCAGACCTGAAAACACAAGAAGTCTGATGAACACTGTGTAGTATAGTTCATACACACTGAACATGATTTGAGATTACTTGGGATTACATTCAATCTGTGCAGTGTTAATTTAACACCGGTGTACTTGCTGTATATACAAGTACATAAGAATAATCAAACACACTTCAATTAATGTGAATATCATTATGACAAACGTTATATAAAAATATACTGGGTCAACAAATTCTCTCATCTTTATAAAACCCTTGATGGTATAGAAAAATGTAACTCTCATTAACAGGTGAGTTACTGATCAGTTTACTGTCATCTAAAGAGCTTCTGTAATCTAACAGGCTGCACTCCTCTTATTTCCCACCATGGTAGGGTCATATGCTCCTCACAGGGTAAGGAAGAGGTGACTGTGAGAAGTCAACACCCTGGAGAGAAGCCACCTGTCACCATTGGTGTGATGCTAGTCCAATATTAAAAAAATTAAAAGAAAAAAAAAGCCAACAACACGCCCCTTTAAACCAGACGTAAAACTGTTGGCAGTTCATTATTGTAATTTTAGCAGTGGTAGAGCCATACACACACACAAACAGACGTGAATGCCCTCCAGGACCAAGGTGCGCTCAACATGAGCATCGGGCAATAACACACAGTGAAGCCAAACAAATCCAGGATAATGAATATCAAAGACTGATAAACCTTCTCTTTAGTGACCATTCTAGTGAAGTGATGTGTCCTCTGCATTTAACCCATCTCCCTTCATAAGCAGTGAGCAGCCATGGCGCTCAGGGAGTAGCCTGTGGGCACTCAAGGTGACCTCAGTACCACCTTGATGATTAATTTTCATTTACACCATTAATCAAATGCATCTCAAAAGATGCAACCCAGTTTCTAGTCAAGGCAAAGGTCATATCCTGGTCTATAAGACTTCATTCTCTCAATTTCATTGAAATAAATAAATGCATCTGAGGATCTAAAAACTCTATAAAAGCCACATACAGTTCATATAGTTGTGCATGCTTTAATGCACATGCTTTCCAGTAAAAGAAAAAGAGAAAAATGTTGTATCATTTACATGACTAAATATTTAACTTGCTATTTTAAAAGTCATTGTTCTCTTCCAAATTAGACCCTTGTTTACTAAAAAATGTTTTGGCTGGTTCCCCCCTCTAAAACAGCACATTCAGCTTTATTGTATTCTTCACACTCCAATTTTGAAGCAAAACGACAGTTCAATATATGGGGTCTGAACTGTCTCATTACAGCAACAACAGCTGAGGCCAAAATGATTAGCCACCATATGAAATTAGACAACACTTGTGATTTCTCATGAAAATGAATGAAATGGCAAATCTCCCTCAAAATGTCAACATAATTTTCTTTTTTATGATGTCATGCTCCTTGTGTCTAATGCTGCAGAAAAAAAAGATTTTGGGTCTCTTTTTTTGGGGGACTCCCTCACCCAGGTGACCCAGCCAGGGTTGATCAGACCCCTGCCTCCAGGAATCTTCTCTCTTGAGCCACAACCATCTTGAGACTCTCTCTGCTGCTTTGGTGGTTCTGCAGTTAGCTCTTCCCATCCGCTATCCCTAAATGCCTAAGGATTGGCCATGTCTGTTCTAAGTGTGGTGATGACTTCCTTGGAGAGACGAAGTCCTGTCTGTACTCACTTAGATTCCAGCTTCAGCTATCTTTGGATCATTAGAGTACCTAGACTGCACCACTTCTCTAGCTCTTGTAACCTTGAATTCCTCTTCCAAGGATTTGAACGGCAGCTGCAGTTTGTTGTTGCACCCATAGAGTGCAATACAGCTCACGTTTTTGGAGAAAGAAGCCATCTCCAAAGGTAGTTGCTAACTTTCCGCTTTAAGATGTTTACTCTAAGAGATTGGGATGGCATAGACGAAGAGAGGCCAGAGGATCCTAGGTAGGATGCCATTCTTATAGACCATGCTTTGAACTTTTCAAGTAGACCAGACTTCCATCTTTCCAACTCCTCACAAGTTGATTGGATAGATGTTGTGCCTCTTGCAGAACTGTCAAACTCTTGCCCAAACTCTTGAATGGCTTCTCTTTGATTGATGAAACGGCTTGTTTTTACGGGCTCTGATATGCCGATATTTGGGTAAAATGGATCTTTATGATGAAAAAACCTCACCTCTTCCTTGAAACATTGAGTCCAGATAAAGCCAGGTCAGTAACAATCATCTTGACAGATGTCCGTGGCTCCTTGCTGACATCTATGATTATTTTCCTCTCCAGAGTTTCTGTTTCTTTGTCTCCGTGTACTTGACAATTATGCAATGTAAATTAGTTCTAGACACTGCAGTCCCCACTGTCCCCTTTCTAAGCTCCAGACTGATTTTCTTTGTCTTTGGCATGGTGAGTAACCTCTTATGTGTTGAAGTGCCCTGTTCCTTGGAGTCTTTTTATGCTGATTGAATGTTTTTACAATAAAGAAACCTGCCCCCTAGAGTGTATAATAGGTTTAGTGTAAGGGTTTCTGTAGTACATTTACATTTACAGCATTTATCAGGCGCCCTTACCCAGAGCGACTTACAATCAGTAGTTACAGGGATAAGTGTCTTGCTCAGGGACACAATGGTAGTAAGCGGGGTTTGAACCTGGGTCTTCTGGTTCATAGGCGAGTGTGTTACCCACTAGGCTACTTCCACCCACTAGTATTAGTAGATAGTGTAGTAGATAGTGTTGGGAGTGTCTGGTTACCGCGTTGTCTGGATGAGATAAAACTTCTTAAATGTCCAGACAAAAGCTTTTGCTAGAGTAACCAGACGTCCTCTTTTACTGGAACATGTCCTCGTTTTGAGACCTGGAAATTGTGGCCGGACGGGTTTTTAGAATAGTCTGGGTTTATGAGCTGTTTAAACATGGGCATTCCACACGCCTATTCACTTCCACGATTGTCCTTTTAGTGCTGGTAATGTATTCAGGAATTGTGACCATGCAAGACATAAATACCAACTTACACATACTTATGCACAGGTGATAGAGATTATAAGAGGGGAAACTATGGCATCTTTTATTGAAAAGGGATAAAAGATGCTGTTCACCAACTATACAAAAAAATTACAGGTCACATCATATTTTTTTTTTGCTTATATATAGGACTTAGTGAAGTCTCTATCCGAAATACAGCCTTGGTGCAGAATTACAGCCACTTCGAGCCAGTCACACAAAGAGGTGTAGGATGAGGTGAGGATGAGGAGGAGTCAATAGATGTTGAGGAGGCATTCCCGGAAACTACGACATCAACATATTCACCAACCACAAGGTTTGCTACAGACAGGAAGTTGTGCTGGTGTTTTTCCAGAAAAAATAAAATGAATCCATTGTCTTGTGTGACAGAACAAATCACCAAGCAACTGCAATACTTTGCACGTTTTCCAGCCACGATGGTCGGTGGAGATGTTCAAGGGAGGGGTGGAAAATTCTCTGGGTGGAAAAAGCTTGAACTGGTAAGCTTATGACGACATAAGGGGAACAAATCCAGAGCAGACCGTCTGAGCTGTTGCTCTCTGAACAGCGCAACAGAGTGGCTGAAACACTCTTTATACATATCGCCATTTCTAGCCACTGCAGGACCATAGGGGAACTTGTAATAATGTTAAATAATCTAACCTTTAACATACACACCTGAAGCTAATCAAGTTTTTTTTCCATTTTGGAATGTCAAGTCAACTCAATTCAATTTTACTTCTAGAGCACTTTAACAGCAGTTTCACTGCCATACAAGCATAAAAGGACATACAAATATACACAAGAAGTACAAAGTAATATACATGGATAGTAAAATCAATCAAATTTAAAAAATTTGGAAGGCTGAAGAAAATAACATAATAGTTTAAATCATCACCTTAGGGAGATCTGAAGAAAACATGGCTAAAAATACAATACTAGTGACATCATTAAGCCATAGTTCAGATTTAACCTTAGGACACAGGGTTTCATACAGTGATGCAGATAAAAATAACAAGTTCAACTCTTCAGTATTCTGACAGCAAGAGAATGTTTAAAATAACTTTACATCCTTAATACCAGCAAAGAAAATTGCTGCAGTAGAAGGGGTCATAACATTCCAATGACACAGCAGAACACTCGGCTTAGGGGTATGACGGGAAACAGAGATCTCACATAAAATAGGCATGTGATCAGAGAATACAGTATCACACAATTAAATATCAGACACAGATAGATCATACGATGAATGAGGATCGAGTGTATGCCCCATCGCATGAGTAGGGTCGATGATGGACTCTGCACCAGAGTCCATTAAATGAGCCCATTAGCTCCAAAAAGTCTTTAGCAAAGGGAAATTATTGCTGCCTTTGCACATGGACATGGGACTCTGATAATTTTCTTCAAATACTGAAAGATAACAGGCTCAGCCAACAGCATGACTACACAGACTTGGGTCGTGTTATAGACTTCAGTTAGGAACAATTACAAGGTCCAGGGAAAAGCATGGTTATAGATGGAGGTCAGGAGAAGTGTCGGGGGGCAGGGACTGGAGTCGGCCCGTGAAACCTTGAACTCTTGGAGGCCGGCCACGAAGCTGGCTCAACACGGCTGGATGGTCAGAGAGAGAAGAGACTTCTCGCTGGTCTTCTCTTCTTTGCTGGTCACCTCCGGGTCTCCGTTGACAATGTGGGGGCAGTGCCACCATGGCACCTTCCTCTTGGCAGACATATGAAAAATGAAGTGCTTCAAATAACAGAAAAGAAAAAGACACATTGGCCTGAAACAAATACACATGAACTGAAAAACAGAAAGGCAGCAAAAGTTCATCAATGCAGGACAAGGGTCTATCTGATTGACTGCAGTGCTGTGACTTGTGGAACTTTCCTCACATTCACCTGAACTTCAAAGACTTGTACATGTTTCAGTACAGGAACAGTACTGAACTATGACTAATCCTGCATTGGAAATGTGACTGTGGACAAAATCATTTGGGTTTTCCCAAACCAAAAGCGTAGATAACCAGTCCATACACTCCTCAGAGCCCGCCACACTGCCTTCACGTCAAAAGCTCACTGGCAGAGGAGCTAAATTGCTTCTTTGCTCGCTTTGAAGCACATCAACACCAAAACTCCAGCGCTGCTTCCACCCCCACCAGATTCCTGCATCACTCCACTCACTGTAAAAGAGCACAATGTCAGACTGGCAGTTAACCCAAAGAAGGCGTACCTTCCAGAGTACCTGGTACAGTTTTAAGTGTGTGTGCCTACACTTAAAAGATTTCTGTATTATTTGCACTTTTACTTGTCCTTATATTTAAGATGAGTACTCAGATAATGTGGAATGTTTAATTTCAATGTATTTTTAAAAGACTGTTTTGCAGACATTTGAAACACAGTTACCTCTTGCAATGTAATATTTTTAATAATTTCAATGAAATTCAAATCAAATTATTATTATAACCCAGACATTCAAAGTTCAGTTTATATATGCTATGTTGAATAGTGTATCAGGTTAAAATATTCAAACAATGGACCACATTTTAACTCTTAGTCCTGGCTATCATATGTTAAACTTAATAGCACACTTGTAGCTTGTAGACCAGTGACGTTGTTGTCCTGTTTATCACGTAGAGAATCATCCGTTAGTTCATTCTCTATAGTTATACAAGCAGGCTGTTGGTGGGTTACAGCGCCCCCAGCACACAGGACAGACACAGCTTCTGTACTGAAGCCTGTATGTATTGCAGTTCATTGTCTACAAAATGGCCCTGTTGCTGGACTGTTTTATGTAGGCTAGTTTAGCTTTATGATATTATCAAGATGATTTAATATAATCATACATGTATGCAACGTATACATGTGCTTGACACATGATTGACAGCTCTCTCCTCCTATCCTGCACTCAGAACCTATGCTGGCTTGAGTCAAGCCTGATCACTACCTTGCATTTTACGATGCTGAAGTTAGCTCCTTATTCTCAGCTCCTTAAAAACTGCAATACCCTTATTACGCCTGTAGGTGTGTAGTTCCCCGAGACAAATAAGGAAATCTGTTTCAGAAATGAACATAAAGCTGTATATGGTAATGATCTATGTATCCACTAAAAATTCTGAACTATTGGAAATAGTATTACTTGTTACATGCCTGGCCCAACACCGTTTTTACTGTAAAATTCAGCAGGGATCTTTGCCTAAAAGCACATAGGTTTATGATGAATATGGACATTTCCAGATACAATAAATAGGGTTTAAAAGCTTTGGGCCACTGAAATCTTATTTGTTTACTATAAAATATGACATGTAGAAATAGTATCAAGTGTTACCTGCCTGGCCCAACACTGTTTTCACTGTAGAATTCACCTGGAACATATGCACACAGGATTATGATAATATGGACATTTCCTTGTTAAGGAAACTTGTTTAGGGTAAAAAAGATGTGCAGAATTAGTATCAAGTGTAATATTTCTGGCCCTTCACTGTGTGTAGTGAGTGAGTAAAACATGGAAGGAAATAATTTACATGTTGTAGTCTGGTTGTGTGACTCGTTTGTGTACTTTTACTGCTCACAAAGGTGAATTCAGATGTAATTTCACAACAAATTCATCTTTCTGAAAAATGCAACGCGTGCCGGTCAGTGACGTCATCATGTTTGAAATTCTTTCAACAGAAATAGAAGCTGATCAAAGTTGCCAGATTGCATTTTTATGAGGATGGAGACCATGAGAGAGCAGCAAGGAGGACCGGGACATCCAGGAACCGACCGCAGCAAGAGGACGAAGGTCGGTCCAGACCCAGTTCAGCGCCCTGCCGCTGCATTTCTACTGGGCACTCGGGCCACGACATGTTTCTTCTCATGTTTTTTTTTTTATTTTTATCATTAACCCTGATTCTGATCTGGGGGAGCTAATTGTGACCTGAGACCTTTCTCTTACATTATCTAGATACCGGTTGTCTGCTTTTCCAAGCCTTTCTCTGACTTCTTTTTTCCCTTTCATTAGTCATTGATATTTTTTATCTTTCTTGCCTCCACTCTCTTTTTCTGGTTTGAAGGTGTTCTTCCTTTTACTCTGACTGTGTATTTTCTCTCTCCACTTCCTTTGATATTCCCTGTTTCTTCTCCTTTTTTCCTTCACTGATAGCTGCTGCCCAGCCAGAACTTTCCCAGTTATCTTGTTAATTCTTACATGTTACTGTTGTAGATTTTACACTCATGGTAAATCTTGTTATTGTCTCTGTTGAAGGTTTGGCTATTCTGATTGACCCAATGCCCTAACCAGAAAAAAGGTCAAAGACGTTGGAGCGATACCCTGCAGCCAAGAAGCCCCAGCGACACCCCAAGGCCGGGACATCACAGGTCAACACAGTGACCAAGCCGCCTCTCCCCTACACTACAGCCAGGGGGACCCGTCCAGGCACCTTGTCAGGGAGAAACGAGACGAGCTGTCCCTGCAGAAGACCCCAGCCTGGAACGTCCACCGTGCTGCTTCTGCCTGTCACCACTGAGACCGGTTCACCAGAAGCAGGCATGAAGGCCACCGGGACACAGTCAGACCCGACCACCCCCAGGACCCAGCTGCCCCATCTCTTCAGGACTCAGGTGGAAAAGCCAAATCCATCCAGTCCTGTGTGCTTTCCATCTGGGAGGAAACAGCATTCTTGCCTCATCTCGTCCGGCACAACGTCAGAGTGAGAAGACATGAAAAGAGAGGCTTAGCAGCAGCGAGATGGGACAACCAGGACCACGAGGGAGGACCGGGACATCCAGGAATCGACAGCAGCAAGAAGACGACAGACGACAGGACGACAGTCCAGACCCAGTTCAGCATCCTGCTGCTGCATATCTACTGGGTGCTCGGGCCTGGACAAAACTGACTGAGGGTAAACTTTCACATGTTTTTGGTGGTGTTTTCTTGAACAGTTTAATGATTATAATCATTTTTTTAAATATTTTTTTGTCATTTAGCCTGATCCTGATCTGGGGGAGTTAATGGTGACCTGAGACCTTTCTCTTACATTATCTAGATTCCGGTTGTCTACGTTTCCAAGCCTTTCTCTGACTTCTCTTTTACATTTCATTCAAGTGATTGATATTTTTTATCTTCCCTTCCTCCAATCTCTTGTCCGTCTTGGAGGTGTTCCTCCTTTTACTCTGGCTCACTGTGTATTTTCTCTCTCTGCTTTGATATTCCCTGTTTCTTCTCTTTTTCTCCTTTACTGATAGCTGCTGCCCAGCCAGAACTTCCTAAAATACATAAAGTCAAAGTTGAGTTCAATGACTATGGAATTGTGGGCAATATTGAGAATGTTGGCATAATAGTTTATTGAGAGAGAGAGGGAAGGCACAATAAGATAAGATAAGATAAGATTCACTTTTATTAGTCCTACAGGTGGGAAACTGCATTTGTCATGGCAGAAAGTGGATAGAATCAGAGGTAATAGCAACGAACAATTTTAACAAGCGCAAAATTTTCAATTATCTTGTTAATTCTTACATGTTACTGTTGTAGATTTTACTCTCGTGGTAAATGTTGTTATTGTCTCTGTTGAAGGTTTGGCTATTCTGATTGACCCAATGCCCAACCAGCAAAAAGGTCAAAGAAATTGGAGGGACATCCCCTGCCCCTGACAGGCACCACGGTCAAGTCACCTTTCTCCTACACTACAGCCCGGAAGACCCGTCCAGGCACCTTGTCAGGGAAGAATAAGACAAGCTGTCCACAGAAGACCCCAGCCTGGAACGTCCACCATGCTGCCTCTGCCTAGCCAAGCCTACACCTGTAATGGGATATAGTGCAGCATACCAGCTGAGAACTGGCACTACCCTTACATTTGGCCAGAGGTAAGTGAGAGGTAAGTTAGGTAATATAGTACGTCATAATGTAGTACCAGGCCATAAAAGTTATTAAGTTATATGTAGCAAGTTAGACAATAATAGTATGTAGTAAGTTAGGAAGTAATAGTTATAAAAGTTATTAAGTTACTCTCCTGGTATGTCTCTTCAGCACTTAGATGGAAAAGCCAAATCCACCTAGTCCTGTGTGCTTTCCATTTGGGGGAAACCACATTCTCGCCTCACATCGTCCAGCATGATATCAGAGTGAGAAGAAATGAAAAGAGAGGTTCAGCGGCAGCGAGAAGATCACCCGTAATGGGATAGACTGCAGCATATTGGCTGACCGCTGGCACTACCCTTTGGTCTAATGGGGAAGTAAGTTAGGTAATATGTAGTGAGTTAGGTTTGTAATAGTTATTTAGTAATATGTAGTAAGTTAATAGTTATTGTAGTAGATTAGGTAATATTAGTTAGTAAGTGGTTTGTAGTAAGTTAGGTTATAACAGTATGTATTAGGTAAGGTAATAATGGTTAGTACGCAATATGTAATTTAAGTAATTAGTATAGACAGGACTTGATGTAATTGATATAATGTCTGTGTGTTTTTGTGTGTAATTCTAGGGGCAGTGGTGGCCTAGTGGTTAAGGAAGCGGCCTCGTAATCAGAAGGTTGCCGGTTCGAATCCCGATCCGCCAAGGTGCCACTGAGGTGCCACTGAGCAAAGCACCGTCCCCACACACTGCTCCCCGGGCGCTGGTCATGGCTGCCCACTGCTCACTCAGGGTGATGGGTTAAATGCATGTATTTCACTGTGTGCACCGTGTGCTGTGCTGCTGTGTATCACATGTGACAATCACTTAAAAAGTAGTGACACGGTAGTACAGTGCTTGGAGCTGCTGCCTTATAGAAAGAAACTGAGTTCTAGTCCTGGCCCGAGTTCTTTCTGTGTGGAGTTTGCATGCGCTGCCTGTGTTCACGTGGGTTTTTCTCCGGGTACTCCGGTTTCCCACACTCAAGACATTCAAAACATTATTTCCAATTATTATGGCTTGGATTGTTTTGGATTATTTTGGTTTGGAAAACCAAAATCTTCTTTTTCTATTTCTTCTTCTACTCGTTATTATTCCAACTGCATCTAGTCCTACAGGTTTAATTGCACAATTTTACCCATTCCACAAAATTAACTAATTCAACAATGATTCCACTCTTCCCTCTTCATCCGTTTATCCTATCGTCTTTTACCTTTCACTGCTTTCCAAGGCAAAATTGAGTTATAATTAGTTTAAATAGGCAACTAAATTTAGTCAAACTACTGGTTGTTCTGTGAACCAGTATGAATTCACAAACCAAACAAAAAACCCTGGTGGTGTATTGGTAACACATTCACCTTTATGGTGGAAATACCGGGTTCGAATCCTGGCCTGGGTTGAATAATTGGTTTGCCTTAAACAGTGTTGTTTTTCATTTGTATACATCTGTTTGTCTGTCTGTTGTCTGTTCTTTGTTTTATAATGACATCATACAGTGTATAATATGACATAAAATACTATAAATAATACATGTAATATAAAAATACTCTTCATGAACAGGAATTTGTGATTTGTCTTTTACAGAGTAAACACTTGATTATTTATCCAGTGGTCCCTGGGCCATGGAGCCATCACAGCATGTGCCCATGCACCTGTTTATGGAGTCCTTATCCATCCCATTTGACACCAATTAGTCTTAATGTATCAGGACTCCATTAAACCTGTGAAGCAGCATGCAGACATCGTTGCTGCATTAATGTTTGTTTATGTTCCTGGCCTAGTGCCTCAGGCCTGTGGGTTAATTTCCATTTGTATCCTTTTTCTTTTGTTTTGGTCTCCTGGAAGTGGCACAATCTGCAGTTGGCAGAGCGACGAGGAGGCCAATGACCATGGTGAGGAAGTGGTGTGGTCATGGAGGACGGCCCATCCCCCCCACCATGTTTGAGATGTCAGGTGAGGACTGCTGCTGTGAAGTCTCCCTGTTGATGCAGATGACACAGACAGCAACGAGAGTGAGGACAAGGCGAGCTGGTGTCTGGACAGTGCAGGGTCTGTACCTCCCACAGTGTCCTTCCTGGATCGTCGCCAGTGTGGTGTGGGCCCACATGACTTCCTGGTGCACTAAGATGACGAGAGCGAGGAGGAGTTTTGCGGTCCAGTGGACGAAGTATGCGATGGGTTGTTGCCAGCCAGATGCTGCGCTGTCAGTCCTGCCTCGAGGTAACCCCGCCTCTCCTGTGTTAATCGGAAACTCATTCTTTATCAGAGGGGTGACAGCGCTGGGTGGCTGTGTAGATGTCCCTTGGTTGGCACTTCAGTTCCCACCTCCAGAGAAGGTCACACCTCACAGAGAGACTAGACGGATTGCCAGAGGACCGCAGTTCTGTCTGTCTCTCTAATGTGTGTGCATGTGTGTGTGGTATCTGTATGTTGCACCTGTCAACCCTCTTCTCATCCCCCATTGGCATTGCCAATCAGAACCCCGAGGAGGAGGTCCCTGACGCCAGGGAATGGTGGCGTGGCACTGCGAGTTGGAGTCTCCTTATCGGGGGGGGTGGGCAAGGAAGCGATGGGCAACCTCATGTAGCCAGTGAGGAGGGTGGGCCAGGGTCCCCCTCAAGGCCATGAAGAGTCCCCAGGTAGGCAAGACGAGGGGGGCGAAGGAGGGCTGAGCTGGAAGGGGTCCAACAAACCCCCCACACAAACAATAGAGGCGTGCAGTAGCAGGGGCTGAGGTATGTGCAACGGTCTCCGGGCAGTTCGGGAACGCCTCCCTGGGGGTGGCATGGAGGGACTCAGTGTCAAAGGGGATGTGCAGAGACAAGGCCTGCATGTGTCCAGAAGGATCAACCCTGTTTGATGTGTGCAGGTGTCCCGTGGAGCAGGAGCAGGCGCTATGTCACACGACAGGACAGCAACTGGAGGTTCCAGGTCCTTCAGTTCCAGGGAGGACTGCCAGCTACAGCAGTGCCAGAGACCTGTGGTTGTCGCTGCCATTCCTCACTCCACCATGGAGTTTGGGTGCCTCGGAGCCTTGAGTTCATTTACATTTACACTTACAGCATTTATCAGACGCCCTTATACAGAGCGACTTACAATCAGTATTACAGGGACAGTCTCCCTGGAGCAACTTAGGGTTGAGTGTCTTGCTCAGGGACACAATGGTAGTAAGTGGGATTTGAACCTGGGTCTTCTGGTTCATAGGCGAGTGTGTTACCCACTAGGCTACTATCAACCGCTGAGTGGAGGGTAGTATGACGTCTCGGGGCCATGGGTCCATCACAGCAGGTGACTATGCAGCTGATTATGCAGTCCTGATCCATCCCAACTGACACCAATCAGGCTTAATGTATTGGGACTCCATAAAACCCATGAAGCAGCATGCAGATTAATCGCTGCTGCATTAATGTGGACATTGTGTTACCGGTGTTCGTTTATATTCCTGGTCTTGTGCCTCACGCATGTTGGTTAGTTTCCGTTTGTATCCTGTTTTCTTTGTTTAATCTTTTCTTGGTGTGGTGGGCTACTACAGATATATGTCTTGTAAAAAGCCGTTTCAGAGCAACCATTGCCACCTTTATGACTTTACTGTATTCTTTTGGACTTTGATTAGTTCACTCTAGGGGGTGGTGGTGGGTTTCCCTTTTTTTCTGTCCTTTATATAGCAGAAGTCACATTTTCTTCTTTTATTTATCAAATTTTGTTATGATATAGTGAAGTGCTTTTAGGTTTTACAAATACTTTTAAAGTGAATGTTAGCAATTTTCTTCTAATCTGAGTTCTTCATTGTGTTGCATTGTTTTAATGTATTGCTTACCCTAGGACCACAACCTGACTGAGCGTTTGTAAAAGATGAGCCAATTTTTACAAAAAGTCTTGTGCATTGGATGGGTTCACCAGAATGTGTGCAATAATCAGAATTATTAAATAAAAACATTGATGTGGTTCTGAGATGATTGGAACCTCAATAGATAGATGATTGACAGCATCTTGATCAGGGTCCTTTCTAGGGCTGCAACTAACGATTATTTTAATAATCGATCAATCTGTCGTTTATTTTTTGATTAATCGTAGAATCGGATTTTTAAAAAAAACAAGAAAAGCATTCTATTCCAACCCTTTATTCAAAAACAGAACCAAAATCTTTAGAAAGTGCACAAACCTGTTGCTCCTTGAGCTGTTATAATAATAATAAAATAAAAATTGACTAACACAAAAAACATACACATGTATGCTTTACATCTGCCAAATATAGACTTTTTAAATAAAGTGCCACCTGAGCTGCCAGAACGATAAATAATTTATAAAAAAATAAAGAACAATACAAATCAGAAAATTTAACAGGATTTGTTTGAATGTCAGAACTTGTTCTCTACACTACACTGCAGATGCACACACTCGCAGATGCACACACGCACAAACTCTCACACTGACACACACACACACACTGCAAAAAATGCTTTTCTAACTTAGTAGTTTTGTCCTGATTTCAGTACAAATCTCTAAAAAATCTTAAATCAAGATACATTTACTAGACACATGAAATAGCATAAGAAATTATGTCTTGTTTTCTGATAAAACATCTCAAAATGAAGTGATTGTTTGTTTAAAACAAGCAAAATTATCTGCCAATGGGGTAAGAAAACTAATCTTAATGAGATATAATCTCAAACAGAAGTTTTAAGTATCACTTAATTTTCTCATGCCATTTTTCTTGTCTGGTAATCTTAATTATTTAAGATTTTTTAGATATTTGGACTGGTAAGAAAAGCTTTTTTTGCAGTGTAGCTATACATGACAGATTGTAAAATGAATGGTCCAAAAAAAAGCTAGTGAATAAAAACATGTCTTCAGTCTTTTAATGCAAAGATACTATAGCACCCCTGCTTTACTACTGTTATTAACACGCTAATGCTAACTTGTCATGCCTGTCAAGCTGGATGACGGGTAAACATTTACATTTACAGCATTTATCAGACGCCCTTATCCAGTGCGACTTACAATCAGTAGTTACAGGGACAGACCCCCTGGAGCAACTTAGGGTTAAGTGTCTTGCTCAGGGACACAATAGGCGAGTCGTTCACGCGGAGACGCAGAGAACAGTCCGAACGCTGTTTCATCCCCCCTCCACACCTGTAGGTGGCGCTGTAAGTCCCCGTCTAGTTCTCCTCCGCGTCTAGTTCTCCTACCTGGTGCGTAATGTCCGCACCAGGGACATTACGTTCTTCACTTCAAAACGGAACAAAAGTAGGATTCTGTAGCGACTTACCCTGTTGCTGAACTCCCTTCCTCCTCATCAAACACGCGTTTCAGGTGCTGGTTCATTGCCGTGGTGCTCCCGTGCCGTGCTGTGCCATGTCGCTTTTGCATATTTTCGCGCAGATTTCTCTGCCTCCGCCATGTTTCTGTCCTCTACCTTATCTCGTTTTTTTTTTTATTTTTGCTCCGCGCTGTCTATGAGGCGCCAAATTCAGCTAGCATCTGTGCGCAAGAGACCGAGTGTGTTCACTCCGCTCCGCGCTCAAATAAAGTTGTATTTTTTTAATAATCAAACGTCTCCGCATCGCGCGACATAACGAATCGATTAGGAAATTCGTTGCCAACTCTTTTAGTAATCGATTTTTATCGATTCAATTGTTGTTGCAGCCCTAGTCCTTTCCTCCACCACTGATGTAAGTGACTTCAGCAAATGAGCCATCTTCCCTCACCAACTTCTCCAGCCTGCATACCATTGTGTAGAACAGGATGGTGGTGACAACTGACTGGTAGAACATGAGGAGGGTCTTGCTGCATCAGTTTTCATGTCTGCTCGGGTGCTGATCCTTGGGTTGCTGCTGGTAATCACTCCCTGTCATAAGCGGGAAACCCTGAGAAGTTGTTAGTGGCAGGTTGGAGCGAGTGCTCACATGAGAAAGGGCTTAGAAAAAACAACACTTCTGGGTACCGTTCCTACTTTTATTTCCCAGATAGGTCACACCCTGGGGTGCATCCTTCACCAATGGCCAGAAGACTTTGTGGTGAGGTCAACAATTTGAAGATATAATTCTTCTCTATGCCTGTTACATCCTAGTATTTTGGGTGTGTTTCTGTTCTGTGTTTTGTGTTGTTTGCAGGTGCATGGTGATTGTAAATTGAGCCCACCTGTACCTGCTTTGGGACAGAATGGGACAGATTCCTACCATTTCCCTTTCACATCACTTCCGGTTTCCCCTGCGCTTCCCCTTGGAGGCGACGCAACTTGTTGTGTCGGCCTGCTTCGGTGTTTGTTTTTCTCTGTTTTCCTGTTTTGTTTGCCGTTATTCGGTGTAATTCGTTTTGTATGTATTTCTGACATGAACTGTCAACTTTGGGACCTTATATAGACAAGTGTGTGCCTTTAAAATCATGTCCAATCAAGAGATTTCTCCTCAGATGGACTCCAAATTAGCTCAGGTGCCTCCAGGAGGCATCGGAGCTCAATTTTGAGTAAGGGTGGTAGTAGCCTAGTGGGTAACACACTCACCTATGAACCAGAATCCCACTTACTTGCTTTTCGACTGTGCATTCCATAAATTATATTGAAAAGTGAAGTGACTGTCATTGTGAAACACTGCAGCACAGTCTTCTGCTTTCAACCATCACCCTTGGTGAGCAGTAGTCAGCCATGGGAGGCACCCGGGAAGCAGTGGGTGGGGACGCTACATTGCTCATTGGCACTTTAGTGGCACCTTGGTGGTTCAGGATTTGAACCGGCAACCTTCATATTACGGGGCCGCTTCTTTACCCACTAGCCACCACATTGCTGAACAAGAGTTTAATGGTCTAATACTGTAGTATTTTGTGGGGCAGGGAACTTTATATATCAGCAGTAAGTGTGCTTATTTGTCAGTAAAGACAATGGATATATTAATCTTTGATGTAGGAAAAACAAAAGGCTTGTTAATAAGGAGTTGTTGAACCGTTTCTTAGTTTTGGATACTTTGGGCTTTTTTTTCTCTTTTTATTGTACCCTACAATTCAGAATTTGGTACTTCTATGGCCAACTGTGCTTAAAATGCTTTATGGGGTGGTCTGAACAGTTTGTACATTTATACCACCTAAAAGTTGAATAAAAACAACTAGTGCTGTATTGGATTTACATAATGTAACTTAATTAATTCAACGCAAATAACAAAAGTACTTTTTAAATTTTACTCAAGTAGATTTTTACATGGATACTTTAAACTTGAGTACAATTTAGGCAAGGTAAAGACACTTTTACATTTTTAGTACTTTTTCCACAATTGATAATCCTTATATAATGATAAACACAATCATATACTTTAGCATATTAACATAAGACTTTTTGTAGAATTATAGCCCTCCAAATATAGCTCTCCACTGATTCAACCCAAAATATTACGGTTACAACAAACCCACTGGGCTACCTGCACCACTGACTAAATGTGAATGTTGCATCCTTAATCCAGTGTGATTATCTGCACATTGGTTTAAATGTGTTGAATTAATACAGGCTCAGCGAACAGCCGAAATATTAATTGAAAATGCTCTACGTGAACATAAAGAAAGAAGGCCTGAATGTACGTACATGTCAACTGTAACTAAAGCTTAGCATTTATCTGTATACAGTACCACTGTAAATTGCACTCTTTGTTATTTCGAAATGATCATAAAATTTTGACAAATCCCCCATGAAAAATAAATGTTTGTTTGACAATTGTTGGCAGCCCTGCATCACAGACCATTTTTCTTTACAAAATCTCTCCAGATCATTCAGAGATTGTCCCATTTTTTGTCCAGAGATTGTTCCACGGCAGCATTGTCTGGGATGGCTAGTTGCTACGTCACCATGCCACTTGTGGGTCCAATCTAGTGCGGTGTACAGTGTTGTAAAAGCAGAATGATGTTGGCAAAATCTTTTGCTGCTTTTTACCTCAGAAAAAGTGAAAAGAAGGTGGCTTAAGTTGATATAGTAAATTGGATCTCAAATTATAATCAATACAGCCTAATGCCATTAACTCACGTTAATGTTAGTACCAGGTTACCCATCTCTGTTTATAGAGACAGATAGCAACGTAGCACAACCAGATTGTACCGTAACAAACATTATTTGTTTGAATAATCCAGAATGTGCTAGTTCGGAATAGAAATGGAAATGTCTATAAAAGTGAACCAAAATGCCAGCTAGGGGGCAGTCATATCATGCGCAGTCATATCATGCGCAGGGCCAGGAACAAATAAATTCAAGGACACCAACAGAATGAAATGGTAAAGTAAGCGAAAATCACAAATACTACCCACCACCCGTGCAATTGCCTGTTCTCAAGCTGAACTGTCTGAATGAGGAGTTTTGATACTGGCAGGGGGTTTAATATCTGCAGTGAATTTTCAGTTGGATTTTGAAAAGTGCTGGAGGAAATGTAACAATTTTGCAACACTCTGAGTGAGAGAGTGGGGGAGGGGTGGCAACTCTTTACTACAGCATGCTGTCTGCTGTTCTAGCATCGAATGAGATAATCAGACAGAAGTCAGAAAATATTAGAACTTGTCCAGTTTTAAATAAACAATGCAAACTGATCATGCAGTTTGAATGTCATACAATTCATGCTCTAAATCAAAGCACCTTTGCTAATCATCCCATTTCTATTCAGCAGCCTGGTTATTACCATGGGAAAAAGAAAAGGTCTCTCCCCATGATTTACGTATTGCAAGTTCTCCAATGTGAAAAAAACTGTTTGCGCCCCCTGCACCCCAAGGGTCTACCACTATGTTCCATCCGACCTCTACAACTCATACAAAATGCAGCAGCACGACTGATCTTCAACCATCCCAAATTCTCCCACACCACCCCTCTGCTATGCTCCCTCCACTGGCTCCCAGTAGCTGCACACATCAGGTTCAAAATACTGATGCTGGCCTACAAAGCCAAACATGGAGTAGCACCATCCTACCTCACAGCCCTTATTACACCTCGCACTGCACCTCGTATTCTCCGAGCCTCCAGTACTGCTCGCCTGGTCCCTCCATCTCTGAAGGTAAAAGGAAAACATTCATCTAGACTCTTCTCCGTCTTGGCCCCTCGGTGGTGGAATGAACTTCCCCTTGAGGTCAGAACAGCTCAGTCACTGAACACCTTCAAACGACAGCTCAAGACCTTCCTCTTTAAAGAAAATTTAGATTAATTTGTAACTTTCTTATTGTCGAACTTGTGTACAGAATCTACAACAGAGTGAATAAAATAGATGTATTCATAGTTGGGGTCCTAGTGAACCGGAATTCATCGATGGTAACTTGAATGCACGTTGTAAGTCGCTCTGGATAAGGGCGTCTGCCAAATGCTGTAAATGTAAATGTAAGGGCCCCTGGGCAGTGGCCCTGCTGGCCTAGTCCATAATCCGTCCCTGAGCCCGGGGAGCAGTGCATGGGGACGGTGCTTTGCTCAGTGGCACCTAAGTGGTACCTTGGCGGATCGGGATTCAAACCGGCAACCTTTGGGGCCACCACTGCCCCCAGTGGCATGGTGGCAACAGAGCTGGGAAATGGGTGGGGTGGCGATCAAGGAGCTCTGGATAACTGTTTTCGTCATGCTTCATGCATCAAGTACAAAGATGAACCTCCTCAGAGATAAAAATGAATGAATTATTTTAACATAGGGTGGTAGTAGCCTAGTGGGTAACACACTTGCGTATGAACAGTGGTGGAGGAAGTACTGAAGCTTGAAGTAACCTGCAAAATATATACTCAAGTAAAAGTAGAAGTGCTACATAAACAATCTTACTTAAGGAAAAGTCCTAAGTACTTACTTTTATATGTACTTTAAAGTATTTTTACTCACACAAGTAAAAGTACTCACACAATGGTTTGTCTCAACATCTGGGTGTGCCGTTTTGTAAAAGCATAGAACATATACTGACTTATGCCTGTACTGAGAATTCCTCAGAGAAGTCAATGCTGAAGATCTTTATAATGTGAATTCTGAATGTAAATGGTCCCGTTTCGTTCCACTGTTGTGTAAACCATCAGATTTTGGAAAGGCATCAGATTTTTTTAAAAAGGAAATTGGGAGATGCTTCCATCCTTGCAGACTGATGAGTTTTTATCTGCCAGGACTTATGAACTGAACAATAACTTGGTGTGCCAGAACACACACACACTTATATCCTATTTCTAGGTTTAAATCAGTTAAACTAGTTATATTTTAACTCCCTGTGCTCTTGTAATTATCACATTACTTCCCATTCTGAAAGTGAGGTAAACAAGTACTGAGACAGAGATGTGAGACTGTGGCCTGGAGTCTTTAAGTCTTTCTGCCTCTTACCAGTACACGGCCTGGCAGACCGACTGAAGATAATTTAACATACAGGTAAAAGTGTTGTTTTTTTTTGTTTTTTTACACTACAGTTCATTTTTAATAATAAACAAGACCTGTATGTCATTGAGAGGAGACCAGACAGAACAGAGTTCCCGATGACCACCATACTCCATGGGAATTTTTTTATTACTATATTAATGGAAGTGTGGCACAATCAAAGACAGAAATAGTAAGACAACATAACTGATTTTTTTCTGTAATGAAATAAACACTATGACAGCAAATTAATGAGAATCATTTTATCATATGCAACCATAGATGTAAAGACTATATGTCGTGTTGAATAAGGCCATCTATGGGAGCAAATGAGTCAATAGAGCCACCATCTTGGGACAGGGTAGAGCTCCTAAATGAATGATCGTCTGTGGAAGCCAAGGTGGCATACAGAATTAAAGAACCATAAACTGGCAAACTTGAGAAGCGATTTTTATTGTCTTGGTTTGTTACAAACGTCAGACATGTATTTGCGAATAAATAGATAGAGAAGTGTTTTTATAGCCTACTTGTATGTTCAAATCTCCATATTAGTATTATTTCAGTCAAAATAAACTTAAATTACACTCCTACCAAATGCAGAACAATGCAAATGCAAACACTGCAAAAACAAAGCAAAATGCAATGTTGATCCTGAAAGATCCTGGCAATCTTCATGAAAAGCACTGTAGCCTTACCACACGCTTTTATTATCCAGACAAGGATGTCAATACTCCATCTGTTCTCTACACTCCCAATACCCCTTGTGTCAGTGGATGTAATAAACATAATCTCTGCTGTAGATGTCTTGGGACTACGGCCACTACCCACAGTAACCTGCACATTATCAGCACTTTGACTCAAACATTCTAATGGGTGAACCAGTGAATGTGACTTTAGTGAACATGACCCATGCACTCACTCCCTTTCCATTAAAACTTAGTCCTGTTAATGAGGTTTGCAGGGCACAATGTTAACTAAACATCTACCAATTGATACATGGACGACATCACATATCGTCTTAATGTGGAGAATCGTGATTTAAAGGCACACAAAAATTCAAAATACCTAAACAAAACACAATTCCAACACGTTACTATTGGGGAGGTGCAGGATATTCTGATGCAGGACAGCAGTTCGTCCATTTATCCTGTTAAATCTTTCTTTCATGAAGAGGATCTCCTGAGCGCAGAAGAATTTGGCAGACAATATTGATCTAGATATTTAGATCCCTTCTTCTAAAAAGGTATGTACTCTTTGTATTACTATTTTAAAAACTATTAATCATACATTTTAACTATATTACATTTTCTCAAAAATCTTGATTGCTGAATCCCTTATATAAATTAATTATATAATCGAAAGGGCCAGGTGCCATGGTGCTTCAATTACTGATTGGCATGACACACAATAATGTAGATTAGTGCTGCACAATTAATCTAATCGCAATCGTAATCACGATGTCAGTCTGTGCGATTACATGAACGCAAAAAGCTGCGATTTAAATGTGACGTGTTTGGTCACATGACTTTCGATTGGGTTCAATGGAGACCTCAGATTCGTGACTTGCATAGACATATGGGTACACATACGTCAACATCGCCGCCATATTGTGATAGGCTCTGCTGTGGAGTGAAGCATATACATGTCTATGGAGAGAAGTGCATAAAAATGCCTCACTCTTGTGCTGCTTGGGGCTGTACAAACCGCTGTACGCTCCAAACCAGATCCCGGGGATTACATTTCATAGGTAAGGCTGGACAATTGTTTTGAATATATTTGGCCATTATAAAATCCCGTTTTATAAGTCTTAACCTTAGCTAAGCTAGGCTAAGCTAGTGAAGCTATGCATTCCTGTGTTCAAGTCAGCCTACAAACAACGTTTTGGCTAAACGTAGGCATTAACTATTTAGACTGTTCTTAGCTGTTTAGTTAACTTTTTTCAAACTTTGAAGGTTTCCTAAAGAAATTCACCTCAGTTGACCAAATATAATCAAAACAGTTGTTTAGCCTTACCAGGGTTTGTCGTTCGACAGTAATGTAAAGAGTTTTTTGCAATTATTTAATTTTTTAGAAAATTGTATTTTGAAAGCACTGGGCATTTCAAGTTGTTATAAGTAGTTTGTATGTTTCACTTTGAAATTAAACATTTCACTATTAGTAATTTGTATGCGACTTTTCATTGATATACAAGCAAGTGCCCTTTTTCATATCGCATATCGCAATATTGATCTCAATTATTGCAATATGTCTTTTTCCCCAAATCGTGCAGCCCTAAAGTATGACTGAAAAATTATATATATGTGTTAAAAAAAAATATATATATATATATATATATATATATATGAGTTTGGTTTGTGAGAAATCTCAAATGGCACATATGGTGTTCAAAACGTCAGCTGCCTGCTCTCCTTTATAGCAATATGTTTGATGCATGTTTATTTTTAGGATTTAGTACTATGGTTTACTAAAGGAATATTGATTCTACAGCCTCTATCAGATGACCAAATTACTCTAGAAGTGCACTCTGCACGTTATCTTTTCTTTACAATGCAAGGTAATTGTAGAAATGTCTCACTGTATTTTGAGTTGGGACAAGAACTATGTTTATAATGCGTCAGACTAATCTCCTGTTTTGCTTTTTCCATCAATTCAGTACAGACTGTGACTGGTCCCATCGGCACTAGCTATAGCAGTAGTCTATCTCTTGTCCTCTCACATAGACTAAACATCAAGCGGCATGCTGTGCCTGAAGGCCACGATCTTTTGGTATCATAGGTATGCCTGCATCAAGTCTCTCCACAGCAGATTGCAAGGGCCGACTTTGGACATTTGCCATAGTCTGGGTCAGAGATCAAGTCCTGAAAGATTGTCTTTGTGATCTTTATCCTTTGCAGCTTTTACAAAACACCTACACTGGGTATAGCTCCTGGATGAATCACGGTTCTTGAGTCTTCCGCATCACAAATGTGTGAAACAGCCACAGTTCACCTCATATTTTCTAAGGAAGTGGCGTAATTTTTTTTACAATAAAACGGCATAAATACCAGAATGACATTTTAGTGTAAAAACAATCCACTAGCATTCAGGAAGCCTATGACGTGATGAATGTTTAACCACAAAAAAGAGGGCTATTACTTGATAGGGGGTAAAAATAGAACATGCTATTAAGAACATGCTGGCAAATGAAATGAATAAAGAAAGCAAACAAGTTATCATTTATATATTTATTAATGGTAGTGATGTGATTATATTGGGGGACAACATTATGAAACTAAGCATGTAAGCCAACATACCTCACCTCTTGTGGGTGGCTCTTTTTTCTATATAGCTCAAAAGTTTGGATGCCCCTGATCTGGACACTTTTCATTAAAGATCTTCTAATGCAAACTAAAAACCTTCATGGGTACTGAATTACTAAACTAATGCTATTTACAGATTGGGTCCTAGTAAACAAAATTAGAAATTTCTATAATAGACATTTGTTTGCCAAGTTCTCTTACTGTGAAATTGTTATGCTTGCTGGATCATATTTGACATAATCTGCATTAGTAATCAGAAGTTCAATTGCTACATATTACAAGCTTTTTCCATGTTTTAATAGGATAAATCAATATATTTTTCGATTCTTTTGTTCGATGCAATTAACTTTTCATATCATGTGATACTACACAAAATTATATCCTTGTTTAGTAAGGATGAAAAATAATAAAATATGCTAACCGCCCAGAAATGAGTCTCTGCAGGTTGAGATATCAGTCAGCATATGGTGTCCTAGATTACTTGAGGCACTGTAACCAAAACTGATGATAAAGCATACGTTCACGTGGCATCTTTTTCGTCAGTCGTCTTTCACCAAAAAACATCTGAGCTACAGATTGCTTGTGTTTGCTTACGGTCACCCCCGATTACCCGAAATAAAGATCGTTGACGCGTACCAGCATGCGAGCGTCCAACCTGGAGAGTTCCAACCTCTTCCTGCTCAGCGGCTACAGGTGCGGACGGTCACGTGAACCGACCGGCCAATTACAAACTTATACAACAAGTATGGTCGCTGTCCAATCAGCGGGTGTGTTTGCCTTTGACACACAGCGGCTCTATCCAATCAGCCGGCTTGTAGGATTTACTAGCCAATCAGTGCGCGGTTTACGTGCACGAGAGCGCGATGGAGACGTGCTGGCATTTCCTGTTCTGATGACTTGTGCAGTGAGGAAGTGGCTGTGCTGAGAAGAAGCAGAAGCCATTGTTAATTGTTCATTTAGATTTAAATGTAGATGTAGATGTTTGTGCTTGTGTTGGGATGGAAGTGAGGTCCGCGGATCGGCACCGCCGCAGATGAAAAGGTAAGTTGTTTTCCTCTCTTCTGCCTCCTTCCAGCTGACCGCCGTGATGACGTAAGCGCCGTGACAAGCAGCCGAGGTGTGCGCGCGAACAGGTGTTTACTCCTCATTGTCTTACGTGGACGTAGGTGTGGAGAAGTCGCACCTCGGTGAAAGGTGTCGCGCCCAGATCCGGGTGATCTCTCCGCGCCAGGATGAAGCTCCTGGGCTCCAGGGTCGCCTTCTACGCGGGCTTTGTGGTCGGCACCTGCTCCCTCTACCTCTTCTTCCACCACGGCCGCCTCGAGCGACACAAGGTGCGGCAGGAGCCGCTGGAGGAGGCGCACTGGATGAAGAACCGCTCAGCACTTTTTAACCTGCAGCACCCGCACCACACAGGTGGGTCATCCCCGGCTTCTCCTCTCCGATGGTAGTAAGTGAGGTTCGAACCTGTGAACTTGTGCTCTTCTGGTTCATTGATTCTGTGCCACCCACTAGGCTACCATCACTCCCACATTTCCACAGTGGGGGGTAAAATTGGAAGGACTTGTTTGTCCTCCAATTTCCACACTGATGTGACCAATAATTACCCACTACGCTGGGTTGTGACCGGTCCAACCAACCAGCGGAAGAAGGCTGCATACGTGAAGGTGACGTGGAGCCGACATTGCAACATCCTGGTTTTAAGCAGTACAGCAGTGCATTGAGCAAAAAGAAATGATCAGACAGCAAAGGGAAGTTTGGCACCATAGAAAGAGGTAGATTTATACCAACTGTTCAAAAACGTTATAACAACACCGAAGTCCGATCACTCAGCAACCCATCGGAGGAGCATCCCTACATGCTCTGCTGACTGAGGTGTGGCTTTTCACGTTCCAAAAGGATCCGTTGGGCTGTGGCTTGACAAATAAATTTACAATATGGTGCAATGAGATGATGAATTATTGTTTGAATTTATGTCCTAGTTTTGCATTTGTATAAAGACTGACACTGACATTCATTTTATAAAAATTTAACTCAACAGTTCAGTTTCTGTTTTAATTAAAAGACTCATAAACTGTTCCTTTCATGAGACTTGGTGATGTATTATTGCAGACTAGAGTAGGAGAGCTGGTTCTACAACTTTACAGATGTAAAAGTGAGCGGAAATGTATTGTCCGTTTGAAAATCAATATTGCCACATAATAAATATGATTTTATCATATGTACTCATAATAAGAGAATATGAGATGGTACAGAGAGTAAATATACAGGACTGCAACTTTACTCCTTGTGGTAGGGTTGTTTCAGATGCACCGTCTAACACTAATGCACTTTTCCTTTCTGTTTGCTCAGTGGTCTGCAGTTTTTCTCACTCGTTTCAGTTACCATCCACACGTATGGCCGCTATTATGGAACTGCTATTTAGCCACCCAGTAGAATTCAGAAACAATTTGTCAGCAATGACATTTGGAGGAGAATTGCAGATTCATATAGGGAAATTGCTGAAGTTGACTTAGGCATTTCAGCTATATACATGTTTGACAGTTAATAGTGAAACGGAACAATGTTTCTCTGGAACCTGGTGCCTCATGTAACATTTAGACAATTAAACAAACTGGGCTACATAAAGTGCAAACAGAGGACACAGGCAGTGCGAGAGTAGTATTAACATAAAGCATGCAAACAACAATGAGACAGCGATAAACTAGTGAAAAAACTACTGGGGAATGTTGAACATTGTACCGCAGACTCGCCCACCTTTTGAGAACCAGCAGTCACTGAAACATGTGTCTTGTCTCGTTCTTGTGAATCCAACATTGCATGTCACCTCGTGAGCTGGGCTGAGCTGCGTGTCTCCTCACATGCCTAGCAGCGGGCCTTCACAGCTTCTTCAGTTGTGGGATGGGTTTTATGATCCCTCCCTTGCGTTAGTCTCACACTTCTTTCTCTCTCTCTCTCTCTCTCTCTCTCTCTCTCTCTCTCTCTCTCTCTCTCCCAATGCAGATGAAGACAGCAGTGTAGTGGACTCTCTGTATCGAAGCGTGCGGGTTTTATGCTGGGTTATGACTGGTCCAACCAACCTGCAGAAGAAGGCTGCACACGTGAAGGCGACGTGGAGCCGACACTGCAACATCCTGGTCTTCATGAGTTCTGTGGATGACCCCAGCTTACCAGCTGTAGGGCTAGGCACCAAAGAAGGTCGTGACCAACTGTACTGGAAGACGATCCGCGCGTTTCATTATGTCTTTGAGAAACACGGCGAGGAAGCAGACTGGTTCATGAAGGCTGACGATGACACCTACGTGGTGGTGGACAACCTGCGATGGCTGCTGGCCAGCCACTCCCCAGACGAACCCATTTACTTCGGCCGTCGCTTCAAACCGTATGTGAAACAGGGGTACATGAGCGGGGGCGCCGGCTACGTTCTGAGCAGGGAGGCGCTGCGCAGGTGTGTAACATCTACAGACCTGTAGTACACACACACACACATTCTAAACATTCTAATCAGTATGTTGCTTCAATACGGGCTGAAGTGTGTTTGTTGAACAAACAATGACTACAATTCTTACAAGTCCTCAGCTAACATCAAAAGAAAAAGGGCTAGACTGCATTTCTTTCCTGAAGTTGGCACCATAACATAGAAAAACTTCCCTTTGCCGCTCCACCCAAGTTGCAAAGTTATTATTTATTAATTTTTTTAATCATAAGGTCGGGTCTTGAAGGTGTTGCTGGGCCATAGACCTAGAAGTTTTTTTGTAGACTGAAATGCTTTGCACTCAGCAGGTAGACATTATAGAACCTTGAGGAAAGGTCATGTGCTGAGTCTGCCTGAACCTGCATTTCAGGTGTTCAGTTCTGATGTAATAGGGGATGTGTTATTCATTCCTTTTGAATGGGAAGCCTGTTGTAAAGCTTTTGCTCGTAAAGTCTGGGCTACATTATTACCTGGGAGTATATTTTGCTGTAATTTTCAAATTTCTCAATACTCCTGTTCGGTCCCAGACCCATGACTAATACCAGATTCAGGAATTCGGTTCCCATCCCACCACATTCCTGAATAAGATCTATTATTCCTGCTACCTCCGGCTTGATGAAGTGTTTATGCATGTATTACATTCTGTAAGCATAGCATTACATTTTGTGCTTATTTACTCTGCATAATTCTATACCGCGAGATTCTGTGTTTCGTGGGTTCAGTTCCAACCTGAATTTCTGCTGTGTTGACTGTAGGTACATTTTGTGGTGTGTGTGTGTGTGTGTGTGTGTGTGTGTGTGTGTGTGTGTTTGCGCGTGCATGCTTGTGCAGGTTTGTGGTAGGCTTCAAGACCAAAGACTG
Organism: Denticeps clupeoides; assembly: GCF_900700375.1. Classification (NCBI taxonomy): domain Eukaryota; kingdom Metazoa; phylum Chordata; class Actinopteri; order Clupeiformes; family Denticipitidae; genus Denticeps; species Denticeps clupeoides. The sequence goes on from NC_041708.1 coordinate 17,023,481, forward strand.
TAGCCACACCTCATCAGTAGAAGACCTGGCGATGGGGCAGTGCATGGAGAAGGTCGGGGTGCAGGCCGGGGACTCTCGTGACACGTTGCATAGAGAGACCTTCCACCCTTTTGTCCCTGATCAGCACTTGGCTGGAACCTTCCCCAAGAGCTTCTGGTACTGGAATTACTGCTTCTACCCAATCACTGAGGTGAGGCTGCTATTCCTGTGTATTCCTGTGAGTTTGAAGGGTGAAGAGTTGCCTCTCTCTATATATATATCTATATCTATCGATCTATCTATGGATCGATTGAAAGTTTTAATGTTATATATATGTAGGTTTTCCCCATGTCCATCTAAACATCTATGGCCAATTTATATCTATATATCGATATCACGTTCCTAAGTCTAGGGGTCTAAGAAACGCATCAAGGGTGTGGAGAGGAGGATGTCCACTGTTAAACACACAACCATACAAAGCATACAAACAGTGCTTTTATTTACAGTGTGCTAACAGGTGAAATAAAACAGTGGACTCAGCACAGCTAACCAACATCAGTACAGCCTAAAGCAAGGGATGGTCCAGCGGGGATAACTCAAACACACGCAAAAGTTAAAAGGGCACATCAGGCTAACAACAAAGGGATCTATCACACAAATCAACATGACACACGAATGAGATCCCCAAAGGAGCTCCATGCAGATCTCTGTGGACCCTGGGGACCTCTCGAACACCATCTGAAGTTCCTTTTTATAGAAAGAATTTACATTTAATAAAACGAATTTATAACATGCGAATTAACCAATCACCAATACAAATTTACAAGTAGCCGATCATATGGAAAGTTAGTGTTTGCTGACCGATCATTTATCACCTGACCTGACCCGACCCATCCCAAATGATAGAAATTGGGCTTGGGCCAAGACTTACAGCTCTAGTTTTCTTAGTTGGTCAGATCTCGGTACAGTAACAAAAATTAGTTGTTGTACTATATACAGTAGAATTAAATAAATAAATGACCTAGAAATAAACTAACTAAGAAAAGGAAAAAACACTACAGCATTGCGCTGAAACAATCTCCAAAACGTAAAAACTCAGGGGAGGCCTTGCACGGAGCAGTTGCACTACTGAAAACATAAGAAAACTAAATTAACTTGCAAGGACCAAGGATTAAATCCCTGGTTTGTATGAATCAACACCCGTAATCAGAAACAGGATTCTCAGTGGAGAGAGTCTGGAAAGCAAACACTGTTATTTTAACCCTAAGGCCATGATTCATTTCACCTAGAACATAAACAGTGTCATTGTTTATATGTTTCATTACCCAAACTACTTATGACAAAATAATTACCCAAATATTCACGCTTCAGGTTCCGGCCAGAGGGACTGCAATTTGTGTGGAATTAAACCACAGACTCAACACCCTGGCTTTTTGCTGTGAACACTGGGCTAATTTCAAGCTATTTTTTAATGTACATCTTGTTTCATTTACATTTACATTTAAGGCATTTGGCAGACGCCCTTATCCAGAGCGACTTACAATCAGTAGTTACAGGGACAGTCCCCCTGGAGCAACTGAGGGTTAAGTGTCTTGCTCAGGGACACAATGGTAGTAAGTGGGATTCGAACCCGGGTCTTCTTGTTCATAGGCGAGTGTGTTACCCACTAGGCTACTACCACCCCACGGCTCCTGGCTCCTGAAATCTTGCCAGCTGCCCATCTCTCTCCCTTAGTTTAGCTTGACTCTCTTTCAACTTGAGTTTCGATGTGCAATTTACCTGTTGCTTTAGCTTTTATATCTGCTTCGGTGTCTCGCTTGACCTCACTTCTGCGAAGGAGCTGACTCCAAACCACACCCTTCATACATAGAATTTTGCCACAGGCTTTCTGCATTTTCTCAATTGAACATTCCTCCGCTGTGAAATCAGATTCCCTTTCTTTGTGGCGCCAACTGTTGGGGCCTGTCATGGTTGCCCACTGCTCACTCAGGGTGATGGGTTAAATGCAGAGGACAAATTTCACTGTGTGCACTGTGTGCTGTGCTGCTGTGTATCACATGTGACAATCACTTCACTTTATTTTCCCCATTGAAAAACAGATTCGATAGTCATGTAATGAGACGATGAGGGGACTTTTAAAAGTTTATTGAAGATAAGATTGAACTACCTTGAACAAACACTCTCTCAATAAGATGGATATTCACAATGTGGCTGCTCCAGTGAGCTTCCCCCCGATGGACCCATTTTGGCCATTTTTGTGTGCAGTTATCACCCTTGCGTGAGACCTACTGTCTCCGGCTTACTCCACTAATCAGCGGTGGAGAAAAACCCTGCCAGAATCAATCACAGAGCATTTGTTTTGTGGAACTGTGTAGATATAAGTTTATGTGCTTGGGTATATATATCTCTAATTGTTCTTCCCTTTTGCTCTGTCTTTCCCTCTCTAGGGGGCGCAGTGCTGCTCAGATCTCAGTGTGTCTTTTCACTATGTGGATGCATCTCTCATGTACCTGCTGGAGTACTACACTTACCACCTACGTGCCTTTGGTTACCGTTACCGTTACCAGCCACCCCTACCAGGCCAGCTGCATGAACAGGAGCAGAAAACCCTGTCCACCAATACTGCTTTGAGGAAAGTTCACTGAACAAAAACCCACAAGTAAATTAGTGAACAAATGAACTGTGGATACTATCTAAGGTCATCTTAGATAGCAGATGGATGCACCAATGACAAACTGGATTATTAATTAAAATAAATTAATACATGTACTTTTGAGGTCCCTTCCAGCCCAGAAAACTGATGAGCCAATTTTCATATTTTACAGTATCGTTTTTTTTTTGTTTTTTTTTTTGGCTATCCACCATATAACTGGAATGTTGGCGATGCAATTCTGCACTCACTAATCTGAATAGTTTTTAAAATAACTGTCATGCATAGTGCCTACTATTTATTGTGTCCAATCAAGGTAGGTTTTCACAAAGTCTCAGTCATTGTTGCTGGTTGTAATAATCAGCATGTAAAATACCCCCACCCAAACCAAATGTGTTATTATTATTTTTAATCGGTATAGTTGGTTGATTTATAGAATTTTCTTTGCTCTACCATACCGTTTTCCACCAAGCTGAACTGTAATAACCAAAAAGTAGCAGGAACAGTTGGAAAACGGTTGTGTGTGTCATTCATCCATGTCACCCACTCTTCTTGTACCACCATATACGTCCATTGTGCAGCACACTCTGTTGATGATTCATCCTGGACTATGATGCTTCTGAATCCTGAGCAGAACCTTTTCATGAACTTTTGGTGGTAAAGAACGTTGTTGTCCTGAACTCTGAAGGGCTGTGATCCGTGGACGTTATACAAAGCTGTTGGCTCAGGACATTTATGAATGAAAAAGTGACATGATAGAATCTCACTTTCTGAAAGTGTAACCTGTGCAGTGCAGTCATGGACCCAAAACGTTTTTAATCATAAAAATGAAAGTATTGGGCCAACCCTTAACTACTCACCTAATTACTGTCCATGAACATGAGTCTGGATCAACAGACTGTATGTGATTCCTCACTCCTCAAAAGCTTTCTTAGCACCAGTGAGGGCTACAGAGGTGCAGCAAGGAAGCTTAACATCATAATTGTGGTTCTCTTACTGTGAACAGGCAGACAGAGCTCAGGGTTGGCCCCAGGTCAAGTGCCTTGAAACCGGGATTTTTATCCCCTGCAGTGTGTACCACATGCTTCTTGTGTGTTCTGAGGAACTGTGTTTGGATAGAAGTTCTTCATCTGATTATGAAATAAATCACTGCAACTCTCACTGTGCATGAAGCATTTTTCTCTCACCCTTTACCTTCCAATTCTACAACCACATTTCCAATGTGTTTACTGAAATTCAACAAATCACTCTAAATTGTTGCCTTATACCACAACACTGGTATTTTTTCACACTGGAAATCAAGATTCTTCTCAAATCAAAGTCTTCTATTTACAGTTGAATTTGACACTTGTTTAACACAACCACTATGCATAAAGCTGTGTTCCTGTGAGCTGTTTACATTCTAATGCTGTGGGTCTTCCTGTCCCCTAGTTTTTGAGTTATTTTAAATGGTGAAGGATACTGTACTATCTGACTTGATCTTGACGCTATTTATCTAATCCTCTTAATATGCAGTTGTGGTCAAAAGTTTTGAGAATGACTCAAATAAATTTTATAATGGCAGTTTGCATTTACTTCAGAATGTTATGAAGAGTGATCAGATGAATTGCAAAAATCCGTCTTTACCATGAAAATGAACTTAATCTCCCCCCCCAAAAAATTCCACGCCATTTCAGCCCTGCCACAAAAGGACCTGCTGAGATAATTTCAGTGATCCTCTCGGTAACACAAGTGTTGACAAGCACAAGGCTGGAGATCATTCTGTCATGCTGACTAAGTTAGAGTAGCAGACTGGATGATTTAAAGTTGGATGATGCTTGAAATCATTGTTCTTCCTCTGTTTACCATGGTTACCTGCAAGGGAACACGCGCAGTCATCATTGTGTTGCATAAAAAGGGCTTCACAGGCAACTAAGATTACTGCTAAAATAACTATTTATCAGATCATCTAAGACTTCAAGGAGAGAGAATTGAGTGTTGTGATGAAGGCTTCAGGGTGCCCAAGATAGTCCAACAAGCATCAAGCGTCTCCTAAAGATGATTCAGCTGCAGGATCGAGGTGCCACCAGTGCAGGGCTTGCTCAGGAATGGCAGCAGGCAGGTGTGAGTGCATTTCCACGCACAGTGAGGCGAAGAGAATGGCCTGGTGTCAAGAAGGTCAGCAAACAAGCCACTTCTCTCTAAGAAAAACAAAGGACAGACAGATATTTTGCAAAAGTACAGGTATTGGACTGCTGACTGGGTTTAAGTAATTTTCTCTGATGAATCCCCTTTCTGATTTTTTGGGGGATCTGGAAAAAACAATTGTTCGGAGAAGAAAAGGTGAGCACTACCATCAGTCCTGTCTCGGGCCAACAGTAAAGCATCCTGGGACCATTCATGTGTGGAGCTTCTTCTCCTCCAAGGTAGTGGGCTCAATCACAATTTTGCCTAAGAACACAGCCATGAATAAAGAATGGTACCAAAACATCCTCCGACAGCAACTTCTCCCAACCATCCAAGAACAGTTTGGTGAAGAACAATGCCTTTTCCAGCATGGAAAGCAAATGGCTTGGGGAAAAAAATATTGCAATTTTGGGTCCATGGTCAGAAAACTGATAACATTTACATCATTTATCAGACGCCCTTATCCAGAGCAACTTACAATCAGTAGTTACAGGGACAGTCCACCTGGAGCAACTTAGGGTTAAGTGTCTTGTTCAGGGACACAATGGTAGTAAGTGGGATTTGAACCTGGGTCTTCTGGTTCATAGTGTGTTACCCACTAGGCTACTACCACTCCATGCACTGATTATGAAGGAACAGGTTGCCATCAGTCAGGGTTTGGCCCAGAGGTTGATTTACAGCATGCCTTGGCGAATTGCAGAGTCTGGAAAAAAGGGCCAACACTGCAAAAATGTACTCTTTGCATACATTTTATGTAATTGTCAATAAAAGCCTTTGAAACGGATGAAATGCTTGTAATTTTACTGCAATGCACGACAGAAACAACAGACAAAAAGTTCTAAAACACTGAAGCAGCAGTCATTCTCTAAACTTTTATCCACGACTGTGTGTGGACAAATATACAGAGTGGTAGTAGCCTAGTGGGTAAGACACTCACCTATAAACTAGAAGACCACAGTCACAGGTTCTAACGCCACTTACTACCATTAGGTCCCAGAGAAACACACTTAACCTTGAGTCTCCATGGAGACTGCCTGTATCTACTGTAAAGTCGCTCTGAATAAGGGTGTTGGCTAAATGCTGTAAATGTAAATATTTAAAACTCACTTAAGAAAGAGCTCATTAAGAATGTATTAAATCAGAGACCAGACCCATCCTGCTCATGGCTTGTTCAACATCCTGTCCTCTGGGAGGCACTACAAGTCCATCAGTACTAGGACCAACAAGCTCAGAGACAGTTTCTTCCCACAAGCCATTATTGCACTAAATACTCACATCATTACCATTCTCAGACCATGTGCAATAACTGATTCTGTTTGCCACAATCTCGACTATATACAATATGTACATTTATTTATTTTTCTGTAAAATATTTTGGATCTTTGCCTTCACACTGCGGTCCAGCTCACCCAAACCTGAGTTCAGGTCCAGTGACTGTGGAGGCCAGGTCTCCAATTTATTGTTAAGTACATAACTCCATATGTGTTCATTCATAGTTTTGATGCCTTCAGTAAGAATCTACCAATGTAAATGTTCTTGAAAATAAAGAAAACACATTGAATGAGAAGGTGTGTCCAAACTTTTGGCCTGCACTGTATGTGTGTGTGTGTATACACATGTGCAATCCTGTCTCATTGCATTATGTAAAATGCTTTAATGCTGACCTGTAATCTGCGAGTCATTGTTGTCCGTAACTTCATGTCTGTTGTTTACTGGATATACTGGCCTTCAGTGCAATGACTGTAAAGGCATAACTAACTAATTTTATACTTATTATTTTTGTGAAGTATTATATATGTGTGTTGTGTTTTCTGCAACATATATGTAATTATTCTTTTTTTTACTTAATTTACTTATTATGCAATTTAATAAATTCATCAATTCACGTGCACTTATGACATTTGGTAGATTTAGATGTGTTTGTTTCTGGTTTGCAGACCCAGCTGAAAGCACAAACCCTTCCCCCACCCAGGGCTGAACCGCTTTGTTTTTGACCCAGATCATCTCCCGCTGCTCAGAATGAGTGAAAGGAAGACAGCAGAGAGACAAGTAATGCCAAACTTCCCAGCACATGAGAAATCAATCTACATGAAACTGCCCTCCTGATGAGTAGAGGAAGACAGAAGGCTGGAACAGAATGTTACTGAAATAAACAGACCAAAAAAAACAAAGACAGAGAGGAAGGACGAGGGAGGGTTGGAGGTCACTCACAGACAAGCTGGAAATTTTCCCGAGGAAGGGAGATACAGCGCTGGTGTGGGAGGGCAACAGCTCACAACCAAGTTAGATCCAGGAAATAAAGGTAAGAAATATTGTCCTTTAGATACTCAATTGTACTTGCATGTAAAGTATCAGCATAAATGAAAAAACGTGTACATCTTCTGTACTTGAATTGAGTGAATTAGAAAGGATGAATAGGGTGCAAATAGGGTGTAAAACCTTGGAAACCTAAGCATTTGTTAGTGTCCTGAACCAAACTGCCATGAGTTACAGTAACTGAGAACTAACCATGATAGTTTTTTACACTTTTTGGCAGAAGGTGTTAACAGAGGAAAGTACAGTGAGATGAGGTCCTCTGACCTGCCAGTAGATTTCAGACTTTTTGCTGAACGTTTTGCAGAACGTTATGCCAAATTTGGATTGTGACCCACTGTTTTGTCCACCATGGATTGGTTGTTTGTGTGCTGTTTGTGCACCATCTGCAGTTCTGACCTTTGAACTTGGACAATGTGTTCAGTACATTGCACTCCAGGCCAGAAATTACTAGTGACTGACAATCTGACTGCACTGTTGGAACTGAACATATGCATGACTAATGTTGAAAGGCAACTACTTTGCTGATTTAACCATAAAAAACGTTAAGGTACTATTCATATTTATTCAAACTGGGATTGTTGCAAAGAACTGACACAGATAGCAAACCAGGCATTTTACTAAGGTTAGGACAGAGCAAAGAACAACAATCAGAATCATGTTTATTGGCCAAGTATGTGAGTGAGCACATACAAGGAATCTGATTCCAGTCAAATGTTAATTCATTTTCACCTCCATCAGAAAGCGTCATTGGTTGCAGTTTTTCTTTTACCGAGACTGCAGTCTTTCTCCATTCACTGAGTTGCTACTGAGCAAAGTACCGTCCCCACACACTGCCTATCGGGCGCCTGTCATGGCTGCCCACTGCTCACCAAGGGTGATGGGTTAAAAGCAGAGGACACATTTTGTTGTGTCACCATGTGCTGTGCTGCAGTGTATCACAATGACTATCACTGCACTTTCACTTTACATACGCTCACAATCTGCAACAACAGTTCTTTCACATTCTGCAGCATTGTTTATTCAAAAATAAAAAATGTAAAATAAGAACATGTATATTAATAACCTAGTCCTCGTATTTCTACTGGTGCCAGGCATATATTATTATACTTTTGATGTTGATTATCAGTTAATCAATGTACCTAATCTGCTTTCACATTGAATTTCATTACAGTGAATGTTGAATTGATTGAACTGGTTTATAAATATAAACATTTCATCACATTTCAGTCCCTACAGCCATGCTGAGATCTGATTACTGCTGGCTGGTGATGGCCCTGCAGTTGCTGATTGACCCCGTCTGTGGTGGTGCAGCACTGCCACGCCTTGACAAGAAAGATGACATGAAACTGAAGACCACAGAAGCTTGGCCTATCCTCTCTGCTCTGTCCTCCTCATTGCATGGACGCATTCGTCTCCATGGTTCCATCAGCTGTGCATCATTGCGTTTGTTGCCAGTTGGTAGCAGTCCATTCTCCCAAGAGCTGCTGGTATTGGCTGAGCTGCCACTACTACTGTCTGCAGGCTGCAATCAGGAAGCTGTGGCACTCACACAATCTCTCTACACATTTCTGGGCCGCAAAGATACACACAAATTGCTTCGCCAGCTAACACTGCTGCTGCAGAACAGCCCTACCCTCTCTGCTCAAGCCAATAACTCACATAATTCCACCCATTACCATCGTAAAACAGACTACAGCAGCCACATGGGAGAGTCCGAGCAGCAGCTACAGGCCCTGATGTTCAACATTCAGCAGTTGGGCAGGGTGGGGATTAATACAGCTGTTCATAAGGTTGGACTCATGACCAAACACTGTGACGAGTGGGTCCACGTGCCTGATAGCCAGCTAATTGGCCATGTAGTCGGGGTGGAGAAGCCCCTCCTGGAAGCGCAGCAGACCTGTGAAAACCTGGATCCACAGTGTGCTGGTGTGGCCCAGACAGGGACCACAAAAGGTGGACTCTACCGTCCTGTGATCAGGAGGGGCAGTCGTGTGTTGCCTTCCACCTCAGGAGCATCTGGACATTCCGAATGCTGGATCCGATGGTGTGGCTTGGCCCATGGGCGTGTGTACCGTAGCACGGATAGCCATGAGTGTGTGAGCATGCAAGAGAAGCATGTTTATGAGGTGGTCGACTGGGTGCCCGCCATCTCCACACTGTATAACCTGGGCACAGCAGTATATTACGCGGCCCTCAACTGCACAGATACTGCAAAGGAGCGGGCACTGATGGGCGCAGTTGACCTGGGAACAGACACCCTAGTGGCCATCACTGGGGGAACGGTGGGCGTGGCTGGGTATGCCATGGGGGCAGGTGTAAAGGCTGGGGTGAAAGCAGGGGTTAAATACCTGCTGAACAAGATAGCACATGATGGTGATGACCTAAGAGTTAACCAGGAGAGCTGGGAGAATGGTGTACTGACTATACAATAAACACACATGCCATGGAACATACACAACGATAACATACTAAAACACACACACAGCTGCAGGTGTCACAGAAATGCACACAATAAATTCAATGCTGATAACAGGACCAGAACACTAATAAATATTGAAACACATTACTTATTTCAAGTATGGATAGCTGAAATTGGTGGGTAACTATGAACTATGAACCAAGGTCATCTTTATTGTCATCTCTTCATATAGAAGTATACAGACAGATACTGAGAGACGAAGCTTCAGGTATTCAAAGTGTGCAAAAAGACATAGTGCAAATTGAAATAACAAAACATGACAAAGGACATTGTGCACCAACCCATAATATATAGTGCAGTTTGAGACAAACTAGACAACCAGGCGGACAAGTAGCTGCAATATGACAATATATCAGTGTATGGATATATACATAGTGTATATAGTATATGATATACTATGATAATAATGATAGTAGTGATATAACGATATATATGATAGTATGACTGATGATCATTATAATATTAACAAAGCAGAGTGTGAGGAAGGGAGAGATTAAACTGCAGAGTACAGTACTGTTGTACAGGTTCAAACCCCACTGACTGCTATTGTGAAGACACTTAACCCTGAGTGTCTTCAGGGGGACTGTACCTGTAAACACTGATTGAAAGTCGCTTTGGATAATGGTGTCTGATAAATGTAAATGTAATGTTTTATTAATGCAGGTTATTCATGGGTTTATTCTCACTTTCCGTGGGTGACAGAGCCTGTCCCGGGTCACCCCACCATGTCAGGTGCCTGCCCACTGCAGTTCATGGGGTTGTTAAAATGGGGTTGTCAGGTGTAACAATAGAGCAGCAAACACATCCTCTGCTGTTCAAATTGTATTTTTGACCACTTTCAGGGAAAATTTTAATAGAAAGCATTGCCCGAGCATTATGTGTACTCGACCTGGAGCAAACCGGAAGTGTTAATGCGAATTAAATTTGAACCAATGAACTAACGGCTGAGTCGTGTTTCGTTTTCCTGACGTCACCGCGCTCGACGTCATTTCTTGGAAGTCGCCGCTCTCCGGCTCCGAGTTTCACTGCGGCTGTTCCCTATGCGATCCTCCCTCCGCGAGGGGTCTGCGCCCGCCTCTCTCGCTCGGGATTTGACGGACGGCTCGGCACGTCCCGCCCCCAAACCTCACATCCACCAATTAGAAGCAAGAAGCGCGGAAGGGCGCGGATCCCGGAAAAACAACACGGAGGCGGCCAGAGCGGAGGAGTCGGAAAACCGCCCCGACTCTGACTTCGGTGAGAGCAGCAGGCACCGGAACGCGGGGAGGGTGGACGGAACAGCCTGTGGGGACAGGAGGCTCGGAAGAGAAACGACACGAGGAAGGTGGGCCGCGGCGCTCCGTGGACGCACATGCAATAACACGAGGGTCCTCTGAATTAGTGTCTTTCGGCTGGGACCGTGTCTGCTCGGTTGTGTAACAAAGTAAAGGGGCTCGGTGAGTAGCGGGGACATTTGTATGTGATTCTGTTGGAGAAAATGACCTGTGTTATGTAAGAGCTTTTCAGTAAAACCCAGAAATCCCAAATTGTGCCCCTGTCCTTAGCTGTCAAGATGTTGCTCTATCCCAATGATCTCATCTTCACTGCTCTTCTTGTGCTGTGAGCTGTGGTTAGTTAGTAATTATGTTTCTCAGTATTCGATGCATTATGTGTTATTACACAAAATTGTTGCATGGATAAAAAACGCAAACATTTATATTGTAAATGTTCGATTACATTTGTGTGTGTGTGTGTGTGTGTGTGTGTGTGTGTTCAGCACAAAATGGCTCTCTGGAATAGGATCCAGCAGCTGGAGCCAGTCTATCGCCAGAAGGTGCATGAGCTGTACGACAGAGATGAGTTCCCCATGGAGGTGCGGCACTACCTCGCACCCTGGATAGAGAGCCAGACTTGGTATGTGTGTTACAATTGAAATAGTATATCCTGTGCAGTTTTAGTCTGGATTTTGGAAATTTGTGGATTTTATGAATTGTACATTTTGTACATTTGTGGATTTCCATATCCAAACACCAGGAAATGCTGCATCATAATGTTATAGGACAGGGGAAATGTAATTTAAGCAGGATGGGAATGTAAACAAACGCATCAAATGTTTAAAAAAATTATGCCTTTCATTAGTGTTTCATGTGAAATCTTACTACATTTGCACAAGCTTGTTTAATTATCTGATGAATTATAAGAAATCACACAAAATTGGGAAAATATTTAGCTGCCAGGTGTAAATAAGACCTTTGTATGCATTCAGCCAACCTGTCCTGTGACTCACGGATTATGGCACTGCTGGCACGTACACATAATCTGTCCCCGAAATGTCAATTTATTCACTATACAGGTTGAATCTGCTGGAAAAGTTTAGGCTGTAATGAATGATGGGGGCTGCCATAACTAATTTGTATGCTCATGTCCAATATATTATTTGTGATTAGTTGAATAGATGGTTTAAAGCATAGCATTGTCCTCTAAATTGTTGTTATAGACCACAATGCATAATGGTCCACATCAACCTCTGTAGGGTACAGCTTCTGTGCACTACTTTTTGATGGGGAGAGTGGTTTGTTCGGTGAGTTGTCCTGAGATGCCAAGTTAAATTCTGGTGGAACGTGTTTGAGCAGGATCACTTCAATTATAAAACTCATGGTAGTCCTGGGGTGCCCAAACCATATCAGTGAACATTCATCAAATGCTTCGCTGTGTGATTATGCTGAAAACGTTCAGCCACTTAGTTCTATATTTGTACATGTCAAGTGTATATCAAGGTTTTAATAATAAAAAAACAGTAGACCTGTTTTTAAAGGTCCCATGACATTTTTTTCCTTTTATATAGGTCTTAGTTGTCCCCTAATACTGTATCTGAAGTCTCTTTCTGAAATTCAGCTTTGGTACAGCTTATTTTAGCCAGTCCCCCAATGAGATTTCCCTAGGACGCGCCTTTTCGGTGTGTGTAGATTTAAATGCTGGGGTGAGGGATGAGGAGGAGGGCGGCCTATAGAAGTGCATGGGCGCTCGCGTAAATGACACCATGAACATTTACATTTAGGACATTGTTATCTTGAGCGACTTATAATCAAGCCATGACAGTGGAGCTACTTTTTTAGGGGAGAGGTGCAAAATTCTCTGGGTGGGCAAAGCATTAGAAATTGGAGGTAACCGTTCCCCTTATGATTATAAATGGGGCTGAATTCCATAGACAGGCTAATTTTAATAATGTTAAAATTAATGTTAAATAATTTTCATGTCAAGGAACCTTTACTATGCATTTTTGCATAGTACGGTGCCTTTTTAATATACTGTTCTATGCAAATGATAATAGTAATAATAACTTTCGCATCCTCTGCCCAGATCAGATTCCAAAATGTGATTCTTGTCTACAAAGCCAAAACTGGACCAGCGCCCTACATGAGACCCACACTGCACCTCACTTACTCCTCCTTGGAAGTCCTACCTCCTACAATGAAAACATGCATCTAGATGCTTCTTCGTTCTCTGTTTCAGGGATCATGCAGCACAGGATCAAAACCAGGCAGTGCTCCTCTTTCAGGTCCTCCTGGAGAATCTGGATAACCAATATAGCCGCTTTGTTCAAGAAGGCAGAGAGGAGAGTTTCCTGCTTCAGTGTAATTTCAGGAGATTCAAGCACAACTTCCAGGTAGTAATATGGTTGTTGTTTTTCTCTTTTCCATCTGTCTCTTTCATGTGAGCATGTATTGGATGCTGGATGGTACTTTGGATCAGCTGATATCCAAACACCAGTTATTGGTGTCAGGATAAGAACGGAATTAAGGAAGCTGGATCGCTACATCCCTAGTTACTATGGGGGTTTTGGTCACTATGGTGACACCGTTCCTGAGCACCCAAAATATGGTTTGAGAAAAGAGCTTTACTGTGCCAGTGTCACCCAGCAGACCTATTGTTCCCAACACCAGACCCCTGTCACTGAGGTGCCACTGAGCAAGCATCGTTCCCACACACTGCTCTCCAGGCACCTTTCATGGCTGCCCAGAGGGCACATCTCGTTGTGTGCATTGTGTGCAATCACTTCACTTTCTGTATAATTATGAGGTCAGCAACTAAGAGCTGCACTTCCTGGTGGCCTTTCATTCGAGAGGATTTTGCTGCCTCTGTGGCTCCCTGCACTGTCCACTAAACAGACACCAGTTGACCAGCTTCCTGGTCTCTGCCAATAGTCACTAGACCTGCATCTATAGTATACACAGGAATTCATTTATTGCACAAAATCATTTTATATGAATTTTATTTTCTGATCTGATCAAGTAACTTGAAAATGGAGAAGAATATGAAAAATTTAAGCATTTTAGAAACTGTAGGACATTCTGTAGATAGTACAAAAATATACTTTTTGCTGTATTTATGTGGTTGTTGAAGTGGGATTTTAATGTTCTCAAATTATGTTATGCAGAGGTACCAGGAGGAGCCAACCACACTGGCCTCTATTATCCTGTGGTTCCTCAGAAAGGAGAAAGAGATCCTGGATACTGTAGAGCTTTCGCAGCAGGCAAGTCTTTCACAAGGGACATTGCATTTTTTTTTTTTTTTTTTTACAAAATTCTAACTCTGTGCTCTTCCTGGTGACTATAATACTCACATTTTTCTCTTTTGTTCATCAGGTACAGACTCTACAGGTACAGCAGACCAGCATGGACACAGACCATCAAAGGAATTTACAGAGGAGGGTGGAGGATATTCAGAACAAAGTACAGGTGTGGAGTGTGTGTGTGTGTGTGTGTGTGTGTGCATTACTTTGCGTTTACAGCATTTATCAGACACCCTTATGCAGAGCGACTTACAATCAGTAGTTACAGGGACAGTCCCCCCCTGGAGCAACTTAGGGTTGAGTGTCTTGCTCAGGGACACAGTGGTAAGTGGGATTTGAACCTGGGTTTTCTGGTTCATAGGCGAGTGTGTTACCCACTAGGCTACTACCGCTACTACCTAATACCGCATGAATACAGTATGTATTGTATTTTGTACACACTTTTGTAGACAGTAAGTAAGTAAGTAAGTAAGTATAGCTTTATTGTCATCCCATCCATATACATAGTACACAGTGTGACGAATTATTGTCATAAATGCAACACAGTAGCACAGCAGCAAACAAATGAACAATAAGGATAAAACGGGGGTTCACCTTCTTCAGCTGACAGAGAAAATGCAGGCGCTGCTGGGATCTTTTTATCAGGAAAATGGGGTTGTTGGTCCAGGAGAATATAATCTGTATAAAATGAACTCCATGGAACTTGGAGCTTCTTGCTCTTTCCACCAGTCTTCCGTAATGAGCTCTTTTGTCTTGTGTGCATCTGGGACATCTACATTCACCAGGTATCTGGAGAGAAAGCACCACAAAATGTAATATAACTAACTACAAGATCGCTGACTAGCTCTGAATTTGGTCTTGGTCCCCCCCGGTCTTAGCAGTGTCTTTTACTGTCACACTATTACGAACGTCCTAACTGGCTGGGGAACTGCAGACAGTTTCTTTCCACAACACAAAAAGCCCTGAAATCACATCCTCTGCATGTAAATTACAGCTGATTATCTATGCCAGAATATGATTGGGCTCATTTGACTCAGGCTCGGGCTTATATAAGCCCTAAGAAATGCTTCCAGGGTTGTCAAAAGTTTAGTTTAGTAGTAAAATGTGTAAGAACCCTGACTGTAGAGATGATAGCATCATAAACAGCATTATCATCGGTACACAGGTGGGGGGAAATGTAAAGTAAGAATGCTTTCAGAAAAAAAAAACAAATGCAAAGTGAGCATACATAAGGAACTTCTAAATAAAATCATTATCTGGTAACTACCGATTTCCTACGCAAAATCTTTTAGCTACACTTGCACAAAGGGATTATATCAGGTGTATATACTTGCAATAAGTCAAAGTATTTAAAAATAATTATATAAACAGTACAGACCAAAAGTTTGGACACACCTTCTCATTAAATGTGTTTTCTTTATTTTCATGACCATTTACATTGGTAGATTCTCACTGAAGGCATCAAAACATTGAATAAACACACGTTGAGTTGTTTTCTTAACAAAAAGTGGAGACCTGGCCTCCACATCGGATCTGAACCCAATTGAGATGGTTTGGGGTGAGCTGGATCGCAGTGTGAAGGCAAAGAGGCCAACAAGTGCTAAGCACCTCTGGGAACTCCTTCAAGACTGATTCTCTCGATGAGCCTCAAGAGGTCGTCACCTGATGCCTTCAGTGAGAATCTACCAATGTAAATGTTCATAAAAATAAAGAAAACACATTGAATGAGAAGATGTGTCCAAACATTTGGCCTGTACTGTGTGTGTCTGTGTGTGTGTTTATGTATATAGCAAAAGGCAGTTTGTTTGTTGACTGCCTGGAAAACAGAACAATAATGATGGTCTGCAGGCAAGAGTGAATCATAGTGGAGGTTACTTGCAAGTTTGTGGCTGCATTTGTGCAAATGCATTTGGAGATTTGGTCAGGTAGGCATATTATTGGCCCAAAATTGATTCTGCAGAGGGTAACGACATCAAACATACTTCACTGATGTAAACAACATTGAACCTGTCTGGGATTACAACCTGGAACATTTGAGGAGGCTTACAGGCAAATGAGATCTGTGGTCAGCCTACCAACAGAGTTCCTTCAAAAAACTGTCCGCAAGCATGGTGGTTTTATTCTATTCATTCAGTTATTATTATTTTTTTATTTGATAAAAAAATTATTAACACTTTTTTGTTTTTGATAGCATTCTTAGTTTTATAGCATTTTTTCACTTTTATATAGTATTGTATGTTTAGTGTGTTATGTATCTTTATTATATATTTTGAAAGTATAATTTATTTTATTAATATTCATTCATTAGTGTTATTTAAATGCTCATAATCACAATATTAATCAATGCATTTTACCACTTTAGTTTAGAATAAGCAAAGACCAAGTAGCCATGTGTTTGCATGTTAACTATACAGATAACTATTCTACTAGATTATCAGCGTGATCTGATTGGTTGCTTTGCTGATGGGCAGGTAATGGATCACACGATAAAATGTTTAGAGGAGCAGCAGGATGAATTTGACTTTAAATACCAAACACATCAGATGGAGGGTAAGTGCACCTGCACATATACACTTCCACCAAGATCTTTCTCCACTAGGTTTCCGTCACACCACAACTGCTCTGCATCTATCTAGGAACCATCCACGAGGCAGACAAAATCCTGCAGCAGATGCTCAACCGACTAGATCACTCTCGCAAGGTCAGTGACTGAGGGCCCTGTTTCAGTATATTCCATGTCATGCATGTTCATTTAAATTGATTTGTATTTTCATGTGTAACAGATGAAGTGCATAGACTTTTGAGAAGCATGTCTTTTCTAAGTAAAAAAAAAAACAGTCAATTTAGGAAATTTCCACCTGGAATAACTAAAATTCATAAATAACTAAAATAAATTATATACACTATGAAATACATGATATTACTTTGATAATAATATAAACCAGATCTACTCAATAACTTTGTTACAACTTTGGTTTCTCAGGGTGGGGGTAAACCTGATCTGGGCTGTTTGATTTCAGAACTGTAAGAAAATCTATTATTTGTGTTTATTTTAAGCATGTACAGTTGTCTCAGAATGTCCAACAGGTGTAATGGCAGGTTTGGTAAAAAAAAAAAAAAAAAGCAGTGTTTATGTTTGGAGGTACTGGACAGTGCAGAATAGCTTTTGTCTAGTGTCATGGTCCACAGTGTACATCCATTTTGATAATATTGGTCCATTTGTAGATCTCTCTAGCTTCAGTAGTTATGAGCTCTGGTACATTTCATGCTGTTACGTCTCAGATGTAGCTCAGTGCCTGCAACCAGGATCTAGAGTAGCTCGGAGAGAGATGGATTAGACTCAGGTGGTTGGAAGTGAGTGGTTATGGTAAATGCCTCTGATTGCAACAATGGCAGGGGGTCTATCTAGGACAGCCTATGGGGAAATGATCATCTTAAACATATTGCTTAAGTGATAGTCAAAGGACAGATCACTGTCAGTTGTGATTCCCAAGTCTTTGTACATACAGTGGGTTGCAAAAGTATTTGGCCCCCTTGAACTTTTCCACATTTTGTCACATTACAGCCACAAACATGAATCTATTTAATTGGAATTCCACATGAAAGTGGTGTACACTTGAGAAGTGGAACAAAATCATACATGATTCCAAACATTGTTTACAAATAAATAACTGAAAAGTTGGGTGCGCGTAATTATTCAGCCTACTTTGGTCTGAGTTAGGTCAGTTGCCCATAGGCATTGCCTGATGAGTGCTAATGCCTAATGGTGCACCTGTGTGGAATGTCAATACAAATACATCTGCTCTGTGACGGTCTCAGAGGTTTTTTAAGAGCAACAACACCATGAGGACCAAAGAACAAGGGATCATTCAGAATTGGAAGGAGTATGGCACAATTGTAATCTACCAAGACAAGGCCATCCACCTAAACTCACAGGCCGAACAAGGACAGCGCTGATCAGAAATGCAGCCAAGAGGTCCATGGTGACTCTGAAAGAGCTGCGGAGATCTACAGCTCAGTTGGGGGAATCGGTCCTTAAGACAACTATTAGTCGTGCAATGCACAAAGTTGGCCTTTATGGAAGAGTGGCAAGAAGAAAGTCATTGTTAAAAGAAAACCATAAGAAGTCCCATTTGCAGTTTGCCACAAGCCATGTGGGGGACACAGC
Source organism: Denticeps clupeoides (assembly GCF_900700375.1). Taxonomy (NCBI): domain Eukaryota; kingdom Metazoa; phylum Chordata; class Actinopteri; order Clupeiformes; family Denticipitidae; genus Denticeps; species Denticeps clupeoides. The sequence goes on from NC_041708.1 coordinate 17,041,791, forward strand.
AAACATGTGGAAGAAGGTGCTCTGGTCAGATGAGACCAAAATGGAACTTTTTAGCAAAAATGCAAAATGCTATGTGTGGTGGAAAAAAACTAACACCGCATGTCACTCTGAACACACCATCCCCACTGTCAAATATGTTGGTGGCAGCATCATGCTCTGGGGGTGCTTCTCTCTTTGTCAGGGACAGGGATGCTGGGAAGATGGATGGAGCCAAATACAAGGCAATCTTGGAAGAAAACCTCTTGGAGTCTGCAAAAGACTTGATGTCCACCTTCCAGCAGGACAATGACCCTAAACATAAAGCCAGGGCAACAATGGAATGGTTTAAAACAAAACATATCCATGTGTTAGAATGGCCAAGTCAAAGTCCAGATCTAAATCTAATCGAGAATCTGTGGCAGGATCTGAAAAAACTACTCTTCACAAACTAATCTGAATGAGCAGGAGCTGTTTTACAAAGAAGAATGGGCAAGAATTTCACTCTCTAGATGTGCAAAGCTGGTAGAGACATACCCTAAAAGACTGGCAGCTGTAATTGCAGCAAAAGATGGTTCTACAAAGTATTGACTCAGGCCTTTCAATTCATGCTTGTTTGTGACTGTGTAATGTCCACATGTAGTTGTGTTACAGAATGGGGCAGTTTTGTATTGAACCACTCAAAAAGCTACAAGTTATGTATAATAACTCATTCCAATTATTGTTAAATGCATATTTAGGCCCTCTCTTTGTCTTTCTCCAGTCCCTGCTTCTGGCTCTGAGGGAACTGTTGACTTTAGTAGAAGAAGTAACATCCTTGTTCGTTGAGGAGGAGCTTGTGGGATGGAGCCGTAGACAGCAGAAGGCGTGTATTGGTGCACCAGAAGACACAAGCTTACTCGTATTGGAGGAATGGTAACAAATTCAACCAACCCACTCACTCGCACGCATGCACACACGTACACACACACACACACACACACACACACACTCAGTCGGGGCTCGTATATTGTTCTCAGTCACATAGCGAAATGCTTCTTTCTTGATCTCACAAGCACCACTGGACTGGAGGACCCAGACACAAAGTAAAGTTTATTCACTTTCCACCCCAACAGCTCACAAATGGAAAGTTAATGGGATGACATGCATCCTTTTGTCAACTATGCAAACCTTTTTGTAATTTTGTTAATATTGGCAATGGTGAGAAGTGTTATTGCTGGGTTTGATTAAGAATAGGCCATCCAATTAGGGTAAATGTTATGTTTTTAAGTATTTTGTTTTAGTTTTTATTCCCCCTCTTATGGATTGCCACTTTGTCGTGATCTGGGGGTTTGTGTGCCTCAGTGACCCTAAACTCAACCTTCAGGTGGGACACCAAAATTGGACAGGTCTTAGAGTAGAGGCCTGACAAAGTGCAATCCAGTAACATGACAAAAACAGTTATCCAGAGCACCCCCATCCCACCTCACCCATTTCCTGCCTCTGTCGCCATATGCGCCTCCTTCACATTTCTGTCTGCCCCCTCATATATGCCTGTCTAAAACCGGCCCTGATGGTGCCATGACTGGAAAATGATGGTGGGTTTGGAGTGTCATTCTGAATGCTGCTGCTGCATTTGTGGCATTGTGTAGTATGCACATATTGATTCTGTAATATTTGTCACGCAGGAACCCTTATTGTATGAACTGCAGTTTCTTCCATTCCAATCTGAGGTCCTCTGTATGCATGTGCTGTAAAGAGAGGATATAGGATGAGTTGTGCTTATACACGACACAGTTATTCACTTTATTTGTATACCACTTTTAATACAAATATAATATAATGTTATACAAGTGCTTTCTGTAATAAAACAAACTAAACAAGAAATTTTAGTAAACAACAACAGGAACTGAGGAAATGCTTTCATCACCAGAGGCAGTAGTGGGAATATATACTACTCACAATAAGTTAGGGATATTGTCATTTACATGAGTGCTTTTCCAATTTTCTCTGAATTTTAATGAAATAAGTAAAAGGTCTCTTTGAAATTACTAATAATGCATCAGAAGAAACACCATTTTCATTAGTTTAATATTTATTACCATCTCATGAATGGGCCTGCAACCTTGTGGCAGTTGCATAACGATGTCTGAGTGCATAGGTCCTTAGGTACTTGTCATCATTGCGGTCTGACACTCCTGGGTCTGTCATGAACTCTGCCAGCAGTTGTGTGTCTTTTGGTATTGGCCCTAATATAAGGCACACCTATACACAATGAGACCATGGAAAACACAAAATGATGTGTGATTACCCCAATACAATTGCCTCCCTATCCCAAACATGTCTGAAGTGAAGTATGACATCCACTAAGTCTCTCACAATATCGCTAACTTTTGTGAGTAGTGTATTACAAAAGATTAAAATTTTGTCGGGCTCATAGGATATAAGCAACTTGCTTAAAGCAAGTCTGATAAAAAAAGAAACCCTGTAGTAACAGTTACTGTGTTTTTTGTGTTAGGATGACTGCTTTAGCTCAGGCACTCTTCCAGGTGAAGAGTTTTCTAATGAAACTGGATGAATTGTCTGGGAAGGTGACTTATGAAAAGGACCCAGTTCTCGCCCATAATCTCTATCTGAAGCAACGCACTGACAATCTCCTCACCAGACTTCTGAAGAGGTAGGCACTCAACTTTATTGCAATTATACCCTATATTATTGGCTTACCATTGGCTGTGGTATGGTCCCACTTTGGGGTCTTGCATGTACAGTCTTGGCCAGTGTTTTATATCTTTTTGTCTGTTGTTTCTGTGGTATATTGAAGTATAATTACAAGCATTTTATAAATTTCAGAGGCTTTTATTGACAATTACATCAAGTTTATGCAAATAGTCAATATTTGCGTTGTTGGGCCTTTTTCAAAATTCCTGCAATTTGCCCTGGCATGCTGTCAATCTTCTAGGCCAAACTGATTGCAACCCATTCTTTCATAATCCATACTTGGAGTTTGTCAGAATTTGTGGGACTTTGTTTGTCTACTTGTCTCTTGAGGATTGACCACAAGTTTTCAATTGGATTAAGGTCCAGGGAGTTTCCTAGCCATGGACCCAAAATTGCAATGTTTTTTTCCCTGAGCCACTTTATCACTTTGACCTTATGGCATGGTGCTCAATCATGCCGGAAAAGGCATTGTTCTTCATGAACTGTTCTTGGATGTTTGGGAGAAGTTGCTGTCGGAGGATGTTTTTTATTCATGGCTGTGTTCCGTGGCAAAATTGTGAATGAGCCCACTCCCTAGGATGAGAAGCAGCCTGACACAGGAATGGTCTCAGAATGCTTTACTGTTGGCATGAGACAGGACTGATGGTAGCGTACCCCTTTCTTTCTCCAGACAATACTTTTTCCAGTCCTCAGTAGTCCAATCCCTGTACTTTTGCAGAATATCAGTCAGTCCTTGAGAAGTGGCTTCTTCACTGCCCTTCTTGACACCAGGCCATCCTCCTGTCACGTTCCCGACTAAGGGGGAAGGAATGTGGACAATGTGAACATGGTGGATAGGGACAAGGAGGGATACACGGGCCAAAACTAAGTGCACAAAAGTGTGTTTATTTACAGTGCGGTATGTGATATTTACAACAAAATCAAGTAGTGCTATGTACATGACCATAAACCCCTCAACCAAATCCACACAACTATATACACACTAACAGAGGGGGAATCCATGCAGATTAGCCACCAGGCCGTGAGCGGAGCCAGCAATCAGACACACACCTGAAAAGGAAAGGAAAAACTCACACACAAACACACAAAAGGCAAACAATTCCCCTTTTATTACTCCCTGGTGCAAAGCACCCAGGGATGTAACACTCCAAAAGTCGTCGACTTTTTTTTTTTTTTTTAAGTGCAGATGCACTTACACCTGCCTGCTGCCATTCCTGAGCAAGCTCTGCACTGGTGGCACCTCAATCCTGCAGCTGAAACATCTTTAGGAGGATCACTGAAATGATCTCAGCAGGTCCTTTTGTGGAAGGGCTGCAATGCAGTTCATTTTCATCATTGCAAAGAGGAGCTCTGCCTTTCATCACTCTTCATAACATTCTGGAGTATATGCAAATTGCCATAATAAAAACACAAACTTTGTGTAAATTTGTATTGACTGTAGATGTAGGCTGAGGTTAATTGTTTCTTGGGGTGTGTGTGTATTTTGTGTTTCAGTGCATTTGTTGTGGAGTCTCAACCCACTATGCCTCAGGGTAAAGGTCCACTTGTTCTGCGAACCGGTATTCAGTTTTCAGTCAAAACAAGGTCAGTAAAATCCAAATGAAAGTGCTATAATCTTTTCAACCTTTGGTGAATATTAGAAAATTGTTCGGAATGTTCAGTGCTGTTGCAGGCAGCCTGACCTTTTTTTATTGTAAACATTTTCGATCAAATTCTCTACCTTTAGTACAAAATAGTTACTGTTGTGGTTAAAGAAGTGCATTTTCAAAAACACAATTTTATGCAAAACACTTAAAATCTATGTAACGACCTAAAGTTCCTACTAGTTACATTATTATTACATTAGGACAGTCATTGCAAATTTGAATTTGATGGACCTCATTCTATAATAATAATTAAATGTTTAACCTTTGATTTTTATTTTTTGCACATCAATGAAGACGTTACGTGCATTTAAAATTTTACATTTAAATTTACGTTTAACTGTATGTTTTATTCTTCACTTCACCTCTCTGTCTCACACACAGACTACTTGTGAAAATCCCAGAGCTCAACCATGAAATGAAAGTGACAGTGACTGTTGACAAGTAGGTGAAGTGTCCTTTTATTCTTTCAGTCTATAGGGTAGATATTAGGGCACCACAGCCCTCTTTTGTTCAATTCAGATGTGCTTTTGGGTGGTAGTAGCCTTACTACCATTGTGTCCCCGAGCAAGACACTTAACCCAAAGTTGCTGCAGGGGGACTGTCCCTGTAACTACTGAGTGTAAGTCGCTCTGGATAAGGGTGTCTGATAAATGCTGTAAATGTAAATGCTTTTCTGTCCTCATAACGGTGATTGGATGCAATAGTGAGTGTATTTGTGCATGACATACATGTACACAGTTTCTGCTTTACCCAAACACAAGTGAATATCTGTGAATATACTGTCATTGTGGCCATTGATGAGTAGTTTTTCTTTTATGATTGCACGCTGAACCCCGATATTTATGCTTGGCCATTGTATAACATCCTTTACCTTCTCCTCATCTTTATGTATATATATATGTATCCTGCACCCGAGTGGTGTATGTGTTGAATAATTCAGTGTATGTGATATGTGTGTATTTCAGGGAAGCACCTCAGTTTAAAGGGTAAGTTTATGTCCAAACATCAGCATGGTGTCACCCTGAAGATTCCCCTGCACCATCTCTTACCCACTCTCCTCCTTGTCTGTCTCTGTGTGTGTAGATATAGGAGGTTTAATATTTTAGGAACAAACACTAAAGCCCTGAATATGACTGAAAGCATGAATGGAGGCTTTGTGGCTGACTTCAGACATCTGGTGAGTGCAAATAAAATAAATATTCACCCCTTTTGCCTCTTTGTTCGTGAAGCATAAATGGTGACATGATGTTGATTTGCAGTTTAGAAAGTATTTTAAAGAAATAAAACTTGATTGTATTCATGATATGCCATACTCTGTAGAATCTGTGATTTCTCATTGAGAGGTTACTGGTAAGGAGGTTCAGGATATCTGTCAGTACACAGAGTTTCAACCTGTCATATTGTCACATGGCAAAAAAATTATCTCATCACATTATAATTCTGAGGTGCATGGTGTCTTCTCTGAACCTCGGGGGCAGTGGTGGCCTAGCAGTTAAGGAAGCGCCCCCGTAATCAGAAGGTTGCCAAGGTGCAACTGAGCAAAGCACCATCCCCACACACTGCTCCCCGGGCGCCTGTAATGGCTGCCCACTGATCACCAAGAGTGATGGGTTAAAAGCAGAGGACACATTTCACTGTGTGCACCAAGTGCTGTGCTGCTGTGTATCACAATGACAATCACTTCACTTTCAAACACACACCCAGAAAACTTGTTTATGTTTCAGACCCTAAGGGAAAAGAAGTTTGGAGCAGGAGGGAGAAGCTCAACTGATGTGAGTTTTTATGAAAACGTCAACAGGCTTTTCAAAAAGGACCCATGTGCTGTTACAAGGGCTGTTTGAAATGGCTGTTAATCTTAGGCCCAAAATGATGTCCTTGATTAATAATTATATGTTTGTGTGTATGTGCGTGCACAGCTCTCTTTGAGTGTGACTGAGGAACTTCACATCATCAACTTTGAGACAGAATTTAAGCTGCATGACTTGTCAGTCAAGTTGGAGGTGGGCCTATTTTCTGTTATCTGATTGGTGAAAAACTTTGTTCATTGGCATCTTCTGATTCCTGCGTTTTGAAGTTGTTCTTCAATACTGTGAGAACATGTTTAAAGATGTGAACACACTCGTTCAATTTCTGCACATAAAGACTAGAAATATGTTCAGACATTAGCTGAATCATGCAAAAACACATTTTTGTGCATAAATATGTCTTTTTGCCAGACCTGTTCACTTCCGGTTGTGATCATCTCCAACTCCAGTCAGCAACAGAGTGCATGGGCCTCTGTTCTCTGGTTCAACATGCTCTGCAATGATGCCAAAGTGAGTTAGCATGTATGTGTGTTCTTAAGCATGTTTATAGCAGTTATTATTGGTATAACAGTTATTATTGGTGAATGGTGGGTATGTATTTGTGGTGATGTATTTACATGTGTGTGTGTGTGTGTGTGTGTGTAGAATGTTCTGTTTTTTGCAGGCAGTGTGCAAGCACCCTGGTCCCAGCTAGCGGAGATGCTGAGTTGGCAGTTCCTGTCTGTTGCAGGCCGTGGCCTTGATGCAGATCAGTTGGACATGATTGCCAACAAACTCTTCGGTAAGAGCACAGTAAATATCACCATGTTTGACCAGCTCTTTACTCAGTAAAAGGTTGAAACTTCTGGTTTACGGGGGACCGAGGTCTGGTTTTGTTCTCCTCTGCTGCCTAGTTACTCCTGGATTGCTGGGCTGTGTGTGAACTGGGAATTAGTATTTGTCTGTTCTGTGTTTCTCTCATTTGACAGGTAAACAGCAGAGTTTTGAAAGCTGCTATCTCTCTTGGCCTAAATTCAACAAGGTGTGTGTGTCTGTGCTCACAATTGTGATCATTTGTGGTCATTCACACATTTCCACAAGAAAATTCATAAGACTCTGCGTAGATGTATGGCCGGTACGCAACATTTTGTTTGTGTGCACAGGAAAGTGTTGCTGAGAATAATTTCACTTTCTGGGTGTGGTTTGATGGAATCCTAGGCCTGGTGAAGACTTTCTTAGCCGAAATATGGAAAGACGGGTAGGTGTGTGATTTGTGTGTCGTTAACCATGAAGTACTAAAATGTTCTTTACATTTTTGCTTATTACTATAAATTATTTGCTGTATAGCAGCTTGGGTAGGGTGGGGGGGTGTTGCGTTATGTCTCTTTTATTGTTTATCATCTCATGTCCAAGAATATGTGTTTTTGGCTGTTATATAGGTAAACAAGTGTGAGTTCATAAATTGTTGTGTTTCTCCTGCATTTTCAGCTCTGTGATAGGTTTTGTTAGTAAGGCGAGGGAGAAAAGTTTGCTGAAGAGAAAGCAGGATGGGACATTTCTGGTCCGATTCAGCGAGAGCTTTAAAGATGGAGGCGTGACTTTCAGTTGGGCTGAGACTGATGCAAACGGTCTGTACTCTCTCACACACACACACACACACACACACACACACAGAGAGACAGACCTGAGTGAATGATGAAGACAACTTCTTGATGGTTCAGATTGCACTGTGGTGCTCACTATAGACATAATGACAGTAACTAGCGTGAGGACTAAATACTTAAAAAAAAATAAAAACCTTACTCAATCTTATCTGAATCAAAGAGCAAAATACAGAAGACACCAGGTGAGTAGGACAACAGTTCAACAGTTCAAGTGTCACAATATGGCTTCTAAATCAAATAATTTTTATAATTATTTATAAAAATCCGCAACATTACTGCTGGAAATGTTACCACAGAAAATTCATACTGATCAATGTAGGAGAAAATGGATCTGTTGGCTATAGTGTAAAGAAAGCCCTGCAGAGGCTACAGGGTCCCTGAGATTATCTTGTACAAGACAACATCTCCTGTAACAAGACTTCATTTACCCTTACCCTTAATCCACAAGTCCAGATGGTGGTAGTAGCCTAGTGGGTAACACAGTCGCCTATGAACCAGAAGACCCAGGTTCAAATCCCACTTACTACCATTGTGTCCCTGAGCAAGACACTTAACCCTAAATTGCTCCAGGGGGACTGTCCCTGTACTGATTGTAAGTCGATCTGGAAAAGTGCGTCTGGTAAATGCTGTAAATGTAAATGTAGATACAAATTTCTTCAAAGCTTGTCAATTACAATGTGCAGTTGAATTTGAAAAGTCAACAAAAGTGCTTCGGGGTGATTATGGTACAAGGACAACATCATAAGGGGTGTCCGTAGCATTGAACACACTACCGATGTGTTCAAGGGTATTGACCACATTTTGTAACGATATGTAATGTTTCTACATTATATTAATATCAAATTGTCATCCCACAGGAAGAGTTCGTGTTCGCAGCGTCCAGCCCTTTACTCGAACAGACCTGACTCAGATCCCCTTTGTTGAAATCATCAGAAACTTCCAAATCTTGGAGGTGGGGAATGTTCCAGAAAACCCATTGCGATTTCTCTACCCTGGCATTCCCAAAGATTCTGCATTTGGAAAATACTACACTGAAAAGAGTGGAGGTGTGTCTGTGTTTCTGTGATTAAATTGCCTGAAAGGATTTCATTTGTATGTTTAACTTAATGAAATGTTTGTGTGTTTAACTTAATGAAATTCAGTAATTACAGCAGATTTAAATAAAAAGTATTTTGTTTGATGAATTGAAGTATTAAATTAAAAATGCTGAGAAGATTGTAGCTGTGATTTATTGTAATGCTCATTGTATGTTCTTGTGGTTTTTTTTTTGCAGAACAGAGTCCTTATTTTAAGTACATCAAAACCAAGTTGATGTTTGTGTCTAAAGAGTAAGTAATGCACATGTTAATTGAGTCGAATTGGTGTGTTGCGACATTGTTTATCTTGTTACAGCTTGTGGGGTATTGTGTCCTTTTTGCTAATGTGTTGAAAGGAGATGAAATGGGTATCTAAGGATTTGAACAACCAGGGCTTGACAGATGGACATAGCATCTCCAGCACTATGGCATGATCAGGACCTACCAAAAATGGATTCGGTTGGTTATCCGGTGAACTGGCAACAGGGTCATGAGGGACTAAGGCTCACTGAAACATGTGGCGAGTGTTGTCCAGTCCAGTAAAAGGGCTGAAGTTTTTTCAAATAAAGATCATGCCAGTTCAGATAGAAAGGTGCGTCACAGTTTGTCATGTATGGGGCTGTATAGCTGCACAGCAGTCAGCTGTCCATCACCAAAAGCTCCCACAATGGCCAGATGAGCATCAGAAATATACTACAGGTAGATGCGATATGATGTTTTGGGCAGTGTTCTGCTGAGAAAACTCAGCCTTTGTATAGCTTAAATTGTTAACAATGGATTGATGTCATGTTAGATGTGATTTGTGTAGGGATTGGGCTTTTAGATTTTTTGGCTCTGCTAGACATGTGAGCAAGACACTTTGTCAGCAAGTCGGAAATGGCACTGTCTGGCTATATCAGGGCCCAGTAACAGTCACTGTGATCTACACCAAGCAATACTCAAGGAAAGCAGGGAAATTGTCAAAAGATCTCAGCTGCCCCAGTTTCGTACCTTTTCGAGCTGCTGTATGAAAGTGAAGTGATTGTCATTGTGAAACACTGCAGCACAGCACACGGTGCACACAACAAAATGTGTCCTCTGTTTTTAACCCATCACCCTTAATGAGCTGTATATGCTGATTCAATAAAATTCTGTACATAGAAAATATGGGATGATATACATTTTTTATGTTTTGAAAAGAAGTTTGAAAAGAGGGCCCACTGTATTTTTATAGAGATCCTCTTTTTTTCTGAATTTTCTGAATACTTGTGCATTGAGTTTTGTGTAGTTGTTCACTTGTGAACAGTCGTGTAGTTGTCAGAGGCGGGGCTGTGTGTTCAGTTGTTTAGTAACTGTGTGTTGTGATAGGAGTGGGACTGCAGGCCTGTTTGAGGGTGAGATCTCACATCCAATGAATGATCCCTGTATGCTGCAGAATCTTGAGGCCACCGGTGAGTCCTGCCCAATCACAGACATGGCATGTGATTCAAGCCTTGCAAGCTTCTGCCACACAGAATGGATTTCTGGGTTTTAATGCATGTAATGTGGCGTGATGGGGGGGGGGGTTTATTCTCTTTCTGTCTGTACATCAGATCCTAACAAAATGTGAAATGCAGCTTTACATTGCAACTGAAAGCTACACATGAGCAACCACTCATGAAAAAATCATCCTGCACTTTTCTCAAAATGGTTGCACTATGTCATCTCATATTTAGAAGTAGGGTTACCTGAGCAAGACACTTGAGCTTCTCCAGTGGGACTGTCCCAGTAAGGGCATGTTATAAATGCCACAAATGTAAACAATTCATCCAGTATATCTTTCAGGCAGTTCTTTTGCACTGTTTCACAATGCACTCAAGTGGTGAGCATGTGAAGTGAGCACATTTGAATAATTTTTTACTGTTAACTCTGTAGGAAAACGATAATTGCTAATATAGTCTCTGTAAAATTGTACTGCTCTCTCTCTTTATCTGTCTGTCCTTAGTCCAAACTCCTTTCCCTGAAGATGTGATGTTGAATGATAGACCATTGCCGAGCCCACTGGATTTGGGGCTCTGTTTGGATGAGACAGAAACAGACCAGGACATCCTTAATGATGGCGCTTTCTCAGATTTCCTCCTCAACCCTTCATTTCCACTCACCCCTGATTCTCTGGGTCCACCGGAGCTCACCTTGAATTTTTAGAATAGTGTTGCTGAAGAATGATACTTCTTTTTTTATTCAATTCTGTGTTTATTCATTTGACTCTTCCTCAACTGTTCTAAAAAGTTATCAATAACATATTTTGCATTTCTGGAAAGCCTTTGTTCTTTGTTCTCTAATGATATATCATAGAAAAACATCTCTGTGAATAACCGTTTGTTTTTTAATAAAGCTTTTTCCTTGTGGTCACTCCATTGTTTTTGTGTTTGTTTTGCCCATTTTACCTTCTTCTGAGATCCTACTCTACCCAAGTAAAAAGATGTATTACTGTGTAATAGACTGTGGCCTCTGCTTGATTCTTTCATTCAGAAGCTTTTGATGATGGAACCTAGCAGGGTTCACCATTTCCTTAAGCTTTTCACTGAAGCAGGGGTTCACTCACTCACTTACATTCTATCACAACATGTTCCTAAGCAAGGACATGGCTGCCAGAGCCTGTCCCAGGACTCACATTCTCACGTGCACAAAAAATTATGAGTCCTTATGTTATGGTACCTACTAGGGCTTTTTTTGTGCTCACCTCTGGACATCAGGAAACATGTCCAGATGCAGGCACTGAGTGTCTGCAAGAGTGTTACTCTCATGTTTGACGACATCAGCAGCAGTATTTCTCCATTTGTAAACCAGGTAATAGATGCCATCTGACCTCTACAACTAATACAGAATGGCTGGTTTTCAAAATTGATAATACTGATGCTGGCCTACAAAGCCAAAGCTATCCTGCCTCACACTGAACCTCGCCCTCTCCGACCCTCCAGTACGGCTCGTCTGGTCCCTCCACTGCTGAAGGTATGAGGGGTGCACTCATCTAGACTCATCTCTGTCTTGGCCCCCAGGTGGTGGAATGAACTCCCTCGAGGTCAGTATTTTCAAACGGAAGCTTAAGACCTTTCTCTTTAGAGAATATTTTGTAAACTTCTTCCTTGTAATCTGACCCATCTAAGAAAAACTACAATGGACTGAATTGAATGATTGTATTAATAGTTGGAGTGCTAGAAAACCACAACTGATTACTTGACTGATGATAACATGAAAGCATGTGTAAGTTGATATGGATAAGGGCGGCTGCCAAATGCCACAAATGTAAATAGGCACACAAAGGATCTTCTGAATCAACCCTAAGTCTGCAGGACAAATGTCCTGACTCATTGAGTGATAGATGTTTTTTTTTTTTACCTGAATGGGGAAATCAGTATTCATGCTACTTGGTACGGAGTGTGATCACATCGGCACCTCCCTGCTTAAATATGCTATGTTGTGTGTGCTCTGGAGGGGCTCTGGAAGCTGCAGATTGGATTGGTCATAAATGAGTAGGAACAGCATGTTCCTACTCATGACGGAATTTCCTTATTCTTTTAGTTACTAAATAATGTAGGGAAGTCTTGTGAAAGGGCAATTGTGAAATGAATTTCCTTTATATCATTTCTTGGGTGACTTGTAAAATACCAATATGTCTACATACCAAAACGTAGGTAGCACTGTGAGGAAGTGAGAGATCTGTTTGAGGTTTAGTGAAAGTGGAAATTGCACTGTTTGTGTGTTTTTCTAACCTTGTGACCCATCAAGGCTACTAATGTAGATTATACGATTATAGCGATGTCAATTTAGCAATAGTATGGTATTTAAAATACATTTACTTATTTGAATACAACTTTTAACAATACAAAATAAATCTGTTTCACATGCTCAGATGAAGGTGTAGATGACAGTGAATATAATAAAATAATATTCTTGCTGCCAGTTACTAGCTGTAAGTGATGCGACTGCTTACAATAATGTGTTTCTTCTTCATGCACTCAAATGCAGTTGTGAAGGATAGTCAATATGAAATAATATTCATGTCTATATTTTATTCTTGATTATGCGGACTTGCAAAAAGTAATTGACATGGACAAGCAGACGTATTTCAAAAGAAAACTTAATGACACGTTTATATTTATTCTAATATATGACTTCTTGTATAAAATACATTACTAAAAACATTTATGGCAGTGTAGTCGATACTACTTAACCCTGGTCAAGAGATATTACCCATAATGCATGTCAGGGCTTGTTCACTACTGTAAGGTTCAGCGTCATCAGGATTTACATAAATAGGTAAAATAATTTAAAAAAAAAAACTTGATCTGTAACAAGGTCTGTGTTTCATACAAGGTCATGTTATATGTGACCAAAATAATAGTGCCCTAAGGGTTAGAGCAAATCATCTATGTTAACATAATAAGGAATACTTCTGTGGGAATACAGCTCCAAGGGTGAAGAGTGTTTTTGTGGTAAAATGTGGCCAATTCTGTCCTGGGGACCAGTCATGTCAGCCTGCATACACGACCGTCCCAAACCAAAGTGGATGGGGAGGGGCACACAGCACTGGAATCAGACCGATTTGGATTGGTGCTGGGGCGAGGCTCCGCAGCACACAGTTTGAGAAACACTGTGCTAAATTAGATTTTTGTGAGTGTGTGTGCATTAGTGGTGTTTTGTTAATGGAGATATCGCTCTGTAGACCAGGTCTCTGTAGGCCTGGTTGAACTGCCGGTTCATAGCTGTGTACAGGACCGGGTTAATGCAGCTGTTGAGCCAGGTAAGGTTTGCACAGAGCATGTGCAGTGCCTGGGGTGCATGGCCTTTTCTGTCTGCCATGTTAAGAAGCAGGAAAGGTGTGAAGCTTCCCACAAAACACATGAAGACAGTGAAGCACATGCGAGTGACGCGCTTGAACTCCCCATCTGCCACTGGAGACGAAGTTGGAGCTGGAGCAGGAACCACTGTCTCTGGTAATGTTGTCTTCTTTTCCAGGCGACTACATGACTCAACCTTAACTGTGCCGGGGTTTGGCTCAGGCTCCCCACCCAACTTGTCAGCCTCAGGATTATTCTGGCTGATAACCTCACTGCTCTGTGTGGCGGTGGAGGTATCGACGATGCCACTGTCGTCAGTTGCTGGCCCCTGATTTGCGAGACGTTTCCGGCGAGAAGAGCGGCGACTGGGCCGGTACTGCAGCAGGGCATTAGAGGCCACGCGCACGCGCCGGTAGATAAGGAAGTAAAAGAATCCTACGCAGCCCAAGCCCAGCAGGAAGTACAGCAGCAACAGCACTGTGGTGTAGGGACGTCCTTTGGTGCGGTGGAAGCTACAGGTGCACACCTGATGGAGAACAGCACATCCCGTTGTTCAGACGCTACTCAGACCAATACACAGCTGCATTGCAATATTGCTAAAATAAGGCTTTTCACATGTCACCAGTAGTGCAGAAAATGATTGCACTGGATTAGCTTGTAATCCACAAACACCGTAGATTTACAATACAATCGAGTGACCAAGGTTAATAACATGATCCAACATGCCGTTACTGGATCCCTAAACATTTAAAGGCCAATCTCCTTCCATGAGTTCCTCCCACACTCACCTGTGGTGTGAAGACATACACAGGCCAGAGGGGGGCAAAACTGGCTGAACCCACAACCCAGGTGCAGGCAATCAACAACATCAGGCCACGCCCAGAGAACAGCAGACGGCCAACCGCAGTGGACCGGTATACGATGAGGAGGTATCGGCTGCCAGAATCACCAAATAAAAGAATCAGCTGCACAGAATGCATGTGAAACATAATCATATTTTGGAAAAGTCATAAGGCTAAAAAGGAACAACTGATTATACATTATGTAGTTAATAAGATATTGAACCTTCAAAAAGTAAAGTATATATACAAACAAAAAAATACATTTACTCTGTTACTGTCCACCACTGTATACATCAACAGATACACACACAGACATACCTAACAGCTATAAGGCAGAGTGTGAGGATGGAGACAGAGTTAGATAGGAAGAGTAGAAACCCAAATACACGACACCAGGAGGCTCCACCTCTCCAGCGCAGGTGCAGGTATGAGTCCACACTCACTGGCTGGAGCACCAGGCAGTATAGCAAGTCAGCCAGTGATAGGTTGAGGATCAGCAGGTTGAAACGTGTTCTCAGCCTCGTGTCTGTGCATGAACAAAACACTTCTTGGTTAAAGAAACGTTCAGAAGCTAAATCTTCACAATCTTCCACTGTCGCTCACCATAGAAAAAGGCAAGGATGGTAAGGATGTTGCCCACTGTGCCCACTACCGTCACCAAAGACCCCCATACTACCCCCACATAGCGATAGGCCTCAACTGAGGCCGATGCACATGAGAAGGGGTCAGTCCTGTTCAGCTCACTCCCATTCTGCAACATTCTACAACAGAGATTTCACATACATCACTCACAATTGTCCAAACAACTGTCTAAAGACACTTTTGCAAAATCAATTATGTGGACAACCACACTGGTTGATTCACTATGGCAATCCATAACAGAAGCAGCCGAAGGAAGGAAGATACACACAAACATGCACATACAACAAATATGACTACAGATGCCACCAAATACATTTCCTGTCTAGATATTTTTAACCTCCCCCCACATTTCATGTAATTGTATATTTCCTGATAAGATCTGCTTATCTCCTGTACTGCATTTAAAAGCCTTACCTTCTGGTGATATGTTTTTAAAAGACTTCTGCCTGTTGCTTCCTCTGTTTCTCTTCCGTGTGTAGCACGCTGAAATTTATAAAGCCTGCATTGCGTTATTTGGTGCGTGCGTGTTTATTGGTTAGTATTTCTGTGTAAGGGAATTTCCAGGATGGAAATTACAGAACAGATTTTTCATAACCTGGGAATGCCATGTTAATGAGAAGAATACAAAATTTTTTAAATAACTGTGACCAACATTTAACTTAAAAAAAAAAATATTTTCATTCATCAGAGCATCATTTAGCTTAAATAACAGTTGCAGCATTTTTTTATTCACTGTTAAAAATGATTATAAATAAATACATTAAAACTAAATGAAATATGAAAGAGACATGTTATTACATTCACATATTTTAAAAGTTTATTAGGTATTACTATTGGATTGTTTCTGTTAACTCAATGTTATAAGCATTCTGTATATTTCATAGAGCTATGTGTTTTGTAAAAGTGTCAAATAAAAAGATTATTAGATCAACCCAATCTCATTGGAAAAAAATCAATTGCTGAAATTTGTGTGCAGGGCTCAGAATGGAGAGAAAATGTTGGAAATATCAGGGCGTGGCTGGGTAGGCAGAACCAATGTATTTTTTGCCATCTCCGTATGTAGACTTGTCCCATGTGTATGTCTGGATGATAAGACGCTTCCCGCCAAGACTTAGCTTGCATCTGAAAAAAGGGAAAATGCAGGTGAACGCATACATAAAATAAAAAACACTCACACGTATGTGCCCAAAAACATAGAGGAAGAAATTATTCTCAAATATCTTATTAACATATGAGTCATGTGCCAGAGACAGAGTGCAACAATGGTCAGACAGCCAAGTTCATTCATTCAAGAGATCATTCAAAATGTGTCAAGTATAAAAAGGCAGCACAGGAAAACTGGAGCAAGTGTGAAAACTTGCAACTTTCAGGCAAATTCACATATTGTTCAATCAATTTTAATGGAACCAAATATATTTCACAACACAGAAAGTACTGATTTCATTTCTCCCTGGCATTAACCCTAACGCTTCACTTAGTGTTCACCGACTGCCATGCATTCACAACAATCATGTCACTGAATTCATGTTCCTCATCTGCAGTTTTACATCTTTACATTTACATTTTGGCTTTGTAGACAAGCATCAGTTTTTTGATTCTGATGCGGCAGCTACTGGGAGCCAGTGGTGGGAGCGTAGCAGTGGGTTGTGTTTGATAGAGTTTGATAGAACAGTCCGCGTAAAGCAGATGTGGATCCTTTCCAAGTCACTTGGTAAGACCACTCATCAAGGTAGGACGTAAACCATGCTGATCCCAGAATTCCAAGTCTCTTCAAGATGGACAGGAGATGCTTGTGTTTAACTGTATCAAATGCTGCAGAGAGGTTGAGGAGAATAAGAACAGAGGAGCATTTTGCTGATCTGGCTGCATGTAGCTTCTTAGAAACAGCCATAACGGCTGTCTCAGTAGAATGACCTCTGAAGCCAGACTGGTTGTGATCTAGGAGGTTGTTCTGAGACAGATGAAGTGATAGCTGATTGTAGACACAGCGTGGAAGGAAAATTTAGTAGGCCCAGACACTCCATGAAATTTAGTAGGCCGAACACTCCATGTGTTTCACCTTTGGTCATGGAACAGTCAGAAGACAACTGTGTATCTTAGGTCTGACCTTGTTGATGCAAAAGCTGGACATAATCTGATAAAGGTAAGGTTCTGTGATGCTGATGGGCGCCACTGTCCAATGTGGTGCGAGCTTGCTTTTCGACCTTGTATACCCCAGATGTATAAATGCTTGTGAACTGTAATCAAGCGGGGGGAAAGTTCTCTTGTGGGTCCCCCCGTGCGCGGTAAAATAAACTTGGATAATCAATTCAGATGACATCCTTTATTGCAGCTCCCCAGACGGCAGAATTTCCACCACAACAGCACTCAAGGACTTTAGAAAGAAATGAGACACTGAAGTTGTTGATATCCGCAGGATCAGCAGTTCAGGATTGGAAGACCCCTGGCTGTTTTAAAGATGGATGGTACATGACCAGATGTAATTGAACCATTTATGACGTGAGAAATGAAGGGAATAAGTTCAGGAGAGATTGTTTGAAGTATTGTGGAGGGTATTGGATCCAGTGAGACAAGTGGTTGGATTGCCTGTAGATCTGGATGATTTGGATGAAAATTGTTCTTTCATAGTTCAGTCTTTTTATTGTGCTCATGATGTTAATTTTTCTTTGATAATACATGTAGGTCCTGATGTTTTATTCTGCCTCAGCATCCCCTAGATATGGTAGATATCCAGGTGTTTAGCCCTGAACCTAGACGTACATGTCTTTATTGTGGGGCAAAGAAGTATTTGGCAGCCACCAAAAATGCAAGTTGTCCTACTTAAAAAGATGAGAGAGGTCTGTAACTTTCATCATAGGTAAACATCAATGGTGAGAGACAAAATGTAAAAATAATCCAGGAAATCACATTTAAAGAATTTAGTTGTATATGGTGCAGAAAATAAGTATTTCATGAATAGAAAAAGGTCACCTTAATACTTGGTTAACCTTGGTTGGCAAAGACAGAACTCAAATGTTTCCTGTAGAGCTTCACCAGGTTTGCACACATTGTAGCTAGCGTGTAGGCCTATTCCTCCAAGCAGATATCCTCAAGTGTTGTGATGCTTTAGGGCTTTCGCTGGGCACAGATTCTCTATTGGATTGAGGTCTGGAGACTAGCTAGGCCACTCCAGAATTTTGTAATGCTTTTTATGTAGCCACTCCTTCATTGCCTTTCTGGTAAAATAATAATAATCTGTATTTGATCTGTAACAATGTCTGTGTTTCATACAAGGTCATGTTATATGTGACCAAAATTTACATTTACAGCATTTATCAGATGCCCTTATCCAGAGCGACTTACAATCAGTAGTTACAGGGACAGTTTTAGGGTTAAGTGTCTTGCTCAGGGACACAATGGTAGTAAGTGGGATTTGAACCTGGGTCTTCTGGTTCATAGGCGAGTGTGTTACCCACTAGGCTACTACCACCCAAAATAATTACAAACCATTACAAATGTATTACAAATAACTACCAAGCGTTTTTCTCTTCTTGTTTTATAGTTCTTTACTTAGTACCAGGTTAAAAATAGTGCCCTAAGGGCAAATAATCTATGTTAACATAATAATGAATACTTATGATCAATGAATTCTGGGATTGGGATCATTGTCATGCTGGAAGATCCAGCCACATTTCACTGATGAAAGGAGGTTTTTGCTCAAAATACATGGTCCAAATTCATCCTTTCTGGACCAGTCGTCCAGCCGCAAAGATTGGGATCATTGTCATGCTGGAAGATCCAGCCACATTTCACTGATGAAAGGAGGCTTTTGCCCAAAATACATGGCCCCATTCATCCTTTCCAGACCAGTCGTCCAGCCACAAAACATCATGTTTCCCCCATGCTTCACATTTGGTATGGTGTTCTTGGGATTCAACTCAGCATTCTTCCCGCTCCAAACACGAGTTCTATTTTGGTCTCATCTGACCACATGAAATTCTCCAAATCCTCCTCTGGATCATCCAGATGGTCTCTGGCTAACATTTGATGTGCCTGTACATGTGCAATTAAAGCAGGGATTTGCTACGATCATTATGAGCATCTCCTCCTGTTCATATTAAAAAAAAAAAACTGGCTATGTCCGATAAGAGCTCTGCCTCTCTCTGTCACCCATCCACACCTTATACTATAGTATTTGACAGTACTCATGACATGGCATGACATGGCAGAAGATAAGCATTGAAATTGTTAGTCTTGGGTTGAGAGCCAATCCCTCTGAGTGATCTTACATACACATTTATGATTACGATCGTCTACACTCCACACGCACTTACTGTTTTCCAGGGCGAGTGATGTAGCAGAGGCTGTAGACAGCAAGATCAAACTCTGGGCTACAGCCAATGATGGCAGATCCTACTTGCTTATAGAAGTCCTCCCATTCAAACTGCATGCCCAGGACATCAGGGAAAGATTCCCACTAGAGAAAGAAGTATCTCTCATTAATGCCAAACCTGTTGACTTACCATCTGGTGAACCTGTTTTCTGACAGGTTACTTACTGGTTACCAGTAACTGATTACTTACAGGGCCATTGAAACTGTGGCTGTAATAGTTCAGCTGTCCCTTTTTCTCCAGCGTGTAAAACTGCAGCCAGTTATGGAAGCCTGATACTTTGCCACCCTTAATTTCTCCTGCGAATACACAAGTCCACATCACAACTACAGATGGAGTAAAATCATGATATGATGTGTTCTATGTGCATAGACATACACAGTTGATAATGTCTCAACACTTCCCCCCAGAGGGGCACTTAACACAAATTTGCGTTCTTCTTCAGTTATATTCTGCCTAAAATATTGGTTCTATATTTTAATTATTGCATTGTTATTGTAAAAAAATATGTTTACAAAAAATTGTATTACTTTCAATGAGTAATAAAAACTTTTGCTAATAGCTACACAAAGTGTTTAATAATGTGTGTGTGTGTGGGGGGGGGGTAACTGAAATGAAATTTCTAAATACAAATCTGAATGCAAATAAAGTTCAACTAAGTACATATTAATTAAATAAACTAAATGTAATTAAGATAATGCCAAGTTAAAGAGTTAAGTTAAAGAATGTGTTGTGTTTTTTTTTTAAAGGTTCTTAAAGATTTTCAGCCTCACAGATTGTCTGGAAGGCTGTTCCAAATGCAGGGAGCATAGGCATTAAACACTTTATTGCCATTCTTCATTGTCTGTACACAAGGAACAATTAGCATGCATTCTCCCTGGGCACCTTTCATGGTTGCCCACTGTTCACTAAGGCTGATGGGTTAAATGCAGAGGACACATTTTTTGCCTTTGGAGCATTCTATGACAATGGCAATAATTATGTAGATGTGATTTCTCAGTTCTTTTTTATTAATTTGACAAAACCTCAAGTAAACTTTTTTCATTATGGGGTGTTGGGTGTACAATTCAGAGAAAATATGCATTTAATCAATTTTGGAATAAGGCTGTAACATAACAAAATATGGAAATTATGTTTTGTAAGTCATTATAAAATTGTCTTCCAACTAATCAATTTCAAGATCAGTGTCCACATTCTGTCTGATAATGAGTCCCAAACCTGCACATCACCTGCAAAGATGTGCTCAAAGCCACTGGAATCCAACTTGTTATTGAGTCGGGAGTAAAGTCCAAACCACATCATCTTCAGGTCAAACTTAAATTCTTCCTCAGAGTTGTACAGGCCTAATGCAAACATAAACACAAGCATATTTTATTTTATGCTGATACATTATGCCTCCCAAGCACATGAAAGCACATGTTTGATAAATGTAATTTAATATAGCAAAACTATTTAAGCATTTAGAACAAAATCTGCCAGTGCTAATTCAATAGATTCTGAAATGGTTAGGTCTAATGTTACCCTGAAGACTAAACCTGAAGTACACTGTGAGGGGTGGAAATGATTATATTCATTGGGCAGCTGCTAGGATTACATGATATTATCAAAATCTTGGTGCAATTTGCTAAGGGACATTCCGGGACAATGAGGGATACTATTATTTTGGGATGATGCAAACATTTGAGATTGTAAATCTGATCCCAAATAATTCAAAATTGCATACCAAGTTTTTATTTTTAAACCATTAAAGATGCACAGTGGTAAGAAAAAGATGTACAATTTCTTTTGGTTTTCTACATTTGGTTCTGTCAGTTCTTCATCTATATACAGACATATTCTTCTTGTGTGGTACAAAGTCAAATCTCATTGCCAAAACTCCAAACTCATTGCCTCCAGGTATGCTAACACCTCGCTCCAATTTTCTGAGGTCATTAACTCAACAGTTCACATGTTTTCCCCACTAGCAATATGAGTTGTTTATGGTTCTCAGTAAAGACATCAAATGAATCTGATTAATTGAATCATATATATTTATTAGGTATTATTTAAGGCACATTGTAATATGGGGCGTCGCAGGACCATGCTTTTGTTTTGCATAGCGGCCGTCTGCAAGAAGAAATTCCTGTGCCAATTGTGCATGAACAGACCTTTATACCCCTGGCCTACAGGAAGTTGTCACTGGCCTACAGGATGTTGTCACAGACCAATCAGAACCTGTTGTTTCTGATGTCACACCCCCAGTGCCTCCCATCTGGGGAAGACAAAGAGAGTGTGCGGTCCTGATGGCCGACACCTCACACGTTTGGCTCGGGGGCCTCCTGTCTAGGCAGGACAAAGAGGGTAGGCGGTCCAGACGGCCAACACCTCACACGTTTGGCTCGGGGGAGGCCGACAAAAGGCATGTAAAACAGAGGTGTTGAATCTTCATGCACAACAATTGGCACAGGAATGTCACATTTCTTCTTGCAGACGGCCGCTATGCAAAAAACAAAAGCATGGTCCTGCGACGCCCCATCTTACAACATTATATTTGTCAATTTGACTTGGATGAAGATCTGATCACATTTTTTCTCCCAACATCATCATCATCATCATTCTCCTGCACCTGTCCTCCCCAATCAGCCCCTGCAACACCCTACACAGCCACAAAGTTTCTAAGGACTCAGGGCTTATTCTTGTACCAAACCATTTGTGTGTGCATTTGAACCCTGTGTTTTAAGTTTTGGGGCCTTTTTTTGTATTCTACACTTGCTCCTGTGTTCTCTGTCATGACTGGCTTAAATACTTCTTGTATGTTATAAAACCATTCCAACTTTGTTGCTGATTTAACTGTGTTACCAACGTGAATAAACACAATGTCCACAATGAGTGTATGTATACTTCTGACTTATAAACGTATTCACCTTCTGTATACTCAAGATCAGTTGTGTGGCACAAAACTTTGTACATCACCAATATCTTTCTCAAAATTGTCATCCATTGTCGTCGGAACCCCACCCTACTCTCTCACACACCCAGACCTATGAACAATTTACAGAGAGTTTTTGTGGTCTTTTTGTCGATTGTTTTCAGAACAGGTGTGTTTTTGTTTTGTTTGTCCTCCAGCTTCTTAAATGGGTTCGATCCAATTAATTTCACTGCATGACTGAACAATTACATGCACACATCTGTGTAATCATCAAGAGCTTAGTGTGTGTGTGTTTGTGTGACTTTGCACAGGTGCCTCTTGAGATTTCCCCCTCTGCACTCCTCCTTGTCATCCCCAGTTAACCTATTTAGGCTATTTATTCATTTTTTAAAGATTTGACTGATGAATAATTAGTACCTTCTTTATTCATCCAATTGCAAATAAAGGGATCTGCTAATTGTACGGCCTTTATTTCCTTATTGAAATAATTCCTGGAGGTGGTGTGTGCCCCCAACTCCAATAACCTCTTGGAAGAGTGGTAGTAGCCTAGTGGGTAACACACTCGCCTATGAACCAGAAGACCCGGGTTCGAATCCCACTTCCTACCATTGTGTCCCTGAGCAAGACACTTAACCCTAAATTGCTCCAGGGAGACTGTCCCTGTAATACTGATTGTAAGTCGCTCTGGATAAGGGCGTCTGATAAATGCTGTATGTGTAAATGTTATTTTAAACTGTGTGCAATACTTCAGTAACAATCATGAAGAAATTGTCAGGACCTTTTGACAGTAGTTCCACCTTCTTACAGATGCTATTTGTAAAATGACAAGGATCAGGATTTGGATTTAAGTCATAATTTAGTGTTTTAGTTTTGTGTGTAGATTGTGGTTAAGGTGGCCACATACGTTTGCCATGGAGGAAGGTGTAGAGCTCCTGGCCAACCGCTGTATTGCTGATGGTTTCAGTCAGGAAGGCCTCCTGCTCTGCCAGCTGTCCAGGGCTGAAGTTCTCAGCTACACCCGTTACTCGGTTGTAGTTGTCCAGCAGGGACAGGAGCGCTGCATATGTTGGCTTTGACAACAGATTCTCATCGACAAACTTGTACAACCTGTCATGACAAGATCAGTGTTAGTGCATCCAATGCATGTCTACATGTCTGGGTTGTACAGTACTGGGAATGTTAATGTACCAACCTTTCTGGAGATAAATCAATCTGATCGCTGGTTTGAGAGTCAGGGAGGAGGACTTGGGGGTTTATGATGAGCTGGGATTTAGTGGCTTTGTTAGAGTCAAGAGTGAACAGAACCTCAGAGAGTGCAGCAATCTCACTGTCTGAGATGCTTGCTCTTTCTCCAGTGTCTGCAGACAACACAGCACACAGCAGAATGTATATAAGCACAAAAATGACAAAACCCAAAATGTTTCACTTCTGCAGTTGAACATGGTTGAAATATGTTCGTACATCTGAATTTTACTATTAAAGAACTGATTAAAACAGAAAATCTTCCACTGTGCTCTTAGGAACCTTAATTGCAGTGGAATTTTTTTGTAACCTTGGCCAGATCTGTGCCTTGCCTTATTTCACTCTTACTTATTTGATTTTGCAATTTTGAGCTTAAGAGCATTTAACATGTTCTGGAATGTTAAGAAATTAGAAGGTATAAATAGCCATATTAGTCAACTAATGTGGAAATTAGACCACTGGGCAGCCAAGCATGCTCCAGGGAGCAGTGTATGAGGACGGTGCTTTGCTCAGTGGCACCTCAGCTGCATCTTGGCGGTTAGGGATTCAAACTAGCAACCTTCCATTTTCTTCCAACTGTCTAAACAACGTCAACATTGGTCACACTTTCATAGCCAGAAGACCCACCCATTATGCAAGTACATACAAGTATTTTATCATTGTGTAATTATACACACTAATACCAGGGGCAGTGGTGGCTTAGCGGCTATGGAAGTGGACCTATAATCAAAGGGTTGTGCATTCAAATCCCGAACCGCCAAGGTGTCATTGAGTTCCAATTGCGCACGGTACCATCCTCACATAGAGGACACATGTCACTTGCGTGTTGTGCTGTGGTGTGACACGTGACAATTAATAATTCTCTCCAAAAAATGTAAATATTACTCAACTGATATGTTGTTTGCAGTTATTGCCCTTCAGACACATAAACTGACAGTTTATGTGTCTGAGTCATGGCAACTGGACTGTCTTTCTTTAATGTGGAGATGTTTCATTCTGCATCCACAGAACTTTGTCCAGATTGAACGTTATACAGTTGCCAGAAATGTTTATAGATCCCATGTTATATTCAGTACTTATATATTTTTAAACAATGATACATTTCTACACACATTTCTAAACAATAAAAATATTAAATGATTTGCATTGCTCACAAAAAGACAGGAGGCAGAGCTGGAGCTGGCAGAGTTGAGATTTGGGGTGACATGGATGAAGAGGATTAAGAATGAACACATTAGAGGAACAATTTGGGTCGGATGTATTGGAGACAAAGTAAGAGAAGTGAGATTGGATTTTTTTTGGACATGTACTTAGCAGACGCTTTTATCCAAAGCAACTTACAAGAGGAAGACACCAGCAATTCTCATTCAGTTTCTATAGATTTTGAGTTACAAAACTATAAGCCCTGATAAGACCTAACTTGTCAGGAAAAGAACATGTACAGAGGAAAGACACTGAGTATGTTGGAAGAAAGATGCTGAGGATGGAGTTACCAGGCAGGAGCAAAAAAAAGAGTGCCTAGTAGCAGGGTTATGGATGTAGTAAAAGAGGTCATGCAGGTGGTTGGTATGGAAGAGGAAGACGCAGAGGACAGGGGAGAAATGGAGATGGTTGATCCACTGTGGCCCCTAATAGGAGCAGCGAAATTAGAAGAATAATATTACATTTGCATTGAAATACTGTGCTAATTATTACACTCCCAGTTTTTGTCTTTTTTTTTTCAATTGTACAATTGTAGATGCTCTTTCAGCAACTGAGGTACTCACTGCTGTGTCCAAGTGTCAGAAACCACAGTATACTGGAGAGTAGCACAAGAGTCTTCATCATGATTGCTTGGTCAAGGGAGCTAAAACAGCAGCGTTTCCTACAAACGACACTTTCATACAAAGCATAGCCAAACATAAACCTCAGAAAACATGCAGACCCCGCCTCCCCTGTCAAAATGTATGTCGTTCCATGAATATGAACAAGGCTGCCTAGAGCACACAGATAAGAATGAATGGAAATTGGCCCATAAGGGCCTCTTTCACAGTTAATAAATGATCAAATGTGAGAATTTCACACATGAGATTTGTCAGCCTGCTTGACAATGTCAATTTATGATTTTGAATAACAATTTTTACAAAAAGAGATGGAGGGTTCATTCAGAATTAATTATCTCTAATTTTGACTCAAGTGATCGGGGTAACTAAATTCCAGTCAAATGTCTACATTAAATTGTCTGCATTAATTATCAAATTACTGTTTAGGTAATTATGATCATGTGTATGTGTGTGCATGTGTGTTAAGATGCAGCTGTTCCCAATCCCAGGATTTACAAACACAGTCAGATCTCAATCTTTCTGATAAAACCACCAGTTAATCAGTTACTTTCCTTTAGAAAGTGCTGTACAAATGAGGTTATATGAGGTAACACAGCATAATAAGCGGTTGTACTGTAATGTTGTCAATGGATATAAGGTTGAATATTTCATTTCATTATGGGCTTTTACAAGGAATGGACCAAATGCACTGGTTTCTGGATTTGTTTTTCCCCACAATTTGTTAAATAATTGGCAGATCAAAAACACGGGACACCTGTGACACTGGGAACTATGTCCTTAAAAAGGTCAGCATTTGTAACCAACCCCTGGCATACCAGTACAATAAAGTAAAATAAGGTGTGGGAATATAGTGGCACTCAAAATGAGGGTCTACATGTTCCATGTGTTCATCTAGAATTAGATGTTTAAATCAGTTCTTTCTTCTCTTAGTAAAACGTTTCTTGTGCCCAATGCATGATCCATCAACTCTATTGTAGATGTTTTATTTTCCTGCAGTTAAACACTTTTTTTTTTGCCAAACATTACTTTTTTATTGAATCAGTCAATGGGACTTAGTTCCAAAATTTCTAGGCTTGTAAAGATTTTCACATTGCTAAAAATACTATTTTCTGTCAATTTAAAAGACAAACATCACCTGGTCTGTCCACACTGACAAAGAAATTAAAGCTCAGAGACTGTTTCTGTCCTCAACAAATATAATGTTCTGGCTGAGGTACTATGGTAATGTGGTATTAACAGGCTGAAGGAGACAGTATCAACCTTCAGGCCTACAATATAACACAACGCTTATCTGCTCTATCATGTACACTTTAAGTGATTAAACACAGCTGTAATTGAACCTCTTACTACTGCACAACACCAACTTTACATGAACATGTTTATATGCATACAGTGGGTACGGAAAGTATTCAGACCCCTTTAAATGTTTCAGTCTTTGTTATATTGCAGCGATTTGCTGCAATCATTTAAGTTAATTTTTTCCTCATTAATGTACACACAGCACCACATATTGACAGACATTTTTGCAGTATTCAGACCCCAATCGTCCTGTCCCTGCACCTGCATAATACACCTACCGTATAATGCTGCCACCACCATGCTTCACTGTTGGGATTGTATTGGACAAGTGATGATCAGTGCTGTCACGTCCATGCGGGCATGACGCGACGAGGAATGAAGGATGCTTTCACCTGACATCACGAAACAGGGGTTTACTGGTGAATCACAGGACAGGGGAGACATCAGAGACGTAGACACTGGTGAACATGGAACATAACGTCAAAGACCTGACAGTGGACAGAAACGAACAGGGCAGCTTTATACAATTAACACAGGTGAAAACGATTAGGGAACATTTCACATGACAACAATGAAACTCCGGTCCGGATCCTGGACCGGAGTAACCTGGAGGGCCAGACGAAGCAGTCCATGAAGGAGGGAGGAAAGTCCAAAACACAGTCTTAAATGGTCTGAGTGGACAGGAGGAATCGAACGGAATCGATTCGAGTGAACCAGGATAGAAAAGATGAGCAGAGATGAATGATTAATGAATGAATGAATGAATGGTCCGGTATTCACGATGGATGAGCGGCGGTTCTCCAGCGCAGACGGCTTCGGGCCAGTTTGGTACCGGCACCTCGTCCGCCGTCCGCATGCGTCCGCCACTCCCTGTCAGTCTCCGGCTCGCCCCGCTGAATGGCCGCTCCTCACCTTCAACGCCGCCAGACACGGGACTGAGAGGCAGGGGTCAGGACCCTGCTGAACATGAAGCCATGGAAGGCCAGGGACAAGGAAGCTGGCGGCGTCCTCCCGGCGAGTCGCGGCTCCTCCAATCTCAGCGGGGCTGCGTCAGGTGGCGTCCAAATGTGGGTCAGGTCTTTCTGTCACGTCCATGCGGGCATGACGCAGCGGGTGTACGGAGAGGAGGATGAAGAGTGACGAGGAGACGAGGAATGAAGGACGCTTTCACCTATCCTCACGAAACAGGGGTTTACTGGTGAATCACAGGACAGGGGAGACATCCGAGACGTAGACACTGGTGAACATGGAACATAACTTCAAAGACCTGACAGCGGACAGAAACGAACAGGGCAGCTTTATACAATTAACACAGGTGAAAACGATTAGGGAACATTTCATATGACAACAATGAAACTCCGGTCCGGATCCTGGACCGGAGTAGCCCCATTTCGGACCGGATCGTGACAAGTGCCTGGTTTTCTCCACACATACTGCTTAGAATTAAGGCCAAAGAGTTCAATCTTGGTCTCATCAGACCAGAGAATCTTATTTCACACAAATTTGGAGTCCTTTAGGGGTTTTTAGCAAACCAAAAATGTCTTGCACTGAGGAGAGGCTTCCGTCGGGCACTCTGCCATAAAGCCCCGAATGGTGGAGGTTGATCGTTGCCTTTCTATAACTTTCTCCCATCTACCGACTGTGGCCCTGTAATCAGAAAGTTGTCCCGGAGCCCCCTGGTGAGTGCTGAACTTACCCTTTTCTCCCCCTGACGATCCCACCTCAACGTTAAAGGGTATCCTGTCCTTTTCCATGACCTCGCAGCTGTATTTTACAAAGACAAAGCAGCGGCTCTTTCAGGTGCTGGTTAATAACGTACTGTGTGACATGCTGGACCAGTACATGTTCGTCTACCTAGACGACATACTCTTCTCCCCTGACCTTGCCACAAATATCGCCCACGTAAGAAGAGTGCTCTTCTCCCCTGACCTTGCCACACATATGACCAATGTAAGAACAGTCCTTCAGCTCCGCCTGTACATTAAACTGGAAAAGAGCACATTCCATTCTAGCGAAGTATCCTTTCTGGGATCTCCCCACAATGTGTCGGCTTGGACCCGACCAAAACCCAAGCAGTTGTTGACTGGCCCACACCCACCACCATCTGTCAGTTACAACAATTCCAACACCAATTTCTATCGTAGATTCATTTGCAACTAGAGCTGCATACCACAACCCATGACCACGCTCCATGCCTAAGCACCGCGGAACAGAATTACGAGCTCCTGGCTGTCAAACTGGCACTGGACGAGTGGTGTCACTGGCTGGAGGGGGATGCCCACCCGTTCCTCGCACTCACCGACCACCCCTTTCCCTGAGACACACCCCCGCAAAGTACCTCCGTCTCGCCACCACTCTGCCCATGGCTCCTACAGTGGGCACACAACACACCCTGGCCGGACACCAGAGATGCCAACACACCCTATCCATGGTAAAACACACGTTTTGGTGGCCTGGTTTCGCAGCAGACGTTACGGCATATGTAGCGGCCTGTCCCATATGCGCCTCTCATAAGCTCGACACCCAAAGATCCCAAGGCCTTCTCCTCCCCCTACCACGACTCTCTCACATGTCCATAGATTTCATAACCGGACTGCTGCACTCCCAGGGCTTGATGACGATAACGGTCCAAGTGGACCGATTCTCCAAAGCAAGAATGGGGCAACTGGGGGTGTCAGTCTATCGTCTGGTTACGAACAACAAAACTGAGTGAATTAACAAGGAGGTGGAAACCTAACTGAGGTGCTACTGTTCAACCTGACCCACCTCCTGTCATGGGCGCCAGAAACAAAGGAGTTCATGCTGAACGCTCTGAATAAAAGCCGGGCAGCCAACTTGGATGCTGTCTACTCATTGAGATAGTTTTCTTTGATGCCTCCTAAACCTGATTGCCTTATTGAATCTCAACCACTTGACCATATAAAGACCACAACTCAAGCCTGATTTCCCCCTCCAATGTGCTAATGTCCTTGAACCCCTCACCCTGCCACCACAGCCCTACAAGTCCCCTTGACCCAGGACTATAGTCAAGCCAGCCACGCTTCTATTCACTCCCTCTTCTGCCGCCAGGAGCCTCAGAATGTTCTCAGCATGGCAGTGATTTGCTTCCTACCTTTGGGTTATTCTACCACTGCTATGCCAACAACACCCGAATCATCTTGTCTTTTCCTCCCTCAGATGTACATGCTGTTTCCAAAATCTAGCTGGCATTTCATCTCGGATGGCATACCATCAAATATTAATTCCATCAGATTCTTAACCACATAAGGGTCTTGCCATCTTCCTGAACAACTCACAGATTTTTCGTTTGCAAATGCATGCAAACCTTGAAGCCACTAAGTTGATGCTGGATGGAGCAGTGGGGAAGGAGAGTGCCAGCCCGTGGGCGGCACCAGTGGTCTTAGTCCAGAAGAAACATGGCATCCCAAGAAAGGAATCCCAGAGAGCCCTCTCCCCATCCACCTCCACCAGCTCCTCTGGCTGGACCCTAAGGCGTTCCCAGACCAGACTAGAGATATAATTTCTCCAGCGTGTCCTGGGTCGACCCGGGAGCCTCCTGCTTGTAGGATATGCTAAAACACCTGCCCAGGAAGGTGTCCAGGAGGCATCCTGACCAGATGCCCAAACCACCTCAACTGGCTCCTCTCGATGTGGAGGAGCAGAGGTTCTACTCTGAGTCCCTCCCGAATGTCTGAGCTCCTCACCCTATCTCTAAGGCTGCACCCGGCCACCCTACAGAGTAAACTCATTTCAGCTGTTTGTATCCGTGATCTTGTTCTTTCAGTCATTACCCAAAGCTCATGACCATAGGTGAGGATTAGGACTTAGATAAACCGGTAAATCGAGATCCTTGCTTTCGGGCTCAGCTACCTCTTCACCACGAGGAAAGATTCTCCTGCCACCAAACTCGACACCCTTCACACCACGGCTGCACCTAGAAATTCTGGTCAGATAAGTTATGAACAGAACCGGTGAAAAAGCCAGCCCTGGAGGAGTCCAACCCTCACCAGGAACAGATCCAACTTACTGCCGGCTATGTGGACCAAAATCATGCTTCTCTGGAACTGGAATTCCAGAGGAACTGAATGGCCCTTAACAAAAGGCCATCCACTCCATACTCCTGGAGCGCCCCCCCATAGGGTGCACCTGGGGACACGCAATAAGCTTTCTCCAAATTCACAAAACACATGTGGATTGGTTGGGCAAACTCTAAGGCCCCCTCAATCACCCTAGCAAGGGTAAAGAGCTGGTCCACAGTTCCACGGCCAGGACAAAAACCACATTGCTATCTATCGACCTGACCCTCCTCTCCAGTACCTTGGAGTAGACCTTTCCATCTAAATATTCTTTAAAGAGGAAGGTCTTGAGCTGCTGTTTGAAAGTGCTCAGTGACTGAGCTGTTCTGACCTCCAGGGGAAGTTCATTCCACCACCGAGGGGCCAAGATGGAGAAGAGTCTAGATGAATGTCTTCCTTGTAACTTTAGCAATGGACCTTTAAAGGATGAACCAGGCGAGCAGTACTGGAGGCTCAGAGTATACGAGGTGCAGTGCAAGGTGTAATAAGGGCTGTGAGGTAGGATGGTACTACTCCATGTTTGGCTTTGTAGGCCAGCATCAGTATTTTGAATCGTCTATATCTAGCCAGTACCACTCAACCTCTTCCACAAGCTTCAGCTCCTTCCCCGCCAGGGAGGTGATGTTCCATGTCCCAATAGCCAGTTTCCTTGTCTGGGGATCGGACCACCAAAGCTCCCGCCTTAGTCTGACACCAGATCCACATTTCACCGGACACTTCATGTTCCTCCTGCAGGTGGTGGGTCCACAGTTGGATGAGCCCATGTATCCCGGCCGGGCCCCATGTGAGAACTGGGCCGGGTACACTGTTGTTCTTTCCATGAAAGGTCTTCTGAACCGTTCTTTGTCTCACCCTTCTCTCTAAGACCAATTTGTGATGGGAGACCCTACCTGGGGCACCAATTGCCCCAGACAACATAGCTCTTAGGATCATTAGGGCTCTCAAATTCCACCACGATGGTGATGTGCCACCACAGCCACCATCACAATAACAACGAAACCTTTTTTGACCCTGGCTCGCTGCTAGGATCATGCAGAAACATCTTAAGTATTATCAGGGGAAACAAGATGCACCTGACCTCAGTTTTGAGCTCCATAGAAAAAGCTGTGAAGCTGGGCAAATGGGAGATTTGTGGCGGGCCCCGCCCCTTCCTTATTACCAAGATCGACCGCCCCCAACCAGTAACTCAATGCAGGTTTCTTCCCGTGTCCGTGCAAGGAGGGAAAAACTGGTAAAACATCTCACTCTGTTATCCATTCTCCATAGAGGGGGTTCCCCCGAGATAATAGATCTTCCCCCCTGTTCAGCATTCCTGGCACATGGGTCACTTGGAGGGACAAGAACTTAGCGCTGCCGTGACCGCGGTCCCCATTAACGGTTGATATACGCTGCTACCGTGGAATTGTCTGATTTGATCAGAACATGTCGACCCTCCAGGAAGTGTGTGTAATGACGCAGAACCAGGAATGCTGCGAGAACCTCTAAAAAGTCTATATAAACCTGGCGCAGATGCGCTGAATGTTCCATTCACAGTCCTGCCTCCCAGTGTTGCCCCCCCATCCTGTTAAAGATGCGTCTAACGTCAGAGTAACCCTCGACGTCCCCAATGGAACCCCCTACCTGATCACCGTGGGGCTTTCCACTAACAGAGTGCCTGTGATTTTCACCGGTTGGTGAAGGTGGCGATGCGAGCATAGGAGCATTCTCAGCAATCTCAACGCACCACCGATAGTACTGATGCCATCAGTGCCAACAGACGCAAAAACAGTTGAAATGGTACCATTCTGCCCATCTGAAAGTGGGCGAGACACCTTGTGAATGATTTCACTCTTGCTTCTGACAGCATGATGCAATATGACGGGGAATTGATGCAGATTCTGTGCAGTGCAAGGGTTCCAGACAGCTATTTTCTGTGTTCAAAGTGAAACCCAGCGTCTGAAGGTGGCTTAGTACTGTGGTGGTGTCCCTGATCACCTACTCCTTTGATCCAGAACATCGGGTGATCGCATATGTACGAAAATAATCTGACCCCCCCCCCCCTGTTCTTAGCGGGGACAGTGCTGCCTCCATGCACTTGCTGAAAACCCGCAACATCAACAACAACAACATTTATTTCTTATATAGCCCAAAATCACATACAGTATGTCTCAATGGGCTTTGACAGGCCCTACAGTTGACACCCCCCACACTTGACCCTTCTGCACACAAGGAAAAACTCCACACAAAAAAAACTCTAGGAGAGAGGAAAAAAAAGAGAGGAAGAAACCTTGGGAAGGAGTGATACAGAGAGGGACCCCCTTCCAGGGTAGAGTGAGCCTGCAAATGGTGTCAGTGCAGGGTTGGATATGATATAATGATAAGTCCTATGGTTGTAGGGTTGGAGAAGTCCAGGATGTATTCAGTGTCATGGTCTAGATTACGTGTCCATAATGATGTTACTGGTCCATTTGAAGATCCCTGAAGCTGTAGTTGTAACGGTGGTGGTGGCTGTGGTGACCCTCTGGTTGTGTCATGTTTTGTCATTGTAAAGCAGTTGTCAGGAACCAGGATTTATTTGCTGGTCTGATCACTGGGGTCTGCCAGTAGTCTGGGTGCTTGATTCCGTGTTCCGGTTGCACTGTACGACCGATACTGAAATATGTGGTTATAGTGGTATATTGGTACTACAGTGGCCCGGTACTCTAACTAGGACAGCCTAACTGGTGAATTTAACTTTGTCTGTGTCTAACAGGGGGACTCTGTGATAAACTGGACTTTATAATTGACACTGCGTCAAAATCAAGTGAAATGAGGGTCTAGGACTTTAGCAAAAAGCCAGAGAAAACAGATAGGTTTTGAGATTGGATTTAAACACTGAGACTGTGTCTGAATCCCGGACATTGACAGGCAAGCTGTTCCACAACTGCGGAGCTCTATAGGAGAAGGATCTGCTCCCAGCTGTGACCTTCTGCACCTTTGGTACCAGTAGTGACCCCGCACCCATTGATCGAAGGGGGCGTGGCGGTTCGCAACACGAGAGACAGACCAAAAGGGATGGTTTGAAATTCGTAGGCCACACCCTGATAGGCAAAACTGAGGAATTTTCTGTGAGGGGGGTATATTTCGATGTGAAAATAGATCGAAACAAATCATTCGTGTGAATTGACTGACAGACTCACCCTGTGAGTCAGCATCCTGAACGTATATGTTTGGAGGTGTTTGTTTTGCATCCGCATATCCAATATGGGAAGGAGTGAGGGTCAGAAAGTAATGAGAGTAAAAACCCTGATGACTTTTGTCTTGAGGAATGACTCTGATGGCATGTTTGTATAACAGAGACCGGATCTCGTCCTACAATACTTGAGCTGAATCCCTGTGCGCTACTGACACTGGGTGGTTTCGTATGAATCTGGGTGGTTTCGTAGCAAACTGTAGACTGTACCCCAGAGAAACTGTAGACCGAACCCAAGGCGGAGAAAATGCATTTGCGCCACTTGTTTGCGCATGCTGACAGCGCGCCTCTGCAGTCACACGTTGTGAAGGTAGTAAAAGGTACTACACGTTGTGAAGGTAGTAAAAAATTTTACCTATTAAATGTTATGCATTGTGTCATGTGACTTCGGTTCTGTGGCAGCGTGAATGAGGGAAGGCATTTCTGAGAGGTTTATGGAATAGGTGTCAGAAAAGGTGTCATGGAAAAGGTGTCAGAAAAGACTGTTTTTATTCAGCCATCTTTGTTGGTGGGTGGACTGTCTGGATCCTGTGACATCATTACTGGGCTCTTGATCTCAAAACAGAGAAAACAAGTGAAAAGAGGTTAATATATGACTCATGTTTCAATTGTTTGTCAGACCAAACCTCATGATTTTCCTCCTTAGGCTGTACAGAGAGTTAATACAAACAGACACTACTGGATAGATCAATTAACCAATCAATCACCAAGTTGTAGATGTCAATGATCAAAAAAATTTATTTATGAAATGAATGAAGAATCTGGTCCACACTGGTTGTGTCATGTTTAACATTGATGCTTACCTTGGAAATGGAAAAAAAAACTCCCACCAGCTTCCTGCCTGTTTTTTGTCCCAGGAAAAATATACATTTCCTTAATTATACCAAATGTTTTACTACTAATTTACAACAAAACAATGAAGTGACTGTTTGACTGGGATTGCTTGAACTCCTGCAATTTATGATCTATACTCCTGGTCCATGATGTTAAGATGAAGTCATCATTACTTCAGCAGGGGGAGCAGGGATGCTCTGGGTAAAAGTAAATGATGTCAAAATGCAGTTTTACAATTCTCAGAAGTTGTAAAATCAAACTAGTGTAATAAATGGTATTTTTACTCTGGCAGAAAAGTGCCTTGTCATGACCTGCAATGACATAAAACAAGGTGAGTGCATGTTAAAAAGTTAAAGTGAAGTGATTTTCATTGTGATACACAGCAGCACAGCACACAGTGCACACATTGAAATGTGCCCTCTGTATTTAACCCATCACCCTTAGTGAGCAGTGTGCACCTCAGTGGCACCTCAGTGGCACCTTGGCGGATCGGGACATTTCTACAAGAAATGTAGAAACATGAAAGAAATGTAGAAATGCTGTTCTGTTTAAATACAGTATTTTCTTACAGCAAACGAGTCAAGGTTAAATCATTAAATACAACTAGAAGAGGCTTTAGGCTTTAGGCTTGGAAAGCCATGAAAGCTTGAAAGATGAGATGAAGAAAGGATGAAAGGGAGAAGTGTAATAATTGTTAAATTAGTTAGTTTCATGAAAATACAGATTGTTTGGGCTTTTATTTGCATATTAATATGTTAATGCTACCATCAGCAATGATAACATCAAAAATGCTAATGAATTGTGTCCATGATGCGTTACGTGAAATTTGGTGAAAAATTAGCATGTTAGCATTTTAATGCTAGCACAAAGACATTGCTCCACACTGCCCCATGAAAGTTAATTTTCCATTCAGTTCAATGTTAGCAAAAAAAAAATTGATATTAAAAAGAATCCTGAACAGGCTGGTGTAAAAAACTGTATGTCACTATGATTGTCAGGATTGGCATCAGGTGGAGAAATCACCTGTGCCCCATCTATACAGGAAATAAAGGGGCCATGATTCCGCCCCTCTGCAGCGACGGCATTTTGGTGAACTTGACCTTGTTTGTGAACCCTGACAACTATTCTGTTGTGTATAGTTTGAGTTCTGGCATTCGCCATATGACTGCAGGCTATCGAGCCTGGTTTTGTTTTAGTTCCTTTATTATTATAAATAAAATCCCTTTCCCAGAATGTCCTGTTTCTGCGCTTCCCTCCCCTGTCAGTAGGGGCCGGGGGTACGAGGGAGACATAGACTACGATGATGCAAAGTGGGCGGTTGGTGCCAGGATCCTCTGCCCATCGTGCCCATCCAGGACCATCAGGAGGTCCATGGAGACCCACGTCACTCCCAGAGGTGTGAGGACAGCGAGGAGGAAGACGGCGACACGGAGGTAAGCTGGAGTAACAGGGCAACGGGAGGTCGGCAGCCAGCAACTGTGCTACCGGGACTGCCTCGCGGGGAATCCGCCTCTCTAGCTCCGGTCACCGACCCTCCTTCCTTCTGCCCACATGTTCCCCAGCTGAATGGCAGCGCAGTACCAGCGCCCCGCAAGCGGTAGTGGACGTCCACCTCCACGCCACATGCCCACCACCAGCCCTGTGTAGGACATCCTTCTGGTCCCAGGACCCTTTCGTGGAGCAGCAGGTACATGCCAGTCATTTATAACATCCCGTGGCGTGTACTTTGCTGCTCTTCCCTCCCTTTCAGACGTGGAGAAGATCACCACCATCCTCACGTGTCTGACTGGGTCAGCATGGGGCTGTGGCGCAGCCCTTTGGCAGCAGGGAGAGATGGACAGAATGGGTGTTCAGGACTTCCTGAGTTTGATCAGTCAGAGCCTGAGCCAGGGATTGAACTCTGCCCCACCACCACACCCAGCGCCAGTCAGGATCCGTTGGAAGAAGACCCAGCACTGGCGGGCGGCGAGAAGGTTGCGCCTCCCTTGATCCTGGCTGTGCACCCTGAGGAGGTCCCGGAGAGCCCAGAGAGGGAGCCAGACGACCCTCTCTTCTGTCTGTCTCTGTCTGTGTGTGCGTGTCATTTGTGTATGTCGCCCCCACTTCCCCTCTTTGTGTCCACCAGATGGCGATCCAGCAGCGGAGCCGAACCCCATGGAGGAATTTCCTGATCTGACTGCGTGGTTCCAGGACGAGGTGGACCAGCCCCAAAGTATTTTTTTAGGGGGTGCAGTTCGGGTTGGGGGTAAGCAACAGAGCTACCTCCGGTAGCCGGTGTGGAGGCGGGCCAGGCATGGGCCTGCATCCGCCTCCAGAGGGGCGGATCGCCATAGAGCCCCCTGGAAGGCATGAGGACCCAGCTGGGACAGGCAGGAAGAGGGTCTGCTTGTCCCAACGGACACAGAAGGGGCTGGCTGGATGGTCTGGCGAAGCCCCCACACTGGCTCCAGGGACGTGCACCGAGAGGGGCTGCATGTACCCAGAAGGCATTAGCTTGGAGTAATCGGTCACCGGACGTTCCGGGACCGCCTCACTGCACAGTGCAGGGAGAGAAACTAGCCGTTCTGCCAGTGGGTACGTGCAGCGAGAGGGGCTGCATAATCCCAGGAGGCATATGACAGGTGTGCCGTGAACGGTCGCCAGAGGTTCCGGGACCACCTCCCTGCGTGGTGCAGGGAGAGAGGCTGATCGCACTGCCAGCTGGGACGTGTAGCGTGAGGGGCTGCATGATCCCAGAAGGCACCAGACAGGGGTGCCGAAAATGGTCGACGGAGGTTCCGGGACCACCTCCCTGTGCGGTGCAGGGAGAGAGGCTGGTCGCACTGCCAGCAGGGATGTGCAGCGAGAGGGGCTGCATGTGCCCAGAAGGGCGAGGGGTAGGGAACGATGCAAGAGGCGTCAAAGGGGAAGTGCGGAGACAGGGCCCGGACATACCCGGAAGGGTCGGCCCTGAGTTATGTGTGAAGGTTGGAGGGTCCGGGGCAGCCATGCGGGACCACACCGTGGAGCCAGCCTGAGGAACCAGGGCCGCCATGCGGGACCACACCGGGGAGCCAGCCTGAGGGACCGGGGCCACCATGGTTTCCTTTGTTTTTACCTATTTGCACTGTTTATGGCCTTCGAGCCTGGTTTTGTTACAGTTCCTTTATTGTTATCAATAAAATCACTTTTCCCAGAATGTCTCGTCTCTGCGCTTCCCTCCCCCTGTCAGCTCGCCATCGTGACAAGAACATACAATGAACATTTACAACAAACATATATATGATATTCAAAAAAAAAATATCTGGAATGTTATATTGCTTATAAAAGGCCACACACATATCTACAAAATATAAAGTTTAATCCCTTAAAATTAATGAATATATCTTAAAAACTGTGGAATATATTCATTGAGAAAAAGTGGAAGAAAATAGATTAACAAGATAATTATATTAATAATTAAATAAAAGGACAGCTTTGGACAAGAACAGTGTGTAAAGATTATAGCCAGACTACACCATTTACTGAAATCTAAGGGTAAAGCTTATTAAACATATCAACACATCACCTTCTATAAATGATTTCAACAGTAGGACAAACCAAATTTTCTTAAGTTAGTAAAAAATTTGCCATTATCAATTTGAATTATAAAGAAAATAAAAAAAATTTAACTCAGCAACTCGCTATAATAACAAAAACAAAACACATTAAAATATAAGGCTTGTCTTATTTAAATACCGTGATGTACCTGGTACAAAAACACACAGCACTGGCTAGAGCAGGAAGCTGCCATTTATTTACTGATAAAAAAACTGTTACTTTGTGTTACTAATATCAATATGCAATATCATGTCATACGATGATGTGTCCTCAAAAGACTTTTAGACTCGTGATTGTACTAAAGTACAACTGTCAAGACAGTTGTGAAACTAAGCCATGTCAAGGCACTGCCAAAATCGACAGCCTACAAATAAATATAAGTTTTTCCATATTATATATAAAATACACGATATTTATATATATTTCGAGTGTATGAATCTTAGGAAGCATATCTTGCTATATTTGTTAAAATCCTGAAAAATATTGAATACTTGATCATTTTACTGACTAAGTGATTTATGAAAAAAGAAATGATGGCAGACTTTTGGTGCATTCACATTTTTGGCCACAAGGGGTGTCGAGAGGCATCATATGGCACTACATAAAAATTACTAATCCTATCAAAAAAAAAAAATCAATTTAATCTTTGACATGACCAAGACTCAAATTATAACCATTGCCTAATCTCCCAACTATTTATTACATGTAAATAATTTTGGGGATTTTTAAAATAAATAATCAATAATACAAATGTTTAAACTGGCATTTAAGGGGTTAGAATTCTGAAAATTATTGAAATTTTTGGATAAAAGAGTATTGAGGTATGAGGATTTTATGGCAGTACATGCATGTACATTTTTGCATATGCAGAATGCATGGATAACATTTAGGACACTGGATTTCAAAAATGTGGCTTAAAATAAGACTTTTTAAAGATTCCTTTAAAAGCTCCTTTTAAAGCTCTAACACAGCCAGTATGATCGCAAAAAGTGTACAGAAATACCTGAAGGAGGCAAGAGCTTTTGTCAGAGTTCTAATTCCGGACGGCAAAATAATCCTGTCCACGTTTTAGCCATTTGAAAAGCTGCCCGTCCCGTTCAATACCTCCCGGTTTCTGGTCAATAAGTCCATTCCGCGCTGCTGTTCAATAAGCGAATGCCGTGTTCGATAAATCCGCTCCGTGTTTTCGCTGCTCCACTCCAGCCCCTCGTTCTCTCTCCATCACTCCGTCTCAATATGTTTCAAGATGGCGGCCAGTGCGGGATCGATGTTTCAATATTGGAAGCGCTTTGAATTACAGCAACTGCAGGTTAGCCGCTCTCCTCTCATGAGCTAGCCGGCCGGCCGTGCGGGGGTCCGCTGCGGAAGCCGCCGTCCAGACATATTTAGGGGTTGTGATTGTTGTTTGTTGGAGCTGGAGGCCGCTTCGGGGTGCCTCTTCCTCACATTGATTAAAGATCGGAAATTGATCGTCTTTGTTAAATTGCCATCGACCGACACGAACACGGCCACTCGAGATGTTTCCGTCCGGCTGGAGCGGAACTGGTGAACTTTGGAGCCCTCGGTGGAGGGGGATGTGTGCGGGCGGCTGGACTGGCCGGGCTCGGTGGCCCGGCTCGCTCAGCGCTGCTGGGTTGTCGAATCCCTGGAGACCGGCGAACAAGTTCGCTCTCTCGCTTCCAGTTCCTCGCTTCGTGGACCTGACCGCCGCGCCGTGAAAACTTTTCAAGTTGATTTTATATTGTGTACAGGAGAGAATTTAAAGTCTCTTCGGACTGAATTACATGTTATTACGCGGCGCGCGGCCTGTGTTTATTTCCGGTACAGGAACGTGCCTGTCGACCAACACACACACACACACACACACACACACACACACACACACACAGCAGTTAGATTACTTCATTTGAGTTCTGATTAGTTAGAATACTTGAACTGGCTTTATACTGGATTTCAGTACATTTTAACAGCTGTTTCCTCTGTGTTCATTTTTACACCGTATCATAGCAACTGAGTATGTAGTTACTTGGTTTTTACATTACATTGGCAAATGACATTGTGTTGTCAACTGTTTGTAGCTCGGTAGTAACTATTGAAGTCACAATGTGTGCATGGCACCAGACGAGGATGGACACCAGATGACCGCTCCATGGAGCAGGACCCTGGAAGTCATCTACTCTGCCTCGGACAGAGTAGACAGTGTAAAGTGGACAGTTTGTTGTGCAGTGAACGGTGCCCTCGACCGCTCTGGTGAACCACTGGCCAACTTCATTCATCTCTCTGTTCCTCTTTTTAAAGATGTTTTTGTGAAGCATAACTCAGTCACGCGAGATATCACATCTACATTCATAAAAAAATATATATTAAAACAAATAATTGAATTTGCTGCTCATCTGTGACCACAATGCAAAAATGTTTTTTTAAAAACCTGAAATTCATTGGTTATTAGTAGAATGTATTTATGATTTATGTTGCCTAGCAGCTAACCTATGGAAATGTCACTTTAAGGAGCAGTGGCTTGATGAAGGGGGCATTTGTGTGGGAGTTGTACAGTTGTATACAGTTATAATCTACAGCTAAATCAAATATTTCACATTCAAGAGTACTGGATAATGTAAGGAACTTCATGTTTGGTTGTGGATCCAAAACACACCTGGCAGATCCGGAACATACAGGACTGTCTTTAGCATCTCCTTCCTGGCGTCGTGGGAAGATAATGTGGCTGAATTAAAATACATATCATCAACTTATTATCGCAGATATAATCAACCTCTCCTCCAACTTGGTTTCAGAGCCGCTTCAATGCTTTGTTTCTATTGGTGGTGCTACATTACATCACAGCACACAAAGTTAAACAAAATGTGTCTTAAACCATGCTGTGCAAAAATCACTATATGCCAACAATGTTATATTTATTTGGAGTGTGATTCAGATGCTCATCTGTTATTGTGGATCTGTACTTTGACTTGCAGTCAAGGTCAATGCACACTTTCTGAGGTTGGGATACATTTGTTCCAGCAGTAGGTTCCAGAACGCATTCATGCCAGGTTTTGCCCTGGATTTCATTTTAATGCATTTTTGCAGCGTGATAATCTCATTCTCAACAGAAAAGCTATTCAAGTGTAATAGTTGTATTGTTTCTATAATAATGCAATCTGCATCAATACTGGAGGAAAGTTTTAATTG
Source organism: Denticeps clupeoides (assembly GCF_900700375.1). Classification (NCBI taxonomy): domain Eukaryota; kingdom Metazoa; phylum Chordata; class Actinopteri; order Clupeiformes; family Denticipitidae; genus Denticeps; species Denticeps clupeoides. The sequence continues at coordinate 17,083,445 of NC_041708.1, forward strand.
TAAAATAGTCAGGAGCTCTTCTTAGGCACTTGTATCTCTTAAAGTTCAAGTTGAGCTTTATTGTCATTTCAGCTACATGCATGTTAGACAGTACATAGTGAAACAAAACAACGTTTCACGGGAACCTGGTGCTACATGTTACACACTGACATACAGACAAACCGGCTACATAAAGTGCAAACGGGACACAGGCAGTGCAAGAATAACATTTAACGAAAAACATGTAGACGACAATGAAACAGACAGCGCTAAACTACTGAAAAGAATAATAAATGTACGAAGTACCTTTTCCATATGGTAAGAGGGTCAAGAGTGCACATGAGGGGTGTGTAGTGTCCTTCACAAGGCTTTCCGGATGCAGTGTGTGTTGTAAGCAGGGCCAGTTCTAGACAGGCATATATGAGGGGGCAGACAGAAATGTGAAGGATTCACATGGTGGCAGCAGAGGTGGGAAATGGGTGTGGTGGGGTGGGGGTGTTCTGGGTAACTGTTTTTGTCATGTTACTGGATTGCACTTTGTCAGGCCTCTACTTAAAGACCGGTCCAACTTTGGTGTCACACCTGAAGGTTGAGTTTATGATCACTGAGGCACACAAACCCTCTGATCACGACAAGGTGGCAATCCCTCAGAGGAAAAAAACTAAAAAGAAAAAAATATTCCTCATCAGATTATAATTTAAGATTTTTTAGCAAGAATGTGACTATCATATTGGCTTGGTAAAAATTGACTGCTGTGCTGTTAAATGACTTTTCAGTTCTCACACTTTTTTTCTGTTTTAGCAGCAAGGAACTTTTGTGCATAATCAGAAATATAAGACATACTGAATTTGAATTTGATGAAATGATCCTCTTCGCACTCTTAATGAAAATGATGTTTTTCTTCTTTTGGCTTTGTGTGTTTACAGTTTACACTATTAGTTGCACGCTCATGGGACGCTTGTGACTCACTTCGCGATCGATCGCGATCAGATTACTCCACGATAGGTTGGGCACCGCTGCTTTTAACCCTTTAGTGGTTTTTTTTTTTGCCGGAAGGATACAGCGCAAGGACAGTTCAGCAATATTAAAATGTAACTTAAATTGTAATCATGAATATTTTGGTAATTTAATTAGTTACCAGATAATTAATTATTCCCTACAGTAACGTAACATATTACAATTGCATTTTACTGGTAAAGATGTTACGTAATTTGACTACATGTAACTCGTTACTCCCCAACATTGCAGAGAAGTAACATTTCTGTGACATGATGTCAAGAGAGGAGACACGTAATATATATCACACCAGATTAAACTAATACAAGGATTATGGACTTTGTTTTGGTTTTGTTTTGGAGTGTGGGCGGTCTAGAGTATGGGTGCCTGTCGGGTGCAGTTCCGGTGGCCTCTTCATCGTCATTACTGAGCTCACACTGCCAGAGAGAGAAGGTTTAGCTTATTTCTGTAACCTGTGTGTGTCATGACCGGCTTGTGACCATAACAATAAATGTTAATATATATATATATATATATTTTTATTAAATTCACCATTTAGACAACATATCAAAGCAAAACCAAAGAAAACTACTAGTGAGACAAGAACAGACAACAATTCCCCATGATGACTTGATTGTGGGACTTTTATCAGGTTGCTCGGGAGCACAGGGCCCGGGTGATCCCACCACAAACGAGACTCCACCCTCTAGTACCTGCAAGACAAACAAAGCCTCAGGCAGGCCGGGACTCCCCTGCAAACCAGGGCGGGTGCAGCGTGCGCTGCCAGGCAGCACTGTAACTGTACCGCTGTCTCAGATCACCTCACCTCCACTGGGCAGCCGCTGTTAGCCGAAGCATCAGCGTCGGGATTTATGAGTGGACTGACAGCGTGCCGGTGATATTTTTACTTTGCTGTTGCTACACTGCTGAGTCAGGCATCTTGCAACTTGCCCAGAGACAGCTGGCCCTCGGTGGCAGACGCGTACGCTGTTGAGCCGTGATCCGGGCATGAACAGACTCCTTTCTTGGGGCCGCATGGTGAACGATTATTGATATGGCCTCACACCTCCAAGGTTTTTAGTTTGAATCCTGGCTCGGACCTTTGTCTTCCAAATTTGAGTGAAGAGTTTGCAAGCTTTCCCATTGTGGCTATGTCCATGGACGTGAGAACTTTAGTGACATTCCCTGTTCAAAAACGTTGTTGGTCTAGGGCTAGGCTTATCCGTGAATGGGAATCTGAATCTATGTGTTTTTGGAAGGACAAGGACAAATATTATTTTGATTTTAAATAACCTTGACCCATGAAATCATTTTGTGTAAATCAGAGTCTTCTTTGATATTTTCTCATTCCTCTGTGTCTGATATAATGTGATCTGTGTGAAATGAGATGATGGCTCTCAGTATGTAGGGAGAATGAATGTACGGGCTGAAAGTGTCATGGGATTAAAAGTAAAAGCTGTTGGAGATTGCTGCCTTAAGCAGGGTTTCGTGATACTTGTATGCTTGAAGCGGTCTCAATTTGTCTGTGTGTGTTGTGCATTTTACACCTATGGGGGGGCGAAGGTACAGGTGCATGGTTCGGTCCATACCTCGGTTTTTGGGACACCATTTTGGTTTACTTTCTGTGCATGTTTTGTGTGTAAAGAGAACAGTGCACCTGTGTGTTTCATTTATTTTTTTGTGTTTATCTGAAGTGCCACAGTAGGTCTGTTCAATACAGTTTTTTTTTTTTTTTTTAAGACCATTGATATTTTGCTGTGGTTACCTTTTTGAGGTGCTTTACTGTGCTTCTTCGATCTTTTGTCTCAGCTCTTATGATAGTGTTTTCCATGCCTGTTTTTTTTTTTTTCTTCCACGTCTGTGTGCAAGTTGCACTTCCTGCCCAGCTACAGTTACAACAGTGATTGGACATCCTGGGGAGGGCGCTTACAGCGTAACAGTCTGCTATATGCCAGACTACTGTTAAACTATAAGCACAAGTTAATGTCCAATCAGTGGACACATTTGGAGCAATTTAAAATTGTGGTCCATAAGGGCATATTTAGAAAATTAAAAAAAAAAAATTCTCACATGGGAGCATACCCATGGATAACAATAATGATTATCAGGGTTATTATACATGAGGGTGTATATATATCTGGGTCCAGGGGACAGCAAGTTATGCGTTTAAAGTGTGTAGCTACTCACCTCCCGAGCATAGAAACAGCCTGCAACATTGATGGTAAAAGGAAAATAAAAATTTTGCTCATGTAACACAGCTCCACTTTCAGGCTTTAACAAATACAAATTTGGGGAGCCTGTATAAAATGTATAAAAACAGAAGAAACGTGCAGTTAAAAGAAAATTATACTGTCACACTGAATATCATGGCAGGAGTACATCTTTAAAAAGCTGGGACCAGGGCATCAAAAAGTACAACGTCCTCGAGAAACATCTTACAACTACTATGGTATATTTTGAGTCACATTGTATGCTTGTGTGCATTTGCAGCAGGCACAGAGCATGACCGTCCACACAAGTTCAGTCTAAATTTTATATGCCCTTTCAATGAGATCATACGTTCACATGCACACCTGCAGAAAACTCCCTAGATGTTGAAGGCCAACCAAGGCTTGGGAGGTATGGGAAGAAATGAGATAAAACTAGCAAGGCCCAGCCAAGGCCTAATAAATTATGCCGAGGGGTGGTATGCCCAACTATTACGAGCTGGATGTACAGTGCTTAATTGTAAGAACTGTTTACTGGCCAGGCCTTAGCAACCAGGCAATGAATTATGATGACAGATGTGTGATTACATTCACTGAACTTGCACAATTACTCGCACATGCACACAGAGGAGACAGCGTCTCTCCCTGACCTGGAACCTTGGGAGTGAGCGCGAATTACTTTAACAAGCCCCTGACACGTTGTAACTAACCGCAGCTGCAGAAAAACGTAGGTAGCACAAACACACACACTATTGAGACTCGGCACACACACACACACACACACACACACACACACACACACACACACACACACCTCAGTGTTTTGGGTCTTCTGAGTTTTTTTTTTTTTTTTTTTTTTTATGACATGACCCACAATAACAGAAATATATAACCACGAAAGATCTGTTGACTGGCCTGCTGTTGTTTTGTTGTGTATTACAATAAACAACTTTGTCTAAAATAGTTTACTGTTGATTGAGTTTATTGGTCAAATCTTCAGAGACATCCTCCACCACACTACCCTAGCTGTATTTGCAAGATGTATAAAATGAGCATCTCAAAGCAGGGTAGGAATAGGTGTATGAGGCCAGACAAATGGTAGTACAAAAAAAGTGCACAGCAAGATATTGTGATATATATCGACTGATATAGAAATAAATGTTATCACTCAGTACTAGTACAGCCTATATATTCAATCATTGGTAGATAGATAGATACCTTTATTATCACTATACAAATGCAGCAAATATAACATTTGGAGAAAGCCAGCAGTTGCACATTTAAACTAACCAACTAGGCTTAAAGGATAAATATAATATAAGAAAAATTCTGTCTACAATTTAAAGTAAGTAAAGTGCATATGAGCATATGAAGATGTGTAATATTGCATTTAAACAGTATTGCACTTAAAGGTTCCTGATGTGAATTTTTTTTGCATTTATATAGGTCTTAGTGGTCCCCTAAGACCATTCCTCGTGTCTTTTTCTGAAATACAGCCTTGGTGCAGAATTACAGCCATTTTTAGCCAGTCCCACAATTTCCTCAGGACACACCATTTCAGTGTGTGTGTAGCTTTAAATGCTAATGAGGAGATTCACCAACCGCAATATTTTTAAACAGTCATTGCACTCCAAAGACACATAGAATGAGGTAGGACAGTTTTTACCACAGCATTAAATAGTCCAGTGAGTCCTGATGTTTATTAGGAGGTGAGTGTGTGCTGGGAGTTCATAAGGTCGATGGCTGTGGAATAGAAACTGTTCCTGATGTGCATTTAGCATCCTGTTAACCCTAACCCTAGGCAGCAGGGTGAAGAGTGTGTGTCTCATCTCTGATCATGAGCTTCACTCTGCTTCTACAACGAGTGTGATGGACTCCTCCAGAATTGGGAGTTGGGTCCCAATTATGCGCTGGAGGGTCTTCCTGTTTTCTGAGGTGCAGTTAGAGTACAATGCTGTTATGCAGTATGTGATGATGGAGTCTCATGTGTCCTCAGGAAATGGAGCCCTTCTTTGCCATCTGATGGTCCATGTCAGATCTTGGCTAATGTGGACACTTATGAATATCATTCGGTCCGGGTGCTTTGTAGGGGTTGAGAGCTCACCTCATGTGCGCTGAGCACCAGGGCACCCGTGGAGGCCTCCGGCAGCGTAGTGTGCTGTTGGTTGGTGTACTTGTCGAAGACCAAGACCATCAGGGAGAGTGGAGTCTGCTGAGCTGGATGGACTGTTGTTGTTGCTTATGAAGTCCATGATTGATTTAATGCCTTTCCACATTGTTCTGGGGTCAGAGTTAGCAAAGTGCTCCTTGTAGGAGCACTTTGACTCTCTGCCTCTCTTCAATCACACAGTTTAAGCAGGTTTCGTTATTTCCCTGTTCATCCATGGCTTGCGGTTGGGGTCCAAATGTTCAAATGTATGAATGTTGTTATGGGTGGAGACATTGTCCACACAAAAGCTAATGTTGCCCAGAATTGAAGATGCAAAGTCATCCAGGTCTTTACGGACTGTGTGTGGAGTGTTGTGTGTAGTGCCTGTTTCTTATTCTGTGTGTGTTTTCTGCCCTCAGAGGGAACTGGATGCCACCGCCACAGTGCTGGCCCACAGACAGGATGAGAGCGAACAGTCCAGAAAAAAACTCATTGACCAAAGCAGAGACTTCAAGAAGAACACACCCGAGGTGAAGATGATTCTGTCTTTGTTTTGGTGGTCTGTCTTTTTTTTTTTTTTTTTAAGCAACTGAAACCACAATACAGAAACTGCAACATACAATTTCCATACAGAAAGAACAGGGCAAGTTTAGCCACCCCAATCCCAAGCTCCGGACCTCTCGCCCAAAGAAAATAAGTAATGTAAATAAAAATACCAATGATCTAAATTTAAGATTACTTAAACCAAAAGTAAAAAGTAAGCTGCATCCCATGCACATAACATTTTCTAACATGTTAGCCCACTGCTGCAGGTCAAAGTGTGAGGTGGTTGTGTTAAGACCAGACCAAACTAAAGGAGAAATACATGATTTTCTGAAATACAGAAATGACAACTGTGAATCAGTATGGTCCAGAATTCAATCAACAGAACATGATTGTAATTTTGTATAACTTTGTTCTTGCCCAAATCATGTGGGAATGTGTAATTCCCTCCTCCACACACATCCATGCGCACACTTAAATAAAGCATGTTTTCTGTTTCCTAGACAACTACTGTCACATTTGGTGGCGGTTCCATCATGCTGTGGGGCACTTGTTAGTCAAGGGTCTGATGAATTCAACACAATATCAACAGATTTTTCAGGATCAACAAATGTTCAGTCATTAGTCATGAAGTTGACATTACGCAGAGGTTGGATATTCCAACAAGACCTAAAACACAGGTCAAAATCTACATATTCATGCAGAGGGAGAAGTACAAATTTCTGGAATGGCTGTCACTGTCCCCTGACATTCAAAATCTATGGGATGACTTGATTTCTGTGCATGCTCAGCAGCTGTAGGGGACTGGAATGGGTGGTGTTTGTATGGGTGTGTGCATTATAGGGAGTCTTGAGGCTGTTATATTCGCAAACGGAGTCTGAATTAATTATTCTCTGTTTGGGTAATAAATACAAATCCCAATAAATAAAAATCCCCGCTTCACCTCCTCAGCATCCACCTCCAGACTACTCATTTACCACACAAGTCAGAGTAAAATAATAGAAATTAAAGGCTGAAAAAGCATAAGCATCTATAAAACCCATTTCATGCAGTGATAAATGTACTGGCCAAGTGTCTCATCTCCCAGCTTCAGCAACAGGCAGCCGCAAACAGATCATCAGGTAAAGATGATAATCTAAGAGTCAAATATGCATAACATTATATTAGTTCATAATTTTTGCAAATTAGTATTATAGCACACTTAAGGAATCAAACCATAAGTCACATATAAGTTCGATTAAACATTAAATGTAGTCTCCTTTCAACAGTATTTCCAGTTTTTAGTTTACTATTGTCCAATTTTTGTTTGTCCAAAAGTCTCATGTCAGTTTCTGTACAGTGAATGGTGTATAACATTGTCTTTGTCTTTGCAGGATCTGCGGAAGCAGGTAGCTCCTCTGCTGAAGAGTTTTCAGTCCGAGGTGAGTTCTAGCTGAATATATATGCACACAAAATGTAATGTATATTTTTTTAATGATACATTGTTAAGGTCCTTTTTGTAGCAAGACTTCAGAATTTTGTTCTGCTAGGGTTACATGTGTACAGGGTGGGCCATTTATATGGATACACCTTAATAAAATTGGAATGGTTGGTGATATTAACGTCCTGTTTGTGGCACGTTAGTATATTTGAGGGGGCAAACTTTTCAAGATGGGTGGTGACCATAGTGGCCATTTTGAAGTCGGCCATTGGATCTAACTTTGTTTTTTTCAATAGGAAGAGGGTCATGTGACACATCAAACATTGGTTTTAACGTAACTTTATTCTTTCATGAGTTATTTACAAGTTTCTGACCACTTATAAAATAGATTTGAATCGATTGGCTAATTAACTGAGAAATGAGCTTAGTAGTGAGTATTGGAGGATTCAACTTATTTCAAAACTGAATGCTGTGAAGGCCATTCCCATGAGCAGATTTCATTACTTCAAAGGCAGATCATATGACAAAATCCTGATCAGCCACAATATCAGGTTCTCAAATCTCCCAGCAGCTACTGGTTAATGTGACGGGTGAGTTTAACACCTGATGGGCATCTGTACTCAGCTGTGTGTGTGTCTCTCTGCTGGTGGTGTGAGTTCCTTAGTCATATAACACTACAGCAGCTGCTGCATCTTTCTGCTTATGCAGCTGCTGCTTGTTGATTGGGTCTGTCAGCACCAGTGGCACACACACACACACAGACACACACACACTGTTCTCAGTAAACACCATGTGCTTATGAAAAGTCCAGTACCATCCCTATTAGCACTCACACTACACATCCTACTTAATTAATGACTTATAAATAGGACTGTAACAATATATTTATTTTTTCAAATTTATTTTAAAAAAAGTATCTAACTCTAAATCATGTGACTGTGTACCACCTATTTAATATATGTAAATTCTAAAATAAAACTGTATTTTGCTTAATAGGTAATATCTTGAATTATTTGTAACATATCCATAAATCCATCTGGAATAACTGGACTGAATGGTCCCAGCTATAAATGTCCCAGTTACAGTATCCTTAAAGGATCAGTCATGGGTGGGTTTTTACTGCTTATTATGGGTTGCACTTTTTTTTTTTAGGCTGGCCAGTGGCCAGTACCACTCCCATCAACATTCCTGTATTTATTGCTGTATTTTTCAGAGATGTTAATATGCTAACATCAGCAGTTTTATCATATATAGTAAGGCTGCAATTAAGGATTATTTAAATAATCGATTCATCTATTTTTTGTATTAATCATAGAATTGGATAAAAAAACACGAAAAGCATTCATTTCAAACCCTTTATTCAAAAACAACTTAAATCTTTGGAAAGTGCACAAACATGTTGCCCCTTGAGCTGTTATAATAATGTCTGCTTCTAAATCTGGCTGCGGCATTCTGAACTAGCTGGAGTTTACTCGTGCACCTACTAGAACATCCAGACACTAATGCTTTGCGGTAATCTAACCATGACGTAATAAAGGCGTGGACCAACTTTTCTGCATTGTGCGTTGAGAACATATTTCTTATCTTTGCAGTATTTCTAAGGTGAAAGAATGATATCTTAGTGACTCGCATGAGAGACCTGTGTCAATAAGGACATGTAGATCCTTTACTTCTGTTCTTGGTGAGTTATGTTCCATAGTAATATCAATGGAGCTATTATGCATTTAATCTTATCTTTATTCATCAAAATTTTAGCTTTAAAGAAGTTTGTAAAATTGTCTAATTATTTTGAGTGATTGTATCAGTCTCATTCCTGGTTTGTTTGACTAGAGTATTAAACAGGAATCTTATTTTTGGGATTGTTTTTGTTCTTGTTTATTAAAGAGGAGAGATATGTAGATCTAGCAATGCTAAGAGCCTTCGTATAGATAAGGAGACATCGTTAACACCAACGGGAATCGCACTGATAGAATATCTATGGTTACTTTTTTGTCTGTGGTTTTAAGTTTGTGTATGTCGTGTGCTCTGGCTCAGGAAAACACAGGATTTTATTCACTGGTGCTGCTATCCTCACGTTCTAACTATCAAGTCGCCAATGACTAGATCCGGTGGTTTGTAGTGCTTAGTGGATGCCTTTTTTATCACCCCAGATTACATGGATGCCAGACTCCAAACGAGGCTGCGACCGAACCATTACTGAGGGGACTAAACCAGCAGGCACATAAATCACCTAGCCTGCAAGAATCAAACATAACGAATAAAACCCCCCATACCAAATCCCTTTTTGCCCATTCTTCATCTGACAACCTATTTTGTACATTTAGCCATGTAGTGTTGTAAGATAGTGAATGGAGATTGCAGTTTGTCTATACTAAGCATTATGTTTGCTTATCTGGCAGTCTCATAAAAAAAATCATTTCAAGCATAGCCTGTTTGTGTAGGACTTAAAACATTTGTCTGCTGATCACAATCATTTTATTAAGTAGGATGAGGCATTAGTGGAATTTTTCTTGTAGCTTCTGTGAATTCCTATAACAAACCACTGCTGTAGAGAGTAGTGCTGCATGATTAATCTAATCGCAATCTAATCGATTACATGAATGCAAAAAGCTAAATGTGACGTGTTTGGTCACATGACTTTCGATTCGGTTCAATGGAGACCTCAGATTCGTGACTCACATAGACTTATGGGTACACGTACGTCAACATCGCCGCCATATTGCGATAGGCTCTGCTGTGGAGTGAAGCATATACATGTCTATGGAGAGAAGTGCATAAAAATGCCTCACTCTTGTGCTGCTTGGGGCTGTACAAACCGCTGTACGCTCCAAAGTCAGTTCAAGTCAGCCTCCAAACAACATTTTGGTTAAACGTAAGAACTATAATACGGGATTTTATAATGGCCAAATATAATCAAAACAGTTGTTTAGCCTTACCAGGGTTTTGTCATTCGACAGTAATGTTTTTTAAAGTAAAGACTTTTTTGTGATTATTTAATTTAGTAGAATATTGTATTTTGAAAGCACTGGGCATTTCAAGTTGTTAAAAGTTGTTTGTATGTTTCACCTTGAAATTAAACATTTCACTATTAGTAATTTGTATGTGACTTTTCATTGATATACAAGCAAGTGCCCTTTATCATATCGCATTTGCATATCGCAATATTGATCTCAATAATGGATCATGCAGCGAACGTTTAGCAGTAGTGGCAATATTCTCTCACCTCATTGTTTAAGGCTGAGCTCACCTTTTTGCTTATCAAATTGAACTGGTTTGTGAACTATTAAAGTTGTAGACAGGGTTAACATTATTATGTAGGTATTTATTTATTTATTTTTCACTGCATTTAAGTTAAGGATTGTGGCTGCAGCAAATGAGCTCTGCTACCTATAGGTGTGTACAGAGATTACTTTAATTGTATTTACTCAATTATATTATCTAACTGTCTGAAAAGATGCAATAAATATCTTCTTAAAAGTTTAATACCTTTAAATAATGTTTTTGTGATTTATATATGTTAACAGTTCTGAAAACAATTCACAAAAAATAATTAAGGTAATCGTGAAATTGGGAATATTTCTCTGACTATAATTGTACCACCAAAAAAAAAAGTCTAATTGTTGCAATCCTAATGGGCAAAGATAATGACTTGGCCAAATTGGTTGGAAACTGGGAAATGGAATCATCAAAATGGAAGTTCTTGCAGGATATGACACAACACAAGGAAGGAAAATTGGTGAACTGACAACAGGGTCAATGGTCAATATCTGAAGAGGATAAATATCAGAACTGGATCATGGCACAGTGTTTATTTTTATGTTGTGTGGATGGCCTGGTGCGTCTGTCTCACTTATATAGGGAGGACTTACAGGAACTGACAGCTTCATGCCATTTTCCACAGCATACATTCATTATACATCTGCACATACTGATGCAGTGATTTGGCAAGTGCACAATCAAATGTTCAACACACACTACAATGCAGAATGTTGAAACTAATACATATTTTTACCCTACAGATCGATGCTCTGAGTAAGCGGAGTAAAGAGGCAGAAGCTGCTTTTCTCAATGTATACAAAAGACTCATTGACGTCCCAGGTAAGGGCTGTATTACAGGAACTTGTTTTTTGGTGTGTGTGTGTATTTCCATAAGCAGGAGTGTGTGTGTCTGTTGTGTAACACATGTAATGTGCATTGCAGACCCAGTTCCAGCACTGGAGTTAGGACAGCAGCTGCAGATGAAGGTGCAGAAAATGCATGACACTGAGATGGAGAACCAAAAACTGAGAGAGACTCTAGAAGATTACAACAAAGAGTTTGCAGAGGTCAAGAACCAAGGTGACTATATGTTCTTAAAAAGTTGAGATGCTGTGCAAAATGACCCTTCTTTTCATGCTGCGCTGAATGTTTTGAGTTAGTGACACATCTAAACTGCACACAGGCCAGTTCAGCACCCTGTTCATCCTGCTCAGAACAAGATGGATGTTCTCTCCTTTTTAGTGTGCTAACACATTAAAAACATTCTATTTACCTGACTGCTTTGCCTAAGTTCAATTTTAAATGAACATGACAGTGGAAGGTAAGCGTGAACATGATTGGTTGTCATTGTGATTCCCAGCACATGATGCACACAACCCTTTCGGGGATAATGGCTCTGTGAGTCTGGCTGTGAGTTCAGTAGATTTGGAGGGATGAAAGAAAACTCACCAGGACGTGGGAATGCTGCTGTTATGTCAGAGAGAATGTGTTGGACCAGATAATGAGAAAAGAGGTTGAGAGGGGTGTCCGTTAGGGCTGGGAGATTTGGACTAAAAATAATATTAGAATATTTTAAAGCTCTGTCATGATATATATCTCAATGCCTTTACATTTTCAGTAACAGATAATCTTAACTAATTACTGTTTATATTTTCACAACGCCATTATTATTACTGAGAATAACAAGCAGTGCATTACTGTAATTAAGCTGTTTTAAATTAACCAGGCTCTTGGCCACATCGGCAAAGCTTTTTTCTTTTCTTTGGGGAGGGGCGAAACAACCACATACGTGATGATGATTGACGCCCTCATAGATCTGTGACAACCGCACCTTATTATATTATAAACGGTGTAAATCTTAAACTGTCTAGCAGAAATAGAAGATCCATGCACTCAGAGAGGTTATTGAATCAGCATGCAAAAGAAATATAAGAAATTGAACCTTTCAGAGATGGAGTTGGAGTTGAAAGTTTGGGGAATGTGAGAAAAGTATGATGAGCAAATCTACACACCTGTAAGTATCTAAAGAAATGATGCAGAGGAAGAGAATATTTATCAAGCAGTTGTGAGAAAGAGACAAAAACGAATGTGTGGTCGAAAAATATGGAACCAAATCAGTGTGTCCTCTGTGTCTGGAAGGGATGTAGAGTATTCTTGAGTATATAAGGTAACAATAATATAAGTAGATAACCTTATATTAATTATAAAATGAGTTTGACTAAAAGAATGATGGTCTTGTCTTTTCTAGTAGGTACTTGTACAATATTCATTAGGTTAAATACAATTTCATTACTAAAAATGAGACTAAAATACAATTTTCATTGACTTAAGCTAGACTAAAATGACTTTGTCATCTGAAACTTGAAACTAAAAAGAGTATGTATGTGACTACAACTAATAAAGACTTAAATGACAGCTGTACCCAAAGACAAGACTAAAATTAAACAGGCCACCAAAAACAACTATTCTTGCGAATCCAAGGTGCCACTGTATGTTACTCACTGTAACCCATCTTCTGTCCTCTAGGGATGTGGGTGACATAGTGACAGGATGTTGGTAGGATTTAAAGGGTAGAGGTTCACTAAATGATGCTGAAAGTCTTTATTTTTAGAAGTTAGCACAAGGCACGTGATTTACCAGTCCAGGCCAATATGGCCAAAAGAACAAGGTTGCAGATGGGAGAGCCTTCTCTTGGAGAGCCTTTCAGTTGAGCTGCTGCCCCTTCACATCGAGAAGCTGAGGTGGTTTGGTGGTTGTTATATGGATGGCCCCTGAAAGGTTTTATGCAAATGTGAATGTGCATTTTGGTGGTGTTTTTTGACCTCAGAGACAGCCTTTTGGTTGTGACTTTTACACTTCTTCTCACAGAAATTAAGGAGACAGGACGGAGGGGCAGTTGGTGCTAATGTGAGTTTCTGCAGTGATTTGTCAACATGATCAATTTTTATTTTTTGGTTTTCAGAGGTCACGATAAAAGCACTTAAGGATAAGATCCGTGATTATGAGCAGACGCTGAAGAATCAGGCTGAGAGCCTTGCCCAAGAGAAGGAACAGCAGCTGAATAATGACTATGCAGAGAAGGAGAGGTGGGTGTGGCCTGTGTGTTTGTTCAGAGCTTCATTGCAGATGTGTGTGAGCTTTATAAATGTATTTTAGGTATCAGAGCGCATTGAGACATTGTTAGTCGAATCATTTGGTAATTTGAATGAGTTTCTTATTATTCCTGTTTTTTTTTGTTTTTTTTTTTTAGGAAGCTTCAGGAGTCACAGGAGTCCCTGTCCTCTAAACTGGAGGAGGCGGAGCTTAAAGCCCATTCCCTTCAGACAGGTTTGGCTGCACATGGCACTCTTTCTGGCTTTGTTGCTCTGACTTCTATAAGGCTAGTTTTGCTTGACTGTGGGTTCAGATATAACCAATGACTGGGTTTATTTCTGGTTGGGTTCCTGTGTGTCATCATCCATGTCTCTCTGTGTTCCAGCACTTGAATCAACTCAATCCGAGCTGTTCGATCTGAAGACCAAATATGATGAGGAGTCCACTGCGAAGTGAGTGTCAGTCCTTTAGTATGAATAGGCCAGTGGCTAACATTAAAGTGTCTCTGTGCGGCAGTGTCTGTCTGCACATATGTGTGTGTGTCTTTTATGTACAAACACAGCGTTTCTAAAGCTATGGGCTTTAGTGACAGGGTTCCCGACAGTCTCAAATCATGTTTGATCTCAGCAATTCTGTGATTGCGTGTCCTGTCTGCCCCCATTGTCTCATTCACTCTGAATCTTTAAGACACACACATGCACGTTACAAGAGTTACAAGTAAATCATGGTGTGATCAAAACAAGTCTGGATTCATTCTTTCAGAAGCATCGTCTGTCTCTCATCTCTGGTTGATGAAGGTGTAGATCTGAGAGAGGTGCTTGTAGTTATTGCGCAACTCCTTATGGAAATGCTACTTCCCTTCAACATCCCACCTCATGGAAATGGGTATGAGAGCCATTCATCAATCCAGAGATGAGAGTTGTGCCACCAGGATCAACTTTTGAAACTCTTGTGCGAGATTTGGCTGGTTGTCTGTCCGAGTTCTGTCTGTTGTGGGGTGAAGAATGTCCCTAGCTGAGGGATATGGCAGTTAAAACAATCTTGACTTTCCATTCCATATATCTGGGTGTGAGGGCTTTTTCTTGTACAGTAAGAGGCTCAACGCGGAAAAGGTGCTATGATCGACTCTGTCTTTGACCAATTAATTGCACATTTTGGTAATTTCTGCATGGTCCTGCAGGCCTCAAAGCCTGACAGGACTGATCCCCGCCCCCAGGACAAAAAAAGTTTAACACACATGCTCCCCTCTGATAAGCATGCAATGTCATGTCCAACAGTAAATAAAGGCAGATCACATCGACCACATACATCACTCAAAAAATCTGGCATCTTTAATTACATACACATTTATTTAAATCCATTGTTAATTATCAAAATCATCACCCCAATGGATTCCTCTAACCCCTAGTCTGGTCTGTGCTTTGGCTTTGTCTGTGGGGTTGCGTGGTGTATTTTTGTATTAGAACTTTTTTTTGCCATATGCTATTTAATATTTAAGTACAGATATATTCATATTATAATCGGTTGTATTATTAATTAGTTATTGACCAGGGGTATTTAAATCGTATAATCGCATAGTATGTGTGGACGATTCTGCATTGATGCATTGCAGAACATGATTATATCATGATGACGTTGCTTGGTGATTTTCTGGCGGTGGCATAAAAATTCTCCTTAAAAAGTAGTGTCTGCAGTGATTCTGTTGGCCTGAGAACAGTGCCACTCCAGGAAGAAGTTTCATGCTGTGTGCTGTGATGTATTTTTGTGTGACCAATAGAATCAAAGTGGGCAAGTATTCTTTCTGCCACTTCAAAACACACACAAGGGGGAATGGAGAAATGGCTGATCTTAACAGTCTCTGAGTGTCCAGAGATCTATAACACAATATTATCGTCTTACCAGGAGTTTAGAAAACCACTTTTTTTTTGTGCTGAGCCTCATGGTCAGAACAGCGTGTACTGCCTTTGGTCTGAAAACAGCTTAAAATTTTCTTCAATGAGCACCAAAAAAGGTCTGTGTTTAGTCCGCACTCGCCTGACGCCACAGACCAGATGTTTTTCTGCTGTTTGTGGCTTCTGGTTGTAATGGGTTTGAGTCTGTGTGTAGTAGAGGAAACTGGAGAAGCATGCAGAGAAAGGAGGCCCGCTGGGAAGAAACAGAATTTCACTCTCTATTTATGATGCTTACAGCACCTCAGTTCCGCCATGCCCAGGTAAATGTTGGTAACCACTTGTACACACACCCCTTCAATTAAGAAGATACTTTTTTATTTATTTTTTATCTGGTACTCTATGGAAAAGACCTTCCATTCACTACTCTATGCTACACTACGCACAGCACACTAATACCAGAAGCTGTGGTCCAGTGAGAATGATCTGGACTGGAATTTAAAGACCGGAATGAACACTCTCCGCATTATGTGTTTAGCTTCTGCCTCACACACACTCATAGTGTTTTTGAACACAAAATTGAATTCTTTAAAGATTAAACAATCATCTTGTACATACATGGTAATTGCTGATCAAGTTGTGAGGTCTGGTGTCCGGTCATGCAATATGGGGCCTACTTTCATCGCTGCCACTTGCCATGTATTGAAAAAGTGTTTGGTGAAAATCTCAGAGCTGTATCCACTACAGCTGTATCTGTAATAGTAGTCCTGGAAACCCAGCTCCATCTTGCTTTCTCCATATCAACACAACACACTTAATAACTTAATAACCAGGCTGTCATGGTGGGGTACAGGTGTAAATGGAATCATTGTAGTAATTACCTAATGGCTTTTAAATGAAATTATATTACGTCAATGACAAAAGTATTCTGATGTCAGCAATATTTTTAAACTTTGCACAACTGTGTACTCAGTGTAGGCAGATGTGATGTGATGGCCCAGCAAATATATTTCTATATATATTATTCAGTATAATTAATTTAAAAGTTACATAGATTTACCATTTATCTAGAATTATTTCGCTCCAGAAATTTAAATATTCTACGATATCCTCACTCTACCAACCTACCTGTTGGTTTTTTCACACAGTGATCAGTGCTTCAGACTGCATTCTAGGTTCCTATTGGGCTTTTTCCACGTTTTCCATGTACAGTACACTCCTCACTCAGAAAGATGCATTGGGTGAGCATTGCTGTCTAAGTTGCATGGCCTGTGCAGAGATGCAGCTGATCCAAGTCACAGCATCAGTTTGCTAGTCAGTTGCTAGTTTCCAAGGTTAGTTGCGTTAGAAGTGAACATGAGAAACTGAAGAAAGCAACTCTTTTCTTCCTATCCCGGAATTATCATATGTCCATAACATCTCCAAATAGCAGTCAGTCTGGTATAGAGATTACTTCGTTCCTTATCGCCACTGTTAGTCAACTTTGGTCTTTCTTAGGTTCTGAATTTCTGCCAGTTTCCCACATCTGAATTTTTGTTGTTGTTGCTTTTTGGATCTAATTGTTCATACAGAGCTGACTCAATTCTTAGATTCAGAATATATCACTGCTCAGAGCAGCCACCATATGCATCCATGGCATCCCGCTTTTGGCTAGGGTATTCTGATTGCACAGCAGGTGATTTGTTTAAACCCGTGCGCTCTCGTCTTTTTCACCTTCTGATCAGCTCACAGCTCTTTTTTTTCTTGCCCATGCTGCATGCCAACTGTTATACAAGAGGCCCTGAGGTGGTGGTGGTCATTTAAACGTTGTGCAGCCTAGATAATTTGGAAAAAGCATCACTAAACTCGCCCAGGGTGGAACACAACAGTTGTAGGCTGAAGCCTTCCCACTACAGCACCTAGAATGCAAGCTTTACTTTAAGTATAAGGCTTGTCCTGTAACACAGTTCTTAAACATACTCCTGTCTCCTCCTTAGGGCTGATGAGGTTGAGATGGTGATGACTGATCTGGAGAGAGCCAACCAGGTAGGTCCTGCCCTCTGGCATAAATTTAACACACTTTCACCCCTGTACAGCTAATTGAGTTCAATTTTTAACATCACGTGACATTTTAAGCATCAGAATGCAGGGTTCTGCTGCATGAGTCGCAGGTCCACAGTCTCAAAGTCCTCATAGTAGTCGGATAAACAGGAATCATCTCATCTCATCAGGGGCAGTGGTGGCCTAGCGGTTAAGGAAGTGGCCACCGTAATCAGAAGGTTGCTGGTTCGAATCCCGATCCTCCAAGGTGCCACTGAGGTGCCAATGAGCAAAAGCACCGTCCCCACACACTGCTCCCCGGGCACTGTAATGACTGCCCACTGCTCACACAGGGTGATGGAGGGCACACTGTGTGCACCGTGTTTGTGCTGTTCTGCTGTGTATCACATGTGACAATCACTTCACTTTTTTTCTCCAATGTTTTTTCTAGAGGGCTGAGGCAGCTGAAAGGGAGGTGGATTCTCTAAGGGAACAGCTATTATCTGCCAGCAAGTCCCTGCAGCTGGCCACCCAGATCCAGAAGGAACCTGACATGGTACAAATTTCTGTCCTCTGGGGTGTCTGTCACACAGGTCCTCATTTATACAAACTAATACATATACAATGCATCCGGAAAGTATTCACATTTTGTTATGTTACAACCTTATTCCGAAATTGATTAAATTATTTTTTTTTCCTCTCAAAATTCTACACACACCCCACCACATAATGACAACATGACAAATTTATTAAAAATAAAAACTGAGATCATTTTGCTCAATACTTTGTCGATGCACCTTTGGCAGCAATTAGAGCCTCAAGTCTATTAGAATATGATGCCACAAGCTTGGCACACATATCCTTGACCAGTTTGGCCCATTCCTCTTTGCAGCACCTCTCAGCTCCATCAGGTTGGATGGGAAGCATGTGTGCACAGAGGATTGGTCACCTCCCTGACTATGGCTCTTTTCAACTGATCACTCCGTTTAGGTGGCTGGCCAGCTATAGGAAGAATCCTTTTGGTTTTGAACTTCTTCCACTTACAGCATTTGAGAACAGATTTACTTTATTCATTAAAACTTTGATTAATTGTTTCTTTACTGCGTGGCATTTATATGTCTCTGTGCATAAATATTGGTCATAAAGTCCCAATCCCACTTACTACCATTGTGTCCTTCAGCACAACACTTAACCCTGAGTGTCTCCAGGGGTACTATCCCTCTAACTTCTTGTTTTTAGTCACTCTGGATAAGGGCGTCTGATAGATGCCATAAATGCGAAAAAATACAAAAAAATTATCAATTGCTTTTAATTTAAACATGTAATTGATCCATCTACCAATGCCTTAGGAAGTAAAAAAAAATAAAAAAAAATACTGCCACATGAGCCATAAAAAACACATAACATTTGATTCCAATACAAACTATAACTTTAGTGATCATGAACAGTCTATATATTATTGTAAGGATGATAATGTCATGATTACGTTGGTCATCTTTATTTTTCAGTCTTGTCTAGTCAGTCCTGTGTCTACTGACACTAATGTCATAATTAATATCATTTTGGAGAATATAACATACTTCTCAATATTATTGAATGAATAAAACTATCACATACAGGACAGGGAAGGAGTGTTACTAAAAAAAACCAATCACTTTTCATTATGCTTTGCGCTATTATAGTCTATTCTGCCTATACACTGGTGGCAGTAGCCTAATGGGTAACACAGTCACAGGTTCAAACCCCTTGTTTGAGTCCTGAGTCGCTCTCCTAAATGCTGTTAATGTAAATACATTTGACTTGTTCAAATATGTTTAAACACTTGTTTAAATGCTTATGGTGACTTATTTTCTTCTTTGGTGGATTGGCTAGCATTTTATATATTTGATGTTAATAGTTTTTTTCTATTGAAATTGTCATCTTCTAATTTGTAACAATTCTGTTGGTGATTGAGGAAAGGTGGGACTTAACAAACCCCTCCTCTTCAAAGTGGGGAAGGAACAACAGAAAAAGATCGAGAGCCACTGATTTAGCGGATCACCAGGTTGAGTAAAGAAATAAGGATTGTGTGTGTGTGTGTGTTTAGCAGCAGGCAGTGGATGTGGTATCAAGATCCAGTCTGGAGGCAGAGCTTGGTGGTAAAGAACGTGAGATGATGCAGCTGGTGGAGGACGTGCAGAGACTGCAGGCCAGCCTGTCAAAACTGCGGGAGAATTCCTCCTCCCAGATCAGCCAGCTAGAGCAGCAACTCCATGTCAAGAGCGCCACCCTCAAGGTCTGGTCTCCACTAATAGATTATTTCCATATAATGAATTAACAACAATACCTCAACAGACTGGAAAACATAGTTAACTCTGCATCTCTGTTTACAGCTCTACCACTGACAACACTGTTTTCTTTCAAACATTTGCTTGGTATCTCACTATGGGAACGCCCTCGGTGTGACCGATCTTTGAAGCACCAATGTCCGTCGCAGACAGACCAATGGCAACTGCACATCGGGAGCCTCCCCTCCCCTATATCAGCTGCTGCAATCTACCAGAACAGCCTACTCACTCTGTTCCCTGTTAAAATCTGTGGAATTTCCTCAGCACCCAGACTGTGGCTGCCCCCTGCTGACCATTCACAGACAAGCTGTCTAGGGCCTATTTCTGTAATGGCTTGCGGTCTGAACCCTGCCACCCACTGAATACCACCAAACGTGCCAAGGCAAGGGGTGTTAAAAAAAATTAGCAGAAGGAAAGGAATTAGTCACTAATGTTTTGTATCCCTGACCATTTTGAGCTCTCACCAAGTTCACAATGGCCAACCCCTCTCCAGCTGATCTCCCCAGGGCCAAGGATGTTGTGTCCCACCATTCCCCTATGAGCTTCACACTCTGTGTATTCAGCAAATGTATAGATTCTGACCCTGCTCAGACACTCAGGTGTCAGAGTTCTGGCTTATTTGGATGATTATCTGATTCGCGCCCACACATAAGACCTTAGTGTTATACCCGGTGTTGGTGTTGATTATAATTTTTAGTTTAGCCCAGACGGAGGCCCTTCAGAATGCATTCAACATGGGAGTCGGCCATATCTTTCCCATATTGAGATTCCAGTGGATTGCAGCAGCTGATATAGGGAAGGCAAAGCTCACATTGGTTCATCCGCAATGGACATGGTGTCATTGGTGCATCCATGATCCATCACGCCAAGGGCATTCCCATAGAGCAGAGTTCACCAAGCCACTTTCTGGATAGCAACAGTCCTGCATATTTTTGTGCTTATCTTCATTTACACCTGGTTTTGAAGGTTTGTTTACGAAAACATTAGTACTTTTGGGTGTCAAATACACAAAAACTCTGTTTTTTTTTTTTTTTCTCCGGGGTATCCAGAAGAGGACCTTCTTGATGTGGCTTTTGCAAAGTGCCCCAAACTCTGTGTCTTATATAGTGCCTTCATTAGCACTGCCTCTCATTTTCGCTCTCTTGTTCTCATTTATACTCGTAGCAACTGGAAGAGAAACTTCAAGAACAGGGTGACTATGAAGAGGTGAAGAAGGAGCTGAGGTATGTTTTTCCTTTTAACACATCTGTATATCTGAGATTGTTTGGGGACATCAGGCCCGTGACCCCAGTGATCATTAGGTGTTAACTGAATGTATTGCCGGTTTGTGGTAGTTTTGGCAAATTTGGCCTCAGACTTCTCGCACAAACCCATTTTGATGTGGCGTATTCCTAATTTCATCTTCATGCAACATACAATAAAACTGGACATAGGAGGGAAGAGGGAGATTCTTGAAAATGAGCTCACAAGGGATGATTTGACATGGTAAATAATGTCTGCGCAATGTGGAAATTGGTCATTTCAGTTCCATAACATGTAGTGCTTAAAATATTAAAAACTGTTTTGGTCAATGATCAGCAATTCAAGTATGTTCTGTAATTCAAGGGTAGCCTTTTAAATTCTTACTGCGCATTGTTTAGAGCTAACATATAGTTATTACTGGCCAAATAAAAGGTTTCTGCATAACTGCAACCTTATGATGTTTGTCGGAGTCCTGAGGCACCAGCAGCATCAAATAACTGTTTGCTGCTTTGTAAAGGCAATTTAGCATCTGCTCTCTTATTCTGATGTGTTTGGCAGTAATTTTCCTCATTGTGCATACAAACCTGTGTGTGCGCTGAATCAGTGCAATAATGATAATTAAGTTGTCCAAGGCATTCAACTATTTCACATATTTAGGCAACAATGTTTGGTGTTTTGTCTGGTATATGTTTATGCTGTATATTGGTGTATCTGTAAAAAGTTTATTATACAACATCCTGCTCTAGTTACCCTTTCTAAAACCGTTAAATTTAAATGTACTTATCAAATTATATACCGCAATATATACAGCCTTTCGTCTATGGTTAAATTTATATCACAATATGAATTTTATGCCATATCGCACAGCCCAAGTTCTTCTGATGACTGTGTGTAGTGATTGTGCTTTGCAAAAAATTGTTCCTAGATTACTGTTGATCTATCATTGAGGCCTTTATCTAGTAACACACTCGCCAGAACCAGAGGAGTCATAGGTTCAAACCCAACTTACTACCATTGTGTCCCTGAGCAAGACTCTTAACCCTGAGTGTCTGATTGTAAGGTGCTCTGGATAAGGGTGTCGGCTTACTGCTGTAAACTCAATTTTTTCCTAAAATAAAAAACACTGAGGTGTCATGATTTACTGTCTCTACAGTATCCTCAAGTCCATGGAGTTCGGTCCCTCTGTTGGGTCCACAGTGCAGGTACCAGCTTCTCCATTTTTCTTGTCTGTGATATTCCATCCATTTGAAATGTCTGATATTTAGTGTTATGGGGCAATAGGTTCAGGTTTTCTACAGTGGTCCCCAGCACCAGCCTTGCCTATATGTTTACTATGAAGGCATGCCTAGTATTAAAAGCATCTTCACTTGCAAATCTGTTCGTCTGTCAATCCCACAGGATTCTTCCAAACCTCTGGAGGTTCTCCTGCTGGAGAAGAACCGCAGTCTGCAGTCAGAATGTGCATCACTGCGAATCGCTAACAGTGAGCTGAGCGGTAAGTCTTTTTGGCCTGACAGGCAACGCCCTCCAGGGGTCACTTCTTAAGCCTAGGGCATGTCTCAGTGGATGCTGACTCCAGGAAAGCCACGTTCTGATGCTGTTGCAAATTCAGAATAAATGGAAAAAAGTGGATTATATTTACGTTTGGTGTTAACTAATCCCATGGCCCCTGTTGTTGCACAGTATTCTGCAGTTCGTGATGATGTACATCTTTCTGATGTGGTTGTCTGCCTCACTCACCTTCAGCTGCTAGAAACTTAAGAAACTTGCCTGTACCTGAAGCTTGTGTGTGTGTGTGTAATGGTTCTGCTCACTGTAACGAGAAGATCAGGGTTAAGAATCGTTTTGTGTTCCACGGCTCTTGTCCATACTGAGTGGACATTCCGAGTGGAACTTAGGTGCTCTCCATTCACTTCTGGGCATTTATTGGAGTGCTGCATAAACAGCCCTGACATATCAAAATAGCCTGACCACCACAGTCTGGCACACAACTTGTTGTCCTTTTGATTCTAAATGAGTTTGTTCCATAACCCAGTTTCACTCAAGTTCAAGCTGTCCTCAACCGTTGACGTGGTTTACTGTGCTGTGCTTCAGGACTACTTTTGTCCTCACTCTAAAGGAGTTTTGCTCCTTCATGATGAAATATTCATATCCCCAAGTTCATGATCAGTGGGCCTGTGCCCCCACACGCTTATAAGATTTGCCGGAGGTTCTGTAAAAAGCTTTCTGTAGTCTCTCTGTGGTTCATTTGATTTTGACTTCCTTGACTTTTTACATTTATTTTATTATCAACGGAAAGATGAGGAGCTGGCGCCATCAGGAAGGCCTCAAAAAACCCCAGTAATCCCTGAACTTTTTGGCATCATACAGCTGTCAGTTTAAACCAGTCACTTTCTTACACTGCTGCATGACACACCATGGCCACTGCTGCATGACCTTTATTTAAATGCCTGGACTGTGGAGACCTGGCTTCTACCCCACCTGACGTGAGACATGGCGGCAGCTGCCACTGGATGCTGGGCGCTACTGCATGGAGGTTTGTGTGGGTGGAGCTGTGTACATCCTTTCAGTCTGTTGCTTACAAGAAAGGAACAAACCACAAATGCATGGGCGGCTTGTCTGGGGTGTTTAGCAAAAAACAAAAAACACGAACTTTATTTATTTTTCCTTCAGACCCCTTTTTTTTGGCTCCCCCATAATGCATTGTGTTTGACCTTTCCTGTAGGGTCAGCAGGACGGAAAGAGAAAGAGGTATCAGCAGAGACTTTGCAGCGTGTGCCTTCTGGCCCTGTCCCTCAGCAACACTCCACCCCACCCCCTGCCTCCACACAGCTCCTAGCACGCACAGGGGTGGGGCCAAACTCGGCTGGCCCACCTTCCTCTAGTCCTTCTTCATCTTCATCCTCTGTGGAGATCCCCGTCTCCTGCACCAATGGCACGCACACTTTCAACACAGAATTCTACGGCTCTGCCTTTCCCCTGGCGGGTAAGGTGGCACTGAACTCTCTGCTACAGCGGCAACTCATGCAGACGTTCTACTCCAAAGGTCTTCAGGACTCTGCCTCAGGCGGGGCCGCGCTCTTCGCCCCCTCCCACTACTCCTCCACTGCTGCTACCTGCTTACTCTCGGCCAGCCTGCCTGTCCAGCAGCAGCCCTTTGTCAGCCCAGATGTCAACGGTAAAGCTGCTGCTGCCTCTCCCAGCCAATCCGAGGGGGCGTGCAGCACCTCTGAGGGTGAGGACATGGACACGGCCGAGATTGCACGGCAGGTGAAAGAACAGCTAATAAAGCACAACATCGGGCAGCGCGTCTTCGGCCACTACGTGCTGGGCCTGTCCCAGGGTTCTGTCAGCGAGATCCTGGCTCGACCCAAACCATGGAGTAAGCTGACCATCCGTGGCAAGGAGCCCTTCCACAAGATGAAGCAGTTCCTGGCAGATGAACAGAACATCTTGGCATTGAGGAGCATCCAGGGCCGGCAGAGAGGTGAGAGGCTTTCCTAGGGCTTGTGAGAAAAACACCAAACCATTACATCTGTGTGTGTGTGTGTGTGTGTGTGTGTGTGTGTATGTATGTATGTTCACAGACAGCGTGTGTATTGCCCATTGAACCAAATGTTAGTTTTGTACATTCATCACATTTTATGACTTGTAGTAAACCTGCCTGTACATGAGCTCACCAGCCTGTACTGCCTACCTCAGAGCAGCAGTCCATCAGCAGCATCAAAACGAAATCTACAGCACACCGCATTTTATGAGAATTTAATTACAGTAAAAAGTCAACTTTATAAATAGCCCTCCAAATTCACGAATAAACTAAAAGATTCATTTGAATTGTTTAAGAAGTATGGATATGGAGCTTAATCATGGCCTTAATTTTTGTCTTATCTCTGGCCTCTCCTCACCCCTGTCCGATTTAGCATTTTTTGTTCAGCTAAGCCCATATTTTTTACCCTGTCGCCACTTTTTTTTTGTCACCCTGACAGAGAGCCCAGGTCAGGCCCTTAGCCGAGTATTTGAGGACACTCCCAAGCGCAGAACTGCTGCTGATGCCACCTTTCCCACAGGTCCGTTGCTCTCTCTCTTTCTTTGGGAAAATAAAGTGTGTGGGTTTAGCCAATACAGCCATTTTTGTTGTGCAAACATGCATGCATGTATGCACACACACACACACACACACAGGATCCACAGCTATTGTGTGAGCTCAACAGTGTCAGATCTTACTCACATCATACCACACTCTAAAAACTGCTGGGTTAAAAACAACCCAATTTGGGTTATTTTGGTAACCCAGCGCTGGGTCAAAAAGGGACCAACCCAACGCTGGGTTATTTTGACCCAACAAGTTGGGTTACACGTTTAACCCAGCATGCTGGGTTGTGATTATTAACCCAACTATTAGTTAAAAATGACTACGCTGCTGGGTTGAATGGAACCCAAAATGGGTCAGAAATGTAATATAGAAACTTGTGATTAAAATTACTAAAATAAAAACAATTATACAGCAATACATATTTCAATAATGGAATTTTATTAATGACAAAACATGTAAAAAATGTGTCCATATGAATTTAAGACTTTTTTTTTTCCATCTCCACCTCAACATTAAGACAATTTTTATGAAAATGTATCAAACTGTAGTCACAGTGTTTCTGGAATAAAGTCAGTAACAATTAATCAGATTGAAGCCAAATTAACTTTAGAAAAACACAATTTGACATGTAAATGTAATGAAAAAAAGTTTTCTTATCATGCATAAACTAAGATATAAGAGTCATCTGTAAGAAACACACAACAAAGCAGGCATTAAGAACATCTATGCAGTAAGGATCAGATTTGGTCAAAATAAACTTGCAACTTTCCTAAAATGTGCACTCTGTAAAAAAAAAATAATAATACAATACTAGACACATCAAGCACAAGAAGAATCAGATACAAAATGAACAACTGCAAGCCTATTTGCTCTAATCACTGCAAAGTAATTGTACAACAATCAGGCATGAAGAGCTGTGCTATAAGCATAATTGGGTCTTACCCTGCTAGCTCATTCTTCAGCTTCTGAACCTTTGGAGGTAGCTCACTTCTACCTTAATTTCACATTGCCTGCTGAATGAAGGTAAACGTGTTTTCAAGCACTTTGGGTGCTGCAGGTGAAGTGCGTAGGTTAAGCCAAACAAGAAGCACATTGCTTGAGGTAGGTTGGTGAGTGCTTCCCTTGCCCTCTCGGTTGATGCCCAGTCTTGAGGGGTTGAGTTATGGCAATGCTGGGCTTGCTGAACTGTTGTCATCATAATAGAGGATTCCCACAGGGATGTCCATGGAGTCTCCATAGACTCTACATAGTGCAAGAAACATGACAAAAAGAGAATATGCAGGTTAACAGCAATTTGTCTACAATCAACTGTATAGAATTATCTAATATTATAGATTTTGTAATTCAATGTGATTTTATGTTAGGCACTGTAAACAATCTATTTTGTGTGTTTATATATAGGCGTCTTTCATGTTGTGACAGTATGTGGTATATTACACAATTTGATATTTGAATGGTACAAATGGAGAAAGGGTTTACTCACTGAACTGCTCTTGAAGAACATAGATCTCCAAGAATTATTGGAAGTCCTCTCAGGACAAGGCATCTAATGGCTGTTGGCTCTGTGCTCTGCAAAGTGGTATAAAACACACTTGAATGTAGAACAAAGGAAATAAATCTTATATCAGTTTATTTGTCCATATAGAGAAATACCACAAGAGAACAGTTTATGTATTGAACTAACCATCAATATCATTATGAGAAGAAAAGAGAAATATCAACCCACCGTTGTGTTGTAGCAGGTCAGCTAATTGCTTTTCTATCCGACCTGTCTTCCTCTTGAAATTTCCATCAAAATTGGACACAACCCATCAAGAACACCAAAGAACTCTTCTTTAAAATTTCTACCAACAATCCTGTTAAACTCCAGGTAAACCTGAAAAATATTAAATATGCTCAGTTTTGATATTCAGGCAGAGTTATTTATAACACAAATAAACCTCTCTGAACATCATGTATGTAAAACAAATAAGAAAAAAAATACATTAAAGGACACATCCACAAACCTGGTTTTCAGTCAAAAAAGCACTGGCCAGCTTTGGATCATCTGGTTGATGTCAGGTTCATCCTTTACAACCTCCTCTCGTCTAAGAACAAACATGATTCCTGATGCAAGCAAGGAAAGGGCTTAGTTCCTTCTTGCATAAGTTCCATATTTTAGCCTGTAACGTTTAAAAAACTGTGCTCTTCTCGCAGATAGTACTTGCATTTCCAAAGCATATTAAAGTGGCTTTAAACAAAACTAGTAGTGCAAAAAAAAAACTGGCATATGTTGAAAGTGGGTGTTTACTTTTTCAAACCTACATTGAAATAATTTGAATTCTTCAAAACTGTATGTAGAGAAGTAGAGAGCTACTCTAAAAACACATTGCTGCAAGTATCAAATGCTCACTGTTCCCTTAAGATGACCTCATAATTAAATGCATGTTTCAAACTACAAATGTTCCAGCAGTTTCTAATTTGAATAGAGAAACAACTCACCTTGTTCATCCACAAAATGGTTCTCGTAGCAGCAAGCAAAACTCCTTTAAAAAAAAAAAAAAAGTCCAAACTTGAGAGAAACAGACAAATGTAGACAAATGTATACTTCTAAAATCCAACATTAAACCCCAAAACCCCCTTTCACATTGTATATGCAAAATAAAGCTTACCTATCTCCGTGTGAGTGAGTACACACAAATTGCTGGCCCCAATGCAGTCGCAAGATATTAAGCATTGTTAGCATAGCAAGTGTTAGTTAGCAAGAAAAAAATTCTCCTCTGTCCTTCTACCCGCAGCTTTTGCCTCAGAATTTTTTTCCGCCCGTCTCCTACCCCCGCGGCTTTCGCTCATAAAATAATTTTTTCGCCCTTCAGAAAATTTTTTTTTTCGCCCCTCAGAAACTAAAGACGGTGCAAAGACAATGGCGGCTCCTTTCGCTGATGTCCCAGGTAGTTGACGTGACGTGCGTGCTCTCTTTCAGGTCCGCGTTCCCAACCCAGCTCCGCTGGGTTACAGATCGAGACCGATTTTCAACCCAAATTGGGTTAAATCAACCCAACAACAGACTCAACCCAGCATTTGGGTTGAAAAAACAACCCAGCGTTTTTTAGAGTGCAGTCCCACACTTGGTCAGCACACCACTTTTAAGGTCCATATCGGTTGTTGTCCTGTGAGCATGCAAAAGTACACGTTTTGTGATGTTACAGGGTTCCTGTAGTCTGGTTCACTAAAAGCCAACTTCTGATGTGTCCCTCCTTCCTTGTCTCCAGGTAGCATCACCACACGGATTCGTACACCTGAAATTGGCTCAGACGAGGCCATTAAATCAATCTTGGAGCAGGCCAAGAAGGAACTGCAGGTTCAGAAAGCTGGTGAGATCATGCTTTAAACTTTAAACTTAAACTTTAAACACTTTAAACTTACCTCTGTTGCACTATTGGTTTTGCACTCTCCTGGTTTTGCACTCTCCACCATGTGCCCTTATTTGTATATGGTGTTTTTAAAATTGTATATTGTGTTATTTTTATTTTTTTTGTTTTTTTTTTAAATTGTATTTATACTTTGTATTCAATGTTACTGTTACTGTTTTTGTATTTAATGTTACTTGTTTGGGTCAGAGAGTAACGTAATTTCAATTCTCTGCATGTCCTGTACATGTGGCAGAATTGACAATAAAGCTGACTTGACTTGACTTGATTAAGGAATTAATGACTAGTAATAATACACCGGGTGCACTGAGGTGTACATCAGACAGTATTAAGACTATAGCAGGTCTCAGTATGATTGATTACATTTATGTTTGTTATGTGTTTAGTGTTCTTGTCCAGAGCGATGTACATCATTGTTTTGTAGTCCTGAACCAAAAAAAACATACCTTGGGTTTTTTATACAGAGTTGCACTTTCCACTCCTGATTATGTGTTTGTGGATGCAGCAATTTGAGAAAACCTTCCTGTATTCTAATCAGCTAATGAGAATATTTGTCATTCAGACAACTCACAGCCCTCCTCATCTTCTGGGGACATTAGTGGGAGCTGCAGCAGTTCAGATGAAGCCATTCGTTCCATCCTGGAGCAGGCTCGTCGTGAGATGGAGGCCCAGCAAGCGGCCCTCGAACCAATTCTCAAAGCATCTTCATGCTTGTCTTCATCGCCATCCTCCCTCTCCCAGGCCGATCTTTCCATTGTGTCCCCTAAACTGGTTCCATGCCCTCTCAGTACCTACAATCCTTTGTCCCTTTCCTTGAAGAAGCCCCCTCTTGTGGCCTCGCCAGCCTCTTCTCAATCGCTGTCCAACATAATGGATTTTCATGGTGACATGAAGGAACATGAGGATTCACCAGTGTCGGATGTCCTGACTGATGGGGTGACAAAGCCTGGCCATGCATCAGATGGGAGTCTGAGGAGCCACTGGAGGGACCAGTGGTGGAACAGCATGCACCCTGACTGCCAAACTCCGTCTGGTACTCGGGGCTCTGAGGAGAACCACAATCAGGAAGACTCCAAAGAGGTAAGGACTGTACCTGATCCAGATTAACATATGTGTGATTTAAAGAAAAGAAATGTATCATGTTTCAAAACAATGTGCATTTTCCAAATTTTCTCCACTTCGAACTGATGTAAAGAACATATTTTATGCACAGTGCGGAACTTGCTCTGAATTCCATCGTTTTCTTTGTTTGCAGGCTCCCCCTTTGTTACCATAGATTCTGATTGGCTTTCAATTTTCATCATTTAAAGATTTGCATTCATTGATTTCCATAGATATGTGTGTGTGCCTGTTCAAGCAGGGTCCTTGACATTTTATTAACTATAAATATAAATAACTTTGCATTTCTGTCAGGTGCTCAGTGACATACTGTCTCAACCCAAACCCTGGACCAAGCTGTCCCAGAAAGGGCGCGAGCCCTTCATCTGCATGCAGCTATGGCTGAATGGAGAGCTTGGACAGAACACGCTGGGACAGTCAGCACAAGGTATAGATACCAATACACATAGAGCACACACACATAATACAGTGTTGAGAAAAGGTTTTATTTGTTTATTGGGATTATAGCATGAGCAATAACAGTATTGTCAAAAGGTTACAACAAATCAGCTCAAACTATCTAGACCCCAATAAAGAGAAAACCAAACAAAGGAGAAAGGAAGGGGGGGGGGGGGGGGCAATAGATACTACAAAAACCTGAAAACATAAAAAACAAGTTCCACCAACACACAAACTGTATCACACAGGAACAGGAGGGAAATTCTTACTCTTAACCAGATCGAGGTAAGGACCCCAAATCATTAAATACAAAAAATAAAAGTTACAGTAACAAGGTAACAAGGACAGAGCTGAGTGAAATTCGCAAGAAAGGACAAGCTTACAGCTTGCTTAAGGATGAAAATGTGAAAGTTAAGGATAAATTGCTATGAAACCCACGACAGAGGCACAGTTTCCATGCAGGAAAGGGTAAATTGATGTTTGGCACATGAGAGGTGTTGAGTAAGCATGCAAAAGTGTGCAAGCAACACTGAGAAATTTTAACATTGTACAGCGTTTGTGAAGGGTGTAAGTAGGCTGTGGTCTGGTCCCTGGTTCTTTTTCTCAAAAACAGTCTAACTGCAACCAACAATCAGGAATGACAAAACTTTGCTAGTGTCCTAGTTTGCATCTTGGTTGGCACTGTCCACTGTTAAATGCCCACTTGGGTGGGACTATGTATTAAGCTTGCGCATCACCAGCTGCTAAACTGGAGGTGGAAGGTTTGCAGGTTTTTTCTGCCCCCAGCTCTGAGGTTCACTTGACACTGCTTGCCTTTGTTTCCAGAGTTTTTCACTTTGTCCAAGACTATGCTTTTTGCATTTCCTGGGTCTGGATGGTGTGGACGAAGCAGGCTTGTCAGTCTCCATACTTTGGGACGTTCAGTCACCCTGCTTCAGACCTACCAGGCGATGTATATTTATATCGCGGAACTCCCTGATCACTGGCAGTTTCTCAGGTTTGCTCTCAGGGGGGTGATATTTGATTTCTCTGCCCTTTGGCCGGTCCTTGGCTTCTTGCATTTTTGCAAAATGCCTGGAAGCGGTTCTGTTATATTTAGATGATCTGGTGGTGAGTTTGCTGTCAAGTAAAAGCACAGCAACAGTCTTGTCACACCTGTGAAAGAGCTTGCTATCCCCAGCTCAGAAAATTTCTTTGGGTCTGGAGATGGGTCTGCTGTTTTGCTTCCTGTGCTTATTTATAAGAGCTTTTGCTCCTCTGCTGTCTTTCAGTCGGGACACAGACAGTCCTTTTTTTTTTTTTTTTTTTTTTTTTTTTTTTTTTTTTTTTACATCTGCTGGGTCTGATGGTATCAGCAATAGCAGTGGTGCCCCTCAGACATTTGCTGATTCATGGGTTCCAGCCCTGGCATGCCATGTCCACTGGAGAATAATAGTATCGCGAGCGTGCATGACTGCTCTGTTTCAATGGAGGGACCAGGGTTCCTGCTGAACCAGGGTTCCCCAATAGGTTGTGTTTCGGAAAGTGAAGTCTATGGTCTTTGCTGTACTGGAGAACGTGTTGTGTTGAGACCCACCCACATTCCAGGTAATCTGAAAACAAGGGTTTATCTACTCTCTGGAGGGGGGTCTCAGTTAAAGGAAGGGAGGAATGGAGTGCCGGGTGCCGCACCGCGCAGCGTGAAACTCCTACTTGGAGTGGCGCTGTACTCTGATCAGGCTGCTATATAAGAATTTATATACCGCTGCCAGAAAATCACAGAGCAATGTCATTATGATATAATCTTCTGCACTGCGTCGATGCATTGTAGGTCTGCAACTATCGAATATTCTGGCGATATTTTTTCATAGATTAATCGAGTAATCGGATTAAACAACTCTGTCAATAGTGTGTTATGCAACATGAAAATCCTCTTAAAATGAGCAAGCAATCTGTTATTCCTCACAAAAACGTTTTTTTTTTTTTTTTTTTTTTCCTCAAACTCAATACTGTTATTAGATCAAAGCTTAAAACCTTTGGGTTACTGGCTCCAGATCTAAGCCCATTTAATAAATTGTTCTGTGAAACATTCATGATGTAAATGGGAAAAAAAAAAACATGAAACATAGGTTAGCATACTTGTGCGTAGTTTAATTAAAAAAAGGAAAAAGCGGTTTACCCCCTGCTATAGCTCATCTGAGAAGAGAAAAAAAAGTAGTTACAAAATAGTAAAAATAAAATATAAATAAACAATTCAAGTATTAAACAATACGGTAAGCCAGGCTTTATGGTAAGCCAGGTCCATTTTACACTGCACTATGTTGTCCACACAGCAAAAATGGTCCCACACTTCATGCCTTTTACGCACACTGGTATCTTCATTTTCCGCCAATAAATCGCGCCTCCTTAAATCTTTGAAATGTACGCCAGTTAAATGTCAGTTTAAAACAATAATACTGGTGCTGCGCAGCTCCGCACTGCATAGCTCCGCGGGTGTGATACGATAATAGATGGACTTTGGTGACTAATTAAAACGAAGCCTCGAGGCAAAGAATTTTCCTTGAATATTTTTTGTAATCAAATCCTTTGAGTTATTCAAATAATCGTTTCAGCGCTAATGCATTGTCTGCATCATGATGCATTGATTATGCATTAACACCCCTATGGAGCTTATTAATCTTATTTTCCAATTATTTAATCTTATGTTGGTATTGATACTCACCCCTTACCATACATTTTCTGAAAGGTGTCCTCTAAGACCTGTCCATCTAAGACCTGCTGTTCCTGCTTGTCCTCCATTATTTGCAACAGACATTTACATTTACGGCATTTGGCAGACGCCCTTATCCAGAGCGACTTACAACGTGCTTTCAAGTTACCATTGATGAAGAGATCAATTCCGGTTCACTAGGACCCCAACTATGAATACATCTATTTAATTCACTCTGTTGTAGATTCTGTACACAAAGTTCGACAACAAGAAAATTACAATTTAATCTAAATATTCTTTAAAGAGGAAGGTCTTGAGCTGTCGTTTGAAGGTGCTCAGTGACTGAGCTGTTCTGACCTCGAGGGGAAGTTCATTCCACCACCGAGGGGCCAAGACGGAGAAGAGTCTAGATGAATGTTTTCCTTTTACCTTCAGAGATGGAGGGACCAGGCGAGCAGTACTGGAGGCTCGGAGTAAACGAGGTGCAGTGCGGGGTGTAATAAGGGCTGTGAGGTAGGATGGTGCTGCTCCATGTTTGGCTTTGTAGGCCAGCATCAGTATTTTGAACCTGATGCGTGCAGCTACTGGGAGCCAGTGAAGGGAACGTAGCAGAGGGGTGGTATGGGAGAATTTGGGAAGGTTGAAGATCAGTCGTGCTGCTGCATTTTGTATGAGTTGAAGAGGTCGGATGGTACATAGTGGTAGACCAGCTAGAAGGGAGTTACAGTAATCCAGTCGTGAGATTACTAAGGACTGAACCAGTAGTTGGGTGGCCTGGGTTGACAGGTAAGGGCGGATTCGTCTGATATTGTAGAGAAGGAATCTACATGAGCGGGAAAGATTGCTGATGTGAGTTGAGAAGGAGAGTTGGTTGTCTATTGTTACTCCAGGGTTGCAGGCTGCTTGTAGAAAGAGAGAGCTGTGAGTTGTCTAGGTAAATAGCAAGATCCTGATGTGGTGAAGAATCTGCTGGAATGAATATTAGTTCAGTTTTGGTGGGATTGAGTTGGAGGTGATGGGCTGCCATCCAAGACGAGATGTCTGTTAGACATGCAGAGATTTTGGAAGCAGCATGAAGATCAGAGGGAGGAAAGGAGAAGAGGAGTTGTGTGTCATCAGCATAGCAGTGGTAGGATAATCCATGTGAGGAAATGACCTCACCAAGTGATCTCGTGTAGAGGGAGAAAAGGAGAGGACCTTGCACCGAGCCTTGAGGGACACCAGTGGAGAGTCTACGTGAGGTAGAGGTGGATCCTTTCCAAGACATGGAGTGGCGGCTTTATCTGTATCTGCCCAGTGCAAATATTGTGGGCATATGTGCTCTCAGGCTTTTTGAAATGTAAGTGACAGTGCATCAGCCACTTTGTGCCTGTCTCCTGGATGTGTTTTCCTCTTTGATGGCTACTAGAGTGCTTACTGCCATCTCAGGGAACTCTGTCCTGCACCTCTTCATATGGTTCTGATGGGCTGGGCATGTATACTTCTTGTTGTACTGAGTGAATTGAGTGAAATGGAACGTCCTCTTCCTCAGGGAACAGTGGTTATATACATAATCTGCTTTTTTGTCTTTACAGGGAGTGCAGAATTATTAGGCAACAACCATGTTCTCAATGAACCCAAAAAACTCATTAATATCAAAGCTGAATGTTTTTGGAATGTTTTGTTTTTATTTTTAGCTATTTTAGGGGGATATCTGTGTGTGCAGATGACTATTACTGTGCATAATTATTAGGCAACAAAAAACAAATATATACCCATTTCAATTATTTATTTTTACCAGTGAAACCAATATAACATCTCCACATTCACAAATATACATTTCTGACATTCGAAAACAAAACAAAAACCTTAGAAAAATCAGTCTTGAGATATTGGCCCAGTCTTGACGTTTCAGCTTGTGTGTCTTGTTCAGTGGTGGTCATCTTTCAGCCTTTCTTACCTTGGCCATGTCTCTGAGTATTGCACACCTTGTGCTTTTGGGCACTCCAGTGATGCTGCAGCTCTGAAATATGGCCAAACTGGTGGCAAGTGGCATCTTGGCAGCTGCACACTTGACTTTTCTCAGTTCATGGGCAGTTATTTTGCGCCTTGGTTTTTCCACACGCTTCTTGCGACCCTGTTGACTATTTTGAATGAAACGCTTGATTGTTCAATGATCACGCTTCAGAAGCTTTGCAATTTTAAGAGTGCTGCATCCCTCTGCAAGATATCTCACTATTTTTGACTTTTCTGAGCCTGTCAAGTCCTTCTTTTGACCCATTTTGCCAAAGGAAAGGAAGTTGCCTAATAATTATGCACACCTGATATAGGGTGTTGATGTCATTAGACCACACCCGTTCTCATTACAGAGATGCACATCACCTAATATGCTTAATTGGTAGTAGGCTTTCGAGCCTATACAGCTTGGAGTAAGACAACATGCATGAAGAGGATGATGTGGACAAAATACTCATTTGCCTTATAATTCTGCACTCCCTGTATTTCGAACTACCATAAACATTTCATATTGTTAGTGGAAAAGGTATATGAAGCCTTGGAAATGATCTGTTTAAACTACGTTGGCAGTAATAACCTCAACCAGGTGCCTTTTGAAGCTGTGGATCAGACCTGCACATCATTCAGGGAGAATTCTTCCTGTAAGTCGCACTGGATAAGGGCGTAAATACAAATGGTACAGATCTCTGCTCCGCAGGTTTTTTTTTTTTTTTTTATAAACAGTGGCTTTCTTCATTAGCCTGTTCCAATGATGTCTTCTAATCGTTGTGCTATTGGCGTCATTTTGACCACACCTCCAAACTAATTTTCTTAACAAACCTCCAGGTATGCTAACACCAATTAACTCAAGGGTTCAATTACTTTCCCTGCTACCATTATGAGCGGTTTACTGTTGTCAATAGACATGAAAGATCAAATTTGTCTGTTCCCTTGACGCAATGCATTCAATATTTTTTTTTTTCATTACTGGCGTTCGTTGAATCAGGTCATCACAGACTGAACGCTGACCATTTTTTTGCTCTTTGGAGCAAATCAAAGCATCTTCAGGGGCGTTCAGAATCAGCGTTCAGTTGGCTGTGCATTTGGACGGCGTCATTTGTTGCATCAATTTCAGTCAAAATCCCAACACCAGTCTAACACGGCTACAAAGCAAAGCAAAAATGTCATTTTGAACTGGGCTGCTCTGGACTGCATCTATACATAATTGTCCACATCTGCATCGCGATTCATTTCAATTTTTTCATTGGCTACTTTTCCTCCTCCTGTGGTTTTATATGTGCATTAACACACAGACAAAGCTCAGGGGCTTTAATTGCATGTCACATGGAGAACCAACCCAACACCATATAGCCCCTTGGGGTGCTCTCTGAAAGATAATGGATAACACTTTCATCTGACTACTTGCTTGTGGCCCATGGGTTCTCTATGCTAAGATACCCTTGTGAATTTATGTTGTCTCTCAGAGGTTACTCCTAAGACATCAGCCAGCTGCAGTCCTGCACCAGAGTCGCCCCTAAGCTCAGCTGAAGAGTCGGTCAAGAGTCTGGGAGAGACGCCGTCACTGCAGGCACCCAGAGCTGAGCAGCCCCAATCCAGTGAACGATCAGAAGGTTCTCCGCCCAGCACACCTTTGCCTCTCCCCCTGACCAGCAGCAGCCACTCCAGCCTCAGCATTCAAGAAATGGTAGCCATGTCGCCCGAGCTTGACACCTATGGAATCACCAAGAAGGTCAAGGAGGTGCTGACCGACAACAATCTTGGTGAGAGCTCGGTGTAACTTGCTGCAATAAAAGCAGGTGCCTCTTCCAACAGCTATCTGCTTCATTAACTTTACAGGAATGATCAACAGATACATTGCATTAAATGTATGAGATCAATAGGTGAACAGATGAGAAGTGTACTGACTTATTTTACTTTCTTTTATGTTAAACAACATAGAACATAGCAAAAGTATTGGAACAGAACTCTACTTCATATTTGGTTGCATAGCCCTTGCTTGCAATAACTGCATGAAACATAGACTCCACCAGATTCTTTTCTTCATTGGTTACAGTAAAAAGTAGTGGTGGGCCGTTATCGGCGTAACGTGCTCTAGTGAGAC
Organism: Denticeps clupeoides; assembly: GCF_900700375.1. Taxonomy (NCBI): domain Eukaryota; kingdom Metazoa; phylum Chordata; class Actinopteri; order Clupeiformes; family Denticipitidae; genus Denticeps; species Denticeps clupeoides. The sequence goes on from NC_041708.1 coordinate 17,120,412, forward strand.
TCTAATCGGGCGATTAAAAAAAAATAGCGCCGTTAATCTATTCACAAAGTTGGGTTGGGAGCTGGGTCTATACTACGCAAGCTATTGTGCCGGAGTTAAATGGTTACACTAGATTTATAAGTATCTTTCTTCTTTCTTGTGTCTTATTTTCTAAAGACTTTTATTTTGTTTTTGAGACCCGGTTCAGGTCTCTTGGACACATGGCGCGAGTTGTGAGAGAGAGAGAGGTGCAGAAAGACGCGATGTGTGACGCGGTGTTCTGACGCTACCTTGCTTTTTGTACAGAATACACTTTGCACAGAAAATCTCTTGGGTATCAGCTCATCATTCGTGGTTCAAGAAACTAAATCAAAAAGTTACACAACGCAGAAGAAGAACCGCAATTCCAAGATTACTGTGAGATTAATCTAGATTAAGAAAATTAATCTATGCCCACCTCTAGTAAAAAGATTAAGTAAAGGTGAAATTAAACCCTGTACTTAAACAATCAGGGCTACAGGCTAAATTCATGAAGAGCAGAAAGCTGTTTCATGTTGTGTTTTGTCTTTAAAAGTGAAAGTGAAGTGATTGACATTGTTAAACACTACAGCACATTGTGCACTAAACAAAATGTGTCCTCTGCTTTTAACCATCACCCTTGGTGAGCAGTGGGCAGCAACGAAAGACGCCCGGGGAGCTGTGTGTGGGCACTGAGCTTTGCTCAGTGGCTTCTTTATCTACAAGGCCACCACTGCTCACCAGTTATAGTTGGAATAATTAATTAGTTGAGTAATTTATTATAAATATTACCCATATATAGCTGTGTGTAAAATTCTCTGTCCAGAATTAGTAAACTTTTCATTTTAATTTAAATTCTTATAATTTGGATGTTTTTAACTGTCTATAATTAGTATAATCAGTATTAGAAACCCACCACTTGCAATGCGTGTGAATGCATGTTTCTTGGTGTCAGTCCCAAGCCCCAACAGCTTCATTTTTGAAAATTGTTTGGAATCTCTCTGACTGTGTTGCAGGGCAGCGTTTGTTTGGTGAATCCATTCTGGGCCTGACACAGGGCTCCGTGTCTGACCTGCTTGCGCGGCCCAAGCCCTGGCATAAGCTGAGCCTGAAGGGCCGTGAGCCGTTCGTACGTATGCAGCTGTGGCTGAGTGACCCGCAGAATGTGGAGAAGCTGATGGACATGAAGCGCATGGAGAAGAAAGGTTTGTTTTGGCAGGATATGTGTTGAACAATGATTACAGATTACCTACAGTGGATATAAAAAGTGTCCACATCCCTGATAAAATTCCAATTGGAAAACAAAAGTTTTTTTTTTATTCTTCAATCAATTTTAATTTTCTAACATCACAGAAACCTGACATTAAGTAGGGTGTGTACGCCTTTAAACTATATTTACTGTAGATATTGTAACTATTTGTTTAGCCTCTATGATTCATTCGTAATATCAGCTTTCTTCTTTAACATAATCTTATTATACATAGATTATGTGCACATTAAGTTTTTGTAGTAACATGATTAACTCTTAGGTCTAAAGCTTGCTATAATACATGTTTAAAACTTAATAAAAATATATTCTCATTTCACCTGCAATTACATTATCTGGATCAGTAAAAAGGCAGAACCCTCATAGTACATGACACCACATCTACAGCACTGAACACAATAACGCCACAGACTGGCATCTTTTTTAAGACTCCCCTGAACAGAGCCAGTCAGAAAAGCGACCCAGGAGTCTATAACGCCACTCACACACATTCAGTCCTGTATAGCACATCAGTGTGGACATATTTCATGCATGACCTTATTTATTTTATTGTATTGAAGTGGAGATGGCTAAAAAGGCAGTAATATGTCAGGGTGCTTCTCCATTTATTGCCTTAATAAGTGAGTAAAATTCAAAACCCATTCTGAAAGATGTAGGACCCCGATGACATAAAATTGTCAGTAGAGATGAAAAAGCATTTTTACTTGCCTCACTAGAAATTTAAAATGAATTTTTAGTTCAACTGATAAAATAGTTTGCTATAAAAAGGTGTTTCTATAACAGTGTTTCTATAAAGGTGTTTCTCCAAAATGACAAAATCCATGTTTTAAAAACGCATATAGGTATCTGTGTGACTGTGTATTTGTTCTCTTACTTTTTTCTCCAGCCTACATGAAGCGTCGTCACAGCTCACTGAGTGACTGCCAGCCAGTGGATAGTGGCCTACAAGGGGTGGAGTTCAGCCGGGGTGGTAGTCCCCTGCACCAACAGCTAAAGAAGCCACGGGTGGTGCTGGCCCCAGAAGAGAAGGAGGCCTTGAAGAGGGCTTACCAGGAGAAGCCCTACCCCTCCCCCAAAACCATTGAGGAGCTTGCCAGCCAACTCAACCTCAAGACCAGTACGGTCATCAACTGGTTCCACAACTACAGGTCCATAAAAAGCCTCTGTTGCTGTTCTTGTAATAGCAAGAATTGATAAGAAATTATCTAAGTGAAAGTAATAGAATAACAGGCATCATTAAACCAGGAACGCTAACCACCACACTTTGCAGCTTTTCCTCAGTTTTCCTGACTGACTTGTGTTGATTCCATGCTCACAGGGTGATTGTAGTTACATTTTGTAGTTTGGTCTTGGTGGTTTGAATGCAGGAGTCTCTGAGATTTAGTGCTTTTTGAGGGGGTTAAGGAGGTATAGAGATGTATAGGGGGGTGGCAACAGACAAAAATTAGGTAGTGAAGGGCGGGGCCCACCTCTTTTTACCAGATATTCTTGTGTGTTTGAAAGTGCACCTGCTACAGTAAGTAGCCTGGACCAGTTAGATAGGCATATTGGATGTAGCCATGGATTCGAGTTTTAATCAGGCCTTAAAGGTCGAGCCCGACATTATTGTGGCGGTGAATGTAAGCCAACATGACTGTATAATTTTTTGTCATCTTTTTCATAAGCCCAAGCAAAATGATAGAAATGGTGAAGAAGCACAACAAATCTATAAAACCCATTACATGCAGTGATAAATGTATTGGCCAAGTGTCTCATCTTCAGTCTGCCTTTCAACAACAGGAAGCAGCAAAAGAAAACCAGGCCAAGATGATAATCAAGTTCCAGCCCTTAAAACACTTACACTTTTAATTTAGGTTTTCTTTTTATTTCATTTATCTTGTTTTAATTTCAGCTCAGTGAAGCACCTTAAGCTCTAACACATTTTAATAAGTTTCATTTCTTGTAGAATTGTGCTTCAAATAAAGAACTTTGTTTACCAGATGAATAGTTAATCATTTACAAGTCAATATTGCCTATATAGACAGCGAATCTGTGGTGTTAAATGCAATGGCAATGAAAATTTGCCGCACCTAAGAAAAAAGGTTAGTCTAGAGCCCTGTCTATCAGAGAGAGAGAGAAGGTGAGGTATTCTTCTCACAAAGAAATCTCTGTAAAAGGAGAACAAAAGAGGGCCAAGCACTGAGCCCTGAGATGGACAGTGGGAGTCTTTTGATAGGGACTGTATCAAATGTTGAAACATGCCTCTTGATTTGAAGAGTTCTATTGTGCATTGTGTGCTGGGGTTGTGCTTCATGTGTTTCATTCTTTCATTTGGCAGGTCCCGTATCCGTAGGGAGCTTTTCCTTGAAGAAGTCCAAGCAGCAGGGTTGGTCGAGGAGGGCCGCTTAGTTAAGTCTGCTGAGGGCAACTGCTGCGATGGTGCCGAGTCTGATTGCCCCATAGGCAAGTCAGCCTCCCAGGAGTCCAGCCTCGGAGATGACAGTAATACAAAGTCCACATTAGCTTACTCTCCTGCTCCATACAAGCCAACTACCTCAGCCACACAGGGGCCTGGGATCAACAGGAGCCATGCAAGCCCTTTGGGACTCGGTCTGTTCAGCTGCCTGTCCGATTCAAACCCCTCTGCCTCCAGCACCATATCCAATTCTGCCAGGTTACCTAGAGATAGCAGCCTGCGCAAGAAGAAGGTCGCCAACCTCAACAACATCATCCACAGACTGGAGAAGGCTGCCAGCAAAGAGGAGCCGTCGGAATGGGAGTTCTGAGTTGCCACGGAGACTTCACCCTAAGCCCTGACTGCACATACAGCCCTTTACCCTGCCAAAGCCAACAGAGGCCATATTTCTTACTTACTTACTGAGTGTTATTTTTCCATGAACAGCACAGAAAAGAAGCAATGGAGGTGCAGTAATGGAGCAAGCAGTTTTTTTTGTTTTTTTTTTTAATAAATGAAATGAAGCACTTAATGACACAGGTCCCAAGAGAAGAATCCCAGTAGTGTGCCAGGTCACAAATACCCCCCCAGAGCAGTAACCTCTAGCCTTGCACCTGTCGCTTTGCCACACTGCAAAAAAAAAGCTTTTTTTCTCTCAAATATTCCTTCCCTCTTTTTGGAATTAGCCTTGCTTAACAGTGTTGGTTAGATGGATAGGTTTAAACCAAGATCCCTGAAGAAGACTAGATTTTTGTCTGGTCCCTCCAGCCACCCATCAGCCATCAAATGGCTTAGGAGTCCCTGGCTTGGAGATCACCTCAAATGCAGCACCCATCAGCTGGCGTTTATAGCGTTTTGTTTGCCTCAGAGAGATTGTGGCAAGTAGTAAAAAAAAAAAATTATTATTTGAAGAAGAAAAATAATGTCTGTGTTACACTGGAGGCGGATCCCTCCACCTTTCCACCTCTTCATTTCATGTATAAGTGTCTGAACCAACCAAGAGTCTTTGATGTGATTGTCTCAGAGAATAACCCACACACACACACACACACACACACACACACACACACACACTTACCACATTCTCCCAAAATTGTCAGTGCCTGCCAACCCACTGCCTTGTGTGTGTGTGTCTGTGTGTGTGCATGTGTGTGTATACCTTTCAGACACCTCTACACAAACACAGTGCACTACTGTCCGCCACTCTGTCACAAGTTTATTTGTCAGGTGACTTCTAAGGAAGTAACAGATTATTATTTAGGTTTGCCATTGCCATATCCTGAAGTATCACACAGTAAAAGTTTTATTTGGATTATTTATTCATGCTGTATTTTCGTTGTAATGTTTAATTTGATTTCTATTTTTGTTTTTTAATTATGTATTGGAAGGTTTCCTTTTGACTGATAGACTGCCGGCAGTATTGGGTCATTCTTACACGTGCTGCGTGTGGAATTGTTCTTGCTTTAGACAAAAGATCATGGAATTAATAGTTATCAGGTTGAATCTTCTAACGAAGATTCTGCACTGTCTCCCGTCTCGGCTCCACTTTGTTTCGGTTTTGTCAGTTGCCCACTGACATCAGAACCACGTAACCTGCTGATCCAGTCGATCCTGGTCCGGTTACCCAGCAGCCCCACAGTGGGGACTGTTATGAAGAGCACATGTTTGCTGGCTGGGCCTCAGATATGAACTTTGTTCTGACTGATATGTCACAATCTGGATTTTTATGCCTTAATGAACCCAATAATTTTTAAAAAGCACAATTGTTCCCCAAGGAAAAAGCGCTTCTCTAAAATAAGATTAAAGGCATGTTTGGGTTTGTTTGTCATGCCTCTTGTCTGACTGATAAGTGTGTCCAGACATTAACCCCCTGAAACACTCCTGCACATTCAGCACTAGCCCACTGTATCTTACCCCAGTGCAGCACTTAGCCCTTCCTGACCCCAGAGAATTCTGAGAATTGTATTTTCACATGAAAACAACCAAAATGACCTCCCACACACAGTTGACCGGTTAAACTGAGTGTAACAGCAGTGAAAAGCACAATGTCAGCGGTCAGATACTCCAATCTCATGGCTGAAGCTTTCATCATCATACATTAGCAAGCCAACATTTAATATAATTTGCTTGATTCTTTTGTTGGACTAAGTACGTTCATTTAACAAGGGGCTCTGTATATCCCTCCGGCGGCTTAACTGTGCATGTCATACCAGACCTCCGTTAGGGACTCTTCCGATCCCAGATGCCTAAAGCAGCAGTTGTTCATGCTGTCCTGCACTGGTAGAGAGCGTTTTCTGAGTGCTTGGAACGTGTTTGAGCTCAGATTAGATTTGCTGTCATGTTATAATAGGCATAATTTGTCTTTTCTCATATTGAGTACTGTGAGGTCATCACTTTGTTTTATCACATTGAAATCCATATTTGTTTTTAATCACTGCTCTGATGATGACATGAATATATCTACCCATCTGCACAAAGTAGACTGATGCTTGAAATTTTCTTCCTTTTTAAGAAAAGAGTTTCTAATAGACTTGGCCATCTCTGTGGTGCCTTGTCTCCAGAGAGACCAGGTGACTGAGCTCCTTGATGGGTATTGGTGTTCTTCCACACCAGCCTCGGTGAAGCAGGCCTCTAAACCCACTGTAATGACAGTAACTGCTGCAGCATGAAGATCCTTCACTGGGATTAACGAACCCCAACCCTGAACAACATCTTGTAGCATCGCTTCTCATGCACCAAATTGTGACAACCTGCTGATGGTGAAGGTCCGTTGCGAGAGTGTTGATGATTATAGGGATATCAGCTCTGACACTGCACGCCACTCAGACTGTGTCTTCATTGTGTGACTGCACTTTGGTGCACATTCTGATTTAATAGGTTTAGTAAGGAGCAACACAATTAACCCAATTCTTCTACATAAAATGGGTGGCAATAAGGCAACCACTAAGACAAAAGTAACTGAGATAGTCATCACGGCAATTTTCAATATTAACAATGCAAGTTACACTGGCCCATGCATGGCTAAACTCGTCATGCCCTTGTAGATTGGTGACTATTGAGGGGGTAAATGCTGGATAAACTGTAAAGGGCTGATCTACACTGTTATCTGTCAGTAGTCTGGGTGAGCAGACCTGAGCATACAAACGGCTGTCAGCTCAAGCTTTGGCTGTCTAGCAATATTACAGAGGTGCAGCAGCCAGTTGCCTTTTGATGGATTATGTTTGGTACATAGTGATTTTGCACAACACCGTGTACAGGGAGAATTTTAATAAAAAAAAAGTGTCCCCATTTCCACTGACGCTGAAGGGAATTAAAACATGATGTAAACCAAATATCAACTAATACGGGTTTTGGTGTGTGATCACCTCTTGTAAGGTGCATGCTTATGATCTCCACATTTGCTCCTGCTGATACATGTGGGGTTTTGATTCTTTCTCTGATTTGTTGCTTGTTGTGGATCTTGCTCTATGTCTGCTGTAGGATCCGAGTAGGAACTCAGCTAGAAAAACACTGGTTCATTCAGAGGGCATTTCGAACTTTTGTGTGACATTTACTTGCTGTGTATTTTCTCCACACTTTGAAGGCAGTCGATGTGTTTGTTTTCTCCAGACAGTTTTTTTTTCTTGAAGATTCAGGAATCTGCCACAGATATTTTTCTATAAAGGCAAATCATATATTCTATACACTGTTGTGTTACTTTGTACAGATTCTAGCTAGAGAAACATATCGTGTGTGTGTCCCCTATTGTTTGAGATTCTGAGTGGTCTGTTCATTTCAGACTCATGAATGCCTGAACAGCAACACTGGGGTCTCCATCAGGACTTCAGGACCTCTGAGTTTTGTATGCGTGAAATGAAGTGGGCTTAGAAAAGGGTCATGAGGATCATGGTTACACACACACACCTTGTACAGTTGCCATGTTACATTCATGTTATGTTATGTCTTACATCTTCATAAAGCTCTTTCATTATCTTTGAATTATAATTATGTTAAGATCTTTTAATATGTCTGTGGGAAGAAAATGCAAGTGGGTTTTTTTGAGCACTTGAAACACCCTGATCCATACAGAATTTTTACTTCACTGCCATGTGTCTTCTGTAGTAATGCAAAGTAAGTCCTACAGCATCAACCTACACAGCACAATGCTGTGGTGCTAATTAGATCTTTGTTAACTTGAGGCACTAATGCTGCATTTGATAGCAACTCTGACTCATGTTTTAAACATTTGATTACTTTTAATGGCATTTCCTGTACAACAGGTCATTGAAGCCATAAACTTTGCTTAAAATGCATTTAGATGGTGACTAAACATTCACTACTCAGTTCTGTGATCGAGAAGTATAAGAGACATCCAGTGACAGCACTCCTGGTCATTATGAAGGCCATTTTGTGCCACACTGAAAATGATGCAGTCCACCAAGGCCATCAGCCATCATCCATGGCTCTTTTCTCATAAAGAACAATTGATGCGCTTACAGCTCTTATTTTCTATATAACTGGGTTTTCAGAGAACTTTCAAAAAGATACACGAGACACTGCTTTTACTAGAAGGGGCTTAGGGCTACACCCACTTACAGCCTTAATGTACCATAGGTCTTCAGCTTGCCCCTCTTGTTGCCCCTCTAGTTTGTCTCTATTGTGTGTTGATGCACACTTGGCTGTACTTTCACTCTGTCAATGTTTCTGACCATAATTTGAGGTTTTAAGGGAGGAACTGGTTTCTAAAAAAAAGTGAAGAATAGCCTTTTAGTGATTTGTTGTGATTGAGTTTCCTTTCTAATTTAATTGTACTTGAGAGAAGAGATCTTGTTTTTACAATGAGGCTTCTGTTCAGATGTACAGAGTTTCTGTTTATTACAAAAAATTCAGACTTCACATTGAGGTTTTTGAGTTTTTAAGAGCATTAGTGTGTTTTCTAAAAAAAAATAAAAGAAATGGACTAAATACTTTTTTGCCCAATATGCCTATGGGTTTCTCCACAAATATCAAATGTTTTGTGGAAGAGGAGCCAGTCGCAGGTCTCTGTGTGACCTGGTCATGTGCTATGTGTGTATTAACACACTTCAGTCCCATGATACCTTTCATTGGCTCTTTTGGAGTCTTCTGTGATGTACCGAAACCGGCTTTGTGGTTGGCTCAACTTTGACTTCGTAAGTTCGTTATTAAAATCATTATCTTCACTTCAATCACTTTTCCTATTTTTCTAATGTGTCATATAGTCTGCACTGTAAGACCGTCCCCGAGAAGCAATATCGCTGTAACAAAACTTCACTATGTATGTATGTGTGTATTATTATTCACTAGCACCCTAGGTGTGGTATTTGAAGTAAATATCTTTTATATAAAAACTCCAGTGTCTACTGTTCTGTCTATTCCCTTCATTTCCAGAAATGGAAAGGATTTTTCATGGTGCTTAAAGGATTATGAGCTGACTGTCTTTAACTGGTCTAACTTTGGATTTCCCTGTCTGTGGACAGAACCACTGCATTCCTTGCTCTAAAACTGTTGCTATTTCTATTTGTATCTCTCAGGTTACATTTGTTTCATTCAACCTTCATGGCACATTACACCAGCAATATTTGTCCAAAAGTTCAACACTTTATTAATATATTTACTTAATGTATTATTCTAATACTCTGTTTCTTCTCTGTCTGCTTCCCAACATATACTACACATGATCAATAGGACAGTCAATCAGTCTATGGTAGGGTGATCCAAGATGTTTTACATTCAAAAGAAAATCAGCCAAAATGGGAAAGAATTTTAAAAATGATTTGGTGTTTATAGTATGCTGCAAGTAAGTGGAAGCTTCATATTTAAGGATCTGTTGTGCTGGCAGACAAAGGTCAATAAGAAGAAAACAAAGAAACAAGTTCAAATGTAAGCAAAATAAACGTTTTGTATGTTATGACAATTCATTAAATGTTATGAATAGTGAATGCTTATACATAACACTGCCATAAGTCATATAGTTTATTTATTTAGTCATCGATGACAATTTCTGTGGTGACCTTTTTGTACATTTATACTTTTTAAATTCAAGTTTATTTATTTTATAATTTTCATACAATGAAAAAAGAGTTAAATATTAATCTTATACAGGTACTATGGCTTATTAACTTCTTGTTTGTGATCATGATTAACTACAGCTAATAGCTTCTCTCATTAGATTGACCAACACCTCAATGATTATCTAAGAAAGGGAATAGTGGGTGTGAGGTCAGCTTCAATATGGAGAGGAATAGAGAGTCAGTGATGATACACTTCTGTCTGCCCCCTCCTCTCTGTGTGTGCGTGTGTGTGTGTGTGTGTGTGTGTGTGTGTGTGTGTGCGCTTGCATACTGTCTCCAACAGCCATGTGCCCCCATAGCACAGATATGGCACTTCCCAGTTTTCCTTCCCATTTCAACATTTCAGAATGTTTATTATCATATAGGAACACTGGTTAAGGCAAGAACTATACAATAAATAAAAATATAGTTACCCTTACAGAGTGCAGAATTATTAGGCAAGTTGTATTTTTGAGGAATAATTTTATTATTGAACAACAACCATATTCTCAATGAACCCAAAAACTCATTAATATCAAAGCTGAATGTTTTTGGAAGTAGTTTTTAGTTTGTTTTTATTTTTAGCTATTTTAGGGGATATCTGTGAGTGCAGGGGACTATTACTGTGCATAATTATTAGGCAACAAAAAACAAATATATACCCATTTCAATTATTTATTTTTACCAGTGAAACCAATATAACATCTCCACATTCACAAATATACATTTCTAACATTCAAAAACAAAACAAAAACAAATCACCTTTCTTTGCAAGGACACTCAAAAGCCTGCCATCCATGGATTCTTTCAGTGTTTTGATCTATTTACCATCAACATTGCGTGCAGCAGCAACCACAGCCTCCCAGACACTGTTCAGAGAGGTGTACTGTTTTCCCTCCTTGTAAATCTCACATTTGATGATGGACCACAGTTCTCAATGGGGTTCAGATCAGGTGAACAAGGAGGCCATGTCATTAGTTTTTCTTCTTTAATACCCTTTCTTGCCAGCCACGCTGTGGAGTACTTGGACGCGTGTGATGGAGCATTGTCCTGCATGAAAATCATGTTTTTCTTGAAGGATGCAGACTTCTTCCTGTACCACTGCTTGAAGAAGGTGTCTTCCAGAAACTGGCAGTAGGACTGGGAGTTGAGCTTGACTCCGTCCTCAACCCAAAAAGGCCCCACAAGCTCATGTTTGATGATACCAGCCCAAACCAGTACTCCACCTCCACCTTGCTGGTGTCTGAGTTGGACTGGAGCTCTCTGCCTTTTACCAATCCAGCCACAGGCCCATCCATCTGGCCCATCAAGACTCACTCTCATTTCATCAGTCCATAAAACCTTAGAAAAATCAGTCTTGAGATATTTCTTGGCCCAGGTGACGTTTCAGCTTGTGTGTCTTGTTCAGTGGTTGTCGTCTTTCAGCCTTTCTTACCTTGGCCATGTCTCTGAGTATTGCACACCTTGTGCTTTTGGGCACTCCAGTGATGTTGCAGCTCTGAAATATGGCCAAACTGGTGGCAAGTGGCATCTTGGCAGCTGCACGCTTGACTTTTCTCAGTTCATGGGCAGTTATTTTGCGCCTTGGTTTTTCCACACGCTTCTTGCGACCCTGTTGACTATTTTGAATGAAACGCTTGATTGCTCGATGATCACACTTCAGAAGCTTTGCAATTTTAAGAGTGCTGCATCCCTCTGCAAGATATCTCACTATTTTTTACTTTTCGGAGCCTGTCAAGTCCTTCTTTTGACCCATTTTGCCAAAGGAAAGGAAGTTGCCTAATAATTATGCACACCTGATATACGGTGTTGATCTCATTAGACCACACCCCTTCTCATTACAGAGATGCACATCACCTAATATGCTTCATTGGTAGTAGGCTTTCGAGCCTATACAGCTTGGAGTAAGACAACATGCATGAAGAGGATGATGTGGACAAAATACTAATTTGCCTAATAATTCTGCACTCCTGTATATGGTTGTTCAGTGTGTTTCGCCAGTTTGCAAGATCTCCCTGCAAAGGCACCAGTTTCCTCTCTGTTCTCCAGTTTTCTCCTAAAAACATACATGAAGTGATATTAGTGATTCGGAATTGTCTGTAGATGTGACTGAATTGTGTGTGTTGGTCCTGCGGTGCTCCACCCTGCTTAATGTCTTTGGTTGGGCAAAAGCGGTTATGGTAAGTGAGTGATTAAGTGTATTTCATGCCAGTGGATAGTAACCAGGTTGTAAGTAGAGGTTCAAAATGCAAGAATGGAAAGGAGCAAAAAAAAAAAAACAGAATAGGCATATAATTGGAAATTGCATTGATCATCACCTGATCAGAAATTTTAAATCCTACTTGAGACATTACGGCACTGTGAAGGACACTCCATGAAGGTCTGGGGTCCTTTTCATTCAGTAGCTTTGTAGAGGTGTTGCAGCAAGGCCCTCGTCTGGGGTGCAATGACTGGAGCTGCAAATGTTAATACGTCCCCATGGCATTCAGGAGTGTACAGTATTTACAATGAACCAGTTTCTTTTTCAGCTGGTCCAGCAGAAGTTACAATATGGGGGGAAAAATACAAGGAGGTTTTTACATGTTTATTATGAACACATTGACTATCGGATCATGAACACATTTGACTATTGGATCATTTTATTGATCATTTAAATTATATTTTCATATGAACATGCAGAGTAATGAAACAATATAAATTGTTTCAATTCATGGCAACAGTATGGCACCATCCAGGTTTGTCTATATATCCATGTTCATCTAATCTGTCCTTGATCTATCTGTCTATCTATTGATAAATCAATCCAGTACAGACTAAAAGTTTCAATGTATTTCTTTATTTTCATTACCATTTACATTGGTAGATTCTCACTGAAGGCATCAAAACTATGAATGAACACATGTGGAGTTATGTACTTGGCCTCCACAGTCACCGGACCTGAACCCAATCGAGATGGTATGTGAGAGAGAGAGACTGTATATCTGCATCAAATATAATTAAATATTTGTAAATAATGCAAATGAATGAATATGACTGTGCACATTTGTCATCAGTATCTGAAACATCATATCGACACTGAACGGTGTTCTGGAACTAGCTGTGGTTTCTGAGGATCGCTTTAGACTGCACTGTTGTGAGTTATCCTGCTGTGGAGAGGAGATCTAGGTTTTAAACACAAATTAATGCCATGTTCAGGTATAGGTCTTAAATTAAATCAAGAGGATGTCAAATGTCTGTGAAAACCATGATGCACCCTCAAGCTGGAGCTAACTCTTTCAGAACCACTGATGCATCCACTCAGTGCTAAGGAGTGAGGAAATGGCAAGGGATGGGTCTGGCAGGGATGTTCAAATCGTGTCTGATGTGACTGTGTTTTTGAATGTGTTATCTTACTCAGTACCAGTGTCGTGTGTGTGTGTTGTAGGCCGCTATGCTCAGCTGCAACTGGAATTCTCAGGGGCGGTACACACCAGCACTGAGCAGAAGGAGCTGATCCTGAAGCTGGAGCAGGACCTGAGCACCATCCAGACCATGGCCCGTCCACCAGCTGAGGTACTGAAGGGAGCCTACACTTCTCACTCTTCAGATTCTCCAAAATAGGAAATTAAGGAAAATCAAGCAACCATATATCTAATGACTGACATGTTGGTGCAAATGATATTCAGTGCCAAACAAATTCAAGTTTAACTACAAATTAAAGTTTAGCCAGTGTGGTTTGGGGTGGGGTACACTGAGATCACGATAGCTGTTCTACTGTCAGTTCTACTTGTTATAATGCTGTGAGTAATGTACTGATAAACTGAATTTCACATGTTAATCATTGCTGCGATTGGATAATGGATTGATATAATATTGATTACGAATAACCAAAGACACAGTGTAGTTGAAACCTGACTGCTGCATGTAGCCCTCACATACTGCAGTGGTCCATAGAGCTGCTTTAGCCTCCTGTCTGTCCTATGCTGCTGACATGAGTTTCATTCTATAGGGGGCAGACCTGATTCAAATGAATACCATTCCAGAACCAATCAAGGAGGTCATTGGTCTGTTCTCAGGTAAACCTACAGGATGAGTCTCTGACACTGAAAAATGTAAAACACCACAAGAGTCTAACTGTGTGTGTGTGTAGGTGGTGGAGGCTCCCCTCAAATGGAGCTTCCTCAGGATCAGATGGACTCTCTTCTCTCCATTATCTCCAGCCAGAGAGAGCGTTTCCGCTCCCGAAACCAGGAGCTGGAGGCTGTAAGTTTCCCAACACCAAAGACACACATACATGAAACCCAACTGCTGGTCCCCATTCGTGCCCCCAAAACAGCTCAGACGTGGTTTTAGCTAGTACCAAGAAGTCAGTAGCAGATCCTTAAAGTCTTAAGGAATTATGAAATGAGGTGTAATTTGGTATTATCATGCCATGCCATTTTTTTTTTTTTTTTACATTTTGGAGCAATTTGCTGGGGGCAGCAACAAAGTTTTTTTCTGCTGATCTGATGACCTTGTGGAGTCCTGCCTTAACTCACACTCCTCCATTGTGATAGTGTGGCTGTTGTGGATGGGCGGCTGTGGTGGAACTGCTGTTGTAATACAACCTCTGACTCGTTCTACTCCTTACTTCTGGAGACAGACACCAACTCTTTCCTCTCCTCAGTTTCTCTCTCTATGCATCATCTCTGCCATCGAGCTTCCAAACGCAAAAGGACTTCTCCCCTACTCCCTGGCTACATTGTGTAGCCGTTGAAGAGAGCTAAGAGCAGTGGAGAAGAAATATAAGGAATCACAACTTTGATTTCACTTTTACTACATTTACATTTACGGCATTTGGCAGACGCCCTTATCCAGAGCGACTTACAACGTGCTTTCAAGTTAAACTACACAGCAAAACTGGAAGCCTTGTGGAAGCCTCAGCCCACAACTCTCCAAAACTCAACAACATATTCTCATCTCTTCTTAATCCCTCCAACTCCCCCTGCCCCATCTTCCCGAGCTGCTGAAGATTGAGCAAATTTGCCAGACGTTCTCTACTACCATAACCCCAACTCGACTCTCTGAAGACTCTCCAACTGCTGTAGTTTTCAAAGCTTTCATCAAATGAAACTACCTACCAGTGTCTCTTCTCACATTTCTTTCTAAAGTCCTTAAGCGCTGTGTCTACACTCAGCTATCACATCATCTGTCTCAGAACAACCTCCTGGATCCCAACCAGCCTGGCTTCAGAACAGGTCATTCTACTGAGACAGCCCTTCTGGCTCTCATCTGTTCTTTTTCTTCTTGATGTCTTTACAGCATTTGATACAGTTACCCACAAGACTCTCCTGTCTATCCTGAAGAGAGTTCTGGGCTTAGCATGGCAGTGGTTTGCTTCCTAACACAGGCCAACCAGATAATCATTCAGTAATCTTACTAAAAGGTCTATCTCTGAATGCCATCCGGCCTCTACAACTAGTACAAAATGCAACAGCACAACTGGTTTTCAACCTTCCCAAATTCTTTTACACCACCCCACTGGCTCCTAGTAGCTGCCCGCATCAGATTCAAAATATTGATGCTGGCCTACAAAGCCAGACATTTGGGATGGCACCATCCTACCTCAGAGCCCTTATTATACCTCACACTCCTCCAGTACTTCTTACCTGGTTCCTCCACCGCTGAAGTTCGAGACTCTTCTCTAGACTCTTCTCTGTCTTAGCCCCTAGGTGGTGGAATGAACTTCCCCTTGAGGTCAGAACAGCACAGTCGCTTAGTATTTTCAAATGACACCTTCCTCTTTAGAGAATACTTTCTACAAGCTGGCTTATGTAAGAAAAGCTATAACAGTGAATAAAATTGTATTCATTGTTGGGGTCTTAGTGATTAAGAACTGATTAACATTAAAGCACCTTGTACGTCGCTCTGGTTAAGTGCATGGTCCAAATGCCGTAAATGCAAACATCTGTTCTTATTCACAAAAGTCTTATTCACAAGTCTGGGAGGCTGCTGTTTGAATTTTTCAAAGGCAGATTGAAAAATCGATAAATGCGCTGAGAATAATTTAATGCACCATTATTGTCCAAATTCTTGTAACTATGCAGCAGACATTTTGTGGATTCCAGAACATTTTTGCTTTAATACCAGAATTTTATGACAAACTGTAACTTTGTTTGGTGATTCAAGCTCCAGTGGAGATAAATAATATAAACCTGCTTTTTCTTAATGCTTGACATTATTATGGTCTTTAACTAACCCCTAATAAGTCAAGCAGCCCCAGATCCCCAAAACATTTCAGATCCCAGAAGCAATCCTTATGTTCACATCTCTCAAATCTAACCTCTCCTCAGGAGAACCGCTCCCTGCAGCAGACCATGCAAGCTCTGCAGTCAGAACTGGACAGCCTGCGCGCAGACAACATCAAACTCTATGAGAAGATCAAGTTCCTGCAGAGCTACCCAGGGAGGGTTAGTAACACTGCACTGTCTGAGTGATCTTAGCCAGAACATCACTTTACTGGCTATCTGCCTACTACATCACTTTAATCTATCTGCCCCGGCAGGCTGGAGGGAGTGATGACACAGTGATGCGCTACTCTTCTCAGTATGAAGAGAGGCTGGACCCCTTCGCATCCTTTAGCAAGAGGGTGAGGATGGACAGGACTGTTTGTTCAGTAATGCAGTGTGTGTTGTGTTGTGTAATGCATGATGTGTGTTCTCAGGAACGCCAGCGGAGATACCTGAGCCTCAGCCCTTGGGACAAGGCCACACTCAGCTTGGTGAGGTTCCTGTGTCATTCTTCTAGCCCAGAGCTCTAGTTCTAGATCATGCTCATTGATCATTATCGCTCTGTGTCATGCCTCAGGGCCGTGTCATCCTGTCAAATAAGATGGCCAGAACTGTTGCTTTCTTCTACACCCTGTTCCTGCACTGCCTTGTGTTTCTGGTGAGTTGCATAACCTTTCCCATGCTGACCAGACACATTGCTACGAAATGCTGTATGTGGTGAATTCTGTGTGTGCCTTTCAGGTCCTGTATAAAACAGCCTGGAGTGAGAGTGTTGGTAGAGACTGCACAACCTACTGTGCTAAGAAGTGAGTTGTAGTTTTATCCTGTTTGCCCGTATTTAGCCATCGGAATAAAATTCCAACTCTTCTTTCTCATAGGTTTGCTGATCACCTGCACCGTTTCCATGAGAATGGCGATAACGGAGACATGTGGCAGTGATGGACCCGCCCTAACTTCACCTAGATTATTATGCAGATGAATAAAAATTAGAAATGCTTATCTACATCTGTACATTTAGTCCTGTAATGAAAAGAAACAGAATTCTTATTTCCATATTTAGTTACTGAGTCATGGTTTTGTGTTGATTCTGTGGTGTGAGGTGAAAGGAAGTCATGGTCCTGCAGTCCATCTTGGGGGTCCCAGGGGTCTTCAGAATCTCTTATGGGGTGGTTTCTTACTTGCTGTATGCTTGTCATTTATGCATATTTCAGTAACCTAAATAAAGTGCAAAGTGCATTCTGTGTCCTCTTCTCTACCTCGGATATTTTGTAACTTGGGGGAAAAAATGTCTTTTTATATGAACAATAAGAGTCTGGTCTCAAGAACACAGACTGGAATCTGCTATTTTGAGAACACAGACTGGGATCTGTTTAAACAGAACTCCACTTAGGACAATTTGACAAACCTGGATGACTATACATCTTCAGTTATATGCTACATCAATTTTTGTGTGGACAATGTCTCCACCCATAAGAACATTCAGACATTCCCCAACCGCAAGCCATGGATGAACAGGGGAGTTGAAAACCTGCTAAAGTTGTGTGATTCATTCCACTCTGACAATTCATACTCAACAGCCAGGGCCAACCTGAAGAGAGGCAGAGAGTCAAAGCGCTCCTACAAGGCAATGATCGAGGAGCACTTTGCTAAATCTGACCCCAGACAAATGTGGCAAGTCATTAAATCAATAATGGACTTCAAAAGCAACAACAACAGCCCAGCCAGCTCTGTAGACTTGATTCTCCCTGATGGTCTTAATCACTTCTTTGCACGGTTTGACAAGTACACCAACCAACAGCACACTACACTCGTGAGGTTAGGTGAGCTTTCAGCTACATCTGAAAAAAAAGCATCCGGACTGAATAATATTCCTGGACCGGTTCTGAAGCACTGTGTTGGGCAACTGACAGCAGTCTTCCCCAGCCTGTTTAACATCTCTGTGGAACAGGCCACAGTCCCCACCTGCCTCAAATCCTCCACCATTGTCCCCATCCAGAAACAAACAGCTACAAAGTTCCTGAACGACTATCATCCAGTGGCCCTCACCCCTAATGTGTTAAAGTGCTTTGTGCTTTTGCTTTGAGCTAGCACACATCAAAAATAACACCATTCACTCCCTAGACCGGGAGTAACACATCAGTTGATGAGGCCATCTCAGTGGCTGTCACACTACCCTGACACACCTGGAACAGTTATATGCAGATGCACTTCATTGACTGTAGCTCTGCCTTTAATACCTAGCCCATAATTCAAACTGGCTGTAAAATTCAACAACTTGGGACTGGGCACTCACCGATACAAATGGTTCTTGAACAGCAAACCACACTGTGCATAAGTAATCACACCTCCAAGTCCATAACCCTCAGCACTGGTGCGCTGCAGGGATGCATACTCGGCCCCATCCTCTATTCTATCTTCACACACGACTGCAAACCCATACATGATTCCAAACAAAAGAAGTCATTCTAGATTTCAGGAAGGGGATACATGGTAGTCACCATCACCATCATTGGAGGGATGGTAGAGGTAGTCTAGAGCTTCAAATTCCTAGGTATCCACATTAGCCAGGATCTGACATGGACCATCAATACAACAGCGATGGCCAAGAAGGGCCTTCAGACACTCCATTTCCTGAGAACACTGAAGAAGGCTCAACTACCCCAGAAACTGCTCACCAACATCTACAGGTGCACATTAGTGTCCGTCATCACATACTGCATAGCAATATGGTACTCTAACTGCACCTTAGAGAATTGTAATTATAAAGACAACCCAGCGATTCATTGGGACCCAACTCTGGAGGAGATCCACCACACTAGGTGCAGATGCAGTGTGAAGAACATCATCAGAGATGAGACACACCATGCACACACACCTGCTTCCATCTAGCAAGCGCTAAGGGACTCTGTTCATCCTGGTTCAGGAACAGTTTGTACCCCACCACCATCAATCTGCTGAAGTACCAGCACACACTCACCTAATTTACACCAGGACTCACTGGACTTCAGCACAAGCACACACACACACATGCTGATACACTTATACATGAACATTTATCCTTTTATTATTATCATTATTTAATGCTGTGATGAAGTAGTTGTAAACTTTATTCAACTGTCATTCTATGTAATGACTATGTGTAATAACTATTGTCCAATATCGCACGTCCTTACTTTTCTTGTTCAATCACCATCTTACCTGCACATTAACCCACTGATTACTTTTAAAATGTAAATATCACTAGACTGTATCTTTATTTTACTTTCTAATTTATCTTTGTTGAACCCTAGTTCATTTAAATGTGCATCTTCTGGACTGCTCACTGTACTTGTACAGTGACTATAAAGGCATCTATCTATCTATCTATCTGACTCTTTCATGGGGCACATCAAGTGTTGCACTTATATCTTCATTAAACAGCAATGCAAGCCCTTCATAGATCATACAATCACAGATCTGCACAGTCAGGGGAAATATGTGCAAAATATGTTTACAATACCAAAATCTACAAACCAGTGAAAACAAAAAAACTGTTTAGTTAAGCTGCAACAAAACCTCATTGGTTGAATATTGATTTACCTAAACCAATTATTGTAGAGATTCCTTATTTTCATTCAAAATTACATTATGTGTATAGACAGTCAAAAATTCTCCACAGCTCTTTTTCTCCACAATCTCCAGTTCCCGTTGCACATCTCTAGACATCACTTTTAAAATTCTTATTATTTGTATTTGTTTAAATTTCTGTACGCCCTTCCTGAACTAAACTAGTACCTGTTAAGAAGATGAAAAAAACTTTCAATAGTTTTTCGTTCACTAAAACTTTTTCATAGTACTGTACATTTCAGTCTTTTTGAATGCACTTGGTTTTCAGTTTTGACAGATCAGTGGTCTTACAGAGAGCATTTATACAGGGCACAAAAATGGTCAGATTTGCAGAAATCAGTAGATGATCGAGAATATAATGGCTTGTAGACTGCTTCCCTAGGCTCCCATCGCTCTCTTTGTCTACTCCAGACGGGAGACATCGGGGCGTGACAAGACAGAAACAACAAATTCTGATTGGTTTGTGACAACTTCCTGGGTGTCAAATGTATAACGGAATGTTTACGTGTGCTCGCAGCACTTCCATCTTCTTTTCCATCGGGAGCTGTGGGGAATTTTCTCATCAGTACCTGAGTCTTTTCTATCTACCTTTTTTCTCATGGCTTTTCTCTCTCTTTCTCTACCTTTCCGCCTTCTTTTCATTTTGGTTTTCTCTGTAACATTGGTTCCTTTTTTACATACAATATTCACATGTAACTGCAATAATAATTTACTGGTGTTAACTGTTCATTATTTTAACATCTATTGTGCAATGCCTCTTTCTGCCAGGTAACATCAGATTGGAGTGGTTTTAATACAGTGCTTTTGTGTGTAGAGAGAGAGTTTTTGTATACTATTCTCCACAGTTTTACAGACCTTAAAGGAATGGCATTAGGGCTGAACAATTATAAGATGCACCCGTCCCCAGTTTATGGGAAAATAGCTGGAGCTCACTCTGCTTTCATAGCTTAAAAAACAGCTGCTGTGCAGGGAAGTGATCTGATGTCCTGCATGCCTTGAACTGCTTGACACTTGCTCCTGATGTCAACAGTATAAATAGCCTTTAGGAAAAGCTGCTTATATTGATCACTGGAGATCACAGAGTCCTCAATCCATTGTGTATAAACTCACCTTGTAAACTTCGTAGAGTTGCATTCACAAGCCTGTAATCCTGGATAATAACATTTACTTAATTGACTGTTAATGCTGTGCTATTGCTCTTATTGATCTGTTACAACTGCCTGCCTGATGGCAAGGTAACATGAAGCGGAAGCCGCTTATGAATGAACAATACAAAAGTTTATTGAAAGATAATAAAAGAGAACTGTCAGTGTAATTGGGTAGAGTAAATAAATACACAGTCCAATCAGCTTAGAAACCAAGAAACCAAAGTGTGCTGGAGACAAAGAGTCCTTGGCCCTATATGCCACTAGAACACAGAAATGATCATTGTCAACCAATGCACACCTCCTGCAGGACTCCCACAGGACAATTCTGGGGAAAAAATGAAGGCCCAAAATGTTATAGCACCAATATAATTTCCAGCGTTTTCTCTGTAGTTGAATTGTTCAACTGATGCCAATTGAGCTTTTCAGAGAAGAAACAGATGGGCTGGTCCACTCCACTCTCATCAGTTTGCAGATGTACTGCCCTTGCCCCACATTACCTGCTTCCATGTGCATTTGAAATGGGAGATTTAATGTCAGGATCCGGTTCGGAAGGGTCCAGAGTTCGGACCGGAATTTCACGTTGGTCCTGTTTTGCTATGTTTCCTGATTGTTCTCATTTGTGTGTGTGATTGTATAAAGCTGCCCTGTTCGTGTATGTTTGCAATCTGTGTAGAAATGGGAGGGTGTCGATGGTCTTGGAGGTTGATGGAATGAGGCAGCAGAGAGGCAAAATATAGGGTGAAACTCTAGGGTGGAAAAAAAAGTGGTCACAGCTATTGGAAGAAAAATCTATGGAATAAATCCAGAAAAAGTATTTTGGAAAAAAGGACAACAAAAAAGGAAAAAAAACTTACCTAAAAAACCTCAGGTACAGGCTATATCAACCACCAAGCACATGGCTGTAAGCAGCAACATGGACCCTCTAAAATAGAGCTCCAGCAGTTCTCCACCTGCAAGGTGTACCCTCCTTAAAAAGGTCATAAAGCCCCACCCTTTATTGGAACATCCCATACCTCAGGTTTGCAGGGGGGGTGCTTTTCACATGAACATAAACAAATCAATGCAGATTCCTTTAGACATATAAAGCATTTCTGATCATTTCAACTACTTCAAACAGACCTACTACAGCTGAGTCGTACCACATACGTTCCCCCTCTAAAAACAGATAATTACTAATAAAGATAACGTGAACTCTTCAAAATGAGTCCCGGAGCACTCCTTTACCACCCCTTCCTCAGGATACACTATGATGTAGGGCTGCAACTATCGAATATTTTTGGAATTGAGTATTCTGTCGATATTTTATTATTAAATTATTATTCTATTAATTGAGTAATCTGATAACTCCAACTTTTGCATTTTTAAACAACTCTATCAATAGTGTGTTATGCAACATGAAAATCTTCTAAAAATGAGCCAGCAATTGGCTGTTGTTCCTCACAACAAAAGTGTTTTTATTCAAACTCAATACTTTTATTAGATCAAAGCTTAAAACCTTTGGGTTACTGGCTCCAGAACTAAGCCCATTTAATCAATCTTTCTGTGAAACATTTATGATGTACATGAAAAAAACACTATGAAACATAGGTTAGCCTATTTGTCCATAGTTTTTTTTTTTTTATTAAAAAATTAAAAAGGGGTGTACACCCTGCTATAGCCCATCTGAGAATAAAGAGAAAAAAGTATGAAGGTACAAAATAGTAAAAATAAAATATATATATAAACAATTCAAGTATTAGTAATAATCCAACTTAAACAATACAGTTCAGTTTCCAGTTGTATCCAGATGAGGTTGGTAGGTACAATGTTTGTCTTTGTGCAATGTTATGTGCAAAACAGATAACATTGTCTTAGTGCATGTGTGTGCAATGCATGTCTTAGTGCATGTGTGTGCAATGCATGTGCAAGCCTGCGCCGCTGTGATGTACAACAAATGCTATAAACTCGCCCAAAAGTAAACCTATATGTTAATGAATGTAGGTTTGTCCATCTGTTGCATTTATTATTACTACCTTATGTATGGGGAAGGCGTGTTTTGAGATGTAACCTATATCATGTGTGTGTGTGTGTGTGTGTGTGTGTGTGTGTGTGTGTGTGTGTGTGTGCGTGTGTGTTTGGCACACGGGAGGGAGAAATGAGGAGGGATGAATTACATCAGTGAGATCTCATTCCTTATCATGCCTCGTCACTATCGACTCATAACACAAATAATTACAAATAATGTACGTTCTAAGAAGCGCTAATGTTAGTTAACAATCATAAAAATACGATACCTTGTAGAAGCTCCGAGTCCGCTTGGAGAAGTGCAGTTTACGTGAGGATATTTTTGGTTAAGGTGCTGTAGCTTTGACGAAGTACTTTTATGGTAAGCCAGGTCCGTTTTACAGTGTATACACTGCACTACGTTGTCCACGCAGTGTAAAAAGGTCCAACACTTCAGACATTTTATGCCTTTTACACACACCAGTATCTTCAGAGAATTGTCTGAAGGACATTAGACAGTGGATGCTCACCAAGCATCCTGTCAGTGTCCGGGACTCAGACACAGTGTCAGTGTTTAAATCCAATCTCAAAACCTATCTGTTTTCTCTGGCTTTTTGTTAAAGGTACAGACACTCATTTCACTTCACTTTGACACAGTGTCAATTATAAAGTCCCCTTGATAGACACAGACACAGACAAAGTTAAATTCACCCTAGTTAGGCTGTCCTAGTTAGGGTACCGGGCCACTGTAGCACCAATATACCACTATTACCACATATTTCAGTATTGGTCGTACAGTGCCACCGTCTGCCACTGCTTCTGTTTGTTTTCTCCGAGACATGGAATCAGGCGCCCAGACTACTGGCAGACCCCAGTGATCAGACCAGCAAATAAATCCTGGTTCCTGACAACTGCTAAACAAGGACATAGCATGAAACGAACCAGAGGGTCACCACAGCCACCACCACCATTACAACTACAGCTTCAGGGATCTTCAAGGGGACCAGTAACATCATTATGGACACGTAATCTAGACCATGACACTGGACTACATTCTGGACTCTAACCCTACAACTGTAGGACTTATTATTATATTGTACAAATCATCACCAGCCCTGCACTGACACCATTTGCAGTCTCACTCTACCCTGGAAGGGGGTCCCTCTCTGTATCACTCCTTCCCAAGGTTTCTTCCTTTCTTTTTTCTCTCTGCTAGAGTTTTTTTTTGTGGAGTTTTTCCTTGTGTGCAGAAGGGTCAAGTGTGAGGGGTGTCAACTGTAGTGCCTGTCAAAGCCCATTGAGACATACTGTATGTGATTTTGGGCTATATAAGAAATAAATGTTGTTGTTGTTCATTTTCCGCCAATAAATCGCGCCTCATTAAATCTTTGAAATGCGCGTCAGTTAAAACAGTCCGTTTAAAACTATGATACCGGTGCGGCGCAGCTCCGCACTGCATAGCTCAGCAGGAGCGATATAATAGATGGACTTTGGTGACAAATTAAACAAAGGCTCGAGGCAAAGAATTTTCCTCAAATATTTTTTGTAATTGAATCATTCGAGTTATTCGAATAATTGTTTCAGCCCTACTACGATGCTGTGCAGCAAGGCATAAATGTAGCAGAGCATAATGTAGCATAAATGTAGCAGAGTGTGTGCACCCACCTGTCAGAACAACACAATACAAAACAGAATTCACAAACACCACACATACATAGACACAAGTGCTTAAAAACATACACTCTAAATTCTAGCGGCCACCTTTAGGTCGCTTTGAAGACGCGGTGGCACTCGCGGTGTCACAGTCGGGTCGTTGTTTGGAGATGTTTCCCCTGCCCTGTGCGCCATGCAATAAATCACCTGTCTTGTGACAGGGTGCGTATATGTGTATTCTCACACCTGGTTGTTTGTCCCAACAAGGTAAAGAAAATAACAGATGGAGATTTAAGTTTGTGATGTATCTGTTTTGTTTGTGCTTTTTTTTTATCATTTTATAATAATTTTGTGATATTTTATGATAGTGGTTTTGCGATCTTAGACGCACATGCTTTCAGGAATTTGTTTATGTCATTTTTTTAGCGTTAATAAAGTTGGCTGTGTCTCATAATCTGGTCTCTGCTTCATACCTGCATGAACTTGTGTGCCTTAAAGGGTGTATGATTGGACCATACCATGGGGATGGTGGGGTGAGCTATAGTAACAGAACATAGTTTTGGTACCGCCACACATGGCCCAATAATTGTGACATGACACCTGCATCCAGAACATCAGATTCAAATGAATCTATAGAGGGTACAATAAAACTCTACACCAACTTACAATTCACCACCTGTTGCAACTGGTTTTTGGTATATCAATGGAAAAGTGTCCAGCTACTACCCGCAACTAGTCTTTAGTTAAGGTTTCCGAAATAGGCTCTGATGGTGCTGCAACAAATACATTTACATTTACATTTACAGTATTTATCAGACGCCCTTATCCAGAGCGACATACAATCAGTAGTTACAGGGACAGTCCCCCTGGAGCAACTTAGGGTTAAGTGTCTTGCTCAGGGACACAATGGTAGTAAGTGGGATTCGAGTGGGATTCTGGTTCATAGGCAAGTGTGTTACCCACTGGGCTACTACCACTACTACCAAATATCTAGGTTACACATGTATACTCCAATGCCCTCTAACCCTTGGCCAAGCAATTCACCACTTATAAAGTGCAGCCACTAATAATAAGCACACCAGGAGAGCATGCCCAAAAATAACCCACCCTGTATCTAACTAAAGCAACATTCATTGTCTACTCTGAGTCCCTAATCTTCGGGCCGATTCCAAGAACAAAGTGACTTTAAGCACCGAAATATCAGCAAAGACTCACTTCACTTAACAGAAAAGCAAGGTCATAGCAACCCTTCACAAAAATAAACTAACAAAGCAAAGATGCGCAAGCGCCTACAAAACATAACACAGGGAGGGTACTTCCTTCTGTAACTTCTCCTTTGCATGTCAACACTACTGGCCCACAATTATCCAAAACATGCCCAAGACAAGAAATGCCACCACTACTTACTAATCCTTCAACAAACCAAACTTCTCAAATAAAATCCCAACATATCCTCGCATGTCTCCCCATATCCAATAGCAAATGCATTAAACATACTGCACCAAGTCATGGATTACAGACAAGAACAATAGTAGTAAATATGTAGTAAAGTCAGCTTAGCGTTTGATCAAAACAAACCAAAGTGTGGCTTTCTGCAATTCTTTTGAAGAACTCAAATGTTAAAACATTCCCCCACAAGCCAGCAAGCAAGCATACGATTTGGAATTCGATGGATACAAGTTTCAAGAATCAGAGCAGCATGTCGTTTAATCATGAGACGTTTGACTCGCTTTGTGACTCTGTGACTTGGATGCAAAGTCTATCCTATTCAGAGATTGTACTTAACCAATACAAATAAAAATAGTGGCTTTATTGTGGATATAGCATAATTCATTGTAATTGTAGGTAAAAAACGGTAATGACACTCCCTGACACAGCAGAATATGGATACATGGGTAGATAGATAGATCTTTATTGTAATTGTAACAGCAAAAATGAAATTGAAGGCGCATTTGACTCATTGTGAAGCAAAAAAAAAAAAAAAAAAAAACAGTGGTGTCATGATAGCGTTTGTATAAAAGCTGTTTTGAGGTGGCTTGTTCTGTTTTACATTATCCTGAATCCCTTGCCTGATGGAAAAAGCTGGAAAAGACAATGTCTGTGTTGACATTGTGGGGAAGGTGGGGAAGGTACCGCCAATAGTACCCTGCTACATTGACAACTTTGTGGAGTGCAGCCACCGTAATGCAGCGACCGTACCACACAAACAATCCGTATGTGAGCACACTCTCGATGGAGCAGTGATAAAATGGCAGGAGCAGTTTATTTGGGAAGATGGTTCTTTCTGAGTATTCTCAGAAAATACAGGTGCTACTGCACCTTCTTCAATAGCTCCTTCATGTTGACACTTCAGGTCAGGTCATCCTCCAGCACCAGCTACCAGAAAACCGGCACCTCTCCACACAGGCTCTGCAAATAATGAGTAGTCTTTTTTGTGGGGTTGAGCAGCAATTTGGTGACTCTGCACCACTGAACCAGCCACTATACCTCATCCCTGTATGCCAACTCACCCTCCTTGACTGAGATGAGTTCAACCACAGCAGTGTCACCCACCGATTTCATGATCTAACGGGCAGAAACACATTAATACAAGGATCGGGCTGATCACACACCACTGTGGTGACCCGGTGTTGAGGTTCAACACAACCATGAACGGGTTTTCCATCTTTGTTGGGGTTATAGGTCAAGTTAGAGGTTGAGCTAATTGTCAGGGATGCGCAGCAAAGACGATGAGGAATAACAATGATGCGAAATGGCCTGAATCCAGTTGTGGTGATATGCAAGAGAGCAGGTGAGTTTCAGGTTTTTATCTGCAAACACAGGGCAGCCATTACTAAAACACCCACTAGTGATTTACGTTCATGTTAATGTGAAGTGCCTTAGGGTGGAATTAAGCCAGAATAAGGAAAAGGGGTGAAGTAGATCTGTCTTATTTTACATTGAGCTGGTTTGAATTGAGTCTGTGTTGATGTGAACTCAATGACTGAGGACCAAATCTTTTTTTTTGTTGAGAGAATCACCTGATTACACTTTTCCAGGTGGTCCCTTTATGAGTTATATGACACTAATACGTCAGTGGTTTCACAAAACGCCATCCACAAATTTTCAGTCTCCTGAAATGGCATCTCGGCCAGGTCGAATAGAAATTTTATAGTTTTAGAGAAAATTGTTCTTATATCGACAGGGGCTAAATTTATTGTAAACACAGATTGAAATACTTATTTGAATGTGAAAATAGTTGTTTTTGTGATACACAGCAGATGTATGGTGCACATGTCCTCTGCATTAACAGTGTAACAAATTTCTTCTTCATTTGAGACATGTTTTCATGTGAACGGCTAATGTTAACATCTTATATTGTATATTGTTGTTCTTTATACTCTGCTTTAGAGACACCATCGACAGCATTTGTTCACTCACAAACTTGGCCAATAAACACAATTCTGTTTTCCAATGTGAACATGGTAACGCTAGCCAGACCACTAGTGACAGAGATGGGCAGCAATGCTTTAGTTTGAATTATATTAGCATAATAATAGTATCATTTTAGTGTGCTACTGATGAACAATTAATTACATTTTGTGATGGATGCAAAATTGAGATAAAGGATGTCACGTTTCTAAGTCTAGGGGTCTAAGAAACGTGACCAGTGTGTGGAGATGAGGAGGTCCACTGTTACACGCACACAACCAAACAAAAAACAGGGCTTTTATTTACAGTGAGCTAAGATGTACAATAAAACAGCAGCAGCCCCACAGGGGACCTCCTGAACCCATCTAAAGTCACTTTATATAGGTGGAGATGACCAATAAGCAGATGGTAGGTGGAGCTGATAGGCTTCAACTCCTCCCATAAAGCCAATCTAAAAGAGACAGGACACAAAAACATAGCCAGCCACACAGAACATGTGGGAGCATACGTCCAGGGATGTAACAAGGAGGAGAGTGAAACAGTGAATTAGAACATTTAGAACATTAACTGATCAAAGGTAAACTGGTGTTGAACATATGTCATTAAGTAGAATTTAGAAGAAGAGGGGATGGTTCAGTCAAATGGAATTAAAAAAGGGATGAATAGCACTTGAGTGGGAGTGCTAAATTGATCTTAAACGAGGAAGAAGAAAACATGTACAGTCCTTTTGAGAATGACTCTGTCAGGATTGCCTGCAGCTGGGATCCACACCGGAATCCAATCCTGACGCCCCATAAATGCCGGAAGTTTCCGCCCGTTCGGGGTCGCTGGCATTTTCGTGAACTTGATATTGTAACCGCGTAGGTTTTCGTAATTTCAGTTCTGGCAATCGCCACACGCCTACGGGTTTGTTTAAGTTCTTCATTTAAGTTAAATCCTTTTCGGCCACCGCGCCAGTCTTTATTTGTGTTTAGTGTTTGTTTATTAATAAAAAAACCCTTCCCAGTATGTCAGACCTCTGCGCTTCCTTCCCCCGTAAGTCCGTAGTCGTGACAGAATGCCAGCGACCCACCCAAAAGCGCAGAGGTGGAAAGCAGAGGAGAAGAAACGCCGCGAAGGACGCAGCCCGGCGCGGCGAACGCGGACGGCAGTTCTGGTGGAGCGTTTTCTCCCCGAGAAGCCGTGGTACGCGGCGCCACGTGATGACGTCACCCCCGGGAAACTCCGCGAAACCCGGAAGCGACAACGTCGGCGGGTGAGTGGGCGGAGCGAGGACGTTGGCGTCGGCAGCAGCGAGGAAGTGACGTGGGCAGCGAGCGCAGAAGATGCGACCCCCACGATCTTCGCCATGTCGAGCCAAGAACTCTGCGCTCTGCTGGCAAGGCTCCCCGTGGACTGGGACGACACGGACGACGACGAGAGCACGGGAGACGAGAGTTGGGCTCCGCCCATCGCGCCAGTCTGCGATCGTCGCAAGGTCCGTGGGGACCCACGTCACTTCCAGGGGGGTGAGAAGCGGCAACAACAACGGCGGCGTTCCTCCAGCGAGGAGGTGGGCAGCCTCCAGCCCGAATGGCCAGAGTACTGCCCATGGGAGCTTATCGCGCCATGGGTCCAGGATGTCCGCAGGGTGGACGACCCTTGGAGTCACCGGTGGGAGGACACGGATGACGAAAGCGATGATGACGTGGATTTTCGGTGGGCGGTCGGTGCCGGGATGGCTCCGCCCAGCGTGCGCGTCCGAGATCATCGCGGCGTCCGTGATGACCCATGTGACTTCCGGGGGTACGAGGTTGACACGGACGACGACCAGGATGACGCCGTTTGGGCAGTCGGTGCCGGGATGGCTCCGCCCATCGCGCCCATCCAGGATCGTCACGAGGTCCGTGGAGACCCACGTCCCTCCCAGCAGTGTGAGGAAAGCTGGTGGAAGAGGGCGACGGGAGGTCGCCAGCCAGCAACTGCGCTGCCGGGACTGCCTCGCAGGGAATCCTCCATTCCTGCTCCAGTCGCCGACCCGCCTTCCCTCTGCCCGGACGTTCCCCAGCAAAATGACAGCGCAGCACCAGCGTCCACACCTGCTGGAGAAGACGTCCACCCCCCTCCACACCACACACCTACCACCATCTCCAGCGACGTGCCCAGCCCCGTGTGGGACAGCCCAATTGTCCCGGGACCCTTCAGTGGGGCAGCAGACACAGACGAGATCACTACCATCCTCAAGTGTCTGACTGGATCAGCATGGGGCTGGAGCACAACCCTCTGGCAGCAGGGAGAGACAGACAGGAGTTTTCGGGACTTCCAACAGAGACTGAGGGCGGAGTTTGATCGGCCTGAGCCAGGGATCGAACTCTGCCCCTCCACCACATCCAGTGCCAGTCAGGATCCGGGGCAAGAAGACCCAGCACTGGTGGGCGACGAGAAGGTCGCTCCTCCCGAGATCCTGGCTGTGCCCCCTGAGGAGGTCCCGGAGAGCCCAGAGAGGGAGCCAGACGACCCTCTCTTCTGTCTGTCTCTGTCTGTGTGTGTCTGTGTGGCATATGTGTCCGTATGTCGCCCCCACTTCCCCTCTTTGTGTCCACCAGATGGCGACCCAGCCGGCGGAGCCGAACCCCAGGGAGGAGGTTCCTGACCCGAATGTGCTGGTCCAAGGCGAGGTGGACAAGCCCCAAGGTACCCCTAAGTCCAGCCGGGGGGGGTGCTCCCCCAAAGAATTTTTTGGGGGGGTGCAGTTCGGGTTGGGGACTCCTCCTGAGGGGAGGGGAGGTGGGGAAGCGATGGAGCTGGGTCCTCCGGTAGCCAGTGAGGAGGGCGGGCCAGGCATGGGCCTGCGTCTGCCTCCAGAGGGGTGGAGCGCCATAGAGCCCCCGGGTAGGCATGAGGACCCAGCTGGGACAGGCAGGAAGAGGGCCTGCTTGTCCCAACGGACGCAGAAGGGGCTAGCCGGATGGTCTGGCAATGCCCCCCCCTTGGCACCAGGGCCGTGCAGCGAGAGGGGCTGCATAGTCCCAGAAGGCACCAGCCTGGGGTGCCTGGAACAGTCGCCGGAGGCTCTGGGACAATCTCCCTGCGCGGTGCAGGGGGTGACACAAGACGTGTCAGAGGGGACATGTGGAGACAGGGCCCACACGTACCCAGATGGATCGGCCCTGATTATTGTGTGCAGGTACGGGAGTCCGGGGCCGCCATGCGGGACCACGCCGGGGAGCCAGGCCAAGGGTCCGGGGCCGCCATGCGGGACCACGCCGGGGAGCCAGGCCGAGGGTCCTGACACTGTCTTTCATTTTGGTTCTCTTTGTAACATTGGTACCTTTTTACATACAATATTCACATGTAACTGGAATAGTAATTTACTGGTGTTAATAAATTAGAAACTTTTAATCATTTTTACCTCTATTGTGTCACGCCTCTTTCTGCTAGGTAACATCAAGTTGGAGTGGTTTGAATACAGTGCTTTTGTGTGTAAAGAGAGAGTTTTTATAACCATTCTTGCTAGTTTTTACACTCTCATTAACACAAGTGAGACTGTTGCGGAGCACAAGACTGGAGATCATTCTGTCATGCTGATTGAGTTAGAATAGCAGACTGAATGCTTTAAAAGGAGGGTGATGTTTGAAATCATTGTTCTCTGTTTACCATGGTTACCTGCAAGGAAACATGCACAGTCATCAATGCATTGCAAAGGGCTTCACAGGCCGGGATATTGCTGCTACTTAGATTGCACCTAAATAAACCATTTATCAGATCATAAAAACTTCAAGGATAGAGGTTCAAGTGTGAGAAGGCTTCAGGATGCCCAAGAAAGTCTTTCAAGCGGCAGGACCGTCTCCTAAAGATTTAACTGTAGGATCAGGTTGCCACCAGTGCAGAGCTTGCTCAGGAATTGCAGCAATCAGGTGAGATTGCATCTGCACGCAGAGTGAGTCCTGTATTGTGCCAACAGTAAAGCATCCTGAGACCATTCATGTGTGTGGCTGCTTCTCATCGAAGGGAGTGGGCTCACTCACAAGAAAACAGCTATGAGTAAAGAATCTTACCAAAACATACTCCGACAGCAACTTCTCCCAACCATCCAAGAACAGTTTGATGAAGAACAATGCCTTTTCCAGCATGATGGAGCCAGGTGATAACTAAGTGGCTCGGGGAACAAAACATTGGAATTTTCGGTCCATGGCCAGGAAACTCCCTGGACCTTAATCCAATTGAGAAATTATGGTCAATCCTCAAGAGGCAGGTGGACAAACAAAAACTCACAAATTCTGACAAACTCCAAGCACAGCATGCCAGGGTGAACTACAGAGGTCTGGGATGGTGGGTGTACACCTACTTAGATTACATCCTTATATATGCACCCACTCTGGAATACCATGTCCAACATGTGAGGGCGATCCTCAAACGTTTGCCCACCAACTGTACTGAAAGTTGGAAAAATGTGCTTTCCACCAGTGCGTAGCCATGGAGCCCATGTCAATGCTCAGTCAATGTTTGGCATGTTGTTAGATGACTCCGCTCCACTTCTCTAAATCCAAGTAACAGCACTCCTTTATCTACTCACCTTGTCCTGCTCCTGTTTCCCTTGTCTTTTGTCATGTTTTTTTGCGTGAGTGTCGACAACAGTGGTTGTCGCGGCTCTGGCCAGTTATCACTCATAAAGCAACCAGGTAATGATTCACTTGCCCTTTCTGCGTGGTTCCGCAATTGGTTTTTATCATCTCCAACTACCTGTGCTCTCTACTCCTCCACTTGTGACAATTTATTTAGGAGCATTGTGTAGCATTGTGCAGGACCCTTCACACCCCTCACATAGACTTTTCATGCTCCTGCCCTCCCAAAGAAGGAGCCAGATCTGCCAGGTTGAGGAACAACTTTTACCCCCAGGTTGGCCGACTCCTCAATATGCTCCCCCCAGGATCATCCACATCACCTCAACCACGTCTGAAGCCTTAAATCGTCTATGGCTGTACTCCATGCTTTTAATTGAAGTATTGCACCCTGCACTTTAATCTCTCATGACCTCACACTGTACTGCTGTCTTATTATTATTATCATTATAACAATTTAATATTACTATCACTTATTATTATCATTATTGTCATAGCATATCATATACCATGTACACCATGTAATATATACTTTATATATCCATACAGTAATATATTGTCATATTGCTGCTACTTCTCCATGTGGTTTGACTACCTTATCCCTGTTTGCTGTTTGAGTCTGGTGAAGTGTTTTTGTTTTGTTGATTTATTTATTGTTGTGATTTTTTACCTATTTTGTGTTTTGGATTATTTCCAACCACGTCTGTGTCATCATCCCTGCACACCATCACCCCTGTTACAATTGGTGTCAGATGTCCAGGGAAGGCCTCAGCAGGAACACACTAGTTGTGTCATCAGGAAAGACCCCAAAAGATGCCTCTAAAGTCAAGGAGAGGGAAGAGATGAGGTGAAAGATAAGGTGGTAGCTGTGTCTCCTCCACTGAAACAGAAGGAGAGGCAGAGCAAATTGGGAGATCAAGCACACACTGTAAACTCAGCAGAGAACCTAATGTCTGCGTTGACCAAACTGATGAAGGTCCTCAATCAGTCACAAGTCGCACAGGATGAGTGAATGGAACAGAAGATGGTGTGACGGGAATAGCAATAGAGGGGAATGTAGCATCAGTTCCAGCAGCTCCAAGGCCATGTGGGCAACATCAGGGCAGCCAGTGAGCAAGATCATCAACACCCCAGTAACAAGCCAAAGGGCAGAGGAAGTGCAGAGGCAGCTGTTTGTGCAAGATATGAAAGATGAGGAAAATCCAGATACTTTCGGTACTTTCCCGTCCAAGCAGGACAGAAAATTGTGGATCTACAGCACCTGGAGCAAAAGCAGCAAAGGAAGCTGGAGGAACTGATTGATCTGGAGCTTTGTCAAGAAAGGCCAGGCTTCATGACCAAAGTTCAGAACGATATCATCCTGAAGTAGGACATGGTGGCCAAGTAGAAAAGTTACCGCATTCGTAAGAGGATGATCGGGTGCTAAAAAAGGAGCTGGACACAAAGAAAAACCTGGGGATCATTGAGCCATCAAACAGTGAATGTTGCAGTCCAGTGGTCCTTGTGCCAAAGAAGGATGGTGCAGTACATTTTTGCAAATGCTCTTACTAATCTGGATCCATATCCTATGCCCTGAATAGATGACTTAATTCAGAAGCTGAGATAATTTGGCAAGGTCTCATTTATATCTACTGTTGACTCATCCAAAAGTTACTGGCAGGTGCCATTGACTGGCATGGCTGTCAGGATTGCCTGCAGCTGGGCTCCACACCTGACTTTAATCCTGACGCCCCATAAATGCCGGAAGTTTCCGCCCGTTCGGGGTCGCTGGCATTTTCGTGAACTCTCTGCACGAACTTGACCTTGTTTAGTTTTATGTGCTTTGAGTTCTGGCAGTCGCCACACGCCTACGGGTTTGTTTCAGTTCTTGATTTATGTTAAACTGTTTTTGGCCATCGCGCCATTGTTTATTTGTATTTCTTTGTTTATTGTATAATAAAACCCCCTTCCCAGTATGTCAAACCTCTGCGCTTCCTTCCCCCGTAAGTCCGTAGTCGTGACAGAATGCCAGCGACCCCCCCAAAAGCGCAGAGGTAAAAAACAGAGGAGAAGAAACGCCGCGAAGGACGCAGCGCGGCGCGGCGAACGCGGACACCAGGGGAGAGACGCGCCGCCCGTTCTGGTGGAGCGTTTTCTCCCCGAGAAGCCGTGGTACGCGGCGCCGAGTGATGACGTCACCCCCGGGAAACTCCGCGAAACCCGGAAGCGACAACGTCGGCGGGTGAGTGGGCGGAGCGAGGACGTTGGCGTCGGCAGCAGCGAGGAAGTGACGTGGGCAGCGAGCGCAGAAGATGCGACCCCCACGATCTTCGCCATGTCGAGCCAAGAACTCTGCGCTCTGCTGGCAAGGCTCCCTGTGGACTGGGACGACACGGACGACGACGAGAGCACGGGAGACGAGAGTTGGGCTCCGCCCATCGCACCAGTCTGCGATCGTCGCAAGGTCCGTGGGGACCCACGTCACTTCCAGGGGGGTGAGAAGCGACAACAACGGCGGCGTCCCTCCAGCGAGGGGATGGGCAGCCTCCAGCCCGAATGGCCAGAGTACTGTCCCTGGGAGTTGATCGCACCCTGGGTCCAGGATGTCCGCAGGGTGGACGACCCTCGGAGTCACAGGTGGGAGGACACGGATGACGAAAGCGACAATGACGTGGATTTTCGTTGGGCAGTTGGGGCCGGGATGGCTCCACCCAGCGCGCGCGTCCGAGATTGTCGCGACATCCGTGAAGATCCACGTGACTTCCGAGGGTATGAGGTCGACACGGACCAACACGAGGATGACGCCGATTGGGCAGTCGGTGCCGGGATGGCTCCGCCCATCGTGCCCGTCCGTTGCGAGGTCCGTGGAAACCCACGTCAGTCCCAGAGGTGCGACAACAGTGAGGAGGAGGACAGCGATGCGGGCGTAAGCTGGTGGAACAGGGCGACAGGAGGTCGCCAACCAGCAACTGCACTGTCGGAACTGCCTCACAGGGAAGATGCCCTCCCAGTTCCAGTCGCCGACCCGCCTTCCCTCTGCTCGGACGTTCCCCAGCTGAACGGCAGCGCATCACCAGCGCCCCCGCATGCTGGAGAAGACGTCCACCACCCCCCACGCCACACGCCCACCACCATCTCCAGCGACGCTGCCTGGCAGCAGGGAGAGACCGACAGGAGTTTTCGGGACTTCCAGCAGAGACTGAGGGCGGAGTTTGATCGGCCAGAGCCTGAGCCAGGGATCGAACTCTGCCCCTCCACCACATCCAGCGCCAGTCAGGATCCGGGGCAAGAAGACCAAGCACTGGCGGGCGACGAGAAGGTCGCGCCTCCCGAGATCCTGGCTGTGCCCCCTGAGGAGGTCCCGGAGTGCTCAGAGAGGGAACTAGACGACCCTCTCTTCTGTCTGTCTCTGTCTGTGTGTGTGTGCGTGGCATATGTGTCCGTATGTCGCCCCCACTTCCCCTCTTTGTGTCCACCAGATGGTGACCCAGCAGCAGAGCCGAACCCCAGGGAGGGAGTTCCCAACCTGACTGCACCGGTCCAAGGCGAGGTGGACGAGCCCCAAGGTACCCCTAAGTCCAGCCGGGGGGGGTGCTCCCCCAAAGAATTTTTTGGGGGGGTGCAGTTCGGGTTGGGGACTCCTCCTGAGGGGAGGGGAGGTGGGGAAGCGATGGAGCTGGGTCCTCCGGTAGCCAGTGAGGAGGGCGGGGCAGGCATGGGCCTGCGTCTGCCTCCAGAGGGGGGGAGCGCCATAGAGCCCCCGGGTAGGCATGAGGACCCAGCTGGGACAGGCACGAAGAGGGCCTGCTTGTCCCAACGGACGCAGAAGGGGCTAGCCGGATGGTCTGGCAATGCCCCCCCCTTGGCACCAGGGCCGGGCAGCGAGAGGGGCTGCATAGTCCCAGAAGGCACCAGCCTGGGGTGCCTGGAACAGTCGCCGGAGGCTTTGGGACAATCTCCCTGCGCGGTGCAGGGGGTGACACAAGATGTGTCAGAGGGGACATGTGGAGACAGGGCCCACACGTACCCAGATGGATCGGCCCTGATTATTGTGTGCAGGTACGGGAGTCCGGGGCCGCCAAGCGGGACCACGCCGGGGAGCCAGGCCGAGGGTCCGGGGCCGCCAAGCGGGACCACGCCGGGGAGCCAGGCCGAGGGTCCGGGGCCGCCAAGCGGGACCACGCCGGGGAGCCAGGCCGAGGGTCCGGGGCCGCCAAGCGGGACACGCCGGAGCGCCAGGCCGAGGGTCCGGGGCCGCCAAGCGGGACCACGCCGGAGAGCCAGGCCGCGGGTCCGGGGGCCGCCAAGCTGGGACCACGCCGGGGAGCCAGGCCGAGGGTCCGGGGCCGCAAGCGAGGACCACGCCGGGGAGCCAGGCCGAGGGTCCGGGGCCGCCAAGCGGGACCACGCCGGGGAGCCAGGCCGAGGGTCCGGGGCCGCCACGCCTGACCCACGCCGGGGAGCCAGGCCGAGGGTCCGGGGCCGCCAAGCGGGACCACGCCGGGGAGCCAGGCCGAGGGTCCGGGGCGACCAACGGACCAGCCGGGGAGCCCAGGCCGAGGGTCCGGGGCCGCAAGCGGGACCACGCCGGGGAGCCAGGCCGAGGGTCCGGGGCCGCCAAGCGGGACCACGCCGGGGAGCCAGGCCGAGGGACCGGGGCCGCCACGCCTGACCACGCCGGGGAGCCAGCCCGAGGGACGGGGCCGCCACGCCCTGACCACGCGGGGAGCAGCAGGACGGGCCGCCACGCCTGACACGCCGGGGAGCCAGCCGAGGGACCGGGGCCGCCACGCCTGACCACGCCGGGGAGCCAGCCCGAGGGACCGGGGCCGCCACGCCTGACCACGCCGGGGAGCCAGCCCGAGGGACCGGGGCCGCCACGCCGGGGAGCCAGCCCGAGGGACCGGGTCCTCCAAGGGGAGGATACAGCAGGGCAGGAGCCCTGTGGTTGCCGCCGTCCACCCCGCCGCCTCCACTGATGGTACTGTTGGGGCTCCGAGGACGTAGCCCTTGGAGGGGGGGCTCTGTCAGGATTGCCTGCAGCTGGGCTCCACACCTGACTTTAATCCTGACGCCCCATAAATGCCGGAAGTTTCCGCCCGTTCGGGGTCGCTGGCATTTTCGTGAACTCTCTGCACGAACTTGACCTTGTTTAGTTTTATGTGCTTTGAGTTCTGGCAATCGCCACACGCCTACGGGTTTGTTTCAGTTCTTGATTTATGTTAAACTGTTTTTGGCCATCGCGCCATTGTTTATTTGTATTTCTTTGTTTATTGTATAATAAAACCCCCTTCCCAGTATGTCAAACCTCTGCGCTTCCTTCCCCCGTAAGTCCGTAGTCGTGACAATGGCAAAGGAGATAACAGTGTTCAGGACACTTTATGGACTTATGGACATGCCACTTAGACTACAGGGTGCTTTGTCAACTTTTCAGAGGCTTATGGACCACGTGTTAGA
Organism: Denticeps clupeoides; assembly: GCF_900700375.1. NCBI lineage: Eukaryota > Metazoa > Chordata > Actinopteri > Clupeiformes > Denticipitidae > Denticeps > Denticeps clupeoides. The sequence goes on from NC_041708.1 coordinate 17,158,246, forward strand.
GGGTACAAGTTGGGGTCAGCCATTTTTTGTTTTAACAGACCACAAGAATCTGGCCTACCTACAGAACGCACAATGCCTCAACCCACACCAAGCTCGCGCCTTCTACCCCGCTTTGTCGGCCCCTTCCGCAACACTCGTCACATCAATCCTGTGGCATATCAGGTGGCCATTCCTTGCAATCTATGCGTCAGTCCAGTCTTCCACGTTTCCCACCTCCGCAAGGCTCACATCGTTCATGTGCCCAAGGGAACGCAGAAGCAAGTGACACGTCCCGGATATAATCCTTTTCCTGTCTTCCATCCTGCTCTCCTCCATTTCATGTGTAAATCCAGTAACGCAATTGTCCACATTCATGGGTGTGCAGAGCAAGCTGTTTTTTGTCCTCATCGAGACACGCTGTGACAGAAAGACAGAGCTCAATATAAATCCCGCAGAGTTTGCTGCCTTGTGTGATCAGGTGTCCCAACAGGCCACATAATGAAACCTCTGTCGCAGGAGGTTACCCATCTGTGTTTGCATGAGGTGGCTGTTGGGTGCCCTGAGCATTGAAATGACACAGAGGGTATCGGCAATGCATTGCTAACCACGCTCTCCTTTATCCGCTCTCAGATTGCTCTTCTCCTCTCGCTCCTGACTGAACAAGCTACGCTATCCAGATGGCATGGAGGATGTCTCCTCACAGCAATACCATCATTGCCAGGGTTCCTATTCAGGCAGTCACTTCACATCAAAATACAGGACCCTGGTTGCCGAGATACCGCTGAATCCCCACGCCCTCCAGGCCCTCTAATAGGAAGGTCTAGCCCAGTGCATCAGGAGTGGGATGGTCAGCCAGGATATGCCTTCCTCATTCAAGGCCCTGACTCAGCCGGTGCTCTAGATCGTCATCTGCTGGCTCATCCCAAAACCACCAGCTCTGTCCCAGTGCTCTCAACCATTCGGCTTCCACCATCACCACCCAGAACCTCATCTGGAACACCTGGGGGAACCCATACAGCTTGGGCCTGACCACCCTACCAGCCACTGAGCGAGAGCAACGCTACCAAGAAGGCCTGTGCACATACTATGCATCCCCTCTCTCATCACCGAGCGGTCTGCCCAGTCCATACAGGAAATACACCCCCATGCTTATCAGGGTGACACGACCGGCTGAACGACCTACCACCACTTCTGCCTCTCAAATGGTTCTGCCTGCAGTTCTGGATTAGTTCAGGCAGTCCAGGCTCTGAAGAGCTCTGCCTTTGTCGACTCCGGGGCTGCAGGTAACTTCATAGGTCTCTCCTTTGTGCAACACCAGAGGGTTGAGACCCTGCATCGACTACCATGGCCTGAACAAAATCACAGTCAAAAAACGGAACCCCCTTCCTATTACTAACACCGCACTTGATGCCCTCTCAGGTGCAACATATTTAACCAAGCTGGACCTACAATCAGCCTACTACCTGATCCGCATCCGAGAGGGTGACGAGTGGAAGATTCATCACCCCCACCGGTCATTACAAAAGCCTGGTCAGACCCATTGGTCTCTGCAACGCCCCCGACATGGATGATTGGTGTACCTTGACAATATCCTCATATACTCACTTTCCCTGTAAACCCATGTACAGCATGTGAGGGTGGTCCTAAAGAGATTGCTCGCACACCGGCTGTAATTTAAGTTGGAAAAATGTGCTTTCCACCAGTGCTCCACCATGTTCCTTGGTTTTTCCAACTCACCCCAGGCTGTGGGCATCGAGCCCAAGAAGCTTGAGGCAGTGATGTCATGGCCCCTACCCAAGATGCTCAAATAACTGCAACGTTTACTTGGGTTTGTTCATTTGTACTGTTGCTTCATCCATGGCTACAGTGCAGTCACCGCAGCCCTGACCTCCCCCACAGAGACCATGTATGACCCGTTCACCTGATACTTGCTGCCATACAAGCCTTTCATACACTTTGCTGTTGCGTCACCTCAGTTCCCATCCTTCAGCGCTCCCGTTCTTAGTGGAAGTGGACGTATTAGATACTGTAATTGCATTGTCATTTTATTCTTTGTTATTATAGTACATTATTAGTCAAAGGTTTGGATGCACCTACTCTGTGGTGGTTTTGGAGATGGAGCCATTTTGAAGAATCCATTGCAAAAAAAAAAACCATACAGGTTTACAATCCACTGTATTATTATACTAGTATGACTATGCATATGATGAAAACATATATATTGATGGTACATGTCAAAGTAAAACAATGTCAGAAGCATCACACAGCCTCTGCCAGCCTGCTGTCTTCATATAGTGCCGCGCTTCTCAAATTGTTCATCCCATCATTGAGAAAAACAGACTTTCCACATTTTTGCCCACAACACACATGGATGAGTAAAAGAGTGCTTCATACTACTTTCTTTTATTATTAATAATAATAATATTTACTGATTTCTGAATAATTTGAACATTAGATTTTTTTTTGTGAGTAATTGTATTTTTCATGACGGGCTTAAAAAATACTTTGCCTTTTCATCACAGCCCACCATTATATCTCTACTGGTAAGTCAATTGACTGGATTTTTTTTTGCTTTTATCTGTCACGTCCCTGTCTAGGGGTCAGGAAACATGACTACAAATGAGGGGAATGTGTGCAGTGGGAAGACACAGATACCAAGTCCAAGTGAAATATTGTGCATTTATTTACAGTGAGTAGTGAACAACCAACCAAACCTAAAGTGCTATATACAACAACTACACAACAATTCACAGGAGGACAACACACCATGAAAGGAGAGACAACAAATACACAACAAAGCCACAACATTTACATTTACAGCATTTATCAGACGCCCTTCTCCAGAGCGACTTACGATTACTAGTTACAGGGACAGTCCCAGCCTGGAGCAACTTAGGGTTAAGTGTCTTGCTCAGGGACACAATGGTAGTAAGTGGGATTTGAACCTGGATCTTCTGGTTCATAGGCGACTGTGTTACAAACTAGGCTACTACCACCCTGACCACAACTAACCACACTAATCACTAACACACAACAAAGGCTTATCCAACTCTAACACAATCCAAAAATACAACTCCAAAACTCTCCTCTCGCTTCCTCCTCCTCCGGCTCCACAACAATGAGCTCTGAATGGTGGCTCGAATGGTCCATAAGTAATTCTCTGTCCTGTGCATTGATTGGCTGCCAGTTGACAAGGGAATTGGTCTCCACCCAGCAGACAGCCTAAAAGAGAAACACGCACAACACAGAGCACTCCAAGCCATTCTACGGCCTAAAGGATGTAACAATCAGATGATCATGGACAAACGTACTGACTCTGTTGTTAGCTCTGGGGTGTGCCCCAAGACCCAAATGGGAATAGATGAAATATGTTCCAGTCTTTGAAGACTATAACCTGAATTTTCTATACATAGCTGTATTAATAATTCTATTGATTTGCAGGTTTTTTGAGGTTAAGGATGATTCTGACCAACATAGACTGCCATAGGTTCTTTCTCCTTAAGAAGCACAAGCTTGTGTTGGGACAGCATGGAGCCCGATTATGGCCTGATTTAGCATCTGGCTCTCCCTGATACAGTGGTTGCATACAATGGTGACCCAGGTTCTTCCCAAAAAAAATTCCAAAAAACAACAGAGGAAGTGTCACGAGCAGGGACGGAGGAACCAAGAGCAAGTGATATTTATTACTGGCTGAAACCATAAACAGAAGGGATCTTGGTCCCAAAACAGAATTCAGATTAACGCTGAAACAAGGGTAGGCACATCTAATGAATGGCAGGGACATTAACAGTCCTTTTATGCAGGAGCTGTTTACTGCTGAGGGTGCAGTTGATGATCACAGGAACTCTCAGGAACAAAGTCAACCTGCTGCTAGTGTGTGTGCCTCAGTTCTATTGTTTTTATTATATTGTAAAATATATTATATATGTTCTATGGATTTTGGGGGTGTTGACTGCTGGGATTGTGCCTACACATATGATGTCATGTTGTGTCAACTCAAAATTTCTTCCCCAAAAAGAATGTGTCAAACTTTTGTTTTGTCCATGTTCAGTAACAGATTGTTGACCTTACACCAGTCCGTCGGTCGTTGCACCTCCTCTCTTAATGCTGACTCAACGTTCTTGCTGATGAGACCCACCATGGTCATGTCATCTGTGAACTTGATGATGTGGTTGGAGCTGTGCATCGCTGCACACTCATGGGTCAGCAGGGTGAACAGCATTGGACAGAGCATACAGCCCTGTAGAGCTCCAGTTCTCAGTGTGGTGGAGCAGGAAAAGTTGTTTCCGATTTGGACAGACTAAGGTCTCTTAGTCAGGAAGTCCAGGATCCAGTTGCAGAGGGGGGTGTTCAGGCCCAACAGGCTCAACTTCTCAACCAGGTGCTGGAGAATGATTGTGTTGAATGCTGAAGTGAAGTCTATGTGTCCTTATTGTCCAGGTGGGTGAGGGTCCAGCAGAGGATCCAGTCATCCAAAGAATAATGGAATGTGTTGGTCCAGGTCATGCCACCAGCAGTGAGCCCCCATCAAGCTTGCTTTTTTATACTGTAAAGACACTAAAGGTCAGCACTTGCCACATCCCCTTAAATCTTTGCTGATATGTACCTGATACAAACTGCTTTTTTGACCTCATTGCAGGCGATCTAGGGACGGCAAAAACATTCCTTTGCTTACACGTTTTGTTGTTCCTTCATTGCAACGGAGAACAAAATCAAACTGGAGTTTATGTATGTTCACAGATTGACTGGGTTTCTGGGTATGAAATAATGTAACATCTGGTAATCTGAGTAAAGGGCACAAAAAGCTGTAGTATTACTGTAAATAATACAAGTACACACAGAATACATGGTGTACACCTTGTACCAGTTCTACCTAAATTATGGTGGAAAATGAGAGCTTAGAATGATTCTGAATTTGTGTCATTAAGACAGGAAAAGGGATTCAAACCACAAAAATATAGCATCAAAAATATGACAGCCCCATCAAAGGGCTGTGGTGGCCTAGTGGGTAAAGAAGCAGACTTCTAACCGAAGGGCTGCGTGTTCAACTGTTCTGAGGATAAGGGATAGCTTGGTAGCAATCACAGTCCTTTTTTGTGCTTGATGTTCATATATTTTATTACTGCATGAATATCATGATATTTACTAAATTACCAGGATAGTGAGCACAACAAAAGGCAACTGCTGCCATACTCTTCATTATCTGCTGGGACAGTGAGAAACAATTATGTATTTATTATACAAAAAACATGAGATACGGTATGTAGGTGTTATTTATTGGCATTTACTTTTTAGAATGGCTTCAGTGATATGTCCCAGCTATAGCTGAGTGTCGCTATCAGAGACTGAATGATGAATTGCAGATTCATCATGATAACAAATCATCATTAGGGGTGTTAGAAAATATGAATACAGCAATATTTTGTGATATTTTACGTGCTGATATTGTATCGATACAGGTATATTAAAAATCTATATTTTTGTATACAAATTCTGTCCACCAGGTGGTGCTGCAGAGGTTTTCAGTGAGGTCAGGAGAGGACTCTAACACTAACTTCTCCACTAACCTCACCTCTGCTACTTTCTACAAATCAAAATCTGCTCACCACCCTCAAAAACATATTCTCATCTCAGTTGAACCCTCTAGCTCCCCCTGCTCCATCTTCCATAACCGCTGAAGATTTTGCCAACTTCTTCACAGGGAAAATTGAGCAAATCTGCCAGATATTCTCCACCACCACGACCGCTACTCTACCCTCTGAAGACTCGCCAACTGCCCTATAACAATTTCAAAACTCACTTCAAATTAAATCAACCAGATCATATCTACAGACAATCCAACCACCTAGCCACTGGATACAATGGCATTTGCAAAATTCCAAACCATCTCTCCTGTCCTTATCCCCTTCATGTCATAAATGGTTCATCATCACTTGTCACTTCGTCACTTTAAACTTACCTCTGTTGCACTACATGGTTTTGCACTCTCCACCATGTGCCCTTATTTGTATATGGTGTTTTTAAAATTGTATATTGTGTGGTTTTTTTAATTGTATTTATACCTTGTATTCAATGTTACTGTTACTGTTTTTGTATTTAATGTTACTTGTATGGGTCAGAGAGTAACGTAATTTCAATTCTCTGCATGTCCTGTACATGTGGCAGAATTGACAATAAAGCTGACTTGACTTGACTTGACTTGATCTCTCTAAAACAACCAGGGTTCTTCCAGTCCTAAAGAAACCCACCACCCAGCAGAGATGGCCCCCTGGGGCCACATTCTCACCTCTGATGGGTCTGTAGGCTGGGGGGTGAGTAGTATGGAGATGTGGTCTGATTGTCCAATATGGGGGAGGGGTGTAGCCTTGTATGTTACATTTTCAATTACAGCATTTAGAGGGGACTCTCCCTGTAACTACTGATTGTAGGTCGCTCTGGATAAGGGCATCTGATAAATGCTGTAAATGTAAATGTAATACACTGAGTGCACCACTAGCTTTAGCATTATTGCTAGCACTAGGATGTATACTGCAATGATGATGACAGCAGTGAACTCTCTCGGCATGTAGAACATTCAATGTTGTCATGATCCGGTCCGGCAGGGGCTACTCCGGGTCTGGAGTTCGGACCAGAGTTTCATGTTCATCCTGTGTTATGTTTCCTGATTGTTATCACCTGTGTATAATTGTATAATTAATTGTATAATGTATATTTAAGATAGTGAAGGACCTCAGCCACCCCAACAATGAACTCTTCTCTCTGCTGCGATCAGGGAAGCGCTTTCGCTCCCTGAAGTCCAACACAGAGAGAATGAGGACCTTAGAGATAGTGTGAGGGACTCGGACATTTGGGAGGGAGTCAGAGTAGAACCGCTGCTCCTCCACATCGAGAGGAGCCAGTAGGTTTGGGCATCTGGTTTGTCCTGCCAGCAGGAGGCCCCTGGGTCAACCCAGGACACGCTGTAGAAATGATATCTCCAGTCTGGTCTGGGAACGCTTTGGGGTCCTGCCGGAGGAGCTGGTGGAGGTGGCTGGGGAGAGGGCTTTCTGGGATTCCCTACATGGGATGCTGCCCCCGCGACCCGGACTCAAATAAGCAGAGGAAGATGAGGATTTATTTCTAATTTATTAAATTCCTCATAAATGACAACAAAATGCACAGATTCCAGACTTCTGACTTTGTACTCTTCATTAAAAAATGTTAATGAAGATGTAAAGAATTAAACTTTTATTATGAATTAAACCACATAAATATTCCTAACAGAGTGGAAAACGTCTGAAATATATGCAAAAAACATCCAATACTTATAATATTTTCAACCCCTTGCTTCACAAACATGCACTCCTCATATACCAAGTATGGTATAGGCCTGACATAATGTTTCAACCATAAAATTCAAATTTTCAAAAAACAGACAAGGAAATATGTGGTACACCCTGTTATTAAAACCACTGTCAAGTGGTTGAATGCAGAGAATGTGGAACTTTTGTATGTCTTGATCACAATAAATCATAAATTCAATATATGTCACACTTTGATGTGGAAAAAATACCTGCTATGGTGATGAGAATCTACTGGAATGCATTGTAGCCTGTATTGCTTTTACTAATTACTAATTACTAAAGGACCCCTTTCCCTACTGTCCTGATTTGCTCTTCTCCTTGTCTCCAGCTTGGTCTCACCCTCCCCCATCTTCAGCAGCACCGTGAGAAAGAGTGTGGGGGTGGCGGTGCTTCACACTGCCTTTTCTACATGCTCAGTGTCAGGCTGTATGGCCTTGTGCTGTTTCATGAATGAAGAAAAGAGCAATGGAACTCCTATTTAAATAATAGATGTTCATCTACAGAGTTATCTACATCACCACCTTATCAAGTGAAATCAAGTCTCTAGTTGAAAGAAAATGTATAACAGGAGCTGGAATAACCTTTTACTAATGTGACGCACACCGTGGGGTCATTTCTTTTTAAAACGTGTGATTTGGTGATACTACGTTTTACATTCAGTTCCTCGTTCATGTTCCCTCTTGCCCAGTTTCGCTTCGATTTTATATCCACTCTACATTAAGCCACACGCTCCCTACTGTACATGTCAAAGGACTTGATGAGGTCTGCGCATGCGCGCATCTAAGGATTTGCCTGGGGACTGAGTCACGGCTGTGGCGGTGGTGGGGGCGGTGCCAGCATGGGCCGCGCGTTGCCAAGTCCGCTTAATCAAATCCTTATTTATGGGATTCGCAGAAGTGCTATTTGAATGATTTGTCCATGCTGTTTACAGTAAGGCGTGTGAAGTTGTGTCCTCGTGTGGAATACGAGAATAAATAACCGAGCGTGCGAGAGGACGACGTTCCCTCGCAGTTTCAGCGCGTTTGTATGTCGTGATCTGGCCACCGCGCGGAGCTGAGTGTTCGTCGTACAGTCCCGCTCCCGGAGCGGAGAACTCGACGCGCGGCACACTCCACCGCTGCCCGCCGCGACATGCAGTGACACGGACACCGGGCGGGTGAGGCTTTTTATTTCTCCTTCCTTTCACTTTGCTCCGTTGCGGCGCCGGACGGTCGCGGTAGTGGTGCAGGCTCCAGCTGGACAGCGTCCGCTGGTGCTGAAACGCGCCGCCGAGGGTGCTGGGGTCGTCGCAAGGCCCTTTTCCTTTAATCCATTTAGACGCAGGCCTCTTTGTTTTCACCTGTTCAGACCTTGACGACATTCTCCGTGTCTATAATGTCCCCCAGAAAATGAAGAAAATAACTAAAACTAACAAAAAAAAGACTAGATTCCCGCACCACCCCCACACAAGTTTTATTTGTGTGCGTGAGTGTGATGAGACTCGGTTTAAGGACCTTCGTCCTTAGGTTCATGTCTGTAAACCCATCTGTCTCCACCGGTCTCATGGCACGGTGCTGATCTTTTGCACAGAACCCGGTCTGGCCTTCTAATGATGTTAGCAGAACTCACATTTATAAGACATCAGCAAGTGGCTTAGTGTCTCCTTCAGGGTGCTGTTTGCATCACATGAAGTCTGTAGACAGCAGGATCAGATGTTCTTGATGACATGACACTGCTGCTGGTGCAGGGTGTGACTGTGTGTAATTGTTTGTGATTGATAAGGAAGATAAATCCTTTATCTCATTGTTACCCCCACAACTTTTCATTATTCCCGTATATAATAAGGATGGTGCAGAATTGTGTTCCCATGGTTCATGGCTGGAGAAATCCAAATGAAAGGGCCTTTGGTCGTCACCATGACATCTCTGATGCCTTTTGGACACTGGTATAAAAATCTGATGGTGTCCTGGAGAACAACAATAGAGGCCATTCTGGAAGATCCAAACCACTCATAATCAATAAAATAAGAAAATGAAGAGATGAGTCACATCACTTTTTGAAAAAAACTTTTAAGAACACCTTTGTCCAGATGAACCTCTACCAAGTAATGGAAAAAGTGTGAACCTCTACCAAGTAATGCCAAATTGTGGAGAAAGAAGGGATCTGCACATGATCATTAACATACAGGCTCAATGTAGCTGTACAGAAAAACACCCAAACAATGGAGGAAAAACAGAAGGTTGTGGACAGCTGAGCCAGTGATTGTCATTGTGAAACACTGAAGCACAGCACACGGTGACACAACGAAATGTGTCACCCTTGGTGAGCAGTGGGCAACCATGACGGACCGGGATTCGAACCGGCAACCTTTAGATTACAGGACCGCTTCCTTAAACGCTAGGCCACCACTGCCCCAAATGCCACATAGAAGGAATTACACACCAAAAAGATTCTTTCCTTCAAGATAAGGTTCTTTTTTGTTGGATCTGATTATGGACACCATTGACCTTTCACTAGCCCCATGCTCAAATTGAGTGTCCTGGGCTTGTATTTTTGATGCAGTGATTGTGACCAAATATCAAGTATTTGGACAAATATCAAGTATTCTGTTCTAATGCTTTTATGGTGTGGTTTGATAGGAAATGATTTGCTTTGTAGGAGAACTCCATACTCTCATACTCAGACTCACATGTCCCTGTCCTTATTGCCAGAAGGGTCTCTTTAATTCAACAAGAGAAAAATTGATATAATGGATGTCATTTGTATAAGTTAGCGCTGTTTTTGCATTTTCACAATTAATTATTCGACAATGATGATCTGCGGTGTCTGCATCATGACTTAAACACGTTAAAATAAGCAAGGAGCAGTTGTTAATGCCACCCAAGTCCACACCTGAAATACCTAAGAACATTAGAAGTGAGAGGAGGTCCCTTTTGGCCCCCTCTGATGTCTGAGGGGGACACTATCACCTTTGTACCTGTGTTAGTCTTATCATATAATAAAGCAACACTAAATAGCACTAGATGTCGGATGGAAGTGGTATCTTAAACCCTGATTGGAGGCCCAACTGGGTGGCTGATTAGTCCTCCGTGGTTTTCAGTCGCTCTGTGTGAATGTGGTTAATTGAAGTTGTGTAGTGTAAACAGTACAGTCATTTGACGACTCGTGTGGCTTAAACTTCGCGTTAGTGACCAAACATTATATTTTTTTATGTTGCCCCCTTGTGGTCTCCAAAAAAAAACATTGATTATGTATTTCAGTGATTCAGTTTGATAGCATCTATGCCTCATTATATAATATTGCTACAGTAATGTGTTGGTCAGCCAAAGTTAGATTTCATGTATTAACTCATCAGATTTTAGAAATGTGTGTTGTGTGCAAATTAAATGAGGAAAAGGGATGCACCAACACTAGTAGCGAGTTCTGACCCAGTACCAGTCAGGGTACTGATACCTGCTAGTCCACTGTGATATATGTTCAGGCATTGTGTGGCAGGGAACACTTTTGTACAGATACATGAAAACACTCTTTAAGTACAGTAGCAAAATATATTTACTTCACTCTGGTGAGTGAGTACCTAGTACTCATTCTTCAAAACTGGTATTGCTGCCTCCCTAAGAATGAATCTAGTGTATGTAGTGTATTTGAATGAGCACTTGGTGCTTGATTGTGCATGACTGCGAATGTCAACGTGTTCATGCTGCATTATGCATGTCTGGTGTTGGGGGCGAGTAGTTGTACCAAACGTGTGTTCTCGTCATTTTGGTTATATATTTATATTTATTACATTACAAATATTACATAATTAATATTTATTACAAAGAAAAATATATATATATATAGTAAGAATATATATATAGTAGGACCAAAGGGAGATACAGACAGATGTTTCACGTTGTTATAGTTTCTCTCTTTGTTACACTCCCAAAGCCTTTTGATTGTACATGAGGGGACACGGTTATCTAGATTATATATAAGAGAGAAAAGATAAAGATGCTATGAAGTCATCATGCCACTTTCTTAGGAACAGTTTGCTACCCTCCTGAGGTCCCCTTGAGCAAGGAACCGTCCCCACACGGTGTGCACTGGGTGCCATGCTGTGGTGTGTCACACGTGACAATTTAAATTTCACTTCGCTTTCACCATATGACCAGTGGCAAATTCAGCTCCTGCCACTCCACTTGAATTCATAGTTCTGTACATGTTTTCCTAATTTGTAAATGAGATAAACATACATTAGATGTGTTAACGATTTCCGTCCAAAGACAAACATCCCTTTCAGTTTGCTCTGTGTATGTGTGCTTTTGTAGAATTAGTTCAGGTTTAATGATGATTCCTGGGTCTTCAGCTGCAGAGAATGTGGCCATTGGTCTGGTGCGCGACTGGCGAGGTTTAGTGCCAACATTTTTATTCATCATTCAGCTTGTATAGGGGAAGGGTACTGATGGTGCCCACCCAATACAACCACACACAAACACACACAGAAATGATATTCATACAATGCAGCATGGAGGGGAGAGGGCAGCAGACCCATGAATGGCATTTGTCTGTATGAACAAGCAGCATTAACAGAGATCTCTGTCCCTGAGAAAAGACACGGGACACATGTCATTTGACTGTATATCACAGTGTTTGATGTTCCTGGCTGTTGTGTAAAATCTCTGTTTCTCTCTGCAGCCCTGTAGCCGGGCGTTGGGATGGCTTCGTGATGAATGGGGACGGGGGGCCTGGCAGCCCGGATCTTTCCTCATGCCCGCTGCCCGACTGGAAGGAGTTCTGTGAGCTTCATGCTCGAGCCTCCGCCACCGACTTTGCAAACAAATTCCGCCGCTTTGTTAGCGAGAACCCCTGCTACGACTCGCCGGGTGCTGACGTCAGCTTCTCGCAGCACTTCGCCCAGCATTTCCTGGACTGCTTTTCGGCAGCGCTGGATCAGGCCCGCAACCCTGGCTCACCCAGCGCTGCCTCTGTTTCCAAGTACAGCATCGCGCCCTTCCTCGGCATCCAGGGCTGTCTGCTGCCCTACAGCCACAGTCTGTACCAGCGGCGGAAGGACGCCGGGGCGTCCAGTGAATCCCTGGACAGCATGGACAGCGGAGGGGCAGTAGGCGGGGCCACTGCCACTTCGAGCTGGGCTCAGCAGAACTCTGGCCACAAAATGTCAGCACTGGGCCAGTCTCGGAGCTCCGAGGATGTGTCGGTGGGACGTCCCAAGGCCCGCTTCAAGAAGGGCTTCAGTCTGCGGAACATGAGCCTATGCGTAGTGGACGGCATGCGGGAAATCCTGCACCGCCGCTCCTCTCCCGAGCCTGACGCTCGCCGCGCTCCCGGCGGGGAGGCGGGGGCTGAGCGGTGGAGCCAGAAGCTCAGGCTGCCCAGGCCGTCACAGGGCCACCGCGCAGAGCTCCTGGAGATTCAGAGGGAGGGGGCGCTGCGCTACATGGTGGCCGACGACACCGACTGCATGGGAGCGGCACAATGGCAGAAGTGCCGTCTGCTGCTGAGGAAGACGGGCGCACGTTCCGAAGGAGGCGATGGATTCATCCTGGAATTCTATGTTCCACCAAAGGTGATGCAGCAGGGGGTGCTACAGGACAATCAATCTGACGAGGCTTTTTAGGGTGTGTTTACGCTGACGAACAGATCAGCCAATGTCCAATAACGGTATTATACTGATTATACTGAACTGCCTGTGTACTGTGCGATAATCAGGCACATTTCATACACAGTGATTGTTCAAAGTGCCATGTTATTAAACCAGTGGACACAGAAGGAACACAACATCATATGATATATCTTTTAAGTCAAAGCTGTTTACAAAGGAGGTAAGAGAACACAGTAGCTAAATGCCATTTCGGCCCTGGAGCCTGACCACTTTCACAGCACCTTCCTGTTTCAGATGAGCTGTTATCCATCATCAGAGCTTTCCCTTTACAGGAAGTAAGCCCCTGACTAGGTGAACTAATGAGAAAACATGATGGCTGGTGCAGTGGGGGAAATCGTTTTGAAGTTCATGACTCGAACCTCTTTGGTAGTTATGTTTAAATGGAGAGAGGCAGAATACCCTGAAACACCCTGAAAACCGACATTTACTTTTACAAACTACATTTACAATTACAGCATTTATCAGATGCCCTTATCCAGAACGACTTACAATCAGTAGGTTCAGGGACAGTGGAGACACTCAGGGTTAAGTATCTTGCTTAGGGACATAATGATTTGAACTACTTCCACCCTAACTAGGAAAGTGAATTCACCCCTCTTGTGTTCACCTACACAGTCCTCTAAACCCAGGGTGAGCATCCCCTTGTCCAGCATCATGGAGGTCAGGACCACTATGCCCCTGGAAATGCCGGACAAGGACAACACCTTTGTGCTCAAGGTAGGAGGTGCTGAGTAGCCGACAGACAACAAAGAGCGGGGAATTGGTGGTGTGGGTTCTAGCTGCAGATCTGCTGGAATGTGCTCTTTTGCAGGTGGAAAATGGTGCAGAGTACATCTTGGAGACCATTGATTCCCTTCAGAAGAACTCCTGGGTTGCTGACATTCAGGACTGCATAGAGCCAGGGTAAACAGAGGGATAAATGTTGGCCTTTTGAGAGTTGTGGAGGGCTGTTTCTGCACTCTGTTTCAACTGGTTGTGCCTTGTTAAACAAAAAGAAGCATCCAGATGCAGAAGGCGCTGCGCAGACACACTGCAAGAGTGTTGCTCTGGCCCTGAACATAGGCCAGAAAAATCTTCCATCTGTGATGGGGGATGGTCTCAGTTTGCATCGGTGTCAGAGGTCAGACCCAAACAGGAAGTAAGAAAAATGTAGCTTTATAAATTCATTGTGACAGCCCTAATAATTACTATAGTTATTACCAATAAAGCGAGCATTCTCTAGGGGACAATGCTTATTGTTTGAGTAATCAGTACTAATAATTAGTATAAAAAACAGCCACTCAGACTCCCGCTTATGGTTTGTGCATCCAGGCTTGCTGCTTCACACATACACAGCAGTTGTGGTGTTTCTTCTGGTGAAAGGTGTTTAAGGTGAAAAAGCAGACAGTGAAAGCAATAAAACACGTTTCTCACTCTGCAGCACTGCTGTCAGCTCAACTGATGATAGTCTGGCTGTACAGGTATAAATATAAGATGTGAACTATGAACTGTAAAAGGATATTTCTCTAAAGAAATGTCTGAATTTTCTTTCTCTGTGGGCCAACTTTACTAACACTCATGCGATTGGACAGTAACAATTTCAAATGGCAGTTAATAAAAGAGGGGAAACTGTGCCCTGGGAAAAATCTTGAATCCACCAATTAAATCACAGCCCCTGTGAAAGTTTGAGTCGCTCCATAGATTCTTATTTGGCTAGGTCCCCAGCCGCCAGAAGTAGGCGGGACGTATGATTACATTTAAATAAAGACGGTTTAAAACTGGGTTAAAAATGCACATGCTCTCCCTGCTTTGGGTTTCCTCCTGCCATCTATAGGCATGCACACTAGGTGGATTGGTCACTCGATATTGTCCTTAGGTGTGATTGTGTTAGTGAATGGACCCAGAGTCCCGGGGAGACCCAGCCACAACCTGTTTAAAATAAGTGAGTATGAATAGTGAGAGAGATTAAGATACTTCATCAAATTTGGCTTCATTTAAATCTGCTTTAAGCTATGTTTTTTGGTGATTAATTTTCATGTCTGTCTTTGACCACAGGGACAGTGGAGATGACATTGAACTGGCATCCTGTCCACATGGTCAGCCCTCCAAAGAGTTCTCCATTACATCATCCTGCAGCTGTGAGCTTCTGTCTGAAGGTGTCTGCAGTCTCTTTTTGCTTCTAGTGATTTATAATGTGTAACCCAGTTATGCAGTGCAGGTTGTGATGTAGATCTTTGTCCCCTTTCTGCGGCAAGTTGTCAGAAGTTGTCCTTTCTCCATAGCCACAACCAGCAGCTGGCCTTCTCAGTCTCTTCTGCATTTTCTTTATTTCATGTGTATAGGCTAGCCTCAGGTAATCCTCAGTTTGGGTGCTTTTACACTTTAGCATGTATGCTTTGGTCTGACTCAGTCAGTGAGTTTGAACATTGTATCGCTTATAGTTTCCTTTCACACAGGGAAAAATCCAAGACAACCAAAATGAAGCACTTCAAATCATGCGAGATTTTCGTACATCTGTTGATTGGTCAGATGTATCACCACAGGAACAACATAAGTAAATACAGGAAGCATACATTGAAATTAGCCATCAATTCACTTCCACCTCTTTTTGGGGGTCTCGGTGTAGTTGTTTTGTGGCGCATCTTAGTGCGATTAATGTGTTTACACCAGACGGAATGAACTGCATCAAGGGGGGAAATGAACTTGAGTTCGATCGAAGCGCACTAAAGCCTGTAGGTGTGACAGCACCATTGGAGTGTGGATTTGCCGATAAAGCCCCTGTATCTCACCTCTACTGGGTCATGTATCCCAGTGGTACAGGTGGATTGATAACCCTCTTGGCAGCCATGGACCACTTCACGTGATGTCCATGCACCTCTGGGCAGAAGCAGAAATGTCACATTCCTGGCGACTGGCTTCTGTTTGTTTACTCCTGGCTTAACAAAGAGAATAATTGTCTGCTTGTGGAGATGTTTTCTGATACTCTCCACCATTCCAATAGCTGTGCTAGTTTACTCAGCACCCTGCGCTAGTGCCATCATGCACCGCAACAAGCACCTGTCTTCGGGGACATGCCAGCAGAAAGCTGAGCTGTACAGGCACCTTGCTGGCCCTGAAAGACTCTTGGTGCTCTTGGTCCATCTGTGTGACCTCCTTTTTCTGCCCAACCACTCCCGACCCTCTTGCACTATCCCATCACTACAGCTACCTGCCGACAAAAACTACTCAAACTTCACTACATTGGGCAACACCCAACTTGTTCTTTTTTAAAACTGTTCATATGCTTTATTTTTGCCAGACAGATGCCACCAGTAGATGTAACCCATGACTATGTTTCACTATTCAGACATAGCCATGCATTCACATGACCACACACAAACCAGTGTGGCATAGCGGCAATAACTTATCACACAGCACAGTGTCGGGAAATTTGGCAGATGCGACTGTATTCAGTTCTAAAACCAAAGCCTACACAAAGATTACAGAATCCCAGTCTTTCCTATAGACTAGTGGTGGGCAACCACTTTTATGTTCAGGGGCCACATAAACATAAAAAAAAAAAAAAAAAAAAAGTTTTAAAAGTGAAGTGATTGTCACATGTGATACACAGCAGCACAGCACACGGTGCACACAGTGAAATTTGTCCTCTGCATTTAACCCATCACCCTGAGTGAGCAGTGGGCAGCCATGACCGGCGCCCGGGGAGCAGTGTGTGGGGACGGTGCTTTGCTCAGTGGCACCTCAGTGGTACCTTGGCGGATCGGGATTCGAACCGGCAACCTTCTGATTACGGGGCCACTTCCTTAACTGCTAGGCCACCACTGCCCCAAAAAAGGCATTACAGTGTTATTATTCACATTTACTTTATTGGGAACAATGTTGCTGATCAGCCTTCACTTCGGAGAAAGGCTTGCTAAGAAAGAAAAGGAAATGAGTGGGTTGGATGTAAATATTTGAATATTGCGATGTGCTTTACATGGAGGTTAAACACAGTTTAGTGTAGGTGGGCGTTTAGGCACCGTCTCCATTGCATGGTTCCAGAGAGTAAGAGCAGTCAGTAAGTAAAAAATGGTTGTGTTGCACGGTTGACCTTGGCTAAACAAAAAGCTCTTATTTCAGCCAGAATGGGTGCTGTGCGAAAGCTCACCACACTGTTCAAATGTGTATGTTCAAATTGTGCATGCACAAATCTAATGTCATTTATACATTTATTAACATCATGGTGAAAGATGTCCCTCACCCCAGACATTACTTTCGTTACCAATACATAATTGGCAGACTCTAACTCTGCACCTCCTCATCTTTCTTGCATCACCTTACGGAGCAAGTCAGTGTAAAAACCCAGACAAAGATATTCAGCTTCATCTGTGCCAAATGCGCCACCTGGTGGAAGGCCAGGCATTACAGGACGAGTTTAAATGAGAGCAGTCATCATTAGTCTAATTTTTTGGCAGTTCTATATATATCTTCTGCGGGCAAGATTAGACCCACGGACCGGATGTGGCCCGAATGCTGTAGTTTGCCCACCCCTGATATAGACCCTTCTAGCTTTTGGAAACATTTTTTTTTATAAACCTCTTTACATTTTCTGTAGACGAAAGAATTAATAAGTGAAAGTGAAGTGATCATTGTGATACACTGCAGCACAGCCTTTGTGAGGAGTGGTCAGCCATGGCAGGCGCCCGGGCACCGGCCTAATTACCTTTATCTTTTCACTGTTTTAATTAATGTATCAGTATGCACACATATAATTAGATAATAAGATAGTTTGTATGCTCAGATTTGTCCATTAACTACAACAAATCGAAATCAAAACCCACATTTTCCGGCTGATTACTTGGTCCACCTCTTGCACCTTGTGCAGAATATCTGCATGCTCATCCACGGATCATCTCAGCTCGAGCATCGGTTGACTTTTCTTCTCCATGCACCCAAGACTGATGGAAGCAGGCCTGCACTGGAAAAGGTTGGGGGCGGCCCAGCCACTAGCTTATTTATGTGGGGATGCCATGCATCCTGCTGGCTACTGATGACTGAATGAAAATGTGAACTGACAGCACCATGCCGTGCACTTTGCCAACACCCTCATCTTCCTGTGAGGGAGATTTGCAATGGTTTGAGATTGGTTGTTATATAGAGCCTCCTGACTTACAGTGTTGTTCACTCCTTGCTCCTTTTTTTCTATGTGAATTTTGTTTGAAGGAGGTCTGTATCTGTGTTATCAGGTTTTCACCGTGCCCCAGAGAGGTCCTGTGGAACTGCAGCAGATCCCTACAGCACCCCGTCTGTCCGCTGTAGGGAACTGCCGTTTACTCAGCACCCCTCACACATTCTGCTGGAGTGCTTCCTCCAGTCTGCTGAGCCTCAGGGTCACTGCTACCCCACAGGTAACACACACACATTTTGAACAGATATTATTCGTCATTCATCAACAGTAGAACAGGAAGAAATTCTGCTCCTCTTCCATTAGGTCCATCAGAGGGATCTGCAGAGCAGGAGGGGCCGGGCAGCCTTGCTGGTTACCCATGGTTTCATGGCACACTATCACGGGTCCGTGCAGCACAGCTGGTGCTACTGGGCGGGGCTCATAGCCATGGCCTGTTTGTGATCCGCCAAAGTGAGACGCGACCTGGAGAATACGTTCTTACCTTCAACTTCCAGGGGAAGGCCAAGGTGAGTCAGCTGGTGGGGGTGTTTGTATATGTTAATCCTGACATGAACTAATGAGAAAGGAGCTAGTTACCTGTATCTTGGAGAGGAGGAACCTGAGGAGAATGGAGGAGAATGTTTTTGTGATTGACAGCTCTAACTCAACCTATTTCCTCATTCTGGACAATTTACCCCCCCGTGTCCATACATTACATGCACCTCCAGATGTAGAACAGCCTCTCTTTCACCTCAATTTTCCTCTGAATTCAAGCATTAACACTAGTTAACTGAATGTGACATTAGTGAACATGCCCTGCGTGGTACATTTCTGAATGCCCTTTTTTTTTTTATTTGTGTGTGTATGAATGTAAATTTCTGTAGAGTGGAGACATGGTGATGTGGTGCAGAAGTGGTAGAGTAAATTCCAACTGTGCTTCTGTGTGTTTCAGCATCTGAGGCTGTCGGTTAATGATAACGGTCAGTGCCATGTACACCACCTCTGGTTCCAGTCAGTGTCAGATATGCTACGTCACTTCCACGCCCACCCCATCCCACTGGAGTCTGGAGGATCTGCTGACATCACTCTGCGCTCCTATGTTCAGGCCCAACGCACATCAGCAGGTGAGTCTGATACCCCGAGAGCATGAACCTGCACTACCGCCCTTCCTGCTCTGCTACCTCCACCCACCTCCAGGCTAATCACTGCCTCTGGAGCAGTGGGTGGGGTCATTAAGCCACAGACCTACAGAGCTGGTCCTTTAGGCCCTGGATGTCTCTCTCACAAACTCATGAAGGTGAATATTGAAAAATGCCACCATGTGTTTTTTTTTGTATTATTATGTTTTTTTTTTTAATATATAGATAAATAAATAATGTTGTCCTGGCTAGTGAAGGTTGGCGCCCTCTGGTGGCTAGTTAGCATATATGATGAGCAAGTTGACGTTTTACTGGCTCTCTCATTCCCAGCAGACCTGTCACAGCTGCCCAGCCCACCACGAGAGCCTGCCTGTCAGACAGAGCCCTCCCCACCTTCCTACCATTTGCCTGGGACCCTGCAGTCGGCCCCCACCAGTGCTGACGGGCCCCTCTCCTCCAACTCCTCTTCCTCCCCCACAGCACAGCTCCTTACCAGGGGAGATCTTGGGGCAGTAGGAGTCGGACTCCACAGCCGAAGCAACAGTGCTGAACATCTGCTGGAACTGCCAGGCATCTCCACAGAAGACTACCATGACAGTGATGGAGGAGCGAGGAGGACCAGAGCTGTGGAGAACCAGTACTCCTTCTACTGAAGCCCATCTGCACCTGACCAACAGTCCTGAGCCAAACCCTTTACAATCAGAAGCGTGCAGGCCGTGACCCTTACTGACCATTCTCACACTGAAATACTGGCATGAGACACCTGAGAACATTCTCTGTCCCATCCCTATGCATCACATTTGGCAACCTTCTGATTATGGGTCCATTTCCTTACCTGCTAGGCCACCACTGCCCCTATAAAGTCAATGTCATTAATAATGTTTTTATTAATTTTCCCTTGTTTGAGATGCTTAATTCATGTTGAGTGTTTTGAGTAGATGTGCGCAAAACACACCCAGCCAGTCAGTGGGGCTTGTCTAATCCTCGTCCCTTTTTCTCCCACTTTGAGTGGACACATACACGTGCCAATCTGAAACCTGAGTAGTATTTTTTAAATATATGTCATTTTGCCATTGTAAATACAATTTTTTCCTAATATATTTATTTATATAGTACCATATCACTCACTTTTTGATATGATCCTCTGGAGGGCATTTGAAATGTTTACTTCACAGTATAGATGGTTTTTGTCTTTTCTAACATTTACTGCTATTTTTCTCTGAGTTTTAAGGAGTCTGTGCAATTTTGTACAAAGTGATGTACTGGACATACTTTATATTTCTGTGAATAAAATCCGTTAAGTAGCCAACGCTCATGCATCTCACACATACATGCTGCTGACCACTGGATTAGAGCAGAAAAAATCCAGCCACAGACAGGCTCTAACTAGAGAACCAGACTAACTCAGGTATTATCTGTTCGTATATTGTTGTTTTGTTCACTGTTCATTGACTAAACTATGTTTTAAAACAAAAAAAAAGAAGAGAAAGGATGACTGGTGAAAATAAAATACAAATAATTATGCATGATAATTCAAACTTTTACACGCAAATAATAAAGGCACTGAATTAAGACATAACTCATACGGACGTATGGAAAAGCATAACTTATACAATACAATACGGGGGCGGGGTGCTTTCCTCCCACGTCCTCCGTCTGCTGGGACAGATGATTTATTTCGTATGATCGCTCTGGTTGAAAGGCCCGTGGCTCCGTCGCAGGAATATTACGTCACGCAGCCCGGCCACGTGGTTGTATTCGGGGCGCCGGTGGCTCCGGGGGAAGTGACCGTCTTAGGGCTCCGCGGCGCTCTCCTGTCTTTCTGTTCAGCATGTCTTCCAGCTGCCGCAGACCGGAGCACACGGCGCCGCCGGAGCTGGTGAGGATGTTGGTGTAGTTGTGCATGTGTAGTGAGTGGTTGTAGGACTGTGCGTAGTGTGTGTATGAATGTCGTGTGTCGGTATTGCGTGTAGCTTCTGCTCTGCTCCTCATGTTAATTGTACCATTCTTACAGCTGTGTACAAGTGTGTATCGTTATTGATTCATTGTGATTGGTGTGTGCAGTGTTAAATCAGCCTTGTGTGTGTGTGTGTGTGTGTGTGTGTATTTCCACGCAGTTCTACAACGAAGAAGAGGCAAAGAAATATTCTCAAAAGTAAGTGTGTTAATATTCCAGACATTGGCCGTGATGTTCTGGTCAGGCCGCCCCGATGAGACGGGTTTCTGCTTCACAGCTCACGAATAATTGAGATCCAGAGGCAGATGTCGGAGCGTGCGGTTGAGCTGCTGAACCTGCCTGAGGACCATACGTGTCTCCTGCTTGATGTTGGGTATGTGTCCCCCAAGGCCACGTGAAGGCACTGTGATGGAACCAAGCTGAACTGAACAGTGTTGGATACACTTAAGCAGGCACATTCCATTAACATTAGTGGATGCAAACATCTTCTAACTAATCACGCATCTTGGAAGAAATTCTGAGGTACACAGTAATGTTACTCTGTTACTGTCTACCTACTACTGTACTTAAGTAGTTTTTTCATGATTGATTCTGTACTTTACTAAAGTATTTTCCTTTAGAGGGACTTTTTGCTTTAACATTTTAAAGTGAAAGTGAAGTGATTGTCATTTTGAAACACTGTTTATGAGGCTGTTTTCTTAACCACTAGCCCACCACTGCCCCAGTCCACCACTAGCCCACCACTTCCGGCGGGAATCGGCAACTTTTTAAACGAAACCATGATTTATTTTCCAAAAAGAGTGAGTGAGAGATTACTATAAGCAACCTGACATACGTCTGGTGTTTGGACATCAGTTAGACAGAAGTGAATGCTATATTTCTTATTTAGACATTTATGATCACTAATACTGCACCCACATCTCTTGGTAAAAAGAAATATTGAATTCTCATTCTAGCATTGTTTTTTTCACAAACCTCTTGGGAGGCTGGCAGCACTCTGGAGGCTTCTTGCATATGACAGTCATGTAATTTCCTGTAGAAGCTTTGCTTGCCCATGTTTGTCTCTGCTGTAGGGTTTGAGTTCTCAGGCCCTGCAGAAAACACTAATTGTGTCTGTGTGTGTGTGAGAAGCTGTGGCTCAGGCTTGAGTGGAGATTACCTGTCTGAGGAAGGACACCACTGGGTTGGTGTGGACATCAGTGTGGCCATGTTGGGTGAGCGAGAGCAGCCATCACTGCTTTTGTCAATGTTCTGCTGTAAAGTCAGTTCTGACTACTCCTCATGTTCACCCTCAGATGTGGCTCTTGATCGGGAGGTAGAGGGCGACCTGGTACTGGGAGACATGGGTCAGGGATTGCCTTTCAGAGCTGGATCCTTTGATGGCTGTATCAGGTAACGAGGAGCACTGTATTAAAGACGAATTTTGTGAAGAAGTGCATCGTTATTTTCCTCTTTTCTGCAGCATATCTGCCCTGCAATGGCTGTGCAACGCAGACAAGAAGTCCCACAGCCCACCCAGAAGACTCCACACCTTTTTCAGCACTCTCTATTCCTCGCTGGTATGACCAGAGGTGTTCTTACATGCACCGAGTTTATGTTGCTTGTGTAGAATTCTCATTGTTTTCCTGCATCTGCGCGCATTAGGCCCGCGGAGCGCGTGCAGTCTTCCAGGTTTATCCGGAGAACTCGCAGCAGGTGAGTGTGTGTCGTCGGCGCGGGTGTCGAGTAGAGAGGCATGTTTGCGGGAACCTCACCTCTGCTGTCGGCTCCCCAGCTGGAGCTGATCACAGCCCAGGCGATGAAGGCGGGCTTCACTGGGGGCATCGTGGTCGATTACCCCAACAGCAGCAAGGCCAAAAAGTGAGTCTTCCACCAGGGTCCTGTTTAGTTTTGGACTCTGATTTGCGTACTTGATTTAACCCTTTCTGTTATGTTGCTTGGTGTATACAAAGATGATGTAGATAATCTAGACCGACTTTTAAAATGAGTCGCTGTGGAAAAAAGTAGCGTCTGCTGATGTGTAGTTTAGTGACTTCTTCTGTTTTTATGGTAATTTTCCCCTGGTCACAACAGCTTTAAGGTGTTTGTTTAAAAAGTAAAATAAATATCTAAATAAGACCATGAAGAAATCATAGTTTGTATGGAGTGTTACGAGTGCCGTAAATGAATTGTTAGTCCCGCTCATTCACTTTGATGGGTCAGACCGATCGTTGCATGATGTGCTGAAAGTTATATAAAAGGGAATTTAATTAATTGTCTAAATTTCCCATTTCAAATAATTCATGGCATATTTTATAATTCAATTATTAATCTGTTTATTTAATTTTGGCACTCCTAGCCCTCCATAACTTTGGACCTAGTCGAAGAGGTCGGCAACGTGTGCCTTTGCTGTTTTCATAGTTCCACTACGTACCTCACAACCCTGCCCCCATTTGTCCTACATCACTGTGTCCAGGTTCTTCCTCTGTCTGTTTGCTGGAGTGTCAGGAGTCCTGCCCAAGGTACGCATCTGTGCTTTGAGTGAGTGAGGAGCCGCTGCCAATGCTCTGTTCTTCACAAGGGTATTGTTTTCTGCTTTAGGGCCTCGGGACCGAGGTGGCCGACAGGGGGGTCTCCAGTCAGGCTCAGTTTACTGCTCAGAGGTTTGTGTTGTCAGCTCTGTGGTGTTGGGTGAGGGTCTTGTCCTTTTTCAGTGAAGGACAAACAGTTTTCCTGCACTGCCTGGACAGACCAAGAGTCACAAGAGGTGGTCGTTCCACAAGGCAGCAGCTCCAGCCTGTTGGATTTTCCTCCCTCTGACACTCCCTCTGCTTTCAACTACCACGTTGAAACTTCTATTTCCTAAACATCACTTCATCTTTTCAAGTGGTAGGCTTTTATTAGTGAACACTGTATTCTATTGGAAGCCTCTACATAATGGGGTGGTAGTAGCCTAGTGGGTAACACACTTTCCTATGAACCAGAAGACCCAGGTTCAAATCCCACTTACTGTCCCTGAGCAAGACACTCAACCCTATGTTGCTCCAGGGGGAGACTGTCCCTGTAACTACTGATTGTAAGTCGCTCTGGATAAGGGCGTCTGATAAATGCTTTAAATGTAAATGCCGGTACAGTCACCTCCAGAAGTGTTAGAACAGCAAGGCCTTTTAATTCATTTTTCTGTGACACTTGAACATGTTTCAGCACCTGAAGGGACAACTGAATGGAGAAACTCTGCAAAACTCTCAATCATTATTTGCCATCTTGATTGAACCACAATTTGTTAGGGGGGGCAGTGGTGGCCTAGCGATTAAGGAAGCGGCCCCATAATCAGAAGGTTGCCGGTTCGATCAGCCAAGGTGCCACTGAGCAAAAGCACTGTCCCCACACACTGCTCCCTGGGCGCCTGTCATGGCTGCCCACTGCTCACTCAGGGTCATGGGTTAAATGCAGAGGTCAAATTTCACTGTGTGCACCATGTGCTGTGCTGCTGTGTATCACATGTGACAATCACTTCACTTTAAACTTTAATTTTAGATCCTGCTTTAAAAACATGAAGGGGAAGTCTGTAAAAAAGAGCCGAGACTGGATCCTGGAGAAGAAGGAGAGGCGCCGTCGTCAGGGCAGGTTGGTTGAGTTGCATGCACCATTCTCCTTACTGGGCCGCTGTAGATGCATTTGTGCTCTCTGTTGAGGGGCCATGGTGGCACTGTTCACTGTATTAGATCTTTAATTACTTTTCCTGTTTTGTATATTTTCAGGGAAGTAAGGGCAGATACAAGATACACTGGCCGCCATCGGCGACCTCGTTTCTGATCCTCAATGGATGAGATGGTGACAGTTGCTTGGATTTGGGGGGTGGAGTTCTATTGCAAAGATTTTTAAAGCATATGATTCATATTACTTGAGTGCTAAGAATGTATGTTGGATAAAGATGTGTATATAAAAAATCAGGTAAAATTGTGAAAAGCCCCCTTTTATTGCTTTTTTATTTTAACTTTGGCAGATACTTTTATAACTGATTAAAGCAGACAGTGTCTCATATGTTGCTGTCTTTAATAGCAGTAGGGGGTAAGGAGCGAGACACCATCTTCCTTTTTCTTATTTGGAGAAATTTCTGTGCAACTCTGAAATCATTTGAAAAGTATGATGTAAGGCCAGCATTAGTTAACAACGAGATCTGTCTTTAGTACACAACCATATGTTACACCAAGGTCTAAAATATTTATTTAGAATATTTAACGTTAATTCAATGTCTAATTAAATGTGATTTCAACCAACCCAATGAATTCTGGGCAACCTTACAATAATGAAAGTTTATGACAGTGTGTGTACAAAAGGTCCAAATTATAATATTATCCATAATGTCAGAATAAAACAGCTTCAACACAATCAGATAGCATTGTACGAGCCCTGAGCACATAAATGCTGTAATCCGTGAGAATCTTCATCCATCCAAAAATGCTGTGAGACAAACAGGGAGCATGGTAAGTGAGCCATTATCCATGCTGAGCTAAAAGCAAACCTTCTTTTTCCTCCCTCCTTCTCTGCACCATGCGCCCATAAAGATGAACTGGACTGTGTCCAAGCTACTTCAGATCTCCAGAAAAGAGATAAGACTACCATCTCCATCATCAATGAACTTCATTTAAACATCCTGCAGAACAATATTGTGTTTTTGTAGTAATGGTAATAAGTGGTGCTGTTTTTTTGTGAGCATATTTACGTTATTATGTACTGCCGAGGTACTCAAACACTGGGACAAGTCACTTGGGGTATGTGTTGCACATGCTGCGTTTGCTCATTTTTTTGTTGGGGTGCAATAAGTTAATAAAAATTGCTTTTTTTTTTTTTTTTTAAACGTTTACATACATTTTTATTTACTGTTAGTGTCACTGTAAAACAGATAATCTTCCTGTCACTCCCGTCTGAGACTCTTTCTCACTGTTGTCTGTCCTAGTTTTAAATATGCCACATAGCAAGCTTGTCTTAACAATGATTTTAATTAATCATGATTAATTCATTGAAAAAATGTGATTAGTTACACTTTTAATCAGTTGAAAGCACCTAGAACCCAATCATTGCGTCAATCCTGCGCGTTAAAGAACAAAACTGGAAAATTCTGGAAAAGGTCAAGCTGCAATTAATTATACAGAGAAAAAATCTCACAGCCTAAACTGGTAAAAACAAAACATGCCTTTATTTAGTTAATATTTTGAAACGTGCATTAAAAAAAACCAAAAACATTGATTTTAGGCTGAAACAATTCTCTTATATCCTGGCTAGAGGATCCAGATTATTCATGCATTTCTCTCACTTTCTAGAGTCCAAGTTAGACCCAAGTTTGAAATGTAATAAAGCGATCTGTGTTGTATTGATTCACTGCGGCGTTTTTGCCGTGTTCTACTTCCCTCAGGAGTCGAAGTTTGCAAGTCTGTAATCAACTGTAAACAATACTGTAAACGATAAATTGTTAGCTATTGCTGGCAAGACCATGCAGCACACCATATGGCAACATCTCCTGAGATATAACTTTGACAGCATTCTCTGTAAAACCCAATAGAAGAGACATGTAAAACCGAAGGTTTCATAAATAGTATGTTTTAACCCGGCATTAAGTAATCTTGAAGGGGGCAGCCATCTTGGATATTGAGGTCCATTTTTCTTCAGGGTTTTTTCCACATTGAATATCTGACTCCCAAGATGAAATGCAACACACAGTTTATTTTTGGGTGAGGTTATGTGGTTTGTGTGTTTGAGACAGTTCCAGTCGAGTGGAGGTCTCGGTGACAGACTCCATGGCCCCAGGGGCCAGTGGCTTCCGACTGAAGGCGGCTGTCAGTTTGCTGCGGAACACACGGCACAGAAAGACATAGATAAGTGGGTCCAAGCAGATGTTTGTGGATGACATCCACAATGTGGCTTCTTTGGTGACATAAAGGATGTTCTGTGACCAGCAGTGACTGGATGAACTTCGGGTCTGAGTGAGGGTGTATGGCACACGGGCAAAGTGAAAGGGTGCAAAGCACACAAAGAACACAGCAACCACCACAAACACCTGTACAAATGAGAAAAAGAGACATCAGATGTCAGAGGTTTTTTGGGTCATTATGTTACAGCATTAAAACAGCAGATGGTTTGTAATAATAGTCTTTTCAAGTATGTTTGTTCCATCAATATGGCTCTTTAAATATCGTTCCACCTTACTCCCTTGTTTTACCAGTCGCAATATTATGTGAGCAGCATCATTATTAATCTGAAACAAAAAACATATTCTAAGATGTATGAAATGTAAGTCAGTCACAACATTAAAACTGAAGAAGTAAAGTAACACTGACGAATGGGATACTAATGTGGAGTCCTTGCCTTTCCTGTGTGTGTATATTTGAGCCTGTGTGTATAATTTTGATCCTGTTTTGAATCCTGTTCGGATTTTAGAAAAGGCCAAATTTATTATGACAACATTGAGTGCAACTGTAAAAGCATGTAGTTGACTGGAAAAAAAGTACAGTAGCAAAAAATATTAAGGTTGCTATGTCCCATCTCTGAGTAGCACTATGGGAACCTGCACGATATGAAGCATATAATGTTGTGGGTGGCTGCTTTCTTTAGTTGTATTTAGTATGAATACTTTTGCTTCGTGGAGGGTGAATCAACTATGTTTTCATGCTAGACTGCAAGTGACAGATCAAAGTAACACACAAATGGGACACTTTCACTAAATAAATCAATCCATTCTGTAACTAACATGTGAACATACAAGTGAGATGCGATGTTAATAACCTTGGCCTTGGTGCTCCGGCTGGCCTTCCCAGAGCCACTTCGGGAGGCTCGGTATGACTTATACACCTTCCTGCTTATGAAGGTGTAGCACACAGCCATGACCGCCAACGTGCCCCAGAACACCACCTGGCAGAAATAATTGAAGCCTTCGTGCCACATTAGACCAGTGTGCCCCTTCATGGAGCTGCACTTCAACCGACCCTTTGGTGCCTCACCTGGGTAGAGGTCACTCAGGATGATGTTAGGTAGAGCAAGCGAAAGCATGACAGCCCAGACTGTAGCACATACCACCCGTCCCACTCCAACCCTCTGCAGAGCACACTTGTCAAAGGGTCTCACAATCTTCAAGAAGCGGTCCAGACTGATGAGACCCAACAAGATGATGCTGATGTACATGGTGATATAGAAGAGAACAGCAGAATAGCGGCAGTAGAAGGCACGGAGGCGCCAGGAGCCCACGTCCAGGTCTGTCAGCACTTTAATGGGGATGGTGAGGGTCATCAGGAGGTCAGCCACCACCACGTTCTTCAGGTAGACCATGAAGGTGGTGGTGCTGCGAATCTGGAAGAAGATCCATGCAGCAAGGCAGTTAAGCACCAGGGCCAGCAAGAACAGTAGGCTGTACAGGCAGGGGAAGACCACAGCTGTCACAGTGGTGTCGCGAGTGCATTTCAGTGATGAGTTGCTTAGACTTGAGTTCATAGTCACTCTGATTCTGCTGAAAAATTCAAACAAAACTTTGTTACTGCAACTGCTTTTTACGCACTGACATTAAACTCCAACTAGAAGAGGCCGAGTGTAGAGGAAACCAAAAGAGCACATACTGCCGACCACAAAGAAACTAGCAGCCATCACATGATTTCTAATAGCTGCACATCAGCAACAAAAATCTGCATTTGTTCAGTTTAATAAATCTAGTGTCGCTTTGGTTTTCTGTAGGAGGCTTCCTTGTGTAGATTAATAATTAATTTGATGTGACATTTGAGGATTATTTAATGTAAGGTTTAACCATGTATACATGTATGTGGATGAATTAATAATCCTCATGTAGTATTAGTGTAAAAAGCTTTAAAAATATATATCAGAAACATTGATAAGATGGTTATATGATACAATATCAGAGTTTACAGAGCAGATTTAAGGAACACGGTTTTGTTTCTTCATATAAAACCTTTTGGATCAGCACTCTTTCATCCTTATGCACAAATATGCAGACCTGACAAATACTTTGCTTGCTCTCATTTGTCAAAAGACATTCAACCATTCAGCATTACACAAACTTTTTTTTATAAATAAGATTTTTTTATCTTTCTGTAACACCACTGCTAGTCGGTTCACTCAGAAGCAGAATGAAAGGCCACACTAGCCAATGTGCAACAACAACAACACATCAAATGCAGAAATATAATGACAAATTAATTTTCTGATTTACACATTTATACCTGAATCCCAAGCACCATGCAGCTGCTGTCCTCGTCCCGCTGTATAACCCAACTTTCACAAGGGATTCCGTCTGTTCATGGATTTCACTCTACAATTCACCAGAAAGCACAGAGATGTCTTCACTTCTCGTACACACACACTTTGTTGTGGTTGTGTGTGTGTGTTTATTTGGCTACTGTTCTTTCATTAGACTTCCTGTATTGCAACAAATGCCTCAGTTCAGCCCCTCATTTCCTAGTCATCACCACTCTCTCCCTCCAGTTTCCTGTCCTATTGTCAGAAGAACTTGATCTACTCTGTGCCAGTGGATCCAAGCCAGCTTCCTCCAGTAAGTGTTGTAGGACCTAAATCAACCTGGCAGAGCTGCAGAATGAAACGAGATGTTTGGTGCAGAACAGTGGTGTGTGGTCCACTGCAGTCATATTCATACATTTAATTATAATGAAAACATGATTAATTGGCATGTATAGAACCAGGAAAATATAAAAAAAAAAATATATGATGAAAATAGTCTTCTTGAAAAGTGTCTGACATGGAGATGTTTTGGATGTGGAAAAATCATGACAAGATAAGAGTGCAAGGAAGAAAACAAAACTATCTTCTAAAACTTGATAATACTACCTGTCAAAAGTTTGGAAGCACCTACTCTGTGGTTGTTACGGAGACTGAGATGGAGCCATTTTGAAGAATACAATGCAAGAAACATATTTAGTATTTCTGTAGTAGGGTAAAGTGAATTATGTTTGATAAACCTTTTTTTCAGAGTCGCTTCTTTTTACCTTCATGACTGTCATCATCACTATTGTCATCATCAAAAGCCGCTTCATGCAAAAGCTGATCTGCTTTGGAGAGCCTGAAATGTTGACCTTTTTGTTTATTACATAACATTGCATGTTACTTTATAGTTCAGTGTCTTCAGTTTGGTTCTATACTAAAAAAATGCAAGATCCATAAATGAATAGGTGTGGCCAAACTTTTGACTGGTATTGTATGAGCACTGTAAAATGTTGCACGCAATGGTGTTGCTGAGATTTTTTGTCATGTAGATCCGCAAAAAATGTGGATATTATTTTCTGTCATTGACAGAAACAGAATCATTGTAAGGGCACACAATGCTAAATGAGAAAGAAGAAGTGACATGTGAAAACAGGGACTTCCTTTTGACCGAGAATATCCTTGCACTGCATTGGATGATGAGGTTCAAGGTTCAAAACTTTTAAGCTTTTCAAGTTTTATAGCTTTACAGAGGACACATTTACAGAGTACAGTATACAAAGTACAATTAAATTCTTTCTTACATATCCACAGTCAAGACAATTAACTTAATATTTAACAAATATAGTATTTATTTCATAAAAATATACTATATATTTATTTTCATGAACATTTACATTTTCAGATTCTCACTGAAGGCATCAAAACTAGTTATGTACTTAACAAAAAAGGTGAAATAACTAAAAACATGTTTTATTTTCTAGTTTCTTCAAAATAGCCGCTCTTTGCTCTGATTACTGCTTTGGCATTCTCTCTATGAGCTTCAAGAGAACGTCACCTGAAATGGTTTTCCAACAGTCTCACTTTGCAGTGCAGCTCACCCCAAACCATCTCGATTTGGTTTGTCGTGGGAAGAAACAGGTTCAGGACCATTGACTGTGGAGGCCAGCTCCCCACTTTTTGTTAAGTACATAGCTCCACATGTGTTCATTCATAGTTTTCATGTGAGAATCTACCAATGTAAATGGTCATGAAAATACATTGAATGAGAAGGTGTGTCCAAACTTTTGGCCTGTACTGTATGTGACGTCCTCAGCCTGTCTGCCCCATTCACCCTCACTTGTCCTCGGATTCTGTTCCAAATATCCCTGTTGGTAATGATCAGTCCCTGCAATACCCTTCACCATCACACTATATAAGGACTCGCCTCTGATCAGTTTCCTGCCGATTCCTCTGACAACCTGATGTTTGTTTGTGCTGGACAATACATATCTACATTGAAATCTGTGGGAACGTTTCTCATTGGTTCTTTTGAAATTTGTGACAGGAACTGTTTAGTGTTGTCTTGGGGCCTCAACTTGGTTTTGTTTAGTGAACTAATGAACCTGCTTTTGAAACACTTGTGTAAGGGATCATCTGTCCCCTGTTGTGACAATATGTAACATGTCATGGCCAAATGTTTTGAGAATGACACAAATACTGGTTTTCACAAAGTTTGCTGCTTCCATTTTTATTACAACAATTGCATATACTCCTCAATGTTTAGAAGATTGATCAGATGATTTGCAAATTACTCTTTACCACAAAAGGACCTCCTGAGATAATTTAGGATCGAGGTGCCACCAGTGCAGAGCTTGCTCAGGAATGGCAGCAGGCAGGTGTGAGTGCATTTGCATGCACAGTGAGGTGAAGACTTTTGGAGGATGGCCTGGTGTCAAGAAGGTCAGCAAAGAAGCCACTTCTATCCAATGAATTTTCCAGCATGATGGAGCACCGTGCCATAAGGCCAGAATGATAACTAAGTGGCTCGGGGAAAAAAACATTGTAATATTTGGTCCATGGCCAGGAAACTCCCCGAACCTTAATTCAATTTAGAACTTGTAGTCAATCTTCAAGAGGTGGGTGGACAAACAAAAATACACAAATTCTGACAAACTCCAAGAACTTATTATGAAGGATGGGGTTGCCACCAGTCAGGATTTGGTCCAGAAGTTGATTGACAGCATGCAGGTCCAATGTCCAACACTGGAAGTATTGACTCTTTGCATAAAGATGATGTAATTGTCAATAAAAGCCTTTGAATCTTTGAAAGTGCTTGTAATTACATTTCCGAAACAACTGACAAAAAGATCTAAAAACGCTGAAGCAGCAAACTTTGTGAAAAACAGCATTTGTGTCATTCTCAAAACATTTGGCCACATACTTGCCACATACATACTTGCCCTGTTGTTATAGCACTTCATGTATATTGTGTTGTCTTGTTTATCATCTGTATTTTGTGCACATCTGTAATAAGATCCTGATTGAATATTGTTTGCATTTGTCTCTACTGTATATAATGTTGTATTGTACTGTGTTGCTTGAGAGGCACCAACAGCCAGAGCTCGATTCCTTGTGTATGTGATAATAGATCATTTATAACACTCTTTCACTGCATTAAAATGGTTATTATTCTGGCTTTTTTGGATAAACCATTTACAACATTCACATGACCATACCGTAACCATCTCATGGTAACAGCATTTTTTGTCACCAATTTATCACAAGAAGGGCCAAGTATTCTTAGGAATTGGTATGTTTAATACTCTTTATGTTTTTTTTGTAAATAGACTTTGCTTAATGCCATTTATTACATTTACATTTATGGTATTTATCCGTTTCCCATATCCAGAGCCACTTACATAGAGAGAATGTAACAATAGTTACAGGGACAGTCCCCCTGGAGACAGGTTAAATGTCTTGCTAGTACTAAGTGGGGTTTGAACCCGTGAAGATAGTTTAGAATAAATAAATTAGTCAATTATGCATTATTTTATTGCTCTGTGTTTGCACCCCAGTCCATTTAACCATTCCAAAAATATTATTATACAGCAAAGTTGGGAACAGAGGGTCGGTGTAGGCAGGAAGGAAGGATGCAATCGCACCACTTACACAAGATAGGGGTTTACTTGAAACAAGAGCACACAATACAGGACTAGGGAAACAGAGACATGCATTTAATGAATCCATACGGGCTAGATGTGATGAGGCTGTATTTATACATGGACGTCTGGTGCACATTGTCAGGTAGTTAGGGCAAGACATGGACATCATGGAAACTCTGGACCGACACACAGAAGCAAAGTGCCCCCCACAGTCACAACCATGACAAAATATTTTTAAACAGAAAAGAAAACAGAATTATGCCATCTTTTGACCTTTGTGCTGTACAAACGTTATTACCTGTCTGTACTGGCTCTTTGCTGAGCAGTAGAGATCACCCTAGATAGACACAGCATATTAGAGCAAAACAATGCTAAATGACTCCATCTAATAGAACAGCATGATCTGGCCTTTCTGCAGATCAGACCTGTCACCAAAATAACCACAGAACTGTTGAGCAGCTACAAGAATGGGACAAAACCCAAGGAACTGGTCTCCACTTCCCAAGAAATTGCAGGCTGTTGCTTAAAAAGAGGGGGATACTAGTGAACATGCTGCTGCCATCAAATCCATCAGGACCTTTTTTGTCATTTAACTTGTGGCACTAGACTCAGCAACATAATTATGTTATAATTGATTATGTTCTGCACTGCACTCATGCAGAATGTCCACGGCTGCATGGCAATGCATTGAATATACATTTAATTTCAACACCTCCTTGGTCGGATAGTAGATCCTCATGGGTGTTGCACCACCACCACCCATTGCAGCAGAGCAGCATTACTGCTCTAGAGCTAGGATTAGTGTTGAGGCCACCAAGATGTTGTTTAGATGCACAAACACAAAGACGTTCAAAAAAATCTTGTAACACCTGGGTTGGAAAGCTGCGGAACTGTTGGACTGACCATTGCTAATGCCTGGTCAGTGTGATGAACCCTGTCTTCCACTTATCCCCCTCTCATACCCGGACCAAGTGGTGGCGTTCCTGAGATCCATTTTAGTGAATATATGGGCTCCAGTGACAAGATCACCAAGAGGACAGCAGCCAGCGATGTGAAGGGGTCTATGATACAGCTTGCTAGAAAGGTCTGATTGTACTCCTTTATAGCTTTTTGTTCTGAGCAAGACAATGAGAACAAATGTCCACAGGGGGGCATGGTTCCTGGCAGCAGGTCTATGCCTCGGTCATAGGGGTTGTGGGGCGGGGGTGCAGCTACCTGATCTTTGTCAAAAATGCCCACAAAGGTTGCAGGTAGATGATTGATTTTGTAGTCATATCATCTGACCTGCAACCATATGTTTTGGACACTTGGGTGAAGACCTGGTGTTGAGTTGGATCAGATGGCAGGGGAAGATGCCACATAGACCTGGCAGACCCAAACGTATAGTGAGGCCTGGCAGAAGAACCTGTCAAAATGGTCTTCAATTCCCACTTCCAGCAGAGCTCTTGTCCCAAGAGCAGTGGGGTACATTGAGTCCTTGTTCTGCTCTGCAATTGTTGAGGCGGCTATTGCTAGCTGTGGTTGCAAGGTGGCCGGTGCCAGTCATGGCGGTAACCCCCGTACCCGCTGGTGGACAGGTTAGGGGAGCCGTCAGGCTGAGGAAGGCCTACAGGGCATGGCTAGTCTGTGGGTCTCCAGAAGCAGCAGACAGGTACTGAATGGCCAAGTGGGGTGCAACAGTGGCAGTCACCAAGGAAAAATCTCGGGCGTGGGAGGAGTTCGGTGAGAGCCTTGGAGAAAGACTACCGATTGGCTCCAAAGAGGTTCTGGCAAACCATTCGACGCCTCAGTAGTGGAAGGCAGCAACTTGCTCACAGTGTTTACCGTGGGGATGGGGAGCTGCTGACGTCGACTGGGGCTACAGTCAGGCGGTGGAAGGAATAATTTGAGGAGCTCCTCAATCACACCAACCCGCATTCCAAGGAGGAACCAGAGCTGGGATACCTGGGTATGGACTGTCCAATCTCAGGGGCAGAAGTTGCTGAGGTAGTCAAACAGTTACACAGTGGCGGAGCCCCCAGGGGTGGATGAGATCCATCCTGGGTATCACATGGCTATGGATGTTGTAGGGCTGTTGTGGTTGACACATCTCTGCAACATTGCATGAACATCAGGGGCATTTCCGGTGGAGTGGCAGACTAGGGTGGTGGGTCCCTGTTTTTAAGAAGGGGAACCAGAGGGTGTGTTCCTACTATAGGGGGATCACATTCCTCAGCCTCCCCGGAAAAGTCTACCTGGAGAGGAGGGTCCGGTCAATAGTTGAATCTCAGTTTGAGGAGGAGAAATGTGGTTTTCATCCTGGCCGTGGAACTGTGGACCAGCTCTTTACCCTTGTTAGGGTGATGGAGTGGGCATGAGAGTTTGCCTAACCATTCCACATATGTTTTGTGGATTTGGAGAAGACTTATGACCATGTCCCCAGGGGCACCCTATGGTGCGGATGGCCTTTTATTAAGGGCCATTCAGTCCCTGTACCAGAGGAGCATGAGTTTTGTCCGCATAGCCGGCAGTAAGTCAGACCTGTTCCCTGTGTTCCGGGTTGGACTTCGCCAGGGCTGGGCTTTGTCACCGGTTCTGTTCATAACCTATATGGACAGAATTTCTAGGCGTAGCCGTGGTGAGGAGGGTGCCGAGTTTGGTCACAGGAGAATCTTGTCTCTGATATTATTGCAGATGATGTGGTCTTCCTAGCTTCATCAGGCTCTGACCTTCAGCTCTTGCTGGGTAGGTTCTCAGCTGAGTGCGAAGCAGCTGGGATGGGGATCAGCACCTCCAAATCTGAGACCATGTTTCTCGACCGGAAAAGGGGGGCTTGCCAACTCCGGGTCGGGAGAGAGGTCCTGCCTCAAGTGGAGGAGTTTAAGTATCTCGGGGTCTTGTTCACAAGTGAGGAAAGAGAGCAGAAGATCGACAGCCGTGGTGAGGAGGGAGCTGAGCCAGAAATCAAGGCTCTCGATTTACCCGTCGATCTACATTCCAATCCTCACATATGGTCATGAGCTTTGGGTAATTACCGAAAGAACGGGATCGCAGATACTAGTGTCCAAAATGAGTTTCCTACATAGGGTGGCTGGGCGCAACCTTTGAGATAGGGTGAGGCAAGGAAACTGACCTGTTATCGGAAGGTTGCAGGTTCAAATCCTGAACCACTGAGCAAAGCACCTTACGCAGTCCCAGGGAACCGTGACAATTTGAATAGATCTTGAGGAAAGCAAAAACATTGAATTTCTGTTACAGTTTATTGCACATACCAAGTAGGAATGAAGCCATGAAAAGATAATTATCTTAGAAAAGATTTTTACCTACATTAACTAATTGATGTACAACTGAATACACGAATACATACTTCTGCCGGTAGACCAGTTCAGTAGGATTTTATTTTATCTCAAATCTCCTCCACACAAATTACACTTGATCCTAGGTTAATTAACACCTTTTTCCACGTCTGACTCATCTAAAGACATCTCATTCACCATGCTAGTGCCATTTATATTGGGCAGTGGGTCACCCACTGGGGTGAGGCAGCGATGGCCTAGAGTTAAGGAAGCGGCTCCATAATGAGAAAGGTATGGGCTTGAATCCCGAAGTACCAAGGTGCCACTGAGCAAAGAACCGTCCCCACAGACTGCTCCCCAGGCACCTGTCATGGCTGCCCACTACTCACTTAGGTGATAGGTTAAAAGCAGAGGACACATTTTGTTGTGTCACCGTGTGCTGTGCTGCAGTGTTTCACAATGACAATCATTTCACTTTCATATGACTTTTCTGTGCATTACCTGGCAGCTTGTTATGCAGAGTATAATCAGGCTCAGTTTCAGAAGGACTGGCAGTTAGAGATCATAGAGAAACATGGGTGGTTTACTGTCAGTCATTGAAAATACACCACCTGTCATTTCAATATCTAAAAATTATCTTCCATAATTCTGACCTATTTTTTACCTGTTTATATATTTACAAAATAGATTTAAAATGTGATTAAAAATGGAACATTTCCGTGTCCAAAGGCCCCAAGGACATGGCTGATCTTGCCAACATCAGCCTTTATGTGCCAAAAGTGATGTCACTGTCACACCTGCATTGGTGTGTATGCAAACATGTGTGAGTTTGTTACTTTATATATGTTATTAATAGACATATAGACATCTGTTGTAAAACAAATTAAGTCAACAGGAATATCAGATTCTAAAATTGCGAAGTGCATGCCTTACAGCGTAAATGGAGCTGCGATCATTTAGCACTTACGAAATATCTAGAGAATGCCACTTGCTTAGCTCCTGCAATCATCCCAGCGGAAGAGCCTAGAATACTCTCAAAGTGTGCCAAGAAAACAGATGAATGAAACATTTATTTACAAGGGCTAAGTAGCACACAGCTCAACGTCATCAGAGGCCTGTTCCTGTGTCATTCTGCCCGTGAGTAAATGGAATTAAACAAAGGAGAAGCAGGGGTCAATACAGGACAATTTGTTTGTCTCGCTGGTGCCCTGTTGAAAGGTCCTGATT
Organism: Denticeps clupeoides; assembly: GCF_900700375.1. Classification (NCBI taxonomy): domain Eukaryota; kingdom Metazoa; phylum Chordata; class Actinopteri; order Clupeiformes; family Denticipitidae; genus Denticeps; species Denticeps clupeoides. Next base: position 17,195,778 of record NC_041708.1, read on the forward strand.
GCCCGAGCCTAGAAGAAAAGAAAAAAAAGGAAATCAGGCAGTTGTGACAGACAGTCAAAAACCCTAATTAAATCTGAAACACCAAATGCTAATTAAAGCCTAACTGTCTAATAGTTACTCTTGTCTATGTTAGCAGACGTGAGACAGACTTTACCAGAATCTTACCTGTCCTTTGAAGTGGCTGTTACATAGAAAGATGTTGTATATTTACATCAATAGCAAATTAGCACAGGTCCTGGGGTGCAGCAGCAACAACAACCTTAATTTTGGTCCATCTTCCTCATCTGTGAATAATTTAATTTAATTTAAGGACACCAGGTCAAAAACAAATCTTTAAAATCCTATGAAAACGGATCAAAGTGGCACATAAACTACTATGATCCTGCAAAAAATATAATAGAGCACAGGGTGATGAACAGAAAATATCATTCTCTCAGAGCAGAGCCATGGCAGAACAGCAAAGCAACTCATTAAAACTCACATGCATTCGAAGATGTGACCATGTTAGACTTGAAATCTTCAGTTTCTCTCCTGACGTGCAGCGTTTTTTTTACTGTGGTGAGAGATGTGTTGCTCTCCGGTGCCAGCTCCTTAAGCTGATGTGATCCATTTCCCTCCAGCTTTGACACGCTACCAGGAGGATGGTAATTAGGAGTGCCTCTGAACTTTTAAATATTTCAGGAGTGACATTTCCTGGGGAAGGGATTGTTCCTTGGTTATAATGACTCAGTCAAAGGTTAACTATCACAGATCTGTCCATTTCTCTAAGAGTTTGCAGTGCAGCCTCATCTTTAACAGTGCTTCAGTTAGAATAACACACAATATAAATATGACATAAGCATTCATATCTGTCATGCAGAAGCTAAATGTACTAAATTTTTAACTTCACCTATATGTCAGTGCACATCTGGTATGACAGTTGTTTTAATGGAAATAAAGGGACATAAGTGTGAAATGCATTATATTTGCATACATTTAAGTAAATGAGTGTTGAAGGGAATATCAAATTTTAAGGAAATGCAAGCTTGAGTATACTGTCAAGCTAGACCTTGTCACTAAATGCAGATGCATATACTTCTTAACTAGATCTAATAACAAATATTGTTGTTCTTGAAGACTTAAGAATCCAGTTTCCCATCACACATGATCCAAAAGCAGAGGTGGAAAAGGCACTGAAAAATATTGTTAAGTAAAAGTATCTTTACTTTGCTTAAATTCTATTCAACTAAAAATACCCATCTAAAAGTCTACTTCAGTAAAAGTAAAGAATTTCTTAATTTAAGATTTAATTGACCAAAAGTTACTTTCAATTACTTGGTGTAAAAAGGACTAGTCGTAAAATCCAATACAGAACTAGTTTTTATTCGACTTTTATGCATTATAATGTTCAATCAATCTGGAGGAGCACACAGACTTAATCATTGGCTAGTCATCTCCAGGTGCATTGAGGATGTCTCCAAGAATGTCACCATGAGAGCCAACCAAAAGCCCTGGATGACGAGAGAAGTGTGTACGCTGCTCAATATCAGGAATGCAGTCTTCTGATCTGGAGACAGAGCTGCCCTCAGGACAGCCAGAGCTAACCTGTCTCTTGCCATTTGGAGAGGTAAGAAGGACCATGCACATAAGATTGATGAACATTTTAACAGCACCAGAGCCACTCGTTGCATGTGGCAGGGCATACAAGCAATTACAATCCACAAGTCACCAACAGCAAAACAGCAATGGTCTCCCTCCCAGACAAACTGAACGCCTTCTTCACACGTTTTGATGCACACAACAAAGAGCAATCAAGGAAAGCGACACCTCCCCCAATGACCAAGTGCTCTGTCTCACCACAGCTGATGTGAGGTGGACTCTTCTCAAGGCTGCAGGACCTGACTTCATACCTGGCCGGGTGCTCATAGATTGTGTTGATCGGACATTTTCAATATATCTCTGAGCCAGTCGTTGGTCCAAGACCACCACCAATATACCAGTGCAGAACAAGTCCGCAGTGACGTGTCACAATGACTACCAACCCGTTGCACTCACACCAGTCATCATGAAGTGCTAGAAAGGCTAGTCATGCCACACATAAAGAAGAACCTCCCCACCTCCCTTGAACCACTTCACTTGCATACCGTCCCAACAGGTCAACTGAGGATGTCATATCCTCTGCCCTCCACCTCTCCTTAACACATCTTGACAAGAAAGACTCATATGTCAGGACTCATCATAAACGGTTCAGTGGTGGAGATTGTAAAGAGCACCAAGTTCCTGGGTGTGCACATCACTTAGAAAGTTACGTGGGCAGTCATTGATCAACAATTCTCACAACATTCTACAGAGGAACCATTGAGAGCATCCTGACCAGCTTCTGTCCACAAGAGCCTACAGAGGATAGTGAAGATAGCTGGGATACCTCTGCCCCCCCTACCCTACACATTTCACAAACGCAGCAACCGTAAGGCCTGCATCATCGTGCAGGACCCCTCCCACCCCTGCCCTCACACTTCTGCCCTCCTGAAGACAATACAGCAGCATCAAGATTCAAGATTGGTTTATTGTCAGTACAACAGCATATACAGTATACCGTGTATTGAAATAATAATTTAAATAAACTAAACGATACTAACTAAAACTAAAGCTTAATTACTGTACAGGTTATCTCTGTAGGAGAAACGTAAAACTTTTCTGTACAATGAACAGGTCAAATAGGACATAACTGGACAACATTTCTTAACAATTCTTATGCTGTTGTCTGCAAGCTGGTCAACACACTGACCAGGAATGTTGTCTGGTACTGCTGCTTTCCACGGGTTGAGGGTCATCCTGTTGTCTCCCATGAAAAGACCAGGTCATTGGGAGATGGAGTCGTTTTCCTCGGTGGCTCCCTGATCTCTGCCTCAAATCATGCAAGAAAGTCGTTCAGCTCATCTGGCAGGGAGGGGTCCCTGCTGCAGACCTGATGTGTTGGTTTGTAGCTTGTGATGGACTGGATCCCCTGCCACATGCACCCTGTGTCCTCTGAAGGAATAAGCTCGCTTTGCCTCCTTAATGGCCTGTGACAGCTTGGCTCTATCTGTAGAATAAGACTCTTTGTCTTAGGACTGGAAGGCAGAGTCCCTGATATTCACCAGGTGAAAGCTTGTTTAGCAGAGAACCAGGGTTTGTGGTTTGGACGGGTGATGATCTTGGAGACGGTGACATCCTCAAAACACTTGCCGATGTAACTGGTGACTGAGGTTGTGTACTCCTCCAAGACCACAGAGTGGTCATAGGTGGCTGCATCTCTAAACATCTCCCAGTCTGTGCAGTCAAATAGTCCTGGAGGGCAGAGATGGCCCCCTGGGGCCACGTTCTCTGAGGTGGGGGAGAAGTGTAGCCTTGTATTAAAGCCAGATGTGCCGGGTTGAGGAATGGTTTTTACCCCCAGGCTGTCCGGCCCCTCAATATGTTGACCCCAGGATCAGGGCAGTGGTGGCCTAGCGGTTAAGCAAGTGGCCCCATAATCAGAAGGTTGTCGGTTTGAATCCCAATCTGCCAAGGTGCCACTGAGGTGCTACTGAGAAAATCCCCACACACTGCTCACCGGGCGGCTGTCATGGCTGCCCACTGCTCACTCAGGGTGATGGGTTAAATGCAGAGGACAAAACTGTGTGCTGTGCTGCTGTGTATCACAAGTGACTTCACTTTATTACTTTATTATCCACATCACCTCAACCACATCTGAAGCCTTAAACCATCTGCAAATGTTTTTTTTTCCCTCCCAAACTGCACAATACATCAGTACTGCACTCTGCACTTTAATATTTAATCTTTATTACCTTACACTATGCTGCTATGCTATGGTCACTACTACTGCCATTATTGTCATAGCATATTATATACCACATACACTCATTGCTGCTACTTGTCTGTCTGGCTCGTCTAGTTGGTCTTTTTGCACATTGTGGATCTCCAAAGCTTCGCAGTCTTGTCTCTGTGTACTTGTATATAGTGAGATGACAATAAAGTGGACCACCCCATAAATTATTTTTTAACAAAAAGTGCCACATTCTGAATTGTGTGGTCCAACTCAAACGGTACAAACAAAAAAGAGAAAATTAAACCAAAATCAAAGTATCCAAAATTGGGAAAATGTTCAACAACTCATTAATAAATTGTGCTTTTTGTTCTTCCTATAGCAAACATAAATATTTTTAATGACAAATAAGCCCACTGACTGCTGATGTAAGAAATGAAATAAAGTGTCCTGCCCCACAAAATACTACAATATTAGACTGTAAAACTCTTGTTCAGTTTGAGGAACGTAATGTATGGAATACAAATGCAAAAAACATATGTAATGCATCTGGAAAGTATTCACAGCACATCCCTTTTTCCACATTTTGTTATGTTGCAGTCTTATTCCAAAATGGATTAAATAAAAAGTTTCCCTTAGAATTCTACACACAACACACATAAGCACAATGTGAAAAAGTTTACATGAGGTTTTGGCAAATAACTGAGAAAGTACATGTACATAAGTTTTCAAAGCCTTTTCCTTGAAACTCAAAATTAAGCTCAGGTGCATACTGTTTCCCCTGATCATCCTTATGATGTTTCTGCAGCTTAACTGAAAGTGAAAGTGAAGTAATTGTCATTGTGAAGCACAGCACACGGAGCACACAGCAAAATGTGTCCTCTGCTTTTAAACCATCACCCTTAGTGAGCAGTGGGCAACCATGACAGGCGCCCGTGGAGCAGTGTGTAGGGTGTGTCCAAACCGACAGCCTTCCAATTATGGGTCAATTTCCTTACCCAGTAGGCCACCACTGTCTACTAATTGGAGTCCACTTGTGGAAAAAACAGTTGATTGGATGTGATTTGGAAAGGCACACACTAGGAAGGAAGGATTGTCTGTGGACCTCCAAGACAATATTGTCTCTAGGCATAAATCTGTGGAAGGTTTTAGAAAAACCTATGCTGCTTTGAAGGTCCCAATCAGCACAGTTCCAAAACACAAGGATATCACACTTTTTCTAGAGCTGGCCGGGCACCTAAATTAAGTGGCTGGTGGAAGAAGTGCCTTAGTCAGGGAGGTGACCAAGAACCCGATGGTAACTCTGTCAGAGCTCCTGAGGTCATTCTAGAAGGACAACAATCTCAGCAGCAATTCACCAATCAGGCATGTACGGTAGAGGGGCCAGATAGAAGTCACTCCTTTGTAAAAGGCACATGGCAGCCTGCCTGGAGTTTGACAAAAGGCACCTGAAGGACTCTCAGACCATGAGAAACGAAACTAATTCCTTAGTTTTTGTTATGAATGCCAGGTTCACATTTGGTGGAAACCAGGTACCGTTCATCACCAGGCCAATACAATCCCTACAGTGAAGCATGGTGGTTGCAGCATCATGCTGTGGGGGTGTTTTTCAGCTGCCGATGACTGCAGAAATGTACAGAAACATCCTGAATGAAAACCTGCTCCAGAGCACTCTTGCACTCAAACTTTGGTTGAGGATAGGTGTGCCAAGCTTGTGACATCATATTCGAAAAGACATTTGGCAGCAATTACAGCCTCAGGTGTATTGACAAAATATTGAGCAAAGCCTGTGAATAATGTGCACATGCTTTCTTCTTCTTTTTTTTTTTTTTTAATAAATTTGCCAAACCCCAAGTTAAAAAAAAATCTATGTTGTCATTATGAGGTGTTGTGTGTGTGTGTGTGTGTGTTGTAGTAGCAGAATAACGTGAAGAATAGCCGGATTTTTTTTCAATGTGTCAGGATTGGTGTCAGCTGGAGACATCACCTGTAGCCAATCCAGACTGCGGATAAGAGGCTCTGTAGTTCCGCCCTTTGGCGACTCTGACATTTTCATGAAATCTGTTGTGGACCCTAAAACCTTTGGAAAGTGTTTGCCAATCGGCAGTTCTGGCTAGTTTCCGTTCTCCCCCTTATTTCCCCTGTTTTCGGGTGGTCAGTGCCTGGATGGCTCCACCCATCGTGCCCGTCCACGATCGCTGTGAGGTCCGTGGGGACCCACGTCACTTCCGGTGGTGGGAGAACCACGAGAGAGAGCCGGACAGCGAGGAAGAAGACAGCAAAGTGGGAAGTCGCCAGCCAGCAACTGCGCTGTCGGGACTGTCTTGCTTGGAATCTGCCTCTCCAGCTCTGGTCGGACACACGCCTTCCCTTTGCCCGGATGTTCCCCAGCTGACAGCACCAGCTCCCCCCGCCTACTGTAGAGGACGTCCACCACCCTCCATGCCACACCCCCCCCCACCATCTCCAGCTCCCTGTGGGATTTACCCATGGTCCCAGGACCCTTCTCCGAAGCAGCACATACATGCCAGTCTTTTCTAACATCCTGTGGCATGTACTGTGCTGCTCTTCCCTCCCTCTGAGATGCGGACAAGATAACCACCATCCTCATGCATTTGACTGGGTCAACATGGGGCTGGGGCGAAGCCCTGTGGCAGCAGGGAGAGACAGGCAAAATGTGTTTTCATGCATAGACTGAGGGTGGAGCCAGAGCCTGATCGAACCCTGCCCCACCACAACACCCAGGGCCTTACTCAGGGGGGTTCTCCCCCAAAGGAGGGGAGTGGGTGGGGAAGCAACGGAGCTGGGTCCTCCGGTAGCCGGTAAGGAGTGCGGGTCAGGCATGGGCCTGGGTCCACCTCCAGAGGGGCGGAGTGCCTCAGAGCCCCCTGGAAGGCATGAGGACCCAGCTGGGACAGGCAGGAAGAGGGCCTGCTTCTCCCAACGGACCAAGAAGGGGGTGGCCGGAGGGTCTGGCAAAGCCCCCACACTGGCACCAGGGACATGCAGCGAGAGGGGCTGTATGCACCCCGAATGCACCATGTGGCAGCAAAAGGGTCCGGGTCCGCCAGTTGGAGGACACTGCAGGGAGCCCTGTGGTTGCCGCCGTCCACCCCGCCTCCTCCACTGATAGTACTGCTGGGGCTCCGTGGACGTAGCCCTTGAAGGGGGGGCTCTGTCAGGAGACATCACCTGTGGCCAATCCAGACTGCGGATAAGAGGTGCTGTGGCTCGGCGAGTGCGACATTTTTGTCCCAATTTGGACTGCACATGTGCAAAAATATGTGGATTCCGATTTGAATCGGGTCGCCACACTGCAGCTCATCACCTGTGGCCAATTCTGGGAGGGACTGCATTTTCGTGGACGTTAGTGCACTGTTGCGTATTTGTGTATTTTCAGTTCTGGCAATCACCACACGCCTGCGGGTTTGTTTTAGTTTATTCCCCTTTATTTCCTGTTCTTGGCCACCGTGCCATTGTTTATTTGTATTTATTTATTGTTTATTAATAAAACTTCTTTCCCAGCATGTCCTGCCTCTGCGCTTCCCTCCCCCGTCAGCAAGCGGGCGTGACACTGACACTTTTCATTTCATTTTTACTCATTAACGTGGGTTTTTTCCAGTGTAGCGAAGTAAAAAACATGGCTAAAGTGTACTTGAGTAATCTATTGAGTACCTATTTCAACTTTAAAAATTACAAATTACTCAGAAAAGCTACCCAATTAGAGTAAACATAATTTGTTACTTTCCACCTCTGTCCAAAAGTCATCAGACTACATGGTGAAAAACAAATTAGCTAAAAATATTTACATGGCCATCTATTTCCCAATTTCAATCATAGAATGTGACATTAAAGAGAGACATGTAACCAGACAGAAAGGTGTGTATGTCACCAGATCTGTGTGATGAGGAGCCGGCTGCCAACAGCAGACTTACCCCTGTCTCCAGGAAGCGACTGGAGCAATATGGGCTGTATGTTTAATTAAAAATTAATGTTAAATTAATAAGAATAAATGTTAAAAGAACAAAGAATTGTGACCTGACCATGCAGTTTAACATCACAATACTAGGGCAAGCTATCATACATGGGCAATTAGGGCATGTCATATAGTAAAGAATATAATAAAGAAACAAGTGTTGATGTAAATTTGACCAATTTGTGCTCTGTATCTGTGTAGATCTGATGAGAAAAGTGTGCATTGCAAGAAACTAAATGTGAAATGACACACTAACAAAATTAGATGGAGGAATTGAATTGTCAAGACTGTCAGAGTTGGATTCAGACCACTTTACATTCAGAAATGCCTGGAATTAGCAGGTAACACACAGTGAACACTGCCAAAAGAAAATGAAGTAATCGGTCACACAAAATATTTTAGCATTGAAACATGCTGTAACCTGTTCATTTAAGTTTAGCCAGTATTCACTTGTGAACATCATGGTGTGGGCGGCAGGTGCCAATGGCATGCTTTATATAAATAAAGGAAGGATGAATGGAAAAATGATTTTCTTGATTAAACCTAGTGATCTGCACTTGCCAGTCATGCTGCAATCCATATCAACCCAGGCCAAGGATCTTATCTAAAATAAGTGGGACCATGGCTACAGGAAAATCATGTGTAGCTGCGTTGATAAAGCGGATATTCCCTGTTACAGACTCTCCTTCTATTACAGTGGCTGGAGAGAAGTGAGGTGATGAGGCAGCATCGTAAGATTCAAGAGGAGGAAAACAGCCTCTTTCAAGATCCTATGTTAAAGACAAGTGGTTGAAGGCTGAGGGGAGGGTCTTGAAAGCAAAGTGACTGAATTTAGCTTCAGAAGTGGCACTGCTGCTCAGCACAGATGAACAGGACCTCCTCCTGAGCCAAGTTTACTAATAGTGTCAGGCGGAGTATTCATGCATACATTAACAAGTTCCGGCGTGCATGCACACAAACACACACTGGCTGGCTTTATATTTAGAGTGTTAATGAACTGTTTTCTTCTCTGTTGGAGGTTGCAGACTTTCATACCCCAGTTTAGAGCATCTCACCATCTGAGCAGCACCAGGATTCTCAAGTGTTCTCAAGTATGGAAGCATGAAGATCCACTCACATCGCAATATCTTTTGATGATTTGTTTTGCATAGACAGGACTGGAATTTAAGTCATGTCTAACTCTTTAAAAAAAAAAAAAAAAAAAAAAAAAAAAAAAGAGTGGAGTGTGACATGTTCTATCACAAAGACAATAACCCTCCTATTCTGTTAAAAAGAGTATAGAAAGCCATTCATTGTGTTAAGGAGCAAGCTGAGCCTTAAGAATAAAAAATATACAAGAAAGCTTACAACATTTAAATTAACATAAAGAGCAAGGACAAATATATGAATAATTTAATAATATGCTTTATCATGTATTTATTGAGAACAGCCACAAACAACTCATATTGCTAGTTTAAAAGTATCTGAACCTTTGAGTTAGCGACCTCAAAAACCTAAGAGTCCTGTGTCAGGTGACTCTAGAATCCACCTATATGAACCATGAGAGCTTTCAGAAGATCTTTCTACAATCAAGAATTGTTGCATTACATAAAACTGGAAATGGTTACAAACTCATTTCAAAGACTTTATAAATTCACCAGTCGACTGCTAATAATCTATGGGAATGTGACTACTGTACCCTGAAATGGGAACCCAGTCAAAATTACCCAGAGAGTACAACAAAAATTCATCAATAATGTAAAAAAAATCAACACAGAGTGACAGCCAAAGATTTGAACTGTGTTTATGAGCTTACGGTATGTTGAGTGTCTCTGGCGGTACACCACAAAGGAAGAGGCTGTTTACTAAAAAGAACATTGCTGCTCGTCTGGGCACAATGACGCTTCACAGCGGTTTTGGCAAAATATTTTGTGGACTGATGAGACTAACATTGAACTATTTGATATGAACATGCAGCACTACATCTGGTGCATCATCATGAAAAGAACCATGAAGTATGAATAAGGGCCTGCTGCATCAGGTCCTGGCCAGCTTGCAATCACTGAATGGAAGATGAAGTTTGCTACTTTTGACTATTGTTTTATCAGAAACCTTTTTTGCTTTTTGCACATGTATTTCTACATTTTTCCACCAGGATCAATGACTGCAGTAGTACGACCCACATGTTCGGAATCTATACAGACAACACATCATATTATATATACAGGTTCTGAAGAAAGGTGTTTTAGTCAAAAAACTATTTAGAGCATAACTACTTCATGGAAATGGGCCAGACTGACCTGCAACATAATAGGAGGGTTAAATGCCACAGTTCATGAACAAAGCTGTATCTTTATCCTGAAATAACAGAAAGGTCCACAAGAAAGAATTATGCATTCTGCCACAAGACCTGCACAGAAGCAATAAAAGCAGGATGAGTAACAGTTCATCAATACACACATTGCATTACAGAAAGGTCAAATATACACACACAGTACACACATACATACTTCATGCATACAGGACTGTGCAAATGTTTTAGGTAGGTGGGGAAAATTTGAAAACTAAGAATTCTTTAAAAAATTTAAGTGTTAATAGTCATCAATTAACAAAATTCAGTGAATGAACAGAATTGAAATCTAAAATCAACTCAATATCTGGTATGACTATTTACCTTCAAAATAGAATCAGTTCTTCTAGTTACACTTGCAGGAAGGAACTTTTTAGGAACTCAAATCCTCCTGTCCCTTCATGTAATTTCAGACAGACTCTCTGATGTTGAAATCAAATATCTGGGGGGAGCATATCATCACTTCCAGGACTCCTTGTTCTTCCCTATGCTGAATAGTTTTTAATGGCATTGGCTGTATGTTTGGGCTTGTGGTCCTTCTACAGAATGAATTCTCAGCATTAAGGACATTGTTAATCCAGCCCATATCCTGACCAACGTCATTTGCAGAAATGCACAGCCGTTTCTGTTTCAGAAAGTGACTGTTTCTGTCATGCCACGGGGTGTAAAGGAGATGCTGACATGGTGAAAAGTGGATTTTAATGAATGAAAACATAAACACACACAATGAAAAGAAGCCCAACATCAACTATGCAGGACAAGGGAATGAGGGAGAAACATATAAAGGGTTCTGATCACCCATGCCAAACGAGCATCAGCTGGGGCTGATTAGAACCCTTGTGTTGAGGCTGCACCACTCATTTGAAAAAAAAAAAAAATTATGATCATTAGTGCCAGCATAATTTCATATGAAAGTGAAGTGATTGTCATTGTGAAACACAGAAGCACAACACACGGTGACTCAACGAAATGTGTCCTCTGCTTTAAACCCATCACCCCATGACAGGTGACATAACAAGTCAAATGAGTAAGGGAGCATTCTGGTATGAATCTGACTCAGGAAGCCATGTTGCAGTGGATGGGCATGGCAGTCTCTAATGAAATAAAGTTAGCCACAAGCATTAAGCACAATGAGATGTCAATATGCATGACTCACCAGTGAGCACTAAATCCAGGTTAATAAATTAATACATTAGCAATCTTTCCCACTCATGTAGATTCCTTCTCAACAATATCAGACAAATCCGTCTTTATCTGTGAACACAGGCCACCCAGCTACTGGTTCAGTCCTTAGTAATCTCACGACTGGATTACTGTAACTCCCTTCAAGCTGGTCTACCTCTACAACTCATACAATATGCATCAAAATACTGATGCTGGCCTACAAAGCCAAACATGGAGTAGCACTATCCTACCTCACAGCCCTTATTATACCTCGCACCATAGTAAATAAAAAGATTGTATTCATAGTTGGGGGTCCTAGTGAACCAGAATTGATCACTTCATTGTAAGTTGCTCTGGATAAGGGCATCTGCTAAATGCCTTAAATGTAAATGTAATACTGGATTGGTACAATATATATGGTATAGTCAACGGAATTATGTGTACTAGAGGAGAACTGACATACATGCTGGTCGTGTGACGATACCTATCAAAATATATAATGTAATTGTCGTGACCGTAAGGTTACTTATTGCTTCCACTTTGTCCACCCCAGACACAGGCAACACGCAAAGTATAATTCAAACAATACACTTTATTTAATATTTAAATAACATCAGACAAAATGCATGTTGGGGGCGTAGGAGAATAACACTGCCAGGAACGGTTACACCTCACTAGTACTGCCGGGTTAAAGCCACCCTCCCCGGTCTACACAGCAAATCGTGACAACAATTCAGAGCACACATACAAACCCACAATTCATCAGAAATCGGAGATCACACCAAACACATGTTTTCAAACCGCAAGTGAAGCACCACAAATGCACATTTTAAGAGGGTTGGGTGGGTAATAAAATCCGTATGGTGACAAACCAGGCTGGTTATCTTAACCCCCATACACACAGCATTACTAATTACCTAAAACATATACCTATCTAATAAGAAAAGATCTTAAAAATACTGGTCGGCTCCCCCCGACCAGTATGAAAATGAGTCTACCCAAACCCACGAAACGAATGGTCGCACGAATTGTCAAACCGGAAGTGTTCACACGTCGGTCTCCACGCGCTCCACTCCGCAGCTGCGCCAGATCACGCAGTCATGGATCCCGCGAACACGCCCACGTCGCCCTCCAGAATACTCGGCGACAAGCTCCGCCCAGTTCCCGGCCAGGCCGTATGAATGAAAACGCAACAAGAACAGGCGCAGTTCCACTCTGTCCACGCTTCCTTCCCTCGTCGGCCGCCGTAGCTAGACGTCGATCCCGCTGCAACACAAACACCGTCGGGCTGCTCAATGGAATGATTCAGGTCCACATACGATAACCGGAAATGACAACTCCAACGTCCCTTTGCGGGGTACTTAGCTCGCGTTGTCGGTTACTGGTTGTAGCGCCGCCGGGCACCGTCCGGCGTCTGGTCGCATCGCCGCCGTTGGTGACGTCACGGGTTCTGGTTCCTCGTCCCCGTTCTCTCCGCCCACCCTCACGATGCAAGGTGGGCCCTATTTATCAGGCATTCAAATCTACCCACAACCAATACCCAGTCTCCACCAATTAGTCCATCAGAGTCATTGAGAACCAGACTCATTCAACACACCAGTCCCTGGTAGGGACATAGCCAGTTATTATTAGTGTTCATTTAGTCCAGGATCCACCCAACGAGCACCAGTCAGCAAAATCCAAAACACATTACAACCCACAACACTGCACTACAAGCCGCTGTACTTGACATTTCTCCTCCCCCTTTTTACAGTGGTCGTCCCGACCACTAATTCCAAAATCTGTCAGGAGGAATCCCAAAATTAACTCTGTTGGAGAGCCTAGGTCCCAAACTCTCAACCCCAACACTCCCTTGAGAGTCAGAACCTACCTGCCTCGGTCCCCCTAAATCAATGAGCGGTCTTAATGTCGGTCCTTCGTTTGGGGGGGGGCCTGACGGTGGAGGACCACACGGAAAATTAACAGGCCAAAAGCCCAAACCACCCTGTGATAGCTCCCCACCCCCAGGATCTGCTCCCTCTTGACCCCCCTTCCAACAAACAGGGCAGGAACGCAAGTTATTCCGGTGGATTGTACAAGTGGGTCCCTCTGTACCTTCGGGGCGTATCACATAAACAGGCTGGCCCGGGTTAAGTTGGGAGACGACCACAAAGGGCTTTGGGACCCAGTGGGGGCCTAATTTTCCCCGGGCCCGCCTCCTAAAGTTCCTACACAGTACCCGTTCTCCCGGCAACAAGGGGAGGGCTTTGGCCCTCCTATCATAGCGCCGCCGGTCCCACTCTTGCCGCGGGTGTGTCTGTCTCAGTACCTGGTGGTAGGCAGTTACTAACTGTCTTTGATGTTGTTGCACCCAGTCGTTCAACGAGCCCTGTGTCTGCGGTAAGGAGATGCCTAAGGCCATATCAACTGGTAGACGAGCATGTCTCCCATACAGGACGTAAAAAGGTGCTAGGCCTGTTGAACTATGTGGGGTATTATTGTAGGCTTGCAACAAGTGGGGCAATTGATTGGGCCAATGTGTCTGGCCCTCCTGATCCAAATAATTTAATAGCCTCAGGAGGGTCTGATTAAACCGCTCACAAGCTCCATTACCCTGAGGATGATAGGGAGTGGTGCGATGATTTCTTCCGTCGCCCCCAGGTTGGCGGTCTGAAGATGAGTTAAGGGGCGGTTATCCGTATAGACCTTAAAGGATGCCCCCAGAGATAGTCTTTAAATTTCTCGGTGACTGCCCATTTTAATGCTAATAACTCCAGTTTGAAAGAACTGTAATTCTTGTCATTTCTCTCTGCTGGATGTAGACTACGGCTCGCGTACGCAAACCACTCTCTCCTTCCCTTCCTGTACCTGAGCAAGCACGGCCCCAAGACCATGGAGGCTGGCATCCGTATATAACCGAAAGGGCATTTTAAAATCCGCATAAGCCAGAACCGGAGTCTGGAGGAGGGCCCTTTTTAGTTTTTCGAAAGCCTCTTGACAGGCCGAAGTCCAAGATACGGCTGCTGTCTTCTTGCCCCCTGTTCCTTGGAGCAAGCTATTCAGGGGCTGTGCAATCTCCGAAAAGCCTGAGACAAAGCGGCGGTAATAACCTACAAAACCCAGGAAGGAACGTACTTCTCTCACCGTCGTAGGGACTGGCCACTCCCACACTGCGGCAGTTTTCTCTGGGTCCACAGCGACCCCCTCTCGACTCACGACATGGCCCAAGTACTTCACCTTCTGTTGGGAGAACCGGCATTTTTGGGGCTGGAACTTAAGCCCATGATGGTGAAGCCGTTCAAAAACTTGTTCCAGATGCATTAAATGACTATCAAAATCAGAGGAATACAGGATCACATCAAGGTAGATCAAAAGGAAGTCATTGACTCTCTCCCCCAGACACCTCTGCATTAGGCGCTGGAAGGTTGCAGGTGCGTTACACAGCCCAAAGGGCATCCGCTCCCACTGGTAAAGACCCATTGGGGTTACAAAAGCAGTCTTTTCTTTGTCCCGCGGATCTACTTCAACTTGCCAATAGCCGCTGGCAAGGTCCAGGGTGGAGTACCACGTGGCCTTCTTCAGTCCAGTCAAGGATTCTTCAATACGAGGAAGGGGGTATGCATCCTTATGGGTGACTGCATTAAGTTTTCGGTAGTCCACACAAAACCGCCAGGTCCCATCTTTCTTTTTCACTAAGACCACCAGTGCTGCCCATGGACTAGAACTCTCAGTGACGATCCCACTGGCCAACATCCCTTGCAGCAGATCACGGAGCTCAGGATACAGACTAGGGGGAACTGGCCTGTACCGTTCCCGTACTGGAGGGCCATCCCCTGTTGGAATCTGGTGCATCACTGCGCTGGTCCTACCATAATCCTCCTCATGGGCAGCAAAAACGCAAGTCCACCGCTGAAGCAGATTAGTCAGTCGCGCCTGTTGGTCTGTAGTCAGTCAGTCCCCTTGAAGCGCACCAATGTGGTAATCGCAGTCCCCTTCCACACTCACCGGGCGTACATTGACCTCCACTTCACAACCCCCGGACTGCCGCAGTACCAACTGTCTGGGCCCTTGGATGCCGGTCGGATTGATGCGTGTGACCTGTGCCAAGGGTTTACGAGTTGGCAGTTCTACTGGGTAGGGGTGTGGATTACAAACACGGAGGGGTATTCTGCCTGACCTCATCTGCACTAATGCCCGGCCGATCCGCCACTCTCTTGTCTCTCCTCCCAGACCTTCCACCATCACACAACAATTTGCGTGTCCAGTCGCTCGTGGCACGCAAGCCCACACGATCATCTCGGTCTCAGGGGCCAGGAGGACTGATCCCTGGGGATGCAAACGAGCAGTTCCCTGGAATTCGGTAATGGGGCTGATGGCCTGTACCCGCCGGCACACGGCACACATGGAAAGCCCTCTCCCATGCTTGTCCAGCCCGTCGTGAACACGTAGACTTGAAAGCTGCCAGAGCAGGGTGGCCATTCTGGAAGAGAGCCTCCCAACAATGCGTCATCACATTCATCCCGAGGATGCCATAATCTGACTAGAGGTAGTCATCGTCCACTACCATAACCCCCTTCGCAGGCACTACCACTCCCCCTATCTGGAAGTCTAAAATAACATACCCAATATAAGGTAACTTCAGCCCATTGGCAGCTCTAAGAGTCAGCCACGAAATCTCTTCAGCCCCCTGGACTGGTTCCTTGCAGACACTGTCGAAACAATGTTTCACTGAATAGTCACCTGTGAGCCGGTATCTAGAATGCAGGGGATTTTCTTCCCATGGATCTTCACCTCGACCTCAGGACACTGTCCAACGAATGCGGGCTTAAGTGGAGTTTCTGTTTGAGTTCCACCCTCGGCCACCCGCCCAACAGTGGCCGAGGTAGTCAAAAATCCTGGGGTGGGACTGGTCGTTGGGGGCACTCTCGCTGCATGTGGCCAGGCCGGCTGCAGCGCAGGCATATCGGTCGCCCTTGGTCATCCCACCTAAGGGTCCTCTCTCGCCTTCGCGACTGCCGGTCATGGGCTTCAGTCCTGCCATAGTCTCGCGCCCTGGATGGGTCTTCCTGCGGTCGGGGCGGAGGGCGTTCTCTAAACTGTTGTCTGATCTCAGCCAAGATACTCCTTGAACGTTGTCATCTGCTCTCCCAATTCCAAGACTTCTGCCTTCAGAGTCTCCCGAACCTGCTGCCAGTGCTCAGTGGGCTGAGCGGTTATGGGGGCTGGGGAGGGCACATAGGTCCGTCGTACATTGGCTTGCTCCGCACAAAGATTCGACTCTTGTTCCATCGCCTTGGCCTCTTTACCTACGTCTACGAACTTCAACGTAGGATTCCTCCGTAGCAGCTTCTGTAGCTCCGCCTGTAAGGGGCCTGGCCGCAGCCCAGTCACCAAATGAGACCTCAACATTTCATCATAGTCATCTTCACCCTCAGTCCTTGGTGTCTTGTCCCTCCATGTAGCCAGGCACTCACGGAGTCGCAGAATAAATGCACCAACCTCCTCTCCTGCCTGCTGCTTGCACGTGAAAAAACGGGCCCGCCGTTGTACTACAGAGACTCGTTCCCCATACACCTCATCCATGACCTTGTAGATTTTATTAGGACTGTCCCGGTCTCCCGGGGCAAGCAGTAAAACCTCCCGCCGTGCCTCCCCCTGGAGGGCGCTCAAGACAAAGTCAACCTGCTGGGCCTGAGTACGATTTTGGGCACGAATAAGAGTTTCCATTTGCATCTGCCAATCAGATAAACCCATTTGGTCCCCCTTATCCCCAAATTTAGGCACCCAAGGCCCCCCCAAAAACCAAGGCATCATAAGCATGTTGGGAACTGCAGCAGTAGCAGCGCCACCGTTCGGAGCCCCACTTTCCATGCTGTGTCTCAAGAGTGGACAATCCTGCCGACTACGCCAAAATTATGTCGTGACCGAAAGCTTACTTATTGCTTCCACTTTGTCCACCCCAGACACAGGCAACACGCAAAGTATAATTCAAACAATACACTTTATTTAATATTTAAATAACATCAGACAAAATGCATGTTGGGGGCGTAGGAGAATAACACTGCCAGGAACGGTTACACCTCACTAGTACTGCCGGGTTAAAGCCACCCTCCCCGGTCTACACAGCAAATCGTGACAATTCAGAGTACACGTACAAACCCACAATTCATCAGAAATCGGAGATCACACCAAACACATGTTTTCAAACCGCAAGTGAAGCACCACAAATGCACATTTTAAGAGGGTTGGGTGGGTAATAAAATCCGTATGGTGACAAACCAGGCTGGTTATCTTAACCCCCATACACACAGCATTACTAATTACCTAAAACATATACCTATCTAATAAGAAAAGATCTTAAAAATACTGGTCGGCTCCCCCCGACCAGTATGAAAATGAGTCTACCCAAACCCACGAAACGAATGGTCGCACGAATTGTCAAACCGGAAGTGTTCACACGTCAGTCTCCACGCGCTCCACTCCGCAGCTGCGCCAGATCACGCAGTCATGGATCCCGCGAACACGCCCACGTCGCCCTCCAGAATACTCGGCGACAAGCTCCGCCCAGTTCCCGGCCAGGCGACAAGCTCCGCCCAGTTCCCGGCCAGGCGACAAGCTCCGCCCAGTTCCCGGCCAGGCCGCATGAATGAAAACGCAACAAGAACAGGCGCAGTTCCACTCTGTCCACGCTTCCTTCCCTCGTCGGCCGCCGTAGCTAGACGTCGATCCCGCTGCAACACAAACACCGTCGGGCTGCTCAATGGAATGATTCAGGTCCACATACGATAACCGGAAATGACAACTCCGACGTCCCTTTGCGGGGTACTTAGCTCGCGTTGTCGGTTACTGGTTGTAGCGCCGCCGGGCACCGTCCGCGATCTGGTCGCGTCGCCGCCATTCGCGCCGCTGGTGACGTCACGGGTTCCGGTTCCTCGTCCCCGTTCTCTCCGCCCACCCTCACGATGCAAGGTGGGCCCTATTTATCAGGCATACAAATCTACCCACAACCTATACCCAGTCTCCACCAATTAGTCCATCAGAGTCATTGAGAACCAGGCTCATTCAACACACCAGTCCCTGGTAGGGACATAGCCAGTTATTATTAGTGTTCATTTAGTCCAGGATCCACCCAACGAGCACCAGTCAGCAAAATCCAAAACACATTACAACCAACAACACTGCACTACAAGCCGCTGTACTTGACATAATATTGTTGACAAATAAAAACAAGACTTAATATTTTTTTACAAGATAAAAGCTATACTAAAATGTCTCTTCATTTTCATTGACAAAAACGAGACAAGACATTATTTTCTCGTTTTATCGTGTTATTATATCGCGTTTTTTGCTTCCTGTAACTCCCATCCAGTCGCACAGATGGTGTCACTTGCACAAAAAACACAATTCGGCATTAAATACTTTCAGGATACTTTGGATGGGTGAGCAGATAGCTGGAAGTGGAAAAAAACAGAACCTGTGGTCGAAAAACAAATCAGAGCGTCTTCTGTGTCAGTAATGGATGTAGTGTATTCTTGAGTCTATAAGATAACAATAATATAATAATTTTCTAGGTGCATGTACAACATTGACTTGGTTCAATATTGGTACAAATACCTTGTACCAATGTCCCTGTGACAAATAGCATAACTGTGATGCCATCACTATAGCTGGCCTCAGGTGGAGCTGTACCATCTGATGTCAACACCAATGGTGATATCTCACCATGCATCGCCATGATTCAATATACATGGGTTCATCAGTTTCACTTTTGCCCTCACCCATCCACCTGGAACCCATGGCAGATTATTTTATATGCACTAGCGCAGCCATACATTCACACATGAAGTATTTCTTACAGCAGCACTCTGACTGGTAGGTCATAATGGCTAAATATGTTTTTTCTTCACATTGACTTTGTACCTTACTAGATTTGCAATAGACCCACATACTGAAGTGTTGGTTGCTTTCTAAGGATTCATGCTCTTGGTGTTGTGACAGTATTTAATGCCTTGCAAGTGGAGGCAAGACATCAACCAGTGTTAGACAGCATCCAACCACAGCGAGGATGTGAAACTGAGACAATTAGCTCATTACAATCCTCAGGATCTATGTGTGTGCACACTGCTCACTGTAAGAAACATAAAAGTGTCTTCTCACGGCTATAGTTGTCTCCTGTCTACTATGCAATGTTTTGAAACAAACATGGTTTATTATAATTCATCAAAGGTCCCATACTCATCTTTCTTTTGCATGGAGATGTGTTCTTTTTTCATTTGGGAGAACTGGCGTCATCAGTCTCATTGGCTTTCAGCAAGGTGAGGAATTAAAGTGTTTGCTATTCAGATGGGGAGAATAAGATCTGACAGTTCAAAGAGTGCTGTCAGAGAAATAATGTGTTGTGCTGTCAGTCTGCACTGGTCTCTCTACCGCAAGAAAAAAGATCCATTCGAGCTTTGTGTGTGTGTGTCCCTTTCGAATAACAGATGCTGTGTATAGGTGTGTTGATTGAGAAGATCCAGCGCCTGCAGGATGAGAATCAGCCGTGCCTCAGAAATATGAAAAACCATGTAAAAGTGAAGTGATGGGTTCCCTGCACTTAATGAACATGAATTTAATCCCTGCATGTTTGGTGGATGTTGTGTCTGTTTATTGAAACACACCATGGTTCAATTATGTTTATCCTGTGTGTTGTGAGTACGCAGGATGCATACAAATA
Source organism: Denticeps clupeoides (assembly GCF_900700375.1). Taxonomy (NCBI): domain Eukaryota; kingdom Metazoa; phylum Chordata; class Actinopteri; order Clupeiformes; family Denticipitidae; genus Denticeps; species Denticeps clupeoides. Next base: position 17,215,729 of record NC_041708.1, read on the forward strand.
TTAAACTTGTGATAATATCTTTTTTATATATTATAGAACATAGACTAAAAAAAAGTATTTGTTGGGTTAACTTAATTCAATTATGACACCTATTTCCACACATTTGAAAATGTGTATTTGCCTGCCTTAGTTTCAAATAGCATAATTCAAATATGTGGAAATAAGTGTCATAATTGAATTAAGTTTACCCAATTAATCATTTTTTGAGGGTACGGTCATGTGCCATTCAGGCCATATATAAATGAGATGGAGAAATCCACCTTTTTTTGTGTGCAGTTCTGTTTCTTTCAGGACCTGAGGGAGGAGGGCTGAAGAGGTTTGAGAGCACATGGGGCATCAAAAAGGGCACAACCCCTGCAGTGGACCTCATATCTGTTTTGCTATCATGTTTTTCTTACCTTGTGGTATGTTCTGAGAATTTGCTCCTGTTGGAGAACAAGTCTTCTGAACAAGTCTTCTGTCTTCTGTTCTGCAGCATAGTCAGTGTGTACTTGGATGTGGCAAGTTGTCTTCAGGATATATGAACAGTGTTTCATGGTTGCCTGGGGTTCTTGCATCGGTGACCTGGCACTGTCCACTACTCATAGATGGTCCCTTCATCACGTTGTAACTTCTATCTTGCATCTGCAATAACAGCAGCATTCAACAGCCAAAAGATCCCAGTTACTTTAAGGGTTTTCTGGAGGTGAAAAGAGAGGGATGAGTGTAAAGTAGCAAACTTCAGTATATATTGGCGTATATTGGTGAAGGGAACAAAGGTGATTGGTAGGTACAGTGTCAAAGAGAGAAATGTAAACGGTTAGATGGTTTTGAAAAAGGGATGGGAATGATGGAAACACATATTTTAACACGGGCCCCTTTCACATATACTCTCTTGAAAATAATATACCCAAAATAAACTGAGCACAAATCAGCAACTATCGGGTATATTAATATAATTTGAATTATCATTTCATCATTATAAAGGTAACACTTCTAAGATTTATATTTAAGGTGATTTATCCATCTGAAATGAGCTGTGGCAGTTGCAAACCTCAAGCAACATCCTGACAATAGCCTGCACAAGCAAGTGCTATAAAAGGAAACAGGAATATATTACAGGCAAATATCTCTGTGGACTTTACAAACTACCCACTTGGGGACATTTTAGCACCCTATGAACCATTTGAGATTTATTAGGACCGAAAATATGAAAGTTAATTTGCTCCACTTTACATGTCACTATAGTTATTCTATTACCTATTTGAGAATTATAATATAATTATCATATTATCATGATTATATATTATAATTATACTTATAGTGATGTAATAGGGGCAGTGGTGACCTAGCTGTTAAGAAAGCGACCCCGTAATCAGAAGGTTGCCGGTTCGAATCCTGATCCACCAAGGTGCCACTGAGGCACATGACAGTTTTGAGCAGTTTTGTGGAAAACTGTATCCGATATTATTTCAATAAGACCAGCAAGTTAGAAAGGATAATTCTCAGGGTGAAGTCCAAGCACAAGATGGCAGAAAGGAGATGTTACCATGTTATCATATAAAGTTGTTAGAGAGACAAGAGATTCAAGGTGGCTCTGGCCACAATGGTATTTTAACAGCATTGACATGAAGTGTGTGTGTATGCAGTAATTAATTGCGGCGATTAGCACATTTATTTTGACAGCACTAGTAATTTGTGTTACGTAGCTGGTCTGACTGGCAGTGACATGGTTCACCTGGCATTTAGCTGCCATCCAGTGATCACTTCCTCACACACTATCAAAACATATCAGAGGGGTGTGTGTGAGTTTCTCTGTCACTGTGGACGGAGGTGTTTGTAATGTGTGTGTGAGTGTGTTTGCGTGTGTGTGTGTGAGAGACCACAGTGTGCTCTTTGAAAGGTCATTGTCTCTCCAGCTGTGTTGTGTGATATAGGGGTCCGAGATGAAGTCATTAGCTCTAATACGGCTCGACATGGATCGATGTGGATTAAAAGGTTCTGTTTGACTGCATGGAGGCTCATCGGTGTCCAGCATACCTAAAAGAGGTTCAGCCCAGCAGGAGGCTTACCAGTCACACACACACAAACACACACACACAAACAAACACCTCCAATGTTCAAAGAGAACAAGCATTTTAATGTCCATTTCTTTTTCCATTTCCATTTAGCTTTTTGTGAAACTTTTGGTCTTTCATAAACAAGAAATTGCAATGCTAATTACCTACAGTACAAACATTCTGATTGGTTATCAGAGAGGCCAATGATCTTCAGCACCATGTCATATTTCTAATTTCTTTATTTCTAGGTTATGGGCATGCAGCTTTTCCAAATATACATAGATAAATAAAACCTAACTAAGATGTCAAAAGATATTTTAAAAAGTGTCTTTGTGTTTAACATAAACTCACCTCAACTTCATTATACTACATGTTTTTATGTGATTCCTTTGAGAATATTATTACATTTTTATTGTCTTAATCGTGTTGCACTGACTATGTTTATGACAAAAGTTTTTTTTATCTTATATGTGGTTTTGACCAAAATGTATTCAATAATAGAACATTATATAGCCCAGACTTAAAGAGACCAGGCTTAAAACCAGTACTGGATGCCTGAGATGGAAATGACTGCATAGTGTAAAGACTGGACTGGAGCAGCCAAGATGCAGGTTACTGCTCTATTACACAGAGAAGAAAGCATATGTGGACCTAATTCAGAAATGTCTCTACAGTCTCTGGCCTGATTTATGGCATGGTTTCATTTTTATCAATGGACTGAAACTGCCCTACGTGTAAACAGCTACTGAGACTTACATTGGGGTTTATGGACATTATTGTACCTCAGAAAGACCTGCACTGAACTTCAGAGGATGTTTATTCATTCTTTTTTCCATCAGTATCAGTCATAACTACAGGATATTATCACTGAAATGTAACAGGAAATGTACAGTTTATTGTCAAATTAGTAATTAGTTATGCTTTTAATGCTGCTTTTTAAAATAATATTGTATTGAATGAGTAGTGTGTGTGAACTTTAGCATTTAATGTGAAAAGATTAGACAAAATTCTGTTGTTTACAAAAATTTATTAATTCAAGTCATACAACACTCCTGATTTATTTTTATTTAACATTTATTGTGGTGAACCTTTCTGGCCCCCATGTGCTTTTATAGTCTAAAATATTTTTTTCACAAGAAAATGATATTCATGAGTCAAAGTTCATCATGATTAAGGCTCTGGATCATCATCATTTACACACAAGCAGTGAGCTTTACAGAAAAGACATGCCAAAAGAGTAAAACAGGGGATGCTGATCTCCGCACTTTAGTCTGATCCGGAGGAGAAAAAAAGCCAGCACAGAGACTGGGCCTGTATAAGTGAAAATGTATGAAGGTGGTGTGCAGCATGGTAGGGCCATTACAGAGCCAGGTGGCCATTTTACACTCCGCAGCCGCAAGCTGCCTCCTGCGTCACAAGGCCTAAGGGAGAACGCAGAGGTAGACACGGTTTTATTTCACACACACTCTCTCTCTCTCTCTCACACACACACACACACACACAGACTCACAGACCACTGTCAGCATCTCCAGTGGGGTCACAGCACCCACCTTCAATGTGTGAAAGCGTAGGCTTGTTTTGTGAACATGTGATGGCAGAACATTCCTTCAGATGTCAATTTGCACTCTCACCCTAGTTTGAGGCACCTCCAAGTCTGTCCCCACCCTGCCCCTGTCTCACCCACTGCTAGCTGTCTGCTCTCCATTAGATCACTAGAGCTATGTCCATCTCGCCGGACCAGAGACTGGTGCTAACAAAGACTCCTCTACAGAGGGCACAGGAGAAGAACGTGACATAAAAACAAGACACAATGACACCACACACATGCACACAGAGGCAGGCATGTAAAGCCAGTCAACTGAACTCGATGAGACTGACGCAAAGGTCTCAAATCTTTAATGAAGTGGTGTTACAGTGAAAACAAAGCGGACGGTGACAGAGTGAATTCACACACACACACACACACACACACACACACACACACACACACACACACAGGGTCATCACCAGGTCATTCTGAGTGTAACTCCACTGCGTTCCAGTTCACTTAGAGACATGAAGTGGCTGCAGAAGGGCTACAACTGCTCAGGGAATCAGGAAAGTCTCTCTGTCTGCCTGTCAGTTTGCCTGTCTGTGTGTTGGAAGCAGGTCCGTGAGGAGGACAGAGAGAGATTGATTTGTGTGATTATAGTACAGTGACAAGAACACACGAAGACCCAGCCCCACAATGTCAGCAGCGGCAGCAGCCTGGAACTCACCGGCAAATCAGCAGACTGCCTCAACCAGTCCCACAAAAAAGCCTCAATCTCATCTCCGGCTTGGACTGCACCAAAGTCTACTGCTTGCAGAATTTCGTGCAAATCTAAGTCTTCAGGGCTGTTGTGAATACAAACACTCGACTCTTAATTTCAGTCCCAAATAGAAGGAAGGTAACATTCAAAGCATTCATTCACCTTTACGCTATTTATTGAAAGATACCATATGCATTGAGACATTGTCTTGGAACATATATGTGCTCATTTACACAATGTTACTTTGGTAATCTATGCTATACTGTGTCCTATAAAATAATATAGAAATAAGTCAAATGAAAGGATCGGTCCAAAAAGGGAATATGAGTCCTGATGTATAAAAGAGAAAAATATTATCAAAATATTAATTTTAATAGCTTTACTTACATAATACATAAATACATGTGTAAAGGACAAGGGCCAACGTATCATTACTTAATACTCAGTCAGAAATCCTCGTGTTGCACAGAGCGGAGGCAACTACAAAAGGGTCCGTCGCCATCCTCTGCCCTTAACTTTCTGTCTGTACCTTTTGCCCAGGACTGCGGCCAGGTATTTCTTCACAGCCATTTGTTTCCGGTAACGGCTGTAACTGTCGGTGAAGACTCCATCCGAGTGTCGCTTGGACAGCGGCTCCGTGTCGTCCATCGCCATGCTGCTGCCGCCACTGTGAGAGACAAGCAGCAGCGTTCTGTGACCTCCGTAGCCGCTCCAGCTGCACAAAAGCCCCCCCGACCCCTGACACACCTAAACCCTGTCCGGTTTTTCCTGCAAAACATCCCGACAGTGTACAGGTTACAGCGGAGGAATGAAGGAGTCAGGCATGACTCCTTTTTTTAAGGATTTACCCTTCTCCCATGGTCTGTGGCAAAGCAATCAGACCTTTCTGGTGTTCTGCAGTGCCCAAAACCGATGGCATCGCACCTCTTGCACCTCCCCTAATGGCCGCTCTGGGGCTGGCTGTTACTAACAGCACGGCATCTGTTTCTCAGGGAGCACAGATCCACAAGACAAGCACAGCTCGGCTCTTACCCGACACGCTTCGCCATCAAAGAGTGCAGGTACTTCCGTGCGGACAGCTGGCCCAGCGCCTTCCTGTAGGCTGTGTTGAACATCCCGTCCGCATGCCGCTCCGCTCTGCCCACGCTGACATATCATGTCACACCACACCCACAAATGTATTAATGATTGCCAATTTTGTGTGGGTTTTATTGTAAGAAAAATACAGAACCGCAATTGATAATAATAAAAGTACATAAATGGTATAATTATTACAGTGTAAAATAATGACTTTAGTAACAATGATGCTACCTTTCCTCTGGTGGGTAGTACAGTGCGTACACATCATCCATGATAGGCTGAGAGCTTCTAACAGCACCCTGGTTCCTGTTGAACGCCACATTCTGTAAAGAGTTCCTGTCTTCTCCATAAACTTCACTCTCCACGCTGAAAGAAGGATGAGACACCAGTCATCCAAAATCGCTCATCCAAAATCTGACAGCATACTGCGCATTATCATGCACACTGATGCATGAGTTGCAAGCAAACAGATTGAATCTTTTATATCTATCATTACGTATGTGAAACCGTAACTTATACATCCCAGTTTCAGAAATTACATATTTTCATTGTCCATATTTTCATTTAAATTTATGGCATTTAGCAGACTCTCTTAACCAGAGTGACTTGCAACCAGGAGTTCCGTGTGTCAGATTTAGTTCTCTCAGAAAAGATAATGCGACCACACGGTTAAATAAACAACCTAGTCACGCATTTCATAAATCCAAGAAGGCATGTAATCAGGTAAATAAACTAGTAAGAATACAATGAATATAATAAATATTACATTTTAGTATATCATTATTACCTCTATATTTATTTAATGAAGCTGTTATTGTAGAGTTAATGTTATTATCTTGTTATTTTAATTGTTTGCATCTGTCTGAGATGGAAAAAAATGTATTTCCCGACACTAGTTTTTTAATGGTGTAATAGTATAGTAGCGTAATGTAGTAGTGCAGTAGTGTAATGATGTAGCGGTGTAGTGATCGAGTAGGGTAAAGATGTACTAGTATAGTAGTGTAATGATGTAGCGGTGTAGTTGTGTGACTGTGTAGAGATGTAGTAGTGCAGTAATGTAGCACCTGATCCCCAGTGGCGAGCAGAAGCTGCAGTGGACCAGCAGCCCGTAGACCAGGAAGGCTGAAGTGGTCTTCATGCTGCGTAAGAAGCCTGCCGAGCACAACACTCCTTACTCAGCAGTTACAATGTCAAATAAATAAAATTACATGTCATCATCATGCATATCGATTTCTCTCAGGATGTGTCTGATTTAAGAACTGGGGGTTATTGTATGATCCTTCTTTCAGCAGTGAAACCCCATGCAGAGTGCAGAGGTGCGGGCAGGTGCACTGCTGATCCTCGCTGGATCATCTAAGTGGTCTGCGAGCCCATCTGAACATCTCCAGAAAGAGACTGTAAGTGGAGCAAAAGTCTCTCAAGTTGGATCCAGTGGTGATTAAGCGTTTTACCTGCAGCCTACAGTCCAGGGTCGGGTGGAGCTTCCTCTTCCTGCGCTCAGTCCTCGTCGTCCGTAGTTCAGCCTCAGGTTGCGCGGAGGTCGGAGCACATTGCAGGAGCGAGCGGCGCTCCGCGGCGCCCGCGTTTTCATACGCGGGACCTGCTGACGTCACCGGCGCACAGCCGCTGGCTCCGCCCCTCCCTCCGTGACCCGAGGAGGCTCCTGGCTCCAACTCTGGCCGCAAGTCTCCATGGCTGGGATTAAAAAGAGGCTCCGGTGGAAGCCATGCGCGGCTGTCAGCATTTGAAGGACATTCATGGACATTCATGAAGGATATTCATGGTACAATGCAAAATACGACACTGCTCAAAGTAAAGATATAGCGGGAAATGCTACTTAATTGCAGCAAACAAATTAGCTGCACTTCTCTGATAGTTCTAGTTCTGAAATAGCTGCTGAATGAATATGTAATATAAGGAATATATAGAATGAATATGTTTGTGAAATGCGGCAGGAAGACGTTTTGGTCATCAACATCACTAAAGGAGAAAATTGTCTGTGGTGAAATCACCTTTGATGTGTTCGCAGGAAGACTGATAAGAATATAATTGTCTCCTGACTCATAAACTGAAATGTTTACAGTGAGTGGGCCAATAAGTGGCTCCAGTCAGCCATCCTTCCATCAACCTATGACCTTTAAAATTGGAATAATAGTCTGGGGAAGCCACCAATGGAGCCACTGTTCCAGAGGGGATTCTGCCACTGCTACCTTTCACTCACCACACACATTTAAAAGGCATTTACTAGAAAAGCCACACCCAGCACTTATAGAGAACTCAGACCGGGCAGGAAATTTAGGCCTCAGACACAATACAAATGAACAAAAATACACATATGTTGCTTGATTCTGCTTGACATGAAAACTGCTTGACACCTCCATCCTCACACACAAAGAAAAATATATGTATGAATGGAAAAGTGGTCAGTCCACCCACCTACCTACCCCTCCTCCAACACACACACTCTCAAATATTTTATGAGCACATTTTGCGAACACTATTTGAAATATGAGCCAGGCATATTACTCCAGACAGGAAAATGAGCCTCATAAAAATGACATGTTCATTAAACACAATTAAATCATATGTACATTTCATATAGTGACACCTTTATTAGTCAGTACAACTGTAGCAGCAAACCATGTCAATATTACACAAGCAAATATAGTCAGTGACACTAAATTATCCCCTGATTCTTACTCTATGTTTTTTATGCATGGTTGTTCAAAATCTAACCTCCCCTAATGAGGTGAAGAATCATCCTTTAACGTTTTTTCTCAATTAAATGCAAAGAGGAAAATTATGCCCATAATGTTTTAAATACATTAGATCATTAACACCTGTCTGTTCCTCATGCTGTGTATTCAGTCTCCGCCCAGTGCTGCATGTGAACACACACACACAGTCTTTTCCACAGAACCCTGCGAACAGCTGTAAACTGTCTCCCCATGGTGTGAGTTTATCAGCAGAATAATTATCACCAGTTGTGACTTCTCAGATAAAGGTCAGCTACAGCTACTAAGAATAATAAAGCTCAGAGTGGTGCACTCAAATAATTAAAATCACTTTCATACGATAACCTATACTGACATCTAGCAGAAGGCTGTTTGTATGTCCAGTTTTAGAGATAACTGTACAACTGATTTAACTGTGTAGGTTTGAATTTACTTTCATTTCAGAAATATCATCTCTGGGGCTATATCATATTGTATGATCATCTATGGCATAGAAGTGAAAATTAAATTGAACCAGAAGCCTATGAACCTATTCACTCATAGCTGTGCATTAAAGTGTATGAAATAAAAAGATGGATACGAAATGGGAAATTAAAATGTACAACTGACATGATATGTCATTAAATGTCCACTAAGTGGTCCCCTTATGCTGTATCTGAAGTCTCTTTCCAAAATTCAGTCTTTGTGCAGATTTACAGCCACTTTTAGCCAGTCACACAATGAGATTTCCCCAGGATGCGCCATTTTGGTGTGTGTAGCTTTAAGTGGGGAGGCTGGGGAGAGCTACGAACCAGGCCACCTTGGTGAACTGGTCTACCAGAACCAGGATGGTGGTCTTGCCCGTTGACAGGGGCAGTCCAAGAAAACATCAACCAGGGCGGGGCAATGGTAGGAGGACGCCTACAACTGTGACATCATCTGAGAGTCTTGGTGGCCCTATTGGATGGAGGATGCAGGGCCAGAGGGCAGGTGTTGATGTCTGTACGATCATATGGGGTGTCACATGGCAGGGGGTCCTGGGTGTGGTTGGTGATGAACTCCTGGAGGAGGGATTACGGCACCGGGGTGAGGATATGGGGAGCCGGGATAATGGGATCAGGGATCATGTTGACAGGACAGGGCATTCGTGCATGGTGGTGGGCGGGGGCCATGCTGTCACAGTGGTGGTCTATGACCACCCCCTGTGGGCTTACGTTTTCATGATAAATGGTCTTTTCTTGTAATGGCCTAGCGGTTAAGGAAGTGGACCTGTAATCACAAGGTTGCTGGCTCAAATCGCCAAAGTACCACTGAGGTGTCATTGAGCAAAGCACCGTCCCCACACGCTGCACCTGTCATTGCTGCCCACTGCTCACTAAGGGTGATGGGTTAAAAGCAGAACACACATTTGGTAGACAAACACAAAGTGGTTGAGCAGGTCCCACAGCATATATGTAACTATAGCCTGGAATGCTGCAACAGAGCATGACAAGATACTCACACTGCATTAGAAAGCCCCTGCAGCCAGTCGCATTAGCTTCGGAGGGTTCATTCAAGCCTTTCGCTATCTGCCTATGCATTGTGAGGACACATTGTTAGGGCAGAATAAAGTGTTGAGGCTGCACACCAAATAAAGAAATGAATATCTGTATATTAAAATTGTCATCGGTTGAGTGAAGATCTCGCAACACTGGCCCTATAAAATTGAGGAAGTATTGCATCCATATCCCTATACGTTCCATTAATTTTTTTATTATGTGCACAAATCATACGCAAAGAATGCAGCATTCGGACCACAGCTGTAAGAACGTACACCAAGTATATTTCCTTTCTTAAGCAGGCCTCATCCAACATGGCATAGGAGTTTTAATACTGGACACCGACTTTGGCCTGCTTCCAGGTGCCCTCATACGTCCGCATGTCCCCTGCAACAAATCATTATAACAGACATGTTTTGGGTTTAGAGTCTCTTAACAATTGCCATTTTTGAAACCCAACACTGACTCTTAATGGCAGTCCCAACAGCTTTTGAAATAATGTTTCAGTGCAAAACAAAACTGTCAAAAAGTATTCTAATATTCAAAGCTTGGTAAAACCCATTGAGTCAAGTGTTGTTGCCTTGTCATATGAGCTTCGCCTGTGACTAATAATGGATCAATTAGGTCTCAAGTGTGTATAAAAAGAAGCCCGGTACACTAGACCTTCACATCAACTGCAACTAGACCTCTGCAAACATGCCTAAGGTTCACCCAAGTTTGATTCTGTCTCAAAATGGCCATGGTCGAATCAGTGCCCAGAAGCCTGCACTAAACAAAAGACAATTGAAAAAACATGTGGCATTTGCCAAGGCCCACAGCCTGCTAAAAGGATGGATGCTGGAAAAGTAGCAGAAGGTGGATTTTCAGATGAATCTTCTGTTGAATTACTCCACAGGAGTAATGGATCTGAGATTCACTCAGAAAACAGTGACGTTTGGTGGCAGAAAAATCATGGTATGGGGTTACATCCAGTATGGGGGTGTGCGAGAGATGTGCAGGGTGGAAAACAACATGCTCCATCACATACTTCCATCTCCACATCAAAGTTCATCAAAGCAAAGAAGATCAAGATGCTCCATGATTGGCCAGCCCAGTAACCGGACATGAACATCATTGAGCATGTGTGGGGTAGGATGGAAGAGGAAGCATGGAAGACGAAACCAAAGAATATTTATGAACTCTGGGAGGCATGCAAGACTGCTTTCTTTGCTATTCCTGATTACTTCATCAATAAATTATATGAATCGTAGCCAAACCGCATGGATGCAGTCCTTCAAGCTCATGGAAGTCATACAAGATATTCAATTTGGATCTCACAGCACCACTACTTACTTTGCTGACATATTTTAGTATTTGCAGTAAATTTGTTCAATTTCTGTACAGGCGACAAACCTTCCTCAAATTCAAATTCAAATTTTATTTGTCACATACACAGTCATACACGGTATGATGTGCAGTGAAATGCTTTTTGCAACTGCTACAGACCACAGTATTGCAAATGTTGCAAGTAAACAATGAACCAATATGCAAATATTGCAAACATATTACAAACATTACACTTTTATGTCTTTAACATAAAATATGTGTAACTGGTAGGGTGAAGGTGTGCAAATGAGTAACAGACAATGTTTAAAGAAAAGAGAATAAGAGCCATAATAATAATAAAAAAGCAGTAAGGTAAAAAGCGCAGAGTGATTTTGTGCAAAGTGATTTTGTGCTGTCCTGTCTTGATCAAATGATAAATATTTTTTCAAAGAAACTAATTCATTTTAATGCATTAAACACCATTTGGTAGGGTTTTAGCTTTTCATGTGAGCTATTTCTAACACCAATTGTCAGGTTATTGTCACAAAGTCAGGTTAACAGCAGGTGATTTTAGTCAACCTTATTGACGTTTTCTTAATATATCTTGGCTTACCTACCTACCTTTTTATTATTGTTAATATTGGCAATAGTGAGTAGTGTTATTGTTGGGTTTCAATATATTTGATGTTAGTCATACAATTATGGTAAATGTCTTGTTTTTAGTTGTTATAATCTGATGAGGAATCATTTATTCAAATTTTTCCCCGAAGATTTGTCACCTTATCGTGGGGTTGTGTGCCTCAGTGACGCTAAGAGCAAAATCAGCAGAAGCTCAGCCTTCAGGTGGGACACACAATTTGGACATGTCTTATTTGCCTGACAGTAACATGACAAAAACCAGAGCACCCCCACCCCACCACACCCATTTCCCAGCTCTGTCTCCACCATGTGCCCCCTTCACATTTCTGTCCTGGTCCTCTGTAATTACGTTTAACGCAGACACCGTTTAACAAAGGAACTGCTGCGCCCTCTGGTGGAAGACAGTGTACACGCCTGAGGCAGGTGACATGATGGTGGCCTAGCGGGTGGAAGCGGACCCGTAATCGAAAACTTGTAGGTTCGAATCCCGATCCGCCAAGGTGCCGCTGAGCAAAGCACCGTCCCCACACACTGCTCCCCGGGCGCCTGTCATGGGTGCCCACTGCCCACCAAGGGTGACGTTTAAAAGCAGAGGACACATTTCACTGGGTGCACTGGGTGGTGCTGTGTGACGTGACAATTTTTCAATGTTTTAGCGCTCTAACATTTAACATTGAATTATTGTATTCAGCAACGACTGCTGTGACTGTCTTTATAAATATATGTCACATTTATTCTTTCTGTTTAGATTATGAACTTGTAAATACATTTCATTTGCTCAACCTTTAGGTCTGTATAAATGAGTTTGTCGCCTGCAGCGTACCAGTGGCTGTGTTTGTAGAAATAAGTTTGTACATTTGGGTAAAACGATTTGCTTCCAGTTGTTTTCAGCTATATTCTCATGTAATAGCTGCACCCGGCATTGTGAAGACATGTCAAGCTGCAGCAGAAGACCACGCCGCTGCCACTAGAGGGTTTCGTGTCGTGGGTGTCATGTTGTTTTGTGTGACGGTACATTGATACAAAAAAAAAAAAACAAACAAACAAAAGAACGTGGGCTTCACGTGACTGACGCGCGCTCCCGCGCTCGCTCGGGAGCGCGCACCGCGGTCCCACAGCGCTACGGCCACCATGCAGGCGGCGAGAATCGTGCAAGTGAGCGTCCAGGACGTGCGCTTCCCCACGTCGCGGGAGCAGCACGGCTCGGATGCGATGGTAAAGGGCTCGGGGGCCGCGGGCAGGGTTTTGTGCGCCGGGTCCGAGTTTCTGATCTCCTGTCCCACCTGCAGCACACAGACCCGGACTACTCCGTGGCGTATGTCGTCATCGACACGGACTCCGACCTACGTGGATTCGGGCTTACCTTTACCGTGGGGAAGGGGACAGAGATTGGTACCTTTACCTTTTTTAAAAAAATTTTGTGCCAAGTTTGTTGCAGCTGGAGTAGCTGGTTATGCACGTGACTTCCGTGAAGGAATCGGGTTACAGTTCCTGAGTGATTTCGCTGTGTGTCCTTGTGTGCAGTTGTGTGTGCAGTCCAAGCCCTCTCTGCCCTGGTGGTGGGGAAGACCTTGCAGGAGATCGTGAGTGATTTTCGCGGATTCTACCGCCTGCTGACCAGCGATGGCCAGATGAGATGGGTGAGTTCTCAAGATGGAACTGTGACCGTCACAGTGTGTGTGTAATGTGTGTGTGTGTTATGCGTGTTAGGTGGGACCAGAGAAAGGTGTCATCCAGCTGGCCACTGCAGCAGTGCTGAATGCAGTCTGGGACATGTGGGCAAGGGCAGAGGGCAAGGTGAGGTCAGGCCAGGTCAGCGGGGATTTACTGATGATGGACGGTGGTGTGTGATATGACTGTTTGTCTTCTGCTCCACTGCAGCCAGTCTGGAAGCTTCTAGTAGACATGGTAAGCCCACTTACCATGAATATTCATTTGATATATTGATATATGTACTGTGCAAAAGTTTTAGGTTGTATTGAAGTCTTCCTAACAGTAACTCTGAAATAGTTGAGGGAGGGACTATCTAAAAGTGTAAAACACAAATAATAATGATGAAAAGCTGAAAGTGTGAATAATGCTTATGTTGTAGAGATGTGCCAGAAGAACTGGTGGCTGGCTCCCAATGTTAGCAGAGTTCAGTTCTGGGGTGTAGACCACAGTATTACACCAAATATTCACAACAGAGGAATAAAGAAAGTGACAGTGGAAACCTTTCCTTATTCAGACGAGACCTAATCCAGAAGGAACTACCTCCACCTGTTTGTTCATCACAGCATACCCCGTCGGCTGTATTAACAGTAGGACTAACAACAGTCCACATGTAAAACAAATGAACAGCAAACAAAAAAAGGCCATGTTCCACGTATGTCAGCACCCAACTCTGTAAACCAACAAATTGTCTCCTACCAGCAAACATTTACAGATTGAGAACGATATTGTATGTCTGCTCAGGAACCAATAGGAGAGCAGAGTCTGTTTCTCTACACACATCATGTCATCGTTTCATGAACAGAAGGGAATTATGGTATTGGAGCAATGTAACTTACATACAGAGTGGTTTTGTTTTCTTTGGCTTGTATTGGTGCCTAAGACTTTTGCACAGTGCTGTATGAACTGCTGTCAGTCGGCTCGGACATGACTGGATTCCTTGCTGATTATGTGTTGAAGGATCCAAAGCAACTGATCTCATGCATCGACTTCAGGTACATCACTGATGCCCTCACAGAAAAGGAGGCCTTGGGTAAGTATCATTGTGTGTGCATGTGTGTGTGTGTGTTTGCTTGTTTTTCCAGAACTCGTCATTATTTTCCTTTGTCTCACAGAAATCTTGCTGGAGGCTCAGGAAGGAAAAAAGAAGCGAGGTCCTCACTTTTCTGTTCTGTCATTCAAAATGCACATCTAAAATATATACAGAAATTCAAATATACTCAAATATTTGAAAGATAAATGTTAAATACACACTGACACACTCTTTGACCATGAGTGTGGTGCTTGGTCTGCAGAGGAGCAGATGCTGAGGGAGGGATATCCAGCCTACACAACTTCCTGTGCCTGGCTGGGCTACTCCGACCAGCAGCTCCAGGAGGTTAGAGTTGGACACTATCTCTCTCTTTCTCTCTCTCGCTCACACACACACACACACACACACACACACACACACACACACACACCTGGGATGTAATGAACATTATGAAACATGAAGCAGCAGTGTGTGTGTGTGTGTGTGTGTGCAGCTGTGCTCTGAAGCACTGGCTGAAGGCTGGACCAAGTTTAAAGTGAAGGTGGGTGCAGACCTACAGGATGACATCCGCAGATGCCGCTTGATTCGCCAGATGATTGGACCCAACAACATGCTGGTAAATCTGAATAAAAAGATTGTCTGCCTGAGAACATTACCATGACCAAACTAGCAAAGTTCTAGGAACAAGCAGGTGATGTCTTTCAGGTGCCCCAGTAAGGCTGATTAAAAAAAAAAAAAAAAAAGAAAGAAAATTGAGATTTTATCTGAGTGATATTGCAAATTGATTTAAATCAGAGCTTCTCAAATAGTGGGGCACGCCCCACCCCCCCAGACAACATGCTTTTTTTGACCTGAGAAAAAGTTCGCAGTGAGTTCTGTATTCGACAGACATTAATACAACTGCATTTTCTCTTACTCATTAAACAAAACAGTATGTCTGTGAACTTACATACTGTTTTTTTAGTTGCTGCAGCCAATAAATTGTGAAAATGCTGAATAATTCAGCCGTTCTTCCACTTTTGGATTGAGTCCAATGAAATTTTTTACTTTGCATCACCTTAATGAAGTAAAAAGACATCGAGTACTGCAATGTAAAATAACTTCTTATGGAATAACTTCAGATGATAGATGCCAACCAGAGGTGGGACGTCGGTGAGGCTGTGGAATGGGTGACCAGACTGTCTGAGTTCAGACCACTGTGGATCGAGGAGCCTACCTCACCTGATGATATCCTTGGCCACGCTGCCATCTCCAAGGTCAATGTATCTCTGTGGTGTTTGCATGGATGCTCTAACCCAATCTATAAAAAACGAATAAGAAATGAATCTATAAATAATTTGGCGTATGACAATATAGACCCCTGGTGTTGGATAAGTGTCCTGTTTGCCAAATAATTTTTTCTTTTTCAGTTTCTGAAAAAATTTTGCCCATGTAATCAATTGCCATGTAATGCACAACAAATATATATTATATTATACATATTATTATATTTTTAATAGATTTGTGAGGTGCTGCAAAACATACACATGTAGTGGGCCTGTGTATGGTTGTATTTTTTAATCAGTCAAGATTCCCCCCCAATCTTTCATTGGAGAGATCTTAACATGGTTGTGCACCAACGCTTCCCATCCAACCTGATGGAGCTTGAGAGGTGCTGCAAAGAGGAATGGGCCAAACTGGCCATTAAAAAAGACTTGAGCGTGTAATTCCTGCCAATTGTAATTGAGCAAAGGCTGTGAATACTTATATACATGTGATTTCTCTCTCTTTTTTGTTCTTATGTTCATTATGTGTAAAAATCATTTATGGAATATCCATTATGGAATAAGGCTGTAACATAACAAAATGTGGAAAAGGTGATGTGCTGTGAATACTTTCTGGATGTATTGTAGCTTTGATGACAACAAAGTTTACTTTGACATCATCATCACAGCACTCGTCTGTCTGTGTGTTTCAGGCTCTGGCACCACTGCATATTGGCGTGGCCACAGGAGAACAAGTGAGTTTCCTCTCAGCAGACCTTTTCCACCAGGTTCTGTTCACATCTTATCTTGATGCACATCTGTTTCTGCTGCAGTGCCAGAACCGGGTAATGTTTAAGCAGTTTCTCCAGGCATCTGCACTTCAGTTTGTTCAGATTGACAGCTGCCGAGTCGGGAGCATTAATGAAAACCTTGCCATTCTACTCATGGCTTGCAAGTTCAAGGGTGAGACACTAGCCTTATTTTGACTACACGAATAAACGTGTGTACATGTGGATAACCTTTGTTCTGTTGTATAGTCCCCGTGTGTCCCCATGCCGGAGGTGTTGGACTGTGTGAGCTTGTTCAGCACCTGATTTTGTTTGATTACATCTGTGTGTCTGCTAGCCTTGACAACAGGTCAGTGGCGAATCCAGTCCATGGTGTGGACAGTACAGCCCATGGCCTGTGTTATGAGCTGCGTTTCTGTTGCAGGATGTGTGAATATGTCAATCACCTCCATGAGCACTTTAAGAGTCCTACTGTGATAAGAAATGCCCACTACATGCCCCCTCAGGTGAGTCACCTGGACCAAAGAAACCCAAAAAGCATGTATAGGATTAAACTATTTAACTAATTTGCATACAGATTCAAATAAAATTTTGTTATTTTATTTGATGTTGGTCCATTTGAAGAGCCCACTAGCTTCAGCAGTTATGTCCCTCTGATAAATTTCATGCTTGAACACTATTGGTCAAATGTTTGGACTCAACTGCTCTGTTGTGGTCATGGAGACTAAGAAGGCCATTTTGAAGAATCCAATGCAAGAAACATATTTTCTTGTAGTGGGAGGAAGTTAAGTATGTTTCAAAGACCCATCAGGTCTGCTCTGTTCACTATTATCATCAAAAGCCACTTCATGAGATGCTCATTAACATGAGTGAATAATATAATGACTGAAGTGTTCAGCATAAACCTTCAGGACTATGAAAACAGCCTTAAATGGGATTTTGACTGGTTATGTTGTGTATAAAATATTAGCTTATGATTATTTTTTTTTTGTCCCAACTTTTCCAGAATTGGAGTTGTACTATGTAGTACAGTACTTTAAATGATTGGTGTGTTTTGACTGAATCCACAGCAGGGGAATTTACAATCTTGTCTTATCTTAAATCATCTGGGTGACAGTTCACAGAAAGAGAGAAAATCACTATTTTTCCTGTTTCAATCAGGACCCTGGATACTCAACAGAGATGCTTGAGGATTCAGTAGAGAAACACCAGTTTCCTCAAGGGGAGGTGTGGAAGAAGATACCACAGTAAACAGAAACATGTCGAAGTACTTTTGGACTAACACTTTAAATCATTGTAAGGTTTGTGGTTTAATAGGTTCATTTAAAACAGAATCAGGGGTTATTCATTTATTCAATTTTCTTTTTAATTCACACTTTCTTATTAAAACACATTTCTTATTAAAAACAATGTTACTAACAAGTAAATAAATTAAGCAATCCCCAAACCTTGACTAATTATTTTATTGAAAAATCATTAAAACAAATAAAAAGTGTAAATATTTACAAAGTCACATAAAACTAAAGCACAGCATTAAATCTGCATTATCAACATTCTTTTTGTATTAAACCGCCATCTGCATTTTTATGGCAGGATAAGGGTCATAATCACAGATCTCAAAATCTTCAGCACGAAAATCATCAATGCGGTCCACAGCCCGACAGATCTTCAGTTTAGGGAAGGGCCTGGGTTCTCTTTTCAGCTGGCAAAAAAAAAATAAAAATCCACATGAAGTTTCCAGCCTGTGGAAACTGTTATTGAACTTTGTCTCCTGTGTGCTACAAATAGTTACCCACAAATAACACACATTTGTGGATTGTTTTTCCGACAGATCCACAAAATGACAGGAAGCAGTCCACTTGAATAAAATGTTCCATATTTTTGTGGATATGATTTTACAAAAAAACATTTATGGATACAGAAATACAAAACATTTATATCTGTCTTCTGTTCAATAAAAAAAGCTACCTACCTGTTCTCTCAGAGGCTCAATATGATTGGTGTAAATGTGGGCATCTCCTAGAGTATGTACAAAATCACCAGGCTACAGGAAAGAACACAAAATTAATACCACTGCAAAAAAAAAAAAAAAAAAGAAGAAGAAGAAAACAGAACTGAAGCACCTTGAGCCCAGTGATGTGGGCTATCATGTAGGTGAGCAGGGCATAGCTGGCAATGTTGAAGGGGACACCCAAACCCATGTCACCAGAGCGTTGGTAAAGCTGGCATGACAGTTCGCCCTCAGAAACATAAAACTGGCACAGGGCGTGGCATGGGGGCAGCGCCATTAATGGGAGGTCTGGGAAAAGGCAGAAGGAATCACAGACCTCATCCACTCCAGCAGACTTTATAATCAGTTCTATACACTTATACACACTGTGTCCTGTTACAAGAGCATGTTGTTGCTAAAATGTACCAGGAAGAAATTGAGCAGTTTTACTCCTAACGCAGATGATCACTGCTGGCCTTGTGTGGATGGAATTTGGTATTAATTTGACAGATTTCCATTTGGCCCAGGCAGCAGATACCTGCAGTGGTGTTTTTGCCTGCCCTCCACATACCTGTGATCATGTACATAGCTCTTGTTTTGCACATTCTGTATGTAATTCCAGTCATTTTTAAATCCGTATCCGCAACCTGTCCGCAGACATTGTGGGTAGGGTTACCTTTGGGGTTCCAAGCACACATGATGATCCTGCGGTCCTCTGGGTTCTTCTTAATGGCATCAATGACCAGCTGCAGCTGGTCAACACCCTGGCATGTATAATCTGTAAAAAAAATATTAAAAAAAAAATAATCCTCCCCCTACTCACGATGAGGGACAACACTGCGAAGTGTGACTGACCTGCGTGCATGTCAGTGTAAGTGGCCCCAAAGTGTCTCCACTGGAAGCCATACACTGGACCCAAGTCACCCTCCTCTCGCTCTGTAAAGCCACTCTGATCCAGAAACGTCCGGGAACCATTTGCATCCCAGATCTTGACACCCCGTTCTGAAAGCTCCTTCGCATTCGTGGAGCCCTGGAGTAAAACAAACATGTTTCAAGCCTTCCCATTGAAAAGACTTACTGCTGCTGTGGATTATAATGCATAACTGGAAATGCCCGGAACGGTGTAAACATCTTATTTAAACAGTTTCGCGGGCTTAACACGTGGGCGTGGTTAACCTGCTTCGACGCTGTGTTTCTATTGGTTGAGCGTTATTATTCAAGGCTGCTTGGTGCCGAGAAAAAGCGCCAATCAAAAAACGAGGAGATTCAGTTCGGTCTGTGAAGGCCCAGCTCACGGAAAACTCATCTATGCAGTAAAAACAAGGAACAAAACGCAACTAAGGATTATAACGCGTAATATACCTAAATTATGTAATGGGTATTTCAACTCAACGCTATTTTATATCGAAAAGGTCAAATAGAAATGTAATAGGAGTTACCATGGAATATATAGTACTAATTTACTGAACGAACCCAAAACCGCTGGCAGTTCTTACGGTACCAACCTTGATGAACCAGAGAAGCTCCTCTAAAATGCCCTTCCAGAACACTCGTTTGGTGGTCAGCAGCGGGAACTGGTCTGAGTAGAAATAAAGGCGCTGCGTAAATGACAAGGTCATCGCTGCGTAAAAAGACAGGTCGCGGCAGAATCACCTCGGAGGCTGTAGCGCGCCTGTAGGCCGAACAGGGAGAGGACCCCGGTTCCGGTCCGGTCACTCTTACGGACGCCGCTCTGCAAAACGAACCGGACCTGTGACAAATAGCCGCGTTCATCGCTGAAGAACCCGAAGCAGCCGTTCTTCGCCGCCGCGTCCGACTCGGCGGCGCTCCCTGCACACACGTCCGTGGTAGCGGGCATTTTCTCGCAGAAATGATACCCAGCGCCCCGATGGAGGAATTCAGCTACTCCCGCCAATTTTCACAGCCAATCAGAAGACCGCGGCCAGTCACGTGCTTTAGACACGTGCTACAACACAAAGTTGTTTTGCTGTTAACAAAAGTTCAATAGCTCACTTTACAGGCTTCATGAAACTGCCAAAAAGTGCTTTAAAATGAATGAGTGCGGCCAGAACCCCGTTACGCTATGATGGATTCATGTTGAAACTGGCCTGGGTGACGTAACTAAACTGATCCGAGTCACTTGTGTCAGTATTGTCAAATCGACAGCTGTGAGTCAGCTGAAGTGTTTGAATGAATAACTTTCAACGCAGTAAAACCTGACCTAGCCACCCACTTCAATTTAAATTCAAATTACACGGAATGATATGCAGTGGAATGTTTGTGCGACTGCTATTGTTATTAATATTACAGATATTGCAAATTTACAAGTACTACACAAGTTAGTGAGAGATCTAGAAAAATTGGGTAAATAATGGAATTCACACCATAAATGATCTTTATAAAGAAGGCATTTTTAAATAATTCACAAAGTTAACCCAAAAAAAATAATTTTCAGGAAAAGGGAGATTTCTGGAAATATATACAGATTAGATACTGTATAACTAGAATATTTCAATAAGATCAACAAGGTAATCCAATAGTTGATTATTTTCAAAACACAACTAATATTGTGGCTGGTAGTAGCATAGTGGGTAACACACTCGCCTATGAACCAGAAGAAGACCCATGTTCGAATCCCACTTACTACCATTGTGTCCCTGAGCAAGACACTTAAACCTCCCCAGGGGGACTGTCCCTGTAACTACTGATTGTAAGTCACTCTGATAAATGCTGTACATGTAAATATTAATCATAAGGCATCTACATTCTACAATAACTCATGAGACAACATGAGAATAGTCTGGCAAAGAGATCTCAATTGTGAAATAGATGAAGACACAAGGGTAAAGATCTTGAGTGATAATGGCAAATACATTAAGTAAGTCTAGAGTAAATTTATTCAATATAAATTTCTACATTGATACTATTGGACCCCATGTAGGCTTTTCAAGATTGGATTGATAAATAGCAATAAATGTTGGAAATGTAAAAAGAAGGTGGGCATGCTTTTGC
Source organism: Denticeps clupeoides (assembly GCF_900700375.1). NCBI lineage: Eukaryota > Metazoa > Chordata > Actinopteri > Clupeiformes > Denticipitidae > Denticeps > Denticeps clupeoides. Next base: position 17,237,112 of record NC_041708.1, read on the forward strand.
ATTTGATATGGGAATGTACTATGGTCAGCCCCTTCTGGCAAAGTATAGTAGGGTTCATGGAGACATGGGTGGGGGAGATCCGGCCAATGTCCCCACATTTATGCCTTCTGGGGGATAGGACAGAAACACCAACACTGTCAAAGGATACATATTCAGTCCTGATGCTCGGAACAACTTCAGCTGCAAGAATTATATTGAGACACTGGAAATCAACTATGAGCCCAACACTACAAGAATGGAGAACTTTAATGAGTGAGGCAAGAGTGAGACATGAGTGACCAGACTAAGGGACACAAACTCAGAGCCCCCAGGAAAGTGGGACCACTTTATGACACATCTGACTTCTAACTGACAAACCTGATAAATGTAAACTGAGGATTGCGTGCTCTCATTCGTGCGTGCTCTCTTATTTGGACCAGGGACACTCTAGGGTTATGGTTATGTAATTGTATTGTATGACCTTCCTTTTTGTTATATTTTGTTATATTTTCGCCCTTTCTGGGCAAAAACTCCCCTCAGCAAAACCTCTCAATTCAAATTGGCTCACTACTGTTAACACCTACAACGTCTGCAAAAAGCCTTGGAGTTTGGATTGATGACAAACTGAGTCTGAACCATCATTTTGCTGCGATCTCCAGATCCTGCAGGTTCACTCTCTACAACATTCGCAAGATTAGGCCTTTTCTCTCACAACAGGCTACGCAGCTCCTCATCCAGGGAATGGTCATCTCTAAATTCAAATATTGTAACTTCCTACTGGCTAGAGCTTCTGCAGTCACCATAAAATCACTCCAGACGGTCCAAAATTTGGCAGCCCGCCTCATCTTCAATCAGCCAAAACACACCCATGTAACCCCTCTTCTCACCTCTCTCCACTGGCTCCCAGTAGCTGCTCGCATTGAGTTTAAATCCTTGATGCTTACCTATAGGGCTGTAAATGGAAGTGCACCCTCTTATATCAACACACTACTAGCTAGCTACACTCCTGCACGCCCTCTCAGATCTGCAAATTAAATGAGACTGAAGATTCCCTCTTCACAGGGTCTCCGAACCCAATCGACAACTTGCTCCATTCGACTAGCCAAGACTACTACCACCTTTAAGAAGCAGATGAAAACCCACTTGTTTAAAACGTATTTCAAATGAGTCTAACACTAACACACACACAAAAAAAAAATAATAATAATTTGTCCAGCACTTAACAATTTCCTAGCATGTTATATTCCTGACAAGTTAGGCCTTATCAGTGCTCTTAGTTTTGTAACTCATTTTGTAAGCCCAAATGCATGATTTATGGTAATTTTAGACCAACACGATATTGTGGGTCTAATAATTATTTTTATAATAGTAATAGTAATATGTCAGGTCTTATAATTAGCCTTTAATTTATATTATTCCAGATGGTGTTCCGGATCACCACCAAAAGTTAATCAGCTTATCACAGTCCTAATACCCATGCTGCCCAAAAATTTTTGAGTTATTTTGCACACAGACAGACAGACAAAAAATCTAAATGCATGAATTATTGGGCTGTACTTTTATTGTTTTTTTATCAGACATTGTGGATGTGGGTGTATATATTTTGAATGTGAAATAATGGCAGTGTATGAGGGGCTGTTTAGGAAATATTTCAGACTTTTGTTACACAAACACATACACATTCACATATGAAACTGACAAGCATGCATTTATACTACTGAAAACTCGCACACACATATGAAATGCTCACACAGATACAGGTGAAAAGGACACACACACACACATATAAAACGCTCAAACAGATACAGGCTTTTCTCTCTCTTTTTCTGCCTTTCCTCTCTCTTTTCACTTTGGTTTCATTGGTACATTTTTTTCACATACTATTCATGTGTAACTGCAATAATAATTCACTGGTGTTAATAAATTAGAAACTTTTCATATTTTAACCTCTATTGTGCCATTCCCCTTTCTGCCAGGTAACATCAGGTTGGAGTGGTTTTTAATACAGTGCTTTTGTGTGTAGAGACATAGTCTTTTATTCCATTCTACACAGTTTTACACAGGTGAAAAGGACACACATATATGAAACGCTCAAACAGATACAGGTGAAAAGGACACACAAACATATGGAAAGCTCACACAGTTACAGGTGAAATGAACTCTTATGTAACAAACAAAAATTAAACTTAAACTGTGTGTTAAACGGCCATATAAAGTGAAATGTGTCCCCTGCCCCCAGGGAGCAGTGTGTGGGGGCGGCAACCTTCTGATTACGGGGCCACTTCCTTAACCGCTAGGTCACCACTGCCCCATATAGCATCTGTGAAGCTTTTCACATATTTGTGTAAGTGAAAACATTTCGGAAGACGGTTCTATGGTTTCCTGTGTGGCGACCAGATTCATATCGGTAATTAGATTTTGAGCATGCACAGTCCAACCGGGTAGCAACACCGCTCTCCCTTCTCTTTCATCGCAGTGTATCAGTGAAGAACTATATTATGTATTAATTGGCACAAAACTCCCAGGAATGAGTAAAAAACAAATGAAAAAGATTTGAATATTCATAGTAGGCGCGCTGTGGCTTAACACATTATATGGGCTTTTTCACCAGTATCTGTGTGAGTGTTTCATGTGTGTATGCATCCATTTCACCAGTATCTGTGTGAGTGTTTCATATGTGTGTGTGCATCCATTTCACCAGTATCTGTGTGAGCATTTCATTTGTGTGAGCAATTCATGTGTGTGTGTAGGGCTGCAACAACGAATCGATTGAATTGATAAAAATCGATTACTAAAGGAGTTGGCAACGAATTTCCTAATCGACTCGTTATGTCGCGCGACACGGAGACGTTTGATTATTAAAAAAAAAAAACTTTATTTAAGCGCGGAGCGGAGTGAACACACTCGGTCTCTCTCGCGCACAGATGCTAGCAGAGTTTGGCGCCTCATAGACAGCGCGGAGCAAAAAAAAAAAAAAAAAACAAGCGGAGGTAGAGGACAGAAACATGGCGGAGGCAGAGAAATCTGCGCGAAAATATGCAAAAGCAACATGGCACGGCACGGGAGCACCACGGCAATGATCCTGCACCTGAAACGCAAACATGTTGGAGTGTTTGAGGAGGAAGAAGGGAGTTCAGCAGCAGGTCACTACAGAATCCTACTTTTGTTCCGTTTTGAAGTGAGGAACGTAATGTCCCTGGTGCTGGTGTTTAACTCGCCGCGGAGGAGAACTAGACGGGGACTTACAGCGCCACCTACAGGTGTGGAGGGGGGCTGAAACAGCGTTCGAACTGTTCTCTGCGTCTCCGCCTATTGTGTCCCTGAGCAAGACACTTAACCCTAAGTTGCTCCAGGGGGACTGTCCCTGTAACTACTGATTGTAAGTCGCTCTGGATAAGGGCGTTTGATAAATGCTGTAAATGTAAATGTTTACCCGTCATCCAGCTTGACAAGCATGACAAGTTAGCATTAGCACATTAATAACAGTAGTAAAGCAGGGGTGCTATAGTTACTTTGCATTAAAAGACTAAAGACATGTTTTTATTCACTAGACTTTTTTGGACCATTCATTTTTCAATCTGTTGTCATGTATAGCTACACTGCAAAAAAGCTTTTCTTACCTAGTAATTATGTCTCGTTTCCAGTCCAAATATCTAAAAAATCTTAAATCAAGATTACTAGACAAGAAAAATGGCATGGGAAAATTTAGTGTGCTTAAAACTTCTGTTTGAGATAATATATCATTAAGATTAGTTTTCTTACCCCATTGGCAGATAATTTTGCTTGTTTTAAACAATCACTTAATTTTAAGATGTTTTATCAGAAAAGAAGACATCATTTCTTATGCTATTTCATGTGTCTAGTAAATGTATCTTGATTTAAGATTTTTTAGAGATTTGGACTGAAATCAGGACAAAACTACTAAGTTAGAAAAGCATTTTTTGCAGTATGTGTGTGTGTCAGTGTGAGAGTTTGTGAGTGTGTGAGTGTGTGCGCGTCTGCGGGTGTGTGCATCTGCAGTGTGGTGTAGAGAACAAGTTCTGACATTCAAACAAATCCTGTTAAATTTTCTGATTTGAATTGTTCTTTATTTTTTTATAAATTATTTATTGTTCTGGCAGCTCAGGTGGCACTTTATTTAAAAAAAAAAAAGTCTATATTTGGCAGATGTAAAGCATACATGTGTATGTTTTTTGTGTTAGTCAATTTTTATTTTATTTTTATTATTATTATAACAGCTCAAGGAGCAACATGTTTGTGCACTTTCTAAAGACTTTGTTTTTAAATAAAGGGTTGGAAATGAATGCTTTTCATTTTTTTTTATTTATCCGATTCTACGATTAATCAAAAAATAATAAATCGACAGATTAATCGATTATTAAATAATCGTTAGTTGCAGCCTTATGTGTGTGTATGTCCTTTTCACCTATATCTGTGTGAGTGTTTCATATGTGTGTGTGTGAGTTTTCAGTAGTATAAATGCATGGTTGTCAGTTTCATACATGTGTGTGTACGTGTTTCACATGCATTTGTGTAACAAAAGTCAGAAATTTTTCCTAAACGGCCCCTCATAGTATCCCCCTTCCTCTCATATGAACGAATAAGGTGTATTTGACCGGTGGATTTTCTCATTACTGTCATTCAGGGAGCACTATCCCAATCGTGTGAATTATTAATTCTGATTCGGTCACGTTTCCAAAAAAAAACAGACCGTGGCATCCACAGATTCGGGACGGATCTCTAAGAATCAGATTTGTGGCAACATTTTGAAACGAAACTTTCCTAATATTAAATGAAAATGTAAAATAAGAGATTGCAATTTTGACAACATGTGATTTTGCTTAAATCTTGCTCTTTTTTATTTTGACTCATTGGCCAGCAGGTATTTGAGTGACAGCTTCATTCCCCGGAACTAGTGATGGGAAGTTCGACTCTCATGGCATCCATAGCCTTATAATATTTTAGCCTTGCTTGTCAAATATGAATGCTTTGTGTGATTATATATGTATGTATATGATGATCATGATATATCATATATACTTCTGCCTAGTCAAAAGTGTCATTTTAGATATCCCATTGACTTGAATGGAAAGACTATTTTAAGATATCTACAATTTAATTGTGACTATCTGAAATGTGAATTCCAAATATCTTTCATTGCAAAAGTCAAATTGTAGATATCTTTAATATCATTTAATTCCAGTTAAAGATATTTCTAATCAAACACATCTAAATGATATTTTATTTTTACATTTGGATGTCACAAAGTTATATATTACTTGTCATATCTTTGATATCTAGAATTTGACTTGTGACTAGTCAAATATCTCTTCTAATAACTCCAAAGACATTATAGATATCCTGTGAAGAAATGTACAGATGCTGTTTTACTATACACGGCTGAAGTCGACTATCCGTAATTGTATTTTAGATATCTAAAATTACATTTTGACTAGTAAAAATTACAATGTGACCAGACAAAATTAGATAAGATAACCGCAATTGAATTCTGAGTAGAGCACATTCTCATGTGCTCTTTCAAGTTCATGGCACATTCTCAGTATTTTATCAATGACGCCATGGCCACTTTCAGCTCTGGGTTCGAGCACTTGATTCTCGGATATCTGTAATGATGTCACAGATTTCATTGCGTGGTATTTCTGGCTAGTCACTTTAGACATCTAAAACTACCTCACTGTACCATTTTAGCATTTATTAAATAGACGGAATTCACATTTCAGATATCTGCAATGTGCTTTTGACTGGTCAAAAGTCTAATTGTAAACATTTACAATTGAGTTTTGACTACTAATATCTTGCATTGAGCCATCCAAATATATATGTAAGATATAATTTAGATGTGTTTAATTAGATATATCTTTAACTGGAATTATGACTAGTCAAAATTCTATTATAGATATCTACAATTAGACTTTTGATTAGTCACAATTCAATTAAAGATATCTGGAATTTACATTTTGGATAGTCAAAATTGAATTGTACATCGTTTTTTCTTAAGATTTGTAAAGTAGACTGAACATCACTGTTGTCTGGTACTGGAATCTTAAAGTTATTAGCTGCTTTGATTTGATTTGAAATAATTTTATTGTTGAGCTTTACTGTCTGTTTTTAAACTGCAAACATCATGGCACCATTTATGCTTCACAAACAAAGAGGCAAAAGGAACGAATATCTTTTCTTTTTGATTTGCACTCACCAAATGTCTGAAGTCAGCCACAAAGCCTCCATTCATGCTTTCAGTCATGTTCAGGGCTTTAGTGTTTGTTCCTAAAATATTAAACCTCCTATATCTACACACACATAGAGACAGACAAAGAAGAGAGTGGGTAAGGGATGGTGCAGGGGTATCTGCAGGGTGACACCATGCTGATGTTTGGACATAAACTTACCCTTTAAACTGAGGTGCTTCCCTGAAATACACACATATCACATACACTGAATTATTCAACACAAAAGCAAATACACCACTCGGGTGCAGGATACATATATATATATACATAAAGATGAGGAGAAGGTAAAGGATGTTATATAACGACAGTTATATAACGACAGCTTCAAACGACAGCTCAAGACCTTCCTCTTTAAAGAATATTTAGATTAAATTGTAATTTTCTTGTTGTCGAACTTTGTGTACAGAATCTACAACAGAGTGAATAAAATAGATGTATTCATAGTTGGGGTCCTAGTGAACCGGAATTGATCTCTTCATCGATGGTAACTTGAAAGCACGTTGTAAGTCGCTCTGGATAAGGGCATCTGCCAAATGCCGTAAATGTAAATGTAAATGTAAATGTAAATATAATGGGCAAGCATAAATACCCTGATTATTCCCACCTGTTCTTCATCACAGGTAAGTGGTGGTAATCACGGGTGCTTAGCGGGGTAATGACTTCTGATCGGTGATTGGTTAGTTTAGCGGTAATGGGTCTGTCCACTCCTCTTTATAACCAGCCGGTCCCTTTAGTCCTGCGTTTGGTCTCCCTCACACAACCAGAGTTCGTTGCTGCACTGCATGCTGTCCTTAACGGCAATTGACAGTGAACCCCACAGAAGGACTGGAACTCAACTCTCCCCTCTAGGCTCAATACAGCTCAGCCACGCCGGTTCGAAGCCTGGGCAAGACAAGAGCGATCTTTGGCTCTCGCCGAGGGCCTCGCGGAAGATCCCACAACCCGGCTTCTAGAAGAGAGGCGTGGCACTTCACGCAAGGACATTTCAGTTCTTTCATTTTGTTTTTTGAGTTCAAATAAAATACACATTGTTATTTCTTCAACCTGCGTCCTCCATTTTTCACCTGAGCTAGAGGGGAATGTGACACTAGCCTACTAGCACCACCTGATTTTTTGCATTTGAATTTAATTGCATTTCAATGTTTTAGGAGTACAGAATTAATTTACGCTATTTAAAGCTAGTTTTAATTTAATATTGTTGATATACACATTTAAATGAGTTAAAAAGAAATATGTTAGCACACACACAAGGAAGTAAATAAGTGGCTTTGACTTTATGTTACTGGCTGTAGCCCAATTCAAGGTGGGAAACAGCAGACTTTATTATCCAAAAAAAAGGGAGTGCAGAATTATTAAGCAAGTTGTATTTTTGAGGAATAATTTTATTATTGAACAACAACCATGTTCTCAATGAACCCCAAAAATATCAAAGCTGAATGTTTTTGGAAGAAGTTTTTAGTTTGTTTTTATTTTTAGCTATTTTAGGGGGATATCTGTGTGTGCATGTGACTATTACTGTGCATAATTATTAGGCAACTTAACAAAAAACAAATATATACCCATTTCAATTATTTATTTTTACCAGTGAAACCAATATAACATCTCCACATTCACAAATATACCTTTCTGACATTCAAAAACAAATCAGCGGCCAATATAGCCACCTTTCTTTGCAAGGACACTCAAAAGCCTGCCATCCATGGATTCTGTCGGTGTTTTGATCTGTTCACCATCAACATTGCGTGCAGCAGCAACCACAGCCTCCCAGACACTGTTCAGAGAGGTGTACTGTTTCCCTCCTTGTAAATCTCACATTTGATGATGGACCACAGGTTCTCAATGGGGTTCAGATCATGTGAACAAGGAGGCCATGTCATTAGTTTTTCTTCTTTTATACCCTTTCTTGCCAGCCACGCTGTGGAGTACTTGGACGCGTGTGATGGAGCATTGTCCTGCATGAAAATCATGTTTTTCTTGAAGGATGCAGACTTCTTCCTGTACCACTGCTTGAAGAAGATGTCTTCCAGAAACTGGCAGTAGGACTGGGAGTTGAGCTTGACTCCATCCTCAACCCGAAAAGGCCCCACAAGCTCATCTTTGATGATACCAGCCCAAACCAGTACTCCACCTCCACCTTGCTGGCGTCTGAGTCGGACTGGAGCTCTCTGCCCTTTACCAATCCAGCCACGGGCCCATCCATCTGGCCCATCAAGACTCACTCTCCTTTCATCAGTCCATAAAACCTTAGAAAAATCAGTCTTGAGATATTTCTTGGCCCAGTCTTGACGTTTCAGCTTGTGTGTCTTGTTCAGTGGTGGTCGTCTTTCAGCCTTTCTTACCTTGGCCATGTCTCTGAGTATTGCACACCTTGTGCTTTTGGGCACTCCAGTGATGTTGCAGCTTTGAAATATGGCCAAACTGGTGGCAAGTGGCATCTTGGCAGCTGCACGCTTGACTTTTCTCAGTTCATGGGCAGTTATTTTGCGCCTTGGTTTTTCCACACGCTTCTTGCGACCCTGTTGACTATTTTGAATGAAACGCTTGATTGTTTGATGATCACGCTTCAGAAGCTTTGCAATTTTAAGAGTGCTGCATCCCTCTGCAAGATATCTCACTATTTTTGACTTTTCTGAGCCTGTCAAGTCCTTATTTTGACCCATTTTGCCAAAGGAAAGGATTGTGCACACCTGATTATGCACACCTGATATAGGGTGTTGATGTCATTAGACCACACCCCTTCTCATTACAGAGATGCACATCACCTAATATGCTTAATTGGTAGTAGGCTTTCGAACCTATACAGCTTGGAGTAAGACAACATGCATGAAGAGGATGATGTGGACAAAATACTCATTTGCCTAATAATTCTGCACTCCCTGTACATGAGTTATGTGTAAATCAAATGCAACAACGAGTTTCTTGGAAAAGTTAGTGTCATATGCAGAGTGTGAAGTGCGCTGGTGTGGGTGGGCACATATGATGTGCCACTTACATGAGAGTGCTGTGGACATCCAATCAGAAAATCAAAACAGAACATTGAGTTAAAACTACGAAACATTTTATTTTATAGGTACATGTGCATGAATATTTTTGCAGAGATAAAACAGTTTCACAGAAAGAAACATGAGATAGTTTATATCCTATGAGCCATTAGTGGAATGTCCAGTAGCCAGTAGAAACCAGAATGGCTTAATGTGATCTTCTAAGCAGGTCTTCACATTTCCTCAGAACAAGTCGGTACTGAGTAAACAGGAGACCCATGTTAGTCCCATTAGCTTTTGTTTTGATGCACATATATGTTGTGTGTGTATCTTTAGATTTATTGCCTGTACCTTAGTGTGGAGGCCTCTGGCAGTGTGTGTTTGTAGGCCTCCAGGGCCTCCTGGGCAACATAGCTCATGAATGCAGGATCAGACAACTCCAGGTCAGCGGGGATGAGAAGAGAGATCTGAGGAGAGTCCAGAACAAACACCTCCACTGCTGTTTCTTTCCTGGAGCCAGACTCAACTGAAGAGCCACCCTGAGAGACCTTAACAGCAGGACAATATTTGTCATTATTGACATATTTTATACAGGTAATCTATTTTAGTTACGCAGTTTTAAGCATGGTATTACCACCACACATCAAACAACAATTCTATTAGAATACTAAATGCTCTTGACCGTTTTTTTTTTTTTTTTACATATTTCAGATGCTTTGCTGGATGTGTTCAGAGAGCTCATGATCTAATTCTCTTAAACATCTTAATGCAGTTTATGATGATTTAAATGAAGGCCACTCTACCTTAGCAAGTCTGAAGATATGTGGCACAGCCCCTGTGCCATTGGTGATGTGTGTAACCCAGGAGTATTTAACAATTATGTTGTTAGCCCATTGGAGAGCATGCTTTATGCTCCTCTGCACAACCTGCAGTTTCTCTGTGTACTGCTGCCTAGATGCGTTGAGGAGGAGGGAAATCTCCCCGAGTGCAGAGTACTGCTCAGGCACTGCAGGGCACTCTGCAGCACATACGAACAAATACATACACATGTGAAATTCTGAACCGTCCTATACAACAATCATCTTGTACATTTTCAACACAGCCCAACCTAGAAAAGAAGTGAAAATAATACTTTACTTACTTTAACATGAAAATTTTTTAGATGTCTGAAAAGGTAGTTGCACCCTTTTGGGCCACACTTGTTAGGAACAATTGCAATCAAGTATATGCGATAACTTACAACAAGTCTTTTACAGTCTTTTTTTGTGGTCTGTCTTAATTTTATTTTGAGTCTATTCTTTGCGTCAAGCTGTAATTTTCGCCACATGACCAGCATTTACGTCTCATATCATACTGGCCAGTCCTGAGAAAGGTTCAGCGCTGTTTCATGTTTTCGCCAAAGCTTTGTGGATAATGGCTCTTACTGTGCTTCACTGGAGTCCCAAAGCTTTAGAAATGGCTTCATAACCTTTCAAGACTTCTAGGTCTTAATTCTTTTTGGATCTCGACATGATGTCTCTCTTTTGATGATCTCTTGGTCAACATCACTCTGTCAAGCAGGTCTTGTTTAAGTGATTTCTGAACATGTGATTGAGAACATGTGTAGCAGTATTCAGACCTGGGTGTGGCAAGAGATTGAACTCTGGGTGTGATGAACCACTGTTAATTTATGTTGTGCAAAACAGTGTGTCATTCTCAAATGTTTTGGCCATGACTGTACTGCCTGCTCCTCTGGATCTCTCTGGTAGTGATCTGAACCCGTACGTCCCCACACACTGGTCCACGCTCACAGTACAGTTTTTGTCTGACTCTTTGTGGTGCACTACTATTGCCATCACAACGTGTCTCTTGGCGACCACGAGCCCCAGCATCTCTCCCCTCTGCCCACGCCGAGGGAAGCAACCTCACTCATCCAGCTGCAGCATAATTTGAAGGTGGGGATGGTGTTTTTGGGATCATCGGCAGCATTCCTCCTCCAAACACAGCGATTTGAGCTGATGTCAAAGAGCTTGTTTTTCGTCTCATCTGACCCCAACCGTTTCACTCCAGCTCTGAATCATTTAGATCTGGAGTCACCCACCCTGGTCATGCGCGGTGGTGGCGGCGCAGAGTGCGCATGCGCGGCTGTCAAGAGTGTCTGGCTGCAGCCACTGTGAGACCATAACCCTAATCTAATCCTAACCATGGATGAATTTAGCTTATGTTGGAGGTTGCGCATTTCTGCCTACTCTCGAGCTCCACATCTCAGAGCGGCTGCAGCCAGACTGTAGAGTGGGGGAGTGCGCATGTGCGGCAGCATGCAAGGCCATTCCCTTTGATTCGTTTGTGAAACGTGATGAAGGAATTTTTGGCTGGTAAATGTTTATAATTTCTAAACGTGAGAAATGCTATGTGTGGCATGTGAATGTGTTGAAATGCATGTCTCACGCTCAGAGCCCTGTGTACAAGTGCTTTCTTGAGCAGGGAGACCTGGCAGACACTGCAGGCTTTCTGTCCTTCACGTCATGGTGCGTTACCAACTGTTTTCTTGGTGACTATGGTCCCAGCTGCCTTGAAATCATTAGCAAGTTCTTCCAGAGTAGTTTGTGGGTGGTCCAACACCGATCTCTTTGTCACTGAAACTCCACAAGATGAGATATTGCATGGAGCTCCAGACCGAAAGAATTGGCAGTTATTTTATAGTTTTTCTATTTGCGAATAACTAGAATCAGAATTGTGTTTATTAGTCACGTATGTCAGCAAAAACATTCCGGTCAATGATGTCTCTCAAGGACAACATTATGAAAACAATATGCAATATAGTCAAATATCTTATGTACAGAAGAATACAATATCAACCAGCTGCTTGGCAATGGTCTTGTAGCCCATTCCAGAATTGTATAGCTCCACAATCTTGTCTCTGACATCCTTGGAAAGCTTTTTGGAATCTGAATAGAATGATTGCTTCTATGGACAGGTATCTTTTATACAGGAAACAAGTTGAGAAGCTACCAATGTCAGCTCGTTACCTGTATGAAACACAACTGGGAGCCAGAAATCTGGCTGATTGATAGGGGATCAGATATTCTTTCAAATCTTGTTTCATTCATGAAAATGCAAATTTGAAAAAATAGTTGCAGGGTCCACTAACAAAGGTCAAGTTCACGAAAATGTCAGAGCCGCCAAAGGGCAAAACCTCAGCGCCTTTTAAAATGGCATCTGGATTGGCCACAGGTGCTCTCTCTAGCTGAAGCCAATCCTGATCGAGCCCCCCCTCCAAGGGCTACGTCGTCGGAGCCCTGCACTACCATCAGTGCAGGCGGCGGGGCAGATGGCGGGAACCACAGGGCTCCTGCCCTGCTGTGTCCTCCCACTGGCAGACCCGTTCAATGTATCTCAGGCTGGTGCATTCGGGTTACATGCAGCCCCTCTTGCTGCACGTCCCTGCTGGCAGAGCAACCAACTTCTCTCCCTGCACCGCGCAGGGAGGCGGTCCCGGAACTTCCGGCACCCGTTCAATGCACCCAGGCTAATGCCTTCTGGGCACGTGCAGCCCCTCCCGCTGCACGTCCCTGGTGCCAGTGTGGAGGCTTCACCAGACAATCTGGCTAGCCCCTTCTGCATCCGTTGGGACAAGCAGGCCCTCTTCCTGCCTGTCCCAGCTAGGTCCTCTTGCCTTTCAGGGGGCTCTGGGGTGCACCGCCCCTCTGGCAACCAGAGGACCCAGCTCCGTTGCTTACCCACCCACCCTCCGGGACTTTCCTCAGGGGGCACAGCTAGGATCACAGGAGGAGTGACCCTCTTGCTGCCCACCAGTGCTGGGTCTTCTTGCACTGGATCCTGACTGGTACTGGATGTGGTGGTGGGGCAGGGTTCAATCCCTGGCTCAGGCTCTGGCCAATCAAAATCTATCAGTCTATTCAGGAAGTCCCGAATACCCATTCCGTCTCTCCCCACTGCCAAAGGGCGGTGGTCCAGCTCCATGCTGACCCAGTCAGACGTGTGAGAATGGTGATGATCTTCTCCGTGTCTGAAAGGGAGGGAAGTACACACCACAGGATGTTATAAAGGACTGGCATGTACCTGCTGCTCCGCTGAAGGGTCCTGGAACCATTGGTATGTACCCCATGGGTCTGGGAGAATTTTTGGAGATGGTGCTGGGCGTGTGGCGTGGAGGGTGGTGGACGTCCTCTACAGCAGGCAGGGGCACTGGTGCTGCATTGCCATTCAGCTGGGGAACCAGCCTGGCTCTCTCTTGCGGTCCTCATTGCACCCCGGAAGTCACATGGGTCCATTAAGACCACCCACCTCGCATCTTCGTCGCTCTCATCATCGTCTTCCCTGTCCATTTGAAGCCTTGCCTCCAGAGTTCTTGACCAGACATGGCGAAGATTGTGGGGGTCATATCCTCTGCACTCGCTGCCCACGTCACTTTCTTCGCTGCCACTGACGCCATCGTCCAATGTTGCCACTTCCGGATCTTGCTGACATTCCAGGGGTCGACGTAACACCGCGGTGCTCCTTGCCACGACTCGATCACCGGTAAGAAACCACTCAGACAGTACGCGGGGGTCATATCCCGATCCTGGCACGTCTCGCCGCAGAGCTCCCCGACCCCAGAGGGCGACCATCCAGTGCTCCCCGCTGGTGCCCGTGTGCAATCACCACAACTGGCTGCTTTCTTCTGTGTGGTTCTGCTCCTCTGCCTTTTGTCTCTTTTGGTTTGGGCTCCAACATCCTGTCACGTCAGCGAAATGATGGGGGAAGGAAGCGGAGAGACGGGACATACTGACGAGAGACGAGAGACGGGACATACTGACCGAAAACAGAGGAAAAAGGTGAGAAACTTGCAGGCGTGTGGTGTGCCAGAACTCAAAACACAAACACTTGCAGGGTCCACAAACAAAGGTCAAGTTCACTAAAATGTCAGAGCCGCCGAAGGGTGGAACAACAGCGCCTTTTAAAATGGCGTCCATATTGGCCACAGGTGATGTCTCCAGCTGAAGCCAATCCTGACAGTGATTAACTTTTCATGCTGGAAAATCAAATCTATTATCATGCACAGTATGATGCAATTAGAGTGGGGTTGTGCTTGTACCCAGCTACACCAAACCAAACATGCAGAGAGATTATCGGTTAGTTTTAAAAAATCTGTCCGTATCATGGCATCTTTTTTTCATCCCGCTGAAATGCGAAAAGGCACAGATTCTGGAGTTTCAGTGAAAAAAATTGCTTATTCAAGCCGTTCTATGATATAATGATGACCCAAAACAATTATATTGTGAATAAAGTAGTAAATAAGAAAAAAGTTCACTGGTCCATTAAAAACTTTGCATCAGTTCTCAATATCGGCAAGTGCTCAGTAACTCACACTCGATACTAGAATTCAGTCCTACAATTTTCACAGATTCAGCTTCAATAGACTTCACAGACACTGAGCAAGACACTTAACCCTGAGTGTCTCAAGGATGACTGTCCCTGTCACTACTACTTTGTTCTGGATATGGGCATCTGATAAATGTCGTAAATGTAAATATATGATAATTTTAATAGTTATCAATTGCAGAATAATGAATGGCTTTCCACTAAAAATTCTGTAACAAGAGACATTAGAGCCCCAATAAATCACTGTACTTATACTTTTGATACATTTGAAGGTGTCAGGATTGACTGCAGCTGGGCTCATCACCTGAGTTCAATCCGGACAGCAAATAAAAGCCGGAGGTTTCCGACCCTTCGGCAGGGACAGCATTTTTGTGGACTCAGAGCACGAACTTCAGTTTTCTGTTTTAAGTTCTGGCAACCGCCACACGCCTGCGAGCAGGTTTATGTTCTCTCATTTGTTTAAACTGTTTTCGGCCACCGAGCCGCGTTTATTTGTATTTATTGTTTATTTATAATAAAACCCCCTTCCCAGCATGTCACACCTCTGCGCACACCTCACCTTTGGTCACGTTGGAATGCTGGCAGTACTTTTACTCTAGTGGTAGCATGGGAGTCTACAACCTACACAAGTGGCTCAGGTAGTGCAGCTCATCCAGGATGGCACATGAATGTGAACTGTTGCAAAAAAGTGTCTTTCAGCATAGTGTCAAGAATATGGGGTGCTGTCAGGAGACAGGCCAGTACATCAGGAGATGTGGAGGAGGTCGTAGGAGGGCAACAACTCAGCAGCAGGACCACTACCTCTGCCTTTGTGTAACAGGGTGAGTACTGCCAGAGCCCTGTAATATTATGTCCAGCAGGCCACAAATGTGCATGTGTCTGCTCAAAGAGTCCATGAGGAGGGTATGAGGACCCGACGTCCACAGGTTGTGCTTTTCAGCCGAAATGTTTGGCATTTGTCATATAAAACCAAGATTGGCAAATTCTCCACTGGTATCTTCATATAGTCTGGAGTTTGACCAGTCTGGCAGTGGGCCCATTTCTTTGCGGAGCCGCACCACCCTCCATGTGCTCACCAGAGGTAGCCTGACAGCCATTAGATACCGAGATGAGATTCTCAGACCCCTTGTGAGACCATATGCTGGTGCGGTTGGGTTCCTCCTAATGCAAGACAATGCTAGACCTCAGCAGTTATTTAAAGACAAAGGCATTGATGCTAGTGGCCCAGACCTCATAGAATGATAAATTTGATTTCCATTGATAATTTTGTGTGATTTTGTTGTCAGCACATTCAACTATGTAAAGAACAAAGTATTTAATAAGGATACTAAATTTATACAGATCCAGGATTTCTTATTTTTGTGTTTCCTATTTTTAGCAGTGTGTGTATATATATGCACATACACAGCCATTTTATTTATAAAATTTAAAAGTGAAAATGCAACATTGAACTGCCCTATAATATAATATGAGATTAAATAACTATTTAGTCACCCTTTATTGGATAAACCCAAGTCTTATTCACAAATGATGAAAAGTAGTAATGAGTAAGTACAATTTCACCTTATAAAGTAGTACAAAAAGACAACATCTGTGTAGTGCCTTTAAGAGTAAAGTTTTTACTGATGTTAGTTTCAGAAAGCAGAAGTTATGGTTTGGCAAATGGCTGATGTGTATTAACACAAACGTTTTTAAGACTGACCTTTTATCAGGACCTCCTGACAACTTTCACATTTTCTTTGCTGCTGCCAGCAAACAGATGCACGCTTCCGTAAGTGCCGGCATGGAGACTTGCTCTGAGGCGGGGGCCACATAGGCAGCCACTCCATCCCTGCAGAAAGAAGACGTTTTAATTATGAAACCAATAATTAGATATGAGGGGACAGGACCATGACATTACTAAGATACCTGTCTGTCGCTGCTTTTCATTTATCTCCTCCTCATGTCCCTTCAACGCCTCAAACACATCTGTGATGGCTGAGCCGGCCTCATGTAGCATTGCTCTACTAAGTTCCAAGAAGGAGTCCAGGGCATGGGTCACCCCAAAAGATGAGAGGTAGCCTCTTTCTTGGTCCTCCTGACCAGGAGACTTTGCCCTTGGTTGAACGTCTCTGCTAAAAGCCACCTGAAAGCTGGGGCCAAACAAACGATGCATTCCAGCCGCAAGCTGAACGCAGTGGCTGTACAGTGAGTTCACTTCCTCTTGAACATGGTGATATGAGGATTCCAGTAAAACAAGGTCTACTTCGGTTCCATCTGGATGCTGGTTGGTGATCTGCTGCTCTTCCAGATGTTTTTGGTTATGTGTTTGGTTTTGACTGATGTTTTCAAATGATTGTTGTCCCTGGTTGAAGAGCTGTTCAGTGATGCCCATTTGGGTGGACATTCTCCGGAAGAACTCCTCCACCTAAATCCAGAAAGTGCTATTGATTCATACTCCATAAAGTTAATCACAAAGCAGATGCACTGTACCTGTAGGGTGAGGGAGAAGAAGCCTCTGTGACAGGGAGAGCTGTAGAAGGACTTGCAGGTTTCCTCCAGACATGGCTGGCATTCCATCCACATTGGTTTTAGCAAATCTTTGCAGTCTTGCTCTGCTTTCTGTAGCTTTTGCTCCGCCTCCCTGGCCAGTTGTTCCGCTCCCTAAAGGGAGTCAGACTATGTACACCATTTACTGCATCTGGCATCTACTGCATCTTGCCTCTTGCATGTATGGCAGCTGATCACCCATCTCCACATTTTTTCTCTATGGCAATTCTTAACAGTAACATTCCACATGTTTTTGGCCACTGGTGGTAGTTTTGGTGCTGTTTCCACAGTTCATACAATGGCTGGTTTTACACAACATAGTTCTCACCAGCAGGACGGAAAGACTTAACAATGTTATCAAACCGTATTTGCTTTTTGTAAGTATTTGTAATGTGTTAATATTCACCAATACTATTTAGTGTTATGCTGTGGACATATTCCTCCCAGGCAGGGTGTACACGCCCACATAAAAGTTTGCAGAGCATTGCTGACACTTTCTAGCAAACAACATACAATGTTTAGTTTAAGGAGTATGTGTGAGAATATCTTCATTTTTCCTGTGTGCGACTCACTTTCTTCTTCTCATAACTCTCCTGGAGAGATGTCATGAGCTGTTGGTGTTTGTCCTTATTTCTCTCGACCAGTTCCTTCATCTGCTTCACTCCTAACAGAGCTCTCTTCATCTCTTCATTAACATACAGCTCACCTGCTGCAGACAGCCCTGTATCACACACACATAAGCACCAACAAAATGTATTCATCATTACTCATTCAAATAATTTTCAGTTGTAAAATGCAATATTACAAGAAACATTTGGTGATTCCAAAGATAGTTATGTATTTTGCCAGCCGTAGTATAAGTAAAATACAGTTAACTAACTAACAATCTATTTGTTGATGCTGTGATTTCAGTTTTTGTTATGATGACTGCTGAATATGGTTGTTTTGGACATCACCTGAGCTCAATCCGGACAGCAAATAAAAGCCGGAGGTTTCCGACCCTTCGGCAGGGACAGCATTTTCGTGGACTCTGGCAACCGCCACACGCCTGCGGGCAGGTTTATGTTCTCTCCTTTGTTTAAAATGTTTTCGGCCACCGAGCCGCGTTTATTTGTATTTATTGTTTATTTATAATAAAACCCCCTTCCCAGCATGTCACACCTCTGCACTTCCTTCCCCCGTAAGTTCATAGTCGTGACAGAAGGCAATAACTTTTGTATGTTTACTCATTTAAAAATTTAAATGGAGGACTTTTTCTTTTACTGGAGTAAAATTTAACCTGTTTTAATTTAAGTCTAGTCATTGCCTCAAGCTGTCATTTTAGTTATTATTAGTTTTAGTCAATGAGTCCAGACTCATTTTAGTCAAGGTTCAGTTGACTAAACTGGGAGAATTAATGTTAGGCAGAATTATCCATGACAATTCTAGTCTAGTTTTAGTCAGTGAAATTAAAATTGTATTTTAATGTCGTTTTTCTCTATTTAACCCACTCAATATAGTAGTCGTTGTCAAAATTGGGTGCAGCTGGAGAAGCACCTGGCACCAATCTGCTTGACAGCAAGGCTCCAGCCATGGACAAGTGTGAGTAATTAGGGGTACATGGCTGGAGCCTTGTTATTTGGACCTTCTGAGCAGCCGATTGGGGCTGTGGCATTTTATGTGGACCTTACGACTTATGAGTTTAGTTGTTTTACCAGCTGCTCTACCACTATGTACCATCCAACCTCTACAACTCATACAAAATGCAGCAGCACGACTGATCTTCAACCTTCCCAAATTCTCCCACACCACCCCTCTGCTACGTTCCCTCGCACTGCACCTCGTATACTCCGAGCCTCCAGAACTGCTCGTCTGGTCCCCCCATCGCTAAAGGTAAAAGGAAAACACTCATCTAGAATCTTCTCAGTCTTGTCCCCTCGGTGGTGGAATGAACTTCCCCTTGAGGTCAGAACAGCTTAAACGACAGCTCAAGAGACCTTCCTCTTTAAAGAATATTTAGATTAACTTGTAACTTTCTTAGTTGAACTTGCGAACAGAATCTTCAACAGAGTGAATAAAATGGTTGTATTCATGGTTGGGGTCTTAATGAACCGGAACTGATCACTTCATTGATGGTAACTTGAAAGCACGTTGTAAGTCGCTCTGGATAATGGCGTCTGGCAAATGCCTTAAATGTAAATGTATTAACTTGAACATAAAAAAATGACCATCCCCTTGAATATTGTTTTGTTATTAAATGTGAAGACTTGAGTTGATACATACATCATTAAAAAATAGTTTAGCCTATTTGGAGAGAGAAATGATGTGAGAATATGTCAGTCATCCCGTAATAATGAAATATGACAGACAACTTGTTCTGAACATGTGTTGTCAGTGAACAAAAATGTTTAGGCTATATAATCAGTTAATTAACTGGGCAACATTCTCTAACAAGTTGTGAATTTGTTGTAACATAAAACAGAAGATGACTGTGTGTGAAGTGATGCTTGGAGTGCCCATGGATGGGATCAGTAGAAAAACGTGAAGAATTTTAGAATGCCTTTTCATTGATGATTGTGTTGCATTTAGCCCAAATTCAATGCTGCCAATTTTCGGATTGCCATACTTTTTTGACTGGCTGGTAAATGACTGCTTTTGGGACCCAACGGAGCAGCGCTTATAATAACATGATTAAATGAGAGGAAATAACATCTGGTCTAGTCTCACAAACGAAAAAGAAAATACATTTAATCTAGCTTTTATTTTGGACACCATATTTAGTCTTGTTATTCTTGGTCAAAAAAATGTTTGTCACATGACCGGCATTTACATCATGTTACATCTTCATCATGTCAAAAAGGAAGCTACTTTGCTCAGTGGCACCGTGGCAGTTTGGTATTTGAATCAGCAACCAGGGTTTTCTTACCTGCTAGGCCAACCACTGCCTGCTTCACTGATCTGATTTGGTCTTCCTGCTTCTCACAATCTCTTTGATTGTGAACAAAGTCCCAACATACTTGAACTTATTCCATTTGAAGTAGGGGTAGGCAATATGGAAAAATATGATATCACTTTTTTTTTTTTTATTTAAATTACAATTTTATCACAATTTTTACATTGATTTGTAACTGTTTTTTTTAGATACTTTTCAGTTTACTGAACAGTACAATCAATCTATTTTCCTTTGTAAAAATAGTCCTAAATAACAAAATTGTATTTAGGTCAAAGAACATTTCTGAACACATTTGTGCAATTTTGCCCACATATTTATTTAAGGCTAAGAATGTTACTCCAGGACAAAATACCACCATGAGCAAGCCAGTTTCAAGCAATACTTAAGTCTTAAAAATGGTAAATGACAAAATCAGCACAAACTCTTACTGAATTATTTAACAGTTTTGATAGGAACCATATCTTTTCCAAGGTAAAATGTAACTATTTATTTCCATCAATTGCTTGTCCTCTCATATGGGGTGTCTTGTGTCAGAGTGGTTTGGTTTGGTACCTGCTGAAATAAAGATGATCCTCTGCGATATTTAAATTTGAAAAGCGGCCTCTGCTGCATTTCAAATAGAGCACTTTCTCAATCAAAAGTCAGCCAAGTCAGGCAAACAAAAGCATTGAGCGGCACCTCAAATTGGGACAGAGTGAGATGTAATTTCAGGATCATTAGGTGACAACAAAAATAGAACATCGCATTCAGCCACTACCAACCATAACAGCCATTTTATTTGGATGTGGTTCCAATTTAATCTTTTCATAATGGTCATCTTTTAAGACAGAAAATGCTGACAGGCATTCTTCAATTGCTATTTATTTTTTGTAAGCCCTTTGTCCGGAGCCCTTTGTCTTGAGTTTTTTTTTATATGAGGTTTCATTTTGAATGGACAGCCTTGTTCACTTACTGTTGGTTTAAAATAGAAGTGAAATAAAAATGTGTTTTGCCTAAATCAACAAATTGTTTATATTTATAAAAAATGATGTTTATTATCATTTGGCCATAATTGTGCAGCCCTACCTGTAAGTACACTGGGCCGCTACAGCTTGCCTGAGTAATTATGGCCATCACCTGCTCCCAGTCACCTTCATGTATAAGATGTCAACTGTTGTCTTTGATCTCTGTTGGTGATCTGGGTTGGTTTTATGTTGTGAGACACTGGTAGAGAGCAACCTTTGTCCTGTTTGGCCATATTCACTAACAATAAAGTTATGTTTTTGTCATGCATATTATGTGCATAACACAGATTAACACATCTCACATGACCGAAAAAGTTATATTGTCTGATTTTTCCAATATTGCCCATCCATTTGTGAAATCGTAACACTGAGAATTTACTCACGGTTCAGCTGGACATCACTAAATGACTGTGGTGCACAAAGGGATGGAGTAATAGAATAAAGAATGACAAGAAGAAGCAGTAGATTCTTCATCCTTAGACACGCTTGTCATCCAAGTCTGACCATCAGCAACCGGAGAATCAGAAATAAGGGGGAAAAATCAATAGTTTATAATGTTTTAACCTTTTGAGTTATAAGAAGACAGATTTACATTGTCCTTTAAACAGTATAAAATATATGTGACTGACCATGTCAGTCAAAAGCCCTGTCACTGAATCCAGTCACAAATGTGTTCAAAATGTTTAAACCAATAATGTTGGTTTGATGAATCTGTTGTCTTTGGGGTCCTGCAGCCATAACGGGCCACCATTTGGACAAGGACTATGCGGACTACTTATGAGGTTTGGTCTGGATTTACTCCTTATGTCTTTTTCATCTGTGGGCCAACAGGTAGAAAACTATTCTAGTTGTCTCAGGTCTGAAGGGAGCTTTTTCCACACATTTTCAAGCCTTTCTGTTTTTAATCAGCCATTTTGTGTGTTTTGAGCCATTACCCTTTTGAAAGACCCATGACCTTTGACCTCACTGCGTCATTGCAGAACATGAAGCTGCTTGAAGATTTTAACATGGTTTTCTTTCTAAGCTACTCAAAAACCACTTTCTTTTGATTGATGTAGTTCATGTTCAATAGGCTGAATGTCTGATAATTAGACATCCACCTTTTTTAAGGTTAAACATTATTATTTTTTAAATAATCGAGGTACCTGCAGAGTCCTTTTTCTGTAGCAAAGTCTGAGCTAATCAGTCCACTTCTGTAGCTGTCAGTTACAACATACAAATATTTTTTTTTTTATTGTTTTTTTAAATTAAATTCATGTTGTTAGAGCCACAGGTATGGTCATAATGGTGTACAACAATACGTACATACTGGTCTACAACAAAATCACATCTCGCTACAGCTATCCACATGCATCTTACCAGAGTACAGGAACAGACAGCTCTTGGCGTGTTTTTGAGGGAGTGCATGCTGAAGGCTGGAAGGTTCTGCTCGTTGTCCTCAGCAGAGGCGGTTCTATTTTTACTGAGCAGATCAGTGGGCATCCTATTAGAGTATTACTGCACTGGTGTGTCTAACTCAATCATGTCTGAGTTCGTACTCAGGTATCAACTTCTACCAGTTCAGTCTGAAACACTTCCAGAGAGTGATCTGATTAGTGCCACTGTCAAGTTAACGGTGCCCATAGACTGGTCCATGGCCCGTGTGACTGACCAGGTCGTTTAGATATGACAACTGTTCTTTTTCCAGTATACATGCATGTTTGTTAGTATTGGCCTGTTTTGCAGCAGACCTTTCTAGACCACAATATAAATTTTTGCGGGTGTGTTTTAAAAGTCAGGTTTCAATAAGATGAATATGATTTTCTCTAATGTCATGAAAATGTACTGACTGTGTACCACATTCACAGCAGATTTCTCTTGCTTTTGTAATGCTTTTCAATATCATAACTGTACACAAATATTGACAATATCATGAATTTTGTCATCAAATTCTCAATTACACTTAAATGTTAAATGTTCTCTACATTGCATTGTTTTGTTCTGGTTGTTGCATTATGTTTTATGTTTCTGCTTATGTGACACTCCACACGAATCAGTAGCATTCAATCAATGAAATAATGCCAGCAGCTTAGGCCATGAAGATTACAGCACAGCCTAAGGGTTGTGGTTCAGAAGCACCACTCTCCCTGTCAGTCAAAGAAAGAGGCCAGGATGGTCGAACAACAATTAGGGACAAACAATTTTAAGGAGTAGCTACTGGTCTAACTTCTCCATTACCTAAGAATTACTTCTCCCTGTACTTTGGTTTTAAATGCACTACCTTGCACTTTAATAGGGTTTCTGATGGTATGTAACTGATTAGCTGTTAATTTCTGTTAAACAGCAGTTGTTGATTTAAGTCTCACTGCACAGGTATTAAGATCAGATATGGAATAGAAAGCACTGATGTACGTAACTCTGGACAGGAGCGGCCGCCAAATGCCATAAATGTAAAAGTAATGCCCCGGAAACCTTGTAATAACTTCCAGATGTTTTGCTACTGGAGCTACTTTTTCCTCTTCTCCAGGTCGATGCGATGAGATTTACAGATGCTGAACATGTGACTATCAGAGCCCACCCCTATCCTCCTCCCTTTCTCACTTGTTCTCTAGTTTGACATTTTTGTGGTATTGGGGACTGAAAGCTGAGGCTTTTATAACGGGATACAGAAACGTCGAATCTCTACAACAGGCAGAACTGCAGACCCTTACATTAACTTTGAAAGTCTTCAGAGGTTTTTTCATCTGCGCTCAGCTCCTCCAGTTTTAATGCTGAATGAAGTGAACTGCTGTGGAAACTTGGTAAAAAGAAGTCTGGGAATCTGGAATGTGCAGGAAGACCTGCACTACTGCTGCATGACACAATGAAAGGTAAAGGTTCATCTTTCAGTGTTATATATATTATCAGAACATATTAAATAATTAAAATTCGGAGTAAGACTGAATAAGTATTCAAATACACTTTTTAAGTGCACTTTATAGTGCACACTAAACTAAAGTGAATATCAGCACAAACTGAATTAGAGCCTCACCCTGTCCAAAATGTCCATCGGTCATTTTGTGATGCTGTCCAAAGTCTCCACTACAATTTTCAATCACCGTATAGTGCACTAATTAATGGTTGCAATGCACAGGGAAAAGTAGTGTACAGAAACTGTATTTTAGCATATTAGCATATAAAATTAGTTACACAGTGTAAACTATGCTGTAAACAAAAGCTTATATTCAAATATATATTTGCTTAAACATTAATTTAAACATGAATAATGTGTACTTATCCAAAAATAGCAATGTTGCTGTTTAAGGTCATGTACATTTATTGCTTACTGACCATGCCCCAAATATAATACAAATCACAAAACACTTTCTGCGCCTGCCTCTTTTGCACCTTGCAGGGAGGCACTATCCGGGGAGGCTCCTCCTCCTATTTCTCCTGTTCCAATGCCGGTTCCAGTATTTTTACTCTCTTACCATCTCTCTCTTTACGTGTGCATGTTTTTTTACATTGCATTTACATTTTACATTTACATTTTACATCAGGGGTCTGAATGTTTTGCATGTAATAAAGCAATGCAGTGTGTTTCAAGATAAGATCTCAAAGTTACAGCACATGGAATGAAAACCCCCGATCCTGTGCTGATGCCCTTTTCTTTAGTTCTCTCTCTTGTTTTTTCATAGATAGTTTCACAGAAGAGGAGGAGCTTCAGTCCTTTGGGTACAAACACTTTGGTGAGTGTGATATATAAACCCTTTTAACGAGGCATCTGTTTAGCAGGTCAAAACTGTAAAGTGAAATTTCAGATTATAATCTCATTTAGAGTGGTCCTGTCTCTTATCAAGTATATGTACGTAAGTAGTCACAGCCTTTGCCATGAAGCTCAAAATTGAGCTCAGGTGCATTCTGTTTTCTCCTGAGATGTTTCTGCAGCTTAATTGTAGTCTACCTGTGGAATGATTAAACATGATTTGGAAAGGCACACACCTGTCTATATAAGGTTCCACAGTTGACCATTCATGTCAGTGCCCAAACCAAGCATGAAGTCAAAGGAATAGTCTGTAGACCGCCGAGACAGGATTCTATCAAGGCACAAATCTGGTGAAGGTTACAGAAAAAATGAGATTCCAATGAGATCAGTGGCCTCCATCATCTGTAAGTGGAAGAAATCACCAGGACTCTTACTAGAGCTGTCCGGCTGTCTAAACTGAGCAATCAGGGAAGACAGGTCTTAGTCAGGGAGGTGACCAAGAACCAGATGGTAACTCTGTCAGAACTCCAGAGGTCCTCTGTGGACAGAGGAGAACATTCTAGAAGGACAACCGTCTATGCAGCAATCCACCAATCAGGTCTGTATAGTAGAGTAGCCAGATGAAAGCCACTCCTTTGTAAAAGGCACATAGCATGAATGCCAGGCATCATGTTTGGGGGAATCCAGGCACAGCTGACCAATACCATCCCTAAAGTGAAGCATGGTGGTGGCAGCATAATGCTTTTTGGTAGATTCTCACTGAAGGCATCAAAACTATGAATGAACACGTGGAGTGTTCATTCAAAAAAAGTATGAAAAATATGAATGAACATGTGTACTTAACAAAAAAGGGTGAAATAACTGAAAACATGTTTTATATTCTATTTTCTTCAAAATAGCCACCATTTGCTCTGATTACTGCTTTGCACACCTAGTCACCTGAAATGGTTTTCCAACAGTCTTGAAAAAAAAACACATTGAATGAGAAGGTGTGTCTAAACATTTGGCCTGTACTGTATATTTACTCCAGACTGACAGGTGAACAAACGTTTCTTGCACCCGAATACAGTGCCATCAGAAAGTATTTACACATTCACACCGATGGCTTAATATTTTTTAGCACTTTTGGCTGCAATCACAGCTTGAAATATTCTTGGTTACAATTCTTTGTTTAGCACACCTGTTATTTGAGATTTTCCCTGATTCTTTCCTGCAGCCCCTTACCATTTTTAAATCTGTCTAGATATGTTCAGTTGGATTCAATTCTGGGCTCTTGATGGCAACAAAAATATATTAAAAAAAGGAAATGTTCTATTTTGTTTTCATAAGATCACAGGATTGTTGTTCATATAATCTGCCAAGTTGACTGCCATATGCCTTTTAGGGAGGACTGGCTTCCATCTGGGTTCTTTATTATTGACCATCTGGGTGGTTATCCCATTTCCACAAGGGAACACTGGATCTTCCCCTTAGTGACCACAGCAATTTTGGTCACCTTTCTGGCCAAGGTCCTTTTTTTCTTAACTACTCAGTTTGGTTGTGCAGCCAGATCAAACATTTCCAAAAAATGGAGACCACAGTGCTTTTTGTGCTTGTTTTAATCTTTTCTCCAGAATTTTACCACAGGTGGAATGAGGTTTGAGTGTCAAAAGGATGTGAATACTTATGTATGTATTATGTTTAAATATATATTTTTTTATAAATTCAGTACCTAATCAATATCATTTAGTGTACAGTTTGTAAAAGAAACCCCCAGAACAACCTAACCTGATTATTAGGGTCTGTATCTGTGTGTGGTGTCGTTTGTAGCTGCAGGTGAAGTCCCAATCCCATAGTGTGCACTTGACGTTACCTCTCTTGCTTTACCGCTTGGTGGGTTCCTTCTCAGGTTCCCTTACTAGGTCCCTTTGGCACGAACAGGGATGTCCACAGTTGTAATGAGTGTTAGGTGTGTCTTGTTCTGTTCAATCCACACCCCTACAAAAGCCCCATTTGGTCTTGAGTCTACAGAACTGTTCTCTAACATGTATCCTGAGGTGTTTTAAGTGAAGTAATTGTCATTGTAAGACACTGCAGCACAGCACACGGTCCACAAAACAAAATGTTTCCTTTGCTTGCAGTCACCCTTAGTGAGCAGTGAGCAGCCATGTATATGGTTGGTTTTAGGCAAACACAGCACACTTAAAACAAACTAAATCTTTAAACCCTTTTAAAGATCAAGACCAAGTTATTGCCAAGGGTGTGAAAATAACACAGAAAACTCATCGTCTCGCATTGCAGAACTTAATTTTACAGTTGCAGATTACGTCAGACATGATGTGACCTTACTTATTACTGATTTTCAGAATTAAAAGTGTGATGCCCTTGATTGAAATGTAGTGAAGTAAAAAGTACAATGTTTGTCTTTCAAATGCAGTGAAGTGAAAGTCATTGTATGTTGATGGTGACACCAGATCCCGGGAATAGGTATTAAAATGGATAAATGGATGTTTTTAACACAACGTTATTATTCAAACAATACGGAAAGTACCACATTGAAAAGGAGAGAGCTTGTCATGGAAACAGTATTTTCAGAACCCATGATGTCACAACATATCAAGCGGATTGCAAGGAATGACCAAATGTAGGCTAATCCCTTTAGGGTGTAACTTTGTTAATAGTATCATAATTAAAATATAGAGAATCAAAGTTCAGAGTGTCAGATTAAGTGATAACACAATTAGCAAACATGATACACATTTAAGACACATTGCATAACAGGACATACCAAAAAGCTCAATTATATATAAATTGTCTTTTGTATTGAAGCTGTTTTGCAATGTTGCAAAGTTGCTCAGTTGTTTTGGGGCTTCAGCATCGTTATTCTCCAGCTTTCCTTCATCCTGAACTGTGTTGTCGAATTTTTTTACAGTTTTACGAGCGTGTACTGTTTTACAACCGTGTCTGTTACAGTGTAGCTGGTTCACACTAGATTAACAGAGGTTATTCAGCCTTTCCTTTGCACTGAATATGCAATTGGGTTATCTGTCTCCTCCTACACCTGCTCTTTCCCCTGTCCCATCTCAATCCTGTGACACCAACAGCATCATTCTGTCTGTAGATTTGACAAAAGTCCTTGGCCGAATTGGTACATTAAAGAACAGTACGACAACATCCTACTTGTTTTCATACTGGCCATGTGACCGTAGTACAGTTGTACAGTATTACCTGCTGCAGTATGTGGCCATTTCCCCTCACATTATATTGTCCCCTTATATTACACTGGAGTACAAGCATGAGGCAGAAGTGCAGGACATAGTTACTTTTTAATGAGTAAATGGCACAGGGACCGAAACATAAACAACATTTCAGACACCCCCCACCCCCTCCTTAAAGGTGCAACACCTGGACCACCAGGAAAAAGTCCAGGAGGAGGAACGGCATTTGAAAAACCACACCAGGCATTGGTGGGGCAGGCGGAGACAAACACTGGACCCCGTGGACAGCTGAAGCATCTCTGACAGTCCAGTTTTCCAGCTCATAAACCAATGATCCTACATTTTCCAGGCTCTTGGCTATTGGGCCTACTCTGCTGTCGTCTGTGGTTCCTTCAGACCTTCTGACTGGGATGCATAGCCATTTTAGCACCCCTCCAAAAATTGCTTGGGCTAAGCACACCTCACATGTGGGTAAACAGGGTAAACTAGACAATGAGACAGTGCCACCTTGGGGGCCAGGGGAACTTGAGTATTACACGTCATAAATAAATAACTTTCTGGTGTTGTATTCACTGATAGTTGGTCTTAAGGAGTAACATTACTTACACAACAAGTAATTTAAGTATATTTTTGTTTTTGTGTAAGTAAAATACAGTTCATTATTGCAAATCCTTGCCTTTCTTACCCAATCGGGGGCATTACAAAGCACAGTCACTTAAAAATGATTTAAACACCCATTAAACATGTACTAATTAAAAAATATTGCATATTGTCACAATGTGCAGCATCTCGACTAAAAGCTAAACTTATTACAGTCCATTACTGTTCATGTCTATAAAGTCATGCCTTTCCCTCTTCTACATTTGTCTGTTGCTAAATAGAAAATAAGGTGATTTTCTAAAACCACATGGTAAAAGTTACTATCCTTATGATATCAGGGCTGCTTGTATAAATTATTTCTTCTTGCAGCTTAACGTATTGTGTATATCCAATCCATGAATATTTGCATTCCTTCTGGCATACCTTTTTGTGTTACAGGTGTACGGGAAGGTGACAGGTGCACTAAGTATAAGACACAGTTGAGTCTGAAAGCTGCCATATTTCTGCTGTATGTTCTCTGCACTCTGCTGGCTATAGCAGTTGCTATACTGGGATATAAAGGTACTTTCCAGCAAAAGCTTATATTCAGATGGGTAGCCTTAAGGAAAATGAAAATAAAACAAAACACTGTTTTTATTCCTGTGATTTTACTGCTAGACATTACTGGACCATGGCCACCACCGAAATATACACAATGTTTTAAATTAAGCATTTTAATTGGTGAACGAGCAATTGTGACATCATTCAAATTAAGGTGGCTTCCAAAATTTTCTTTAATAATTTGTTTTATACTGTTACTCTTATCTGTTTTAGAATGCAGTTCCATTATACGTAGAAACTGGATGAATGTACTGAGTTATTTTTTTATTTATTCATGTTTTTGAACAGTGGTTCAAAGGGTGGACCATGTCAGTGAAAATATAGAACATTTTCAAGGAAAGATTGTCGCGATGGAGACCAGTTTAAAATATCTTGGTGAGTGTTTAGTGACACAGGCACAACTGAGTTCTGTTAACAGTGTGACAAAGACAAACTCCTCTGTCCTGCTTCATTTTCTGCTTTCCAGATGGTGCATCAGGTGAGAAGTCAGAAAATGCCACCTCTAGCCTGCAGGTTTTCCGGGCTGGCATGTCAACTCTTCACCAGCGCCTCTCTGAGATCACAGACAGGGTCAACGGCAACCAAGCAACACTGCACAAATTGCAAGACTCTGGCCAGACTGTTAGAACAGCGCAGAGGTCACTGAGGTCACAGCTGGAGCTGGATACAGAGATGCTACGAAGGGTAAACACTGCCCTCACCTTCCAAAGCATCAACATACACAGCCTTCAGGAATTAAATGCCAGATTGCAGCAAGAACTTCAGAAGCAGGTGAAGGTTGAGAGGTCATGGCAGGTGACCATGTATGACCTGAACCATACGCAGGAACAGCAGGTGGTCACGGTGATGATGCTCCAACAGTCTTTGGAGGTTGCATCACAGGCCATGCAGCATCTGCACACTGATGTCAAGACCCTGATGCAGTCCACAAGGCACGCTCAGACGGACACTGAATGGCTGCAGGGAAAGATGCAAAACCTGCAGGGGCTGTGTACCAATGCCTCAGATCACACTGTTTCCAACAGAGACAGGCTGGAGGAGCTCAGCAGCGAACTGAACTCACTGATGGAGACTGTGCAAAACATTAGCATGATAGCAAGTGTCCAGGAATTGAGTCTGCGACAGTTTGGAAAGCAACAGCTGGACTATGACAACCACACTGGCCTGCAGTTTGAGACCTTAGAGACACGTTCTGATCAGACAGTGGACAACTTAGACCACGTGACGGGCAACATCAGTTCTGCCACCCACCTGCTGGGAGACGTCAACACAGAGCTGAAAACGCTACGCGACTGCAGCGACACGATAAGTCGGCACTCTGATGTGCTGCTTGGCCTCAACATCACACTGGCCAGCATGAAGTCTGACAGCACTGGCCTGAGGTCAGCGCAGGATGACCTTTCAGGGAGGCTGGACCAGGAGGTGTCCAATCTGTCGATGCTCATTGAGGAGATGAAGCTTGTGGACCACCACCACACACAGTTCATCAGCAACTTTAGCACACTGATGGGTAAACACACACTCTCGCCAATTTTGTGGCTACCTGCACAGTCACGCACTTGCAAAAGTATTCAACTTTAAGTCATCAAGTCATCATCATTTAGAATGATTTGTGCACACTTTTCCTTTCAGTACATTTACAAAGCTGTTACAATACATTTACAAATTCAAAATAAGCCATCTAGTAGCTGAAGAACTATTCATTCAGACCCCTGTGCTTTTAATAAGGTTTAAGGTTAAGTGACCATTTCAACAAACATCAAAGATATTTGAATATGATTAAACATAATTCCAACATGAAAGAAAAGTGAAAGTGAAGTGATTGTCATTGTGATACACTACAGCACTGCAAATGCTGTATACTATGAAATGTGTACTCTGCTTTTAACCATCAGTGGCAGTGAGTGAGCAGCCACTATGTGAGTGGGCAGAGAGCAGTGGGCAGCTATGACAGGCACCCAGGGAGCAGTGTGTGGGGACTACTGAGTTTATTTACCCAGTAATAAAATGCTTTCAACCAAAAGACTGCTACCTTTATTTATATATTTATAATATTTAATTCAATCTGCATTGTTCTGTTACTTTGATCATATATTATTATTATTATTATTATTAGGACAAAGATAAGTAATCTTGTCCATGACTCATCAGCACATCATCATAGGCAGAACTAAACATTATTATTTATTATTAATTATTATTTTTAAAAAACACAATGACTGAAATTTGTACTCTCTCCCTCTAATCTGTGTTGCAGGCCCTCCTGGTTGCAGAGGTTCTCATGGTGATCAAGGTCCTCAGGGTGTTGTTGGACCTCCTGGCCAGAAGGGCCAGCGTGGAAATGATGGAGAACCAGGTCAATCTGGGTTCAGAGGAGAAACTGGTGAACCTGGACTTCCTGGCTTCCATGGGCTCCAAGGAGCTCAAGGGTTTCTCGGAAGTTCAGGTTCTAAGGGTCCACGGGGCTCAGGGGGCCGGGTAGGAGTCCCAGGAACTAAGGGAGAGCCTGGATCACCTGGTCAGCCAGGGAGCAATGGGCAGCTTGGACACCCAGGTCCCCCAGGACCAGCAGGCATCCAAGGGCAAATTGGGCCTTCAGGCGATGAGGGTCCCAGGGGTCTGTCAGGACCACCAGGTTCAGCTGGTCCCCATGGGTTGCCTGGAATCCCTGGTAGACATTTAATTTTACCTCCTTTATCTGAAGCATTGCATGGAGACCCACTGCCCTCTTACAGCTCACAGGAAACAGGTAAAGTTAAAATCTAAATATAAATTCATCACTTTTCAATCCACTATGAAATTATTTCCATGTTTTTCTGCTTATTACTTTCATACATTCACTGACATGCTTATATCCTGTAGGTTCATGTTACTGCTGTTTTCAACCGTGATTTGCATTGATTTCTGTGTGTGACTGTAAGAACAGTTCATCTTGTTACCAGGTTGTCCAGTTGACTGGCTGCAGTTCAAAGATAGTTGCTACCTGTTTTCTGTGGTGCAGCTCAGCTTCGATGAAGCAAAGAAAAACTGTGACTCGAATTCTGCCTCCATGGTGATGATCAATGATGTGGAGGAGCAGGTGGGAGGAGAAGAAAGTTTGTATGCATGATAAACAGTCAAGAGTAAAACTTAGGCCCTGTCCACATGAGAACATATTTCTCTAAAATGGGAAAATTTCTATCCGATCTGGCCTTGCGTCCACACAGAGAAGCCGTTTCAGGGGACCCAGAATGGTTCTTTTCTAAAACGGGTTCCAGAGTGAATTTCTCTTTTCCACGTCTCCATGTCAAGGGCAAAGTGGCTTCTTTTGTGAAAACGCTGACTTATCTATAACCTATCTATAGACACGAAACACTTGAGCACTTTGGGTGAGAACAGGGATTTACAGCGCGACTTACGGGTGTGGAGGGGTTAAAACCTGGACCACCAGGCAAAAGTCCAGGAGGAGGAACGGCAATTGAAAAACCACACCAGGCATTGGAGACAAACACAGGACCCCGTGGACAGCTGTAGTATTGCCTGGGTTTTCCTCCACTGGCTGGGAGTGAAAAGGTGGGCCCAGGGCCCATCTCTGACCGTTCAGTTTTCCAGCTCATAAACCAACGGTCCTGCTTTTTCCAGGTTCTTGGCTATTATATATGGGCCATTCTCTGCATCTCCATATGGATGACAACATTTCAGATAATGCTCCTGTGTGTACGCAGGTTTTAGAAACCGAAAATCCATTTTAGAGAAAGCATTCTTGTGTGGACAGGACCTTAGTAATGTCTCTATCTGTCTTATTCCCTCAGCGGTGGCTGCACATGCAGACCCTTGGGAAAGGATACTTCTGGTTGGGCCTCACAGACCGAAACCAGGAAGAAGTTTGGCAATGGGTAGATGGGTCATTCCCTGTTATAACGTGAGTTAACTCCCACACACACACTCCCACACACAAACTCATTCAACCCTCTGCCCATCGACATGGTGTGCTCAAATTTCAGAAACATGACAAAATATTAATTCTGTGTATAGTAACTGGAAGCAAGGACAGCCTGATAACTGGAGACCGAGACATGGTGAAGGAGAAGACTGTGCAGGACTTGTCCACCAGGGCCTGTGGAATGATTTCCACTGTGACCTTCCTATGAGTTCCATCTGTGAAAAACCCATCTGCTGCTGTGAGTTCAAACCCTCCTTATTTCAACCAACAATTACCTTACTAACTATTGCAATGATGCTCACAACGATGTGTGTTCCTCAGAGAAGACTACTGGGAGGCCATGGCCATTCACCCATGGGTGAATGAGATGCCAATCCATGTCAATTAGGAGAAGAATTCAGTTCCAGTAATTCCTCACCAAAAAAAGTGTCCTGCTCTAGGAATCTATTTTTATGACTGCTTGCCATATGATTCTTTATGTTCATACTGCTATAAATAAAAAGCACATAAATTTACTTTAATGGTAGTTTCATACACTAAACTCCAGTATATGATCCTTCAACAGAGCTTCAGAATCCACCAGACAACATATAAAGTGATGTCATAAAAAGAAAAACACTAGCATTTATTCGTATCATCAATTATTTTTATTGTTACTTTTTAACCCTTGATTCAGATCATGGTGTTAAGGCTTCCCAGACCCACTCCAATGACCGTATACTGATCAGGTATTATTCCTCAGCTGCACAGAAGATTGAAATGATCTCACAATAGCACCTTAAAGAAGGAACACGTAACACACATACAAAGCTATGAAGACAGTTCAATAAATACACACAGAGAGGTGCTGAAGACTCCTGTGCTTGATGCCAGCAGTTAGAATTCAGACCCTGCCTTGACATTCCACTGACACAAGCAATACCAGAGGATCAGCCAGGGGAAAAGGGAAAAAAAAAAAAGACATGACAATTGAGTTTGGGATGTAAACATGAAGCCAGTATCTGTCTGCTCTAAAAGCCCAGCCCTGTATTTACATATGAGACATGTCTCACTGCTGGACAAACATTCCTAACGCATGTTTCCATGTTGCTTTCATATGCTCAACCATGGAGCATCGAACTTGGCACCATCTTGTGATATTTAGTGCCATTTTGTTTTTCTGAATTCAAGTGAAGGCCAGACTCCATTGAACAGAGCAGAGTTCATACTGGCAGCAATAAAACCATCAAAAGTCCCTTAATGAACATGTTAGAGCACACTAGTCCAGATTAAAGTTCACCCTTTAATTTTCTCTTTTTACTCTTACTGTGCTTTATAAAGTGAAATCCAGTAACAAACAGCACTGCCTCTAGGGACACTCTTCACTCTTTCGTTTGAGGTCCTGAGCTTGGTATTTCACCAGCAGTCCCTGCTGTGGAGGTGACATGAGTCACATGAGTTGATCGGTGTGTGGCTTCTTCTCTGAGGTCCCGATAGAAGGCTAGCTGGTGTTTTTATTCATCCTTCTCAACAATGACCTCCCCATGGAGGACCCTTCTCCTCTGACGCAACATGTGAAGGAAGAGCTGAGGAAATACTGGGGAGGGGGGAGGAGAAGAATCAAAGTTTAAGACATTAATTTATGAATTGGTGCCAATGCATGCACTCAGCCAAAAAGCCAGATTAAGGTGACTTCATCTGACCATTACACCATACAACCCATTTTAACAACAGATTAACAACAGCAATGGTGAAATAAAAAATGCTTCACTGCCTTCTGCTGCTTGTTGGTTTCCACGCCTGAGTTGAGATTCAGATTCAGAGGACAAAACACCTTTCTATGTTCCTGTTCCCTCACAGATGACTTCTACCATGTATGCTTTCAGCGGTTACTAAAACTGTCTCTTTCGATGTTGATATCAGAAGTAATGACCAGGGGTTTCAGCAGATAATCAAATAGAAGTAGACACATGGCTATGGCAGACAAGCTAAATAAGTCAGACAAGAACTGTTTTTTTTTTATGTATGGAGTGGATGCTGGATCCAAGCCCAACACTGCCATATAGTGGTTAAAATGTGGCCCAACTTTAAATAGTCATGAGTAGCAACATAAATACAAACCCATTCATTCCAATCAAATAAAGATTTTGACTTCTGACAGAATTTGGAGCTGTACAATGATTGATTAAATAGGGGCATGTTCTCTTAGAAATGAGCCTTTGATTAATTTACCTGTGAAATTTAAAAAAAAGAGCACATCCTCAATTCAACACTCAATTCTAGGGGGGTGAACAATTTAAAGAAAAAAAAAAAATTGTGATGTATTTGACAAATATCGATTGTGATTTAATTTGCGATTATTCACTATATTATGTATATTAAAACCTTTAGCATACAGGTTTTAAACCGTACACTGAAATATGAACTGCACTGTAACTAGCATACCACGCGTTGAGAGCAAACATCAACCCTTGCGTTGAAGTGGGCATGTTCCGCGCACAGTTCTGCACATGCATGTGCAGGGCCGAGCACAGCACCGACCACTGCGTAAGTGCGCCGCAGCGCGGCACTCGGTCAAAGTTGAAATTTGCTGAACTTTTCAACTGAGTGGCACGATGCATTTTTGCGTCAATAGAATTATATCATTAAAGCAGGCTTCCCCTTCAAAACACACACAAAACGGGAATGGTAGAAAAGCTGATCTTAAACCGCGTGGCAGGCGCAGCAGACTGTTTTCACTGACTGAACTTTGCTCTGCTGCACGCCCCCTTGGACGGACAGAGTGTCACCTGCCAATGCTCTGCCCATTCAGCTGGATTCACCCAGTCCCGTTCTCCCACCGTGCCGCTGCTGCAGCTGCCTCTCTTCTGCCTGCCTCCCCAACGTCCCAGGGGGTCACCAGTGCTCCAGTCTCTCGTTCACTGACTGTCTCCAGCCAAGCCAGCATGTCTGCGCATGCTTCTTCCCGCAGCAACCCTGACATTAACCGATGGTGCAGAGTATGGGGTTGCAAAACTGCATTTGTTCAAATCATGGTTTGGGTTTGATTTTGATGTATCATTCAGCCCTACTCAATTTAGTTATGCATTTACATTTACATTTACAGCATTTATCAGACGCCCTTATCCAGAGCGACTTACAATCAGTAGTTACAGGGACAGTCTCCCTGGAGCAATTTAGGGTTAAGTGTCTTGCTCAGGAACACAATGGTAGTAAGTGGGATTCGAACCCGGTTCTTCTGGTTCATAGGCGAGTGTGTTACGCTACATTCAAACAGCACTTACATGGGATGTAGGAGAGCATGATGATGATGAGGAAGATGTAGTAGTCAAACGAGACATTGTATTTGTTGGGAAGTCTCATGGAGTACATTTCAGATTTCCGAACGTGAGGAAGAGCAGCATAAATGGTCATAAGTTCACCAATCACCCCAAGAGGATACATGACTATAAACATGTTATACCTGCAGGGTGCAAAGCAGAGACAGAGAAAGAAAATAAGTATTGTTGACGTTGAAAGCCTCAATTTCAAAAATCTATTTAATGACAGACCTTGGAAAAAACACATTAATTTCATGCAGAGGTGGAGAATTACTGCTCCATTGCAACATGGCCAGGAACAGACCAGGAGGAGCTCCTTCACACCTTCATCTTAATCATTCCATGCAGCAGTAATACTGCTTTGACACAATTGCTCAAGATCACCCCTACTGGCCAGGTTGCTCATTATGGATATTAGAGATGGTTGCTTCTACACCACTGAACAACATGCTCTTCACAATTTACATGGCTCAATGAAACTTAACAGTGACTGTTGGGTGGATATTCTGTGTAGAACTGACGGAAACTGAAACAGATACTGGGGGTGTTGGTGGTGTTGGTGGTGTGGACAGTCTAACTGAATAAGCGCGTTTCTGAGAACCTGCAGAGAATCTCACAATACAATCAAATATAATGTCCATGGCAACAATGAGAGAAATAGTTGATTCTGTGAAAATATTTATATTTAAATATATATATTGTTGATTCTGTGAAACTTGATACACTTGTGCGACAGTGTATCACAAGAGTATGATACAATCATGGTATATAAATTAAAGAAGAAAATCCCCTTATTGATGCAAGGTACAGCGTAACAATAAGAATACTACAATAATCAGTCTTCATCAGAGCAGAGCTCATCAATATATAAGACCACAGGAAGGACACCATGCAGATACAGGCAGCAGACTAATTCACACACACATTCAGTCCACTAGAAAGAACAAGAAAAAACAACAACATGCTGTCTCAATAGGTACCTGGCCCACTTGATGAAGTAAGGGAGATGATTTAAGAGGTTGAAGGTGTAGAAGGAGTATCGAGTAATCTCTGTCAGTGTCCACACGACCAGGAACAGAATCACGCTCTCTTCATTCTGAACCTTTCAGTAGAGCAGCAGAGGGTAGAGCAACAGACAAATCAGCATAGAAACCTGCACATACGGCTGGAGATGGAACCTTCTAAACTTCATATGCTCATCCTTCTACGTGCTTCTGTGCTGTTTAAAGTGTTTCTCTTCACAATAAATCAATGGACCATGTGTACATGTGGCCAGTTTTGCATGTTGCCTGCATTATCGTGGACAGTATGGACCACAGTGTGGCCTATGGACCAGTTATAAGACTTCATGCAGCCTGACTGACTTCACGACTCTTCACACAGTTCTGTTATATATATATACTATAATGTATAATGCCTACCTGCTTGATGCTGTTGGTGACAAACCAGACCATGAATATCCTGGAGCAAACCTGGACCCCGGTCACTATCACTGAGGTCCGAACAATTCCTTTAACCAACAGACAAGGGCATGTAAGTTTTTTTTTTTTTTTCCAATGGATACGGTGCATATTTTATTTGTATAAACTTACCAATTGCACAGTGCCCGACCTACAACACAACCAAGACAAAAGTAAAATCAACTCCAGTACAGAAACACACATTAGGTTAGCACTGCCATACACATGGAGAACTTACCTCAAGTAAAGCAAATGTCTGAAAAAACTTGAGTGTCCGTGATATGCTCTTATATAGACCCTTATGTGTACCTTTCTGCAAGTAGAACCTGATCATTGCCACTGCTAGTACCAGCCACCTGGAACAGAGGAAATCAAATTCATTTATATCCATCACCACTATATCAGATCAATGGGGATTTCCCCCCGAAATAATAAGCAGAATCAAATTGCTGACTAGTGCGAACCAGCAAACACAATTATCAGGGTAGCTGGATAATGTAAGTGACAAATCACGACCGGCGAGTAGGACAAGGCTGCACTACCCACAATATGTAAGTAAATACTGCTGTCAATGAATAAAATAAAACTGTGCATCTCCCTGTACTGGCCTGATGTCTAAAAAAATTATGTTTGATGGCTCTCTCATGAGCTGCTGTGCATGAAGACACTTTTAGCCTCTAC
Organism: Denticeps clupeoides; assembly: GCF_900700375.1. NCBI lineage: Eukaryota > Metazoa > Chordata > Actinopteri > Clupeiformes > Denticipitidae > Denticeps > Denticeps clupeoides. The sequence continues at coordinate 17,275,635 of NC_041708.1, forward strand.
CAAACCAGGAGCAAGTTATTTTTAAAAATTATTTTACTATTTACACCTCTGCTTTTTATGCTGATGAAGTCTATGTAGTAAAATAAGGTATTGTTTACCTCATATCCATGTATTAGGAGATCACTAAAATCATTGTCAGATCACACCTGACAACTACAAGTATTGACCAGAATACTGAAGTCATGCTTCAAATCTCATTTTATTGAACCAAGAAATACAGATAGCTTATAGCAGATTTTTCATTTCAGTTTTTCATTGGTTTATTGCATTTAATGCCCTGGAATTACATCTAAATTAAGAGAACTTAAAAAAACTAAAAAAATACAAGGCAAAATATATCTGTGGGGAATAATGGCGAACAGCATTTAATTTCAAGGTATTTTAAGAAATGAATGTTTTGTAGACATTTGAAACATGGTTACCTCTCGCAATGTAAAATTTGTACTAATTTGAATGAAATTCAAAGCAAATTATCATAACCCAGACATTCAAAGTTCAGTTTATGTATGATATATTGAATAGTGCATCAGGCAAAATTTTCATACAATGCACCACATTTTAACTCTTAGGCCAGTCTATCGTGTTAAACTTAAGAGCACTCATATAGCTTTTAGACCAGTGACCAGTGTTGTCCTGTGCATCACACCATCTTGGACATTTTAGTTGCATATATTGGTATTGTATAAACATTATTTTATTGAAGTGTTGCACAATTTTGACACCTGTTAAACATTTTCAATTTTTGGTGCAATAGTTTTGTCTGAATGGTTCACAGAATTTTATTATGGAAGTTGGTTTAAACAAGTGAGACTAGTTGTCTGTGTCACATGCATCACACTGAAAGTTTTCAAAGTGCATATATGGCTTTGCCATAACTTTATGACCACTAGTTATGGGGATAAAGTAACTTTTGGTATCAAGTGAGAGGTGAAGAGTTATAATCCTTTCAGCCACTTAATCTTTCAGTAAATCAAGTTATTTGACTTTATGAACAAACTACAGACTGTATCATATTGTACTATTGCTTCAGTCTAAAACGGAGGTACCACCAATAAATTTGACATTTCTGTGATTTAGCCTGTATTTCACAGCACAGTTCACATAAAAAAGATATATGAATCAATATCATATTACGAGTACTTACTTTTAAATACTTTAATTTTTTTTTTCGTTGGATCACAATTAGCATGTGAGGATCAGAAGTCAACAGTCTGTCATGGACCATGATATTATCTGTGTCACCCTGATGCAGTGATAAAGTCATTATAAACGATGAGTAGATTTACAGGGTCGCATCTCATCTCTTGGACGCAGTTGGCGCTCCAACCTCCGACACTGGCCGGAAATCCACGGCCACGTTTTCATCCAGTGTGCAAAATGACAGGTTGAAGGTTTCGGGCGTGCCGTGCCTGACACAAAATGCATATATCGGCGCGATATGAGCGGCGCGATGATAACGCGCGTCGCAGCGCGCGGCCGCCCGCGTGTGCGCGCGCGGCTATACTCGGCTCGTGACCGTATTTGGCCAGGCTGAACCCGCTCCGCTATTCGCGCCGAACCCCGCTTTAGTTCGCCTCCCGGGCCGACGGGCCGCTCTCTACGCGCAGCGGGCACGACGAAAGGCGCGGGGCCGAGAGGGCCGAAAGGCGGGCCACTGTACGCGGCGACGGGCGCGCGCGGAAGTTCGCAAGGCGCCGGCGGCGACACGTACCCGGCTGTCATGGCGATGTTGTAGAACGTGAGCCATGCTGTGGCGATGGCGCTCTTCGCTCGCTTCTTGTTGTTGTTCTCCTTCTCCTCCAAAGAGCCGTCCTCCTCGCCAGACGCCATGGTACGGGGGCGGAGTGGCGTGCGCGCGAGCGAGCGCAGCTGACAGCTGGGGCAGAGGTCAGCGGGGTCACGGGCCCCCTCTCCACCCCGGGCCACGTCACCGAGCAGCCTTTACTGGCGCTGAGCTGCACATTCTGCACACCTGTCACCTGATCGGGACCCACCTGCCACTCAGGTTGCTATAACGCAGAACTGAAACCATTGTGGAAAAGTGGAAGTGATTTAAATAAAACTGAAGTAAATAGTACAGTCAGACAACTCCGCCCAGTCAGTATTAGAAGTATTAGAAGCACTCGGAAGTAGAACATTTAGGGATTATTTTTGACAATAAGATAAGATTTTTATACAAAACGTATAATTTATTTGTAAAACAAATAAATGAATTAAAACTGACAAATTTCTCTGTTTACTGAATTTCGTGAGCCATTACGTTAGACATTATCTGATTATTTTATTATTTATTTAGCCATTTATTTATTTTACATTGACATTTTATGCCATTTAACCAGTATCCAGAGCAACTTACAATCAGTAATTACAGGGACTGGAGACACTCAGGGTTAAGTGTTTTGCTCAGGGACACAATGTTAGTAAGTGGGGTTTGAACTTGGGACACTTCTGGTTACCCACTAGGCTGCTACCCGCTATGGTGATTAAGGAGCTGTTACCTGTTTGAGGTGAGCAAATAGGGATTTACGTGTGTCTTGATTTAAAAAAAGTGTTAACTTGGTCAATAACGCTCCCACTGCAAAAAACATTTCTGCAAATGTCTGCCCTTGTTATCTTGTTTGAAAACAACGTCTAAAGAAACCAGACTTGAATCCTTGGGTCCAGTGTACATTTCTCCATGCAAATGACATATTTCAGTCTGGCCATTGACAAAACCATAGTAACGAAATATCATCAGACCAGTACTGCATTTCTGTTTTACTTCGTTTAGACCTTTTTTTTACACCTTTAGTGCAGCTTAGTGCACCCGACTTGGTTTAAATCCTATTTACCTATTTATACTTTCAATTTGTTGGATTTCAACTGGATGCTAAGAGTTGAAATGCTGCGGCAACTTCTCATGTACTGTACACTAGGTGGCAGTCTGAGCCAATGTCTGCCAGGTATATATGTAGTGTTTACAATAAAAAGGTGATGGCTTTATAATGAATATTGGCATCACGGAGAGTGTACATGACATGTATACATTGATAACAATAGTCCTGATGCACAAATTCTACTTTATCTTTATCTTACATTATATTACACAAAATTAGTCACATGCAGAAACTGTGCCAAGAGAGAATAAGTGTGTTTTTTTATTTTTTATTTTTTTTTGTGGTCTCACATTTTTGGTCTCATCAAAGTCTGAGGGAATGATGTATGTGTGTGAGTTTGACCGTTTGTGGGTGCTTGGCCTGGTAATGTGTTTACACAATGCTGAGTGCAGTGTAAGCATTCACCTCGCGGCGAGCAGCAGGCCCTCTGCGGCCCGTGGAACATGCTAGCGCAGCCAGAGAACAATGAGCCCACACGCCACACATCCACAGCGCCTCTCTCTCTTTAATTTCTTTTCTTTTTTTTTCTTTTCTGTCCTTTTTTCCCATCCGCAGTATGGTTTCTGGGAGGAAGGTGAAGTTTGCCCTGTGTGAGGTTCTGCAGTTTGCAGCTCTATCAGCACCTCTCTTTGTGGTAATGCAACGCTTCGCCGCCATCGTGGCACAGGTGAAGAGTGCGGCGAGGCCACCAGGCGATGCCCTCACAGCCTACTGGCTGATTGTGGCGTCATCCATTGCCTACTTAACTTCAGTCGCCCTGCTTGTTTGGTTGCCCCTCAAATACATGGTGTTCATGAAGAAGAAGGCCCTCGTGGGACGAAAGAAGTGGTAAGTGAAGCTGAGTGCTGCTAATCTTAACGAAGGCAATTAAGCAAGACTGAAAATGGGTTTTAAGTGCGTGTGTGTGTATGCAACTAACTAATACTAATATCAAAATATATTAATATTAAATATCTGCATTAGCTGTACATGTGTACATGTGTTATTGCATTTTCATGCAAGACACTGCATGCAGATGCTGAGTAAGAGGGTATTTACTAGTAAAGGTATAGCCAAGGGGCTGCCATCCATCCACTTGAAATGATGGGATATTTTTAACAATTTTCTTTACACATAGTATTTTAAAACAAAGATTTCAAAATGATATATGAACAACACAACAACATAACTACAAATCCAAATAACCAGGTCCCCTCTCTCACAGTAGTATGCAGAAACTCGATAGTATGCAGAAACACATATCTTGTGATATGTTATAGAGTGCTTTATGATCACATTTTGTGATGTTACAGCTGTATTCTACTATTTACTTTTAACTTATAAAATATATAAATATAAAATATATGAAATATAAAATATAAAGCAATAGTAAATGAAACTCAAAAGTGAGTTCAGGTGCTTCCTGATCAACCTTGACTGGAGTTGACCTGCTAAATTTATGTGCTAATTTTAACATGATTTTGAAAGGGAAACTCCTTTCTATATATGGTCCCATAGTTGACAGTGCATGTCAGAGCACAAACAAAATCATGAAGTCTAAGGATTTGTCTATAGACTTTTAAAAAGGGTAAAGAAGATGTTTGGAACCTAGAGGCTGCCCAGCCAATATGAACAATTGGGGCGGTGACCAAGGATTCCATAGTCACCCCAACAGAGTTCCAGCAATGCTCTGTGGAAAGAGGAGAACCTTCCAAATTATTTTGTCAGATGAACTCTGTGTAACTCTTTCACCTGAATGCCAAGCATCATGTCTGGTAGTAGCATCATTCTGTGAGGAAGTTTTGAGGGTCAGGGTTGAGGAAAATATAATGCAGCAATGTCCAGAGACAGTGTTCTGGACCTCAGATTGGGTGAAGCTTCATCCTCCAGTAGAACAACGACCCTAAGCAATGCAGTGGATGTTCCCCATCCAATCTGATGGAGTTTTAGAGGTTCTGCAAAGAACACTCAGGGTTAAGTGTCTTAAGGGACACAATGGTAGTAAGTGGGGTATGTTTTTTTGTGTGATATATCTGAAGCAAAAATGTATTTAATGGAATAATGCTGTATTATAACAAAATGTGTAAAAAGTGATGCGCTCTCAATACTTTCCAGATGCACTAGACATGATGGACATTATTAGCCAATATCTCAATGCCAATATCTATACAGGAGAAAAACATCCGGGCCCTCTGAGGGAGAGCAGAGGGTGAAAATGTGAAAAAGATTGATTTATGGTGTAATTCTAGTTACCGTAGCACAGTGTTACTAGTTTACTAGACCATGTGTGATACTGACAACTGCAGCACATTTTAGAGATGCTGTGTACATACAGTGTATACTTGAAAACAGCCCATTCTAGGGGCAGTGGTAGCCTGGTTGTTAAGGTTGTGAAATCGAAGGGTTGGTGGTTCAAATCCTGAACTGCCAAGGTGCCGCTGAGCAAGGTACCATCTTTACACACTGCTCACAGGGCACCTGTCATGGCTGCCCAGTGCTCACTAAGGTTGATGGGTTAAATGCAGAGGACACATTTCATGCACCATGTGCTGTGCTGCAGTGTTTCACAATGACAAAAGCAATTACTTTCACTTAAAATGGACATAAGTGTCAGGATTGACTGCAGCTGGGCTCATCACCGGTGGCCAATCCTGACAGCACTTAAAAGCCAGACATTTCCGCCCCTTCGGAAGGGACGACATTTTTGTGAACTCAGGCATGAACTTGACTTCAGTGGGTGAATGTATTTGTTTTGAGTTCTGGCAATTGCCACACGCCTGCGGGCAAGTTTACGTTCTTTATTGTAGTTAAATAGTTTTCGGCCACCGCGCCATTCTTTATTTGTGTTTATTGTTTGTTTAATAATAAAACCCATTCCCAGCATGTCAGACCTCTGCGCTTCCTTCCCCCGTAAGTCCGTAGTCATGACAATAAGTCATCTTATTTCATGCAAATGTCTGCCAGCATTTTGAATGAAAGCATCCATGCAGCCCCCTCCATAAATTCTGAATTAGTTTTTATGTTCTATGTTGTTTATCGTCCCATATGCAGCAAAACTATATTTCTTAATATATTATGTGACATTATATTTAATGTGTATTCATATATTGCGAATTGTACATAGTAATATATGTCGATATATTAATTTTGATATATAATTTTTTAACATTGATATATAATTTTGCAATATAATGTAAGCAATATATGAAATAGGACATATGACAATATATGAAAATATTGCAATTATTGCCATTAATAAATACATTGTTATACTATTTAATATATTATTATATATACTGAAAAATGTCCTACATTAAATGAGATTATATATTGAAAAGGGCATTGCAAATATATGCAGAAGTTTTTCATATATTGAAATATATTTACCAATGTATTGCAATATAAATTCTAGTATATAGCACTATACGTTTGTTTTGTAAGGGATGGGATAGAAAAGCAGACTTTATATTCTTACAACAAAAGTCTTTAATACACAGCAAATATTAATTGGTCTTGTTTTTCCAATACTATTTGATGAGACTGTAGTCATTCATTCATATTAAAACTGTAAAAACTGAAATAATGGACACTTGTAAATGTGTTTTTGGTCAGAGCACAATGATCATTTGTGTGCATTTACTTGATACTGAGTTCTGAGATCTCATGTTGCATGTTAGAATTAATCAGAGATTGGAGACATTACCAGGTCTGACCCAGGGTTACCATCTCTGTGTCACCTTAGACCTAATCATACTTTTCCATCAAAGCTGTATCCTGGGTCAATGTTAGTTCATGAGTAATGTTTTGTGCGCCAGGCCCATGCAGATTGTGTTTCATCAGCTCTATTAAATCACAGTAAGGAAATGAGCTGGCACAACTCTGGTTAAGGGAGGTTAAGGCACAATTCTTTTAAAATAGCTTCTTTCTTTCTTTTCATGTAGGAGGCCCATAGCACTGGCCTATGTGATTCTGTCTACATTGCCCTGTTTTGGATTCCTCATTGCCAGCTCAGAGGTAAATTGACATTAATTTCTACTTTGTTCTATTTTGTAAGGCGTGATCTATCAAACAGTTCTGGCTGTATTCAACTCTGTGTATCTGGTATATTTTTTGTTAAAGAATGAGCATTTAGTGCATCCTGAGCCTTTACATCTGAATTTAATCTACATCTAAACATGGATTTTCTGACCTCAATAAAGCTTCAAACCATTCGAATTCTTAACAGAAAGCTTGACTAAAAATGTTACAATAATCCAGACAGACAGAGCAGACAGACTGCAGCTCACCAATCTATTCCCTCCTACAACAGCTTCCTGGGCTTTTAAATCATTCATTTGATCACTATTATCATTAAACTGATCACATTGTTATGAAGAACATATTATTAGTTAAGTGTGTTATTGTTATTATTGTAATTTGTAGTAGTAGTAACAGAATTCCATGCCTTCCTTACCTGTTATCTCCGCAAATCTGTGTATGTGGTCTCCCCCAATCTGCTGACCCTGAGCTACAACACCAACTGGGGAGCAGGGTAAAACCGTTTTAATAAAAAAAAGTATTAAGGGGTGTGAATTCATTTCATAATGTCGGAGTAAGCATTCTGCTTTCAATCAAGAACGCATGATTTTGGTTTAATTTTTAGCCATGTTGCAGACTCTCTCATTTGAACACATGTTAATTTGATTTTTTGTAGAACTAAACTCAATTCTGCAGCTTTCTTGCTCTGAATGTAATATGAAGTTTATGTTCTTAGCAGCTAAATCATGCTAGATCTTGTCTAAAAATAGCATTACATTAGAAACACTCAAAATGTGGTTAGCACCTGATTCAATTTTGAATATATATTTCATGTATTTGTATTTTCTGAGAAATTATTTTCACATTAACAGAATAGCTAGTTTGTCGACGCGTGTCAGATGAAAAAGTCAATGCCCCCTGAGAGAAAGTTCAAGTTCAAGTAAACTTTATTGTCATCTCTTCTATATATTGTGCAGATATACAGAGAGACGAGAAGACGTGGCTCCAGTTTACATCGTGCAACATAAAAATAGACAACAAAAAACAGAAAACAGATGCGTCACATGAAATACAATATATAAATAAATAAGATACAGAATATACATTTTAGCTAAAAATGAAGTGTTAAAAAGTGTCCAGTGATATTTACATGTTTAGACTGTGCAAATAAACAACAGTAGTGATAGTACAGTTATTGGTTTCAGTGCAACAAGAAGAGGTAGTCCGTATAGCAGCGTGTGCTTAATTGCAGCAATGAGGTATAAAGTGCAGAGGTGCAACAGAGTTAGTCCACAGTGCGAGTGTGTGTGGGGGGAAGTATGAGTGCAGGTAGTGTGTTCAGGAGCCTGATGGCTTGTGGGAAGAAGCTATCACGCATCCTGGAGGATCGAGACCTGATGCTGCGGTAGCGTCTGCCGGATGGGAGGAGTGTAAAAAGTTCATGTGATGGATGTGAGGGGTCAAGCACGATGCAGGAGGTTCTTCTGATGCAGCGCTTATAGAAGATGTCCTGCAGCGGCGGCCGATGATGTTACCAGCTGCTTTGATGATCCTTTGAAGCTGCCTGATATCGGCAACAGTGCTGTTATCGAACCAGGTGGAGATGCAGCTGGTCAGGACACTCTCTATGGTGCCCCTGTAAAACGCGGTGAGGGTGGGAGGGGGCAGGTTGGCTCGCTTCAGCCGTCTCAGAAAGTGGAGATGCTGCTGGGCCTTTTTGGTAATGGAGGTGATGTTGGTGGTCCAAGTGAGATTGTCTGAGATGTGGACTCCCAGGAACTTGGTGTCTTTTACAGTCTCAACCGTGGAGCCGTGGATGCTGGGTGGGGTGTGTGTGGGGCGAGTTCTCCTGAAGTCGACGATCATTTCCTTTGTTTTGTCCACATTCAGTGACAGGTTGTTCTCACTGCACCAGGCAGCCAGCTGCTGTACCTCATCTCTGTAAGCCGACTCATCGTTGTTACTGATGAGCCCCACCACGGTCGTGTCGTCGGCGAATTTGATGATGTGGTTCGAGCTGTGCAGGGCGGTGCAGTCGTGAGTCAGGAGTGTGAACAGAAGTGGACTGAGAACGCAGCCCTGAGGGGCTCCGGTACTCAGCTTGATGGTGCTGGAAACGTTCTCGCCGATTCGGGTCCTCAGTTGACCTGTTTGTGCGATAAGCAAACTGCAGGGGGTCCAGTGAGTGAGGGAGGTTGCTTTTTACCTGTGCCATGACAAGTCTCTCAAAGCACTTCATGGTGATGGGGGTCAGAGCGATGGGCCGGTAGTCATTCAGGCAGGAAAATGAAGATTTCTTCGGCACTGGGATGATGGTGGTGGACTTGAAGCACGCTGGGACGATCAAGTGTTGAAGATGTCTGTGAACACCTCAGCTAGCTGATCAGCGCAGTCTCTCAGCACACGACCAGGAATGTTGTCTGGACCTGCAGCTTTTCGTGGGTCAACCTTGGCGAGGGTTCTCCTCACATCGGCTGCAGGCAGAGTGATGGTCTGGTCGGTGATGGGAGGCATGGCTTTCGTCGTGTGCGTGTTGTTCAGTGTCTCGAACCGTGCGTAGAACTTGTTCAGCTCCTCGGGGAGTGTGGCATCCCCCGTACAGCTGCTTGGTGCTGGCTTGTACTGAGTGACAGCCTGGATGCCCTGCCACAAACTGTGAGTGTCTTTTGTGTCGTTGAAGTGATTCTGAATCTTTTTTGCGTGCACTCGCTTTGCTTGACGTATAGAGCGAGAGAGGTTTGCCCTCGCTAACCTCAAGTCGTGTTTTTTCTCTCTCTGTATGACCAACTTCCACAGACCTCTTACTGATGGAGAAACCCCTCCATTAATCCGAGTCAGCAGGAGGATTACTATTCATCGTGGTACTGTGCAGGGGGAGCACAGAGGGTAAACTGCTGCAGTAAGGTGGCGTAAACACTTCAACTGTTTCCTCCATTTGCCAGAGGGACCTGGTCAGTGTATTGTGTTGGTCCACCACACCAAATAAAAGGAAATGACAGCCAGTAATCTAACGTTCTTCAGGAAGCACGACTGTGTCTTGGGAGTTGGTCTCCTATGGGGAAGGGGGTGAACCGGTTATCCCTGGGCAGTTATCCCTGTTTTTCCCAGTTCTGAGGTTTAATTTCTCTCAAAGTATATGAACTCATTAATAAAACTGACACAAAGTCAACCTACAACCAGTGTGTGTGCATTGAATATTGAGTAAGACATGTGGGATCTGAGCCAATCAGAAGCAGAGGCAGGCGAGAAGGTGTGTCCAAACTTTTAGCCTGTTCTGTACATGCACATACAGCACACACAACAGTTTTGCTGTTTTCTTAGAACAGTGTAGAATCACTCCACACCTACAAACACTGCAACCCCTGCACCCCCCACCCCTGGTGTCACCTATGCATCTTTCTTCTGATTTTATACAATCACCAGTTACTATTGTGGTAATTCTGGCTTGACCAGGTTTGTAACTAAACTTCTGTTCTCACACTCTTTATATAATAGTCACCTTGTTTCACCTAATGGAAATTTGCTCTCAGTGTTTTGTGATTTTTTTGACAAAAATGAACTGAGCTGGTTATAAGAAAGAATTGTAGAAGAGACAGCGTTCTGTAGTTGTTGGCATCTGAGTAATCAATGGATTACTCCGGGCACCTGTCATGGCTCCCCACTGCTCATCAAGGGTGATTGGTTGTGTGCACTGTGTGCTGTGTTGCAGTGTATCACAATGACAATCACTTCACTTTCACTTTCCATTGTATGACTGCCAGTCGACAGAGCCTGGGAACATACAGGCACCCTAGGGTAATGTTGGATGGGCTGGGGTATGCCGCTTGTACCCCCCCAAATCTGTGACTCCAGGGACCATTGGAAAGGTCCCTGCCTTTAGAGACAGCGGTGGCGCAGTGGTTAAAGAAGCGGCCCCGTAATCAGAAGGTTGCCGGTTTGAATCCCGATCTGCCAAGGTGCCACTGAGCAAAGCACCGTCCCCACCTACTGCTCCCCGGTCGCCTGTCATGGCTGCCCACTGCTTACACAGGGTAATGGGTTAAATTCAGATTTCACTGTGTGCCCTGTGTGCTGTGCTGCTGTGTATCACAAGTGACAATCACTTCACTTTAGGTCCCATGATGCGGCATGAAGGAATGATGGACATCAGGGTTGTGTTGGTGTCAGATGGCATTGGCCTGGGTTTTATGACTGCTGGGCCGTAGGGAAAGTGAAATTGTTCAAAAAAGGCCCATTGCCCAGGAATGTGGTGCAATGTTGGTGGAAGGCATATTTTTCCAACTTACAGTATAGCCGGTGGGCAAGAAATTTCTTAAGAACTGCTCTCACATGCTGCACATGAGTTTTGAGAGAGGAGTAGATGAGGACATCATCCAGATCTATCCACCCCATCAGCGGCTGTGTTACTGAGACCAAATGGGATGACGAACTTGGGGTGATGAAGGCAGGTTTTGCACTGATAACTCTCCCTGATGCGAATCAAATTGTATGCAGACTGGAGATTCAACTTCATGTATCTTGTTGAATCACCCGTAGATGGCATCAAGGATGGTGTTTGTGCGTGGTAATGGTGTTGTTTTTTTTACAGTTATTTTGTTGAGCCCCACCATGGCCTATACATGGCCTGAACACTCCATCGTTTTTTGGGACAAAGAAAAACCCAGCCGCTGCTGGTAATGTGGATGGTCTGGTGTGGAGCAGCCTCCACACCAGTTTTCTCCAATCTCTTTACAGGACATCTGGTAGGTCTTTAATAGATAAATCCACTGTTGATGCACAGGGCGTGGAGTTGGTAGGGGGGTTAAGGAAGCAAGGAGAGTGGAGGAGAGTGAAGATACAGAAACAGAGCTTAGATTGGTGGTCAGAGAGATGTAGAGGAGAAGATGACAAGGAGCATGATCTGGTGAACCCTTCTGAGACCACTGGTATGAATCTTGTCTTTAGGAAACTTGAAGCCATAGAGGAGAACAAGTGGAGACACATCATAGGGAAAGAAGCCCAGGAGGACATATAACTCTTTGATTGGGGTGCGGTAGAGAACAATGATGTGGAGGAGTCAAGAAAATAGTGTGTCCTGAAAAAAGTCAAAAGAGTGAAGCATTGCCAGTCAAAAGATGAAGTTGGCCTTCTGGACTGAACACTGCCAGCTCCATAAAGAGCCATGGACCACTGTGGAGAGCCACGGAGGTAGAAGATGCTGGGATAGATTCCTGGGCATGAAATACATTTTAAAATAAAACTAGTGGGAATGATGTATATGTTTAACCAAAGTTGTAGTCTCTTAAAGTGCTGAGCCTGTAGTGAGTAGTGTGCATATATTGTAGCACATGTTGTACATGTTGGCTCATGATTGAGTTACACGACACCGTGCAGCATTGTTTTATAAAGTTTTTTAAACAGTTAAACACCACTTCTAATTTCTGAAATCAGCCGCCGTTGCATTGTGTGAAGGTAAAACACAAACATGTACATGCACTGATTTTTCAGACATATTTTGGATTTTTTTTCCCCAGTTAATGGAATTCATTTTTAGGCAGCTATGATATATTATGTGTAATATTATATTTTACACAAATTGTATTAACGTTTATTGATATTTCAAAACAATATTAAATATTAATATTGGAATACTAATCAATATTATTGTTTTTGTAGCTTTTTTTCTAGAGAACACTCAGCCCTAAGCTCCAGTGACTGAATGTCTATAAAGAATGTCCTTAAATTTCATTATTGTGTTTCTGTTTCAGGTTCAGATCAATAACAGCATGAGGTATGATACATTCACTGAATTGCCGGTTTCTCTAGTTCTCTTCTCTCTCATCTGCATTGACATTGTGGAGAGAATTCGTCACTGCAGACTCACAGGGCAAGGTAGGGATATATACACCAACAGAACTAACAATACATGATTATTATGAACGTTTTTTGAGGAAGGGGAGGAAGTGGACAGAAATTCCTTTTGAGGGATTCTGGTAATGGGGTGCTGATTCAGCAGACCCCAGGTGTCACAGTGAGTTATGACTCTTCCTTAAAATTTGCTTCTTACCTAGAAGCTGTCACACACAGGAAATATGTTGACAAGTCACCAGGACACACATCCCTGTTCATAATTTCATTTCCGGTCTTCCACACAGTTTTCACAGAACTACACAGTCATACAAGTAAAGACATACAGTAGAAGGCCCCTTCAGATGTATTTAATACTTTTTCACATATTTTGCATTTTCAACAGAGTAACAGGTATTCAAACAGAACTAAATTGAAATAAAAAAAAAAAGCTAGGTATTTTTTACATAGCCCTTGCTCACAATAACTACATCAAGCCGACCTCTTATAGACTCCACCAGATTCCTTTTTTTCATTGGTAATGCTTTTCCAGGCCTTTTCTCCATCATCCTTCAGTTATTTTTTTCCAGGCTTTATCAGTTTTCTCTTCAGGAGGTGAAGTTCAATTGGATTTTCTTGCCATGATTAGTTTGGGTGGATTTGTCAATAAATTGTTCCTGTAGAGTTTATTCTGCTTCCACCATCACAAGTTACAGAAACAGCCATGCAAGCCCAACATTAAGACAAGCTTGTACCACAATTTGGAATGTCCTTGGTCAACAGTTCATAACATCATGTACACCCTCCAGAAGGCATGGGTGGAAATATTTCAGTAATAGAACAACAATATCAAGTCCTAGTTTGACCTTGCTTCTTGGAGCTCATCTGACCTTGCTTCTTGGAGCTGGTTTGTTTAGGAGCAGATCTCTTCTTTCTCCACACATTGGCCTTTCCATAGCTTTGTGTCAATGTGTGAGTTCAGGGGCGCACTTGCAGACATCCTTCAAGCAGGGGGACAAGTCATCATACGGGGAGTGGACACTGGAAGAACTGGGGAGGATGACCGGAGGCGCTTGGCCTGTGGGAGGGAGGCAGAAGGTGAGTTGGAACGGGAGTGGAACAGTGGACGCGGCACAGTGTGGCGGGGGATGGGAGCTCTGGCTCCATGTGGAGCAGCGGGGAAGGAGGCGAGGAGATGAGGCTGGGGTGGACCGGGGGCGGAGGAGAACAGGAAGACGGCTGGCTTGTGGACTGTCCGAGAGCATGGGTTGGACAGGAGGGCACCGTGGGTGGCACAGGTGGACACTTTTGCTTGGCTATGGGTGGCAGTAAGGTGGGGTAACACAGGGGGTATACAGATCGTCATAGCAAAAGGTGCAGGCAAACTCAAGGTTGAGGACAGGCAAAGTCGTAGTCAAAAGGCAGAATCAATCAGGCGTTTATAAAGAAGGCTAGCGTCTCTGGGAATTGAATTCAACAAAGAGCGGGCAGTGTCCCTCCCTGGCCACCTGACTTGTATACTGGGCGCTGCCCGGTCTCACTTCCGCTTCCGGGTCGCTGTCTCCCGTGCTGATCTTGCTCCCTCAGGTGGGCTGGAGGTGGTACGTTGGCCGTGACACTTTGGTACAGGTTAATCCTTCTCTTATAAAAATTTGTTTGAACTTTTGTATTTTTTTTTGCAAAATCCTAATCTGGTTTTTTCATTTTTATTGCAAATTAATGGTTTGCATCTTTCAATATGGCCTCTTTTTTTGTTGTTATCCAAGACTTATCTGAACAATAGTAATATTTTTTTGGAGTTTGTTCATATTGTTATGAACTTGATTTAGGTTTTTTTCTTTACTGCTTTCATCATTCATCTGTCATCAGCTGCACTTGCACACTTTCCAAGGACATTCCAAAATGTGGTACTATCTATGCTATAATACACTTGATAGGTTGTGACCATTTTCTCAGTTTCACAATGGTGAAGACAGCTGTCTAGTCTTTGTTTTTGTCTACCCTTAAGAATAATGCAGTCTTCATGGATGAACACCAGAGTGTAAACTGAGCGTAAAACCTAAACCTATAAAATTCATTCCGCTGCATACCATTGCAAATTAGTCACCTATTTTTTTACTACTCAGACTTTTGATATGTGCTACTCCTGTCTTGTTCTACATTATGTGCTAAATATCAGACATGTACAGTGGAACTGTTGGGATTTTAGTTTTATTCATAGTTTCATTAACCTTATTTCCGTTAGAAAAATCCTTTTATTGCACATTTCCTGTTACTCCGGAACTCCACCACATGTATTATTTATAAAAAAAAGTATTCATCAAGCATCAAGCACATCATCTAAGGTGGGAACATGTAAAGGACCTACCAGCACATGGTGCATTACACAAAAAGGCACCATGCATGTACCTAACAGGATGATGAAGGCAACATAATTCACACCAGTAAAAATATAGACAAAGGAAAGTTAAAATAATAAATACACAATAAGCAATCATATAAATAATTATAAAATTAATATTTAAACATTTAAATAATAACATAAAGGGTTGCACAAACATCAGGAAATAGTTAAAAGTCTTTTTTAAAGTCTTTTTTTATTGCTGGGAAGAACAACAATGTTCTTTGACCTGAGACAATACCTTTATTCCTTTCTCCTCATCCTCTGTAATCAATTAACACCAGTGTAGCTGTTCATTTAATGTGATCAGGAAGGGATTTATTTTAGTGAGGTCCAGACCCAGAAGCAGGCAGAGATGGTCGTTTACATTTTACGGCATTTATCAGATGCTCTTATCCAGAGCGACTTACAATCAGTAGTTACTGGGACAGTCCCCCTGGAGACACTCATGGTTAAGTGTCTTGCTCAGAGACACGAAAATAGTTCTTCCTGTTTTGTAGGTGAGTGTGGTACCCACTAGGATACCACCACCCTGATAATGGCCAACTAAAGGTGGTTACAGATGGGGCAGTGGTGGCCTAGCGGTTAAGGAAGCGGCCACGTAATCAGAAGGTTGCTGGTTCAAACCCCGATCTGCCAAGGTGCCACTGAGGTGCAAAACACAGGATCTGGAGAGTAGAAGTTGTTTTGAAAAGGTTTAAGCGGGACCAAATTTACCTATTAGTGCCTTGCGCCAACTTCATTTAAATATCCATTCCCCCATGGCAAGCTCATTTATATGAATCTCAATCTTTCCCCATGTCTCGGCTTTTAGCATTTTGCACAAAATGACATTAGGAACTTGTTGATCATGTGGTGCATTCTGTGACTCAAAATAGTGAAACATAGTGAAACATGTTGGTGCCTGTGAAAAAAATAGACCAAAATAGAGCCCTATGTTTTTGTTATTCCTGAAAAGCCTGTGATGTTTAGTGATTTTTTTTTTTTTTGAGTTTGTAATGCCACAGTTATAGGAAGAAGGGAGAGACACACTTGCTCAACATTGTTGCAGATAATAGTGATTTTAATAAACAAAATCAAAACAGCGAAATGGCCAAAACAAACACACGACAACCGAAGACATGCACGTAGCAAACGTACAGAAAGGGTCAGAATTAGGAAGGATGATCTAACAGGACCTGATCACTCACGCCTAATGACCAGAACCTGGGAGTGATCAGGACCCACACTGAGATGGGTGCCTGCTGAGAGAGTTCAGCTGCACCACGTGTTTCAAATATACTGCCAGGGCACGACAAGTGAGACAGTTTGGTGGGTAGAGCAATACTGATATGAAAACTAATCTAGCTGGTAAATGAAGCTCACTAGTAGTATAATGCTGTATGACATCAATATTTGGTGTATTAATTAAGAATGTTTGTGTTTGTTTGCTTAGCCAATGGGCTTGACCATGACTCAGACATCCCCACTACGGTCCTCACACATGTGGAACCAGTGACACCTGTCCACACTGCAGCAACAAGCCCAACTTCCACTACACCCGCCCCAGCAGGGGGACAAGAAAGAGAGCAGAATGGGGCAAGGGGACCTCGCCAAGTGACTGAATCGAATGGTGTTGTCCCAGGGTTATCAGGAAACCAGGAACAAAGACAAGGGCCATTTACTGTCACAGGAATTAACCCGCGCTCCAGCACTTCACCTGCAGCCACAGCAACATTTCACTTACCGACCTACATTGCCACACCTCCCTATTCTGGCCCTCTCCGCTTCCTATTGGCAAGTGATGCCAGGGCAGAGGTATTTGTGGACAGTTTCCTTTTTTGGATGGACACAGTTGAGATGGTTCGTTCTGCTGGCCACACCTCTGTCTACTACTCAGGCTGGGTCTTCCCCATTTATATCTTTAGCTTTCTATCAGCATTGCGGCTGGTCGTAGCACCCCACAGTTCACTTCTTTCACCCTTGGGCGTTGCACTACAGGACCTACCCTTTTTGTTGGTCAGGGTATCACTCATTGCCATCTTTGGATTTGTCACACCATTGCTTTATGTGATGAAAAACTTGCTGGTGTGCCTGGCTTACATTTACTTCAACTTCATGACCAAGCTCCGCATCTTCAACACAGAGCGACTGTTCTGATGAGAAGGAGAGTAAAATGCAAAATGAAGAAACTAACTGCTATTGCAATTTTATAAACCTTACAAAGCATTGCCATTCAAGAGAGAGGGGACTGATCAATGGTGTTCACTCTGCTGAAAAGCTTGTGAAAAAAGAACATTTATGTTGCATTGGACAAGGAAAATATATCATGTAAAATTCAACACCTGGCATTACTAGAATGACTTAAACACATATCGTCATGGTTCTCACTGCCGCTGAAATGCCTTCTTACAGCAGTGAATGGGATGTGGAAGAATGAATATTTGTAATAATGTTTATTTTTGTTCATTTTTAATTGCTGTATGTTTACAAATACTGTGCAATTCATCAACTACTTTTGGCAGCTCAGAGTAGAACATTTTTATTCACTCATTGAATCTCTGGTGTGAATTTTAACCCCCTGACAAAAGTTCCAGGATTCTGTGTCCGTTTGCTTGCAGCTTTTATGTAGTTTCTCTAGAGAAGTGATGAACATAAAAACTGACGCTTAAATAAATGGCTGGTTTCCATTGTGATTAAAAAGATTATAAAGAATTGGGTGCTCTACTGTAATGTAAAGGTCTAATGTTCTAAAATCTTTTTCATATACAGTGCATCCTGAAAGTATTCAGGTGCATCACTTTTTATTATACCTTATTCCAAAATGGATTAAAATAACATTTTCCCCTCAGAATTCTAAAGACAATACCCCATAATGTCAACGTGAAAAACTTTACTTGAGGTTTTGTCAAATTTATTACAAATAAAAATAAAGAGAAAGCACATGTATAAAATTATGCACAGCCTTTAACATGAAGCTCAAAATTGAGCTCAGGTGCCTCCTGTTTCCCCTGATCATCCTTGAGATGTTTCCGCAGCTTAATTGCTTTTTCCATTTCTGGAAAAAACAGTTGATTGGACATGATTTGGAAAGACACACACAGTCTATATAAGTTTTCACAGTTGACAGTACATGTCAGAGCTCAAACCAAGCATGAAGTCAAAGGAATTGTCTGTAGACCTCCGAGACACCACAGCATGGTGGTAGCAGCATCATGCTGTGGAGATATTTTTCAGCTGCAGGAACTGGGAGACTAGTCAGGATAGAGTGAAAGATGACTGCAGCAATGTTCAGAGCACTCCTGAACTCAGATCGGGGTAACAGTTCACCTTTCAGCAGGACAACGAACCCAAGCACACAGCCCAGATATCAAAGAGTGGCTTCAGGACATTTCAGTGAATGTCCTTGAGTGGCCAGAGCCCAGACTTGAATCCAATTAAACATCTCTGGAGAGATCTTAAAATGGCTGTGCACCGACACTTCCCATCCAACCTGAGAAAGGGGAATGGGCAAAAATGCACTGACAATGTATTGAGCAAAGGCAGTGAATACTTATGTACATGAGATTATTATTTTTATTTTTAAAAACATTTTGCAAAAACCTCAAGTAAACTTCTCCCCATTGCCATTATGGGGTGTTGTGTGTAGAATTATGAGGGAAAAAATGCATGTCATCCATTTTGGAATAAGGCTGTAACATAACAAAATGTGGAAAAAGTGATGTGCTGTGAATACTTTCTGGATACACTGTATATTTAGGCCAGGGGTTGGAAAACATTCAAACATTTAGATTTGAAAACTGTTAAGACAGTTGAAAAAGATTGTGATGTAACAGTAGGATGCAGATAATGTGAACTACAACACAATCAAATGTGAATGTTTGTGTCAGAGAATTGCTTTAATCTGTACTGTACACATCTTGCCTCTGAAGGAAATGTACTAGATTATCCACCCTTTATACGATTTATGCTGTTTTAATACAATAATCTGCAGGAGAGAATGTTTGCGGTCCTCATTATTGGGGATGTAACAAGAAATAAAGAAATTAATAAAAATATCACTTACCTACTGATTGTTATCCTTTAGATAGGGCAAGAGGCACAAATGCATTAAATTGTATTAAATACAAACAAGAACAGAACACAGAGGCAAAAAACATAACAAATGTGAGTTTCAGGAGAGTCTGAACTAAAATGGTAAGGAGTGTTCATAAACCAATGCATGGCAGAGGAGCAAAAAGGAAAGGATATACATCTCACTGCCCAACCATGGGATTGGTTGGCAGTTTTCTTGCCTACCCCCAGCTTCTTTGACTCTCTCCCATGGTTACGGGCTGTGGTCTTGCACCCCAGGCAACAGGAAATCGGACCAGCACTGGTGGCATAATTTTACCAACCACGGCCAGGTGCTCCCCACAAGCTTTAAGACTTAAAAAACTATCAGAAGGGTTCCCCAAGAGCCAAGGACCACTTGTGGTGAGCTTCAGAAAGACCTGGAATTAGCAGGTATTATAAGGGTTTCAATTGTTTCAAAGAAAGCAAATATGATGCACTCAAATATCTTGTGTGCTGAAGCATGTGTAATTAATTTTGTTAGTACATTTTATTTTATAAAGGAGTTATATTAATTCTTCTCAAAATACAGTTCAAAATCTTTGCAGTATACAGGAGTATCCTCACCCCTGCTGTTAAAATAAGCAACTGTTACCCTAAGTAACATTAAAATTGAGAAACATTTCTTTTACTTTGCTTGGGTACATTTTTAACTTTTCTTCTGTTCACTTCAGTTACATTTCGTTGAAGTAATAGTACTTCTACTGTTTTTCCATTACTCTGTTCAAGAACCCAAGAACTCAGTTCTGTAGTAATCAGTTGGGGATGCATGCACGTGTGCAGGACCACAGACTGTAAAACACTGAGATGGCATATAGGTAAAAGTCTGATTAAGTGTTTAACAAACAACATATTGGTTTTGGTTTTAAAACAGAAGCAACAGATGAAAATACATCATTTTCTGTTTATGTTCCTGTTCTGAGGGAACACATTTCGAGCCTCTGTTACCTTTGTCATGCAAGCCCTGTGCCTTAGCAGCTAAAAAAACGAGGGGCCCTCTTCAGACTTTGCTGTCCGCTTGAAAATCACCTTCAATTTCATAGACTGGCTAAACAAAACTTACTCACTGATCCACTCTAAAGAGCTGCCAAAACATTTCATTTACAAAATGTCCACAGATATTTCTTTCTCAACAAACTGCATTTTGTATATAGACACACTTTGTTATCAGTTGAAAGTCATGGTAGAAAGTCAGTTTGTGGGCAATTACAGCTTCCCAGGTACTAATCGTGCTTTTTCCTCTGTACATTTTATGATGTTATCCTTTTGGGTTTTTTTGGATGCACATAGACACAAATTTTTACTTAGTGTGAATTGTCAGTTGTCTTTTTTCATTATATTTGCTGTTAAATATTTTATTTTGATGCATTTATTTATGACCCATGTTCAAAATATAACATTATTGCCTACAATGCTAAAATGTACACATCCCATTGCCCAAATAATTGTTTTCCAAAATTTTCATGTATCAGTGAGGAGGATCCTGATCTTAAGTGATATGCATAATAATATGATGCAAAACAGGATACTTTGATCAGTGTTCATCCTCCCCCACTCTGGCTCCCTTGAGGTGTGTGTATGTGTGTCTCTGATTTTTTCTTTATTATTTCTTTCTGCCTTTTTACCATCCTTTCACTGTCAGTGGTCATAGACGATATGAAGCACATTCTACACACAATACCCCATAATGACAATGTGATCTGGGTGGTAGTAGCCTAGAGGTTAACACACTCGCCTGTGAACCAGAAGTCCCAGGTTCAAATCCCAGTTTCGCTCATTCCTCTTCTCAATCTCCATCATTTTGGATGGGAAGCTGTCATTGCGCAAGTTCGGGGATGCAGACATGCAGACATGCTTGGAGCGGGGGGACAAGTCGTCACACAGGCAGTGGACACTGGAAGAGCTGGGGAGGATGACCGGAGGCGCTTGGCCTGTGGGAGGGAGGCAGAAGGTGAGTGAGAACGGGAGTGGGGCAGAGGACGCGCCACAGCACGGCGGGAGGGGAACTCAGTGTGGAGCACCGGGAAAGAGGCGAAGGGATGAGGCTGGGATGGACCGGGGTGGAGGAGAACAGCAAGACGGCTGGCTTGAGGATGGTCCGGGAGCGTGTGTCGGATGGGGGGGCATCTTGGGTGGCACAGGCGAAATCTAATATTTGGCTATGGCAGCAGTAAGGTGGGGCAGCATACAGGCAAAAGGGGACAGGCAAACTCAAAGTCGAGGGCAGGCAAAGGTTGTGTTTAAAAGGCAGGATCAATAAGTCCTACAAAGAAGTCTAGCGTCTCTGAGAATATGAGCGGGCAGCATCCTCTGTACATTCCTGCAGTCATCTTTCCCTCTATTCTGACTAGTCTGACTAGACCAGTTCCTGCAGCTGAAAAACATGTATTGGCCTGGTGATGAGCTGTGCCTGGTTTCCTCCAAACGTTACGCCTGGCATTCATGCTATGTGTCTTTTACTAAGGAGTGGCACTCTATTATACAGGCCTGATTGGTGGATTGCTGCAGAGATGCTCATCCTTCTAGAATGTTCTCCTCTGTTTACACAAGGACCTCTGGAGTTCTGACAGAGTAAGAGACCTCCCTGACTAAGACCTATTTTCCCAGATTGCTCAGTTTAGGTGGCCGGCCAGCTCTAGGAAGAGTCCTGGTGTTTTTGAACTTATTCCACTTATGGAACTTATCTGGTTCAAATAGAATACCATCTATGTTTCCATATTTTTTTGGTTTGTCTGGTTTGTCAGGTCCATGGCAAGAGAGGGACGTCCACATCACTCTCACATGCCCTGGCCTTCTGTCTCTTTCCTGAGCAGGAAACAGGATTTCCTTCACTCTTGTGCTCTGCCATTGTGTTCTTCACACATTCCTCCAGCGACCTCCTTACTTCAGCATTTTATTCCTTACCCCTTTCTCTCCTCTATTCATTGTTCACTCTAGTCCCATATTATCTGTTTGTGCCATTTATTCATGATCTGTAAAAACGTCATCTTTGCCACGTGTCCTAGTTTTCTGTCCTGGAAGTGATATTGGATTATTTGGGAATAGAAATGTATAAAAACACATAACTCATACCTTTTTTAATTTTAAACTAGTATTATGAGAAAGATCATTAATAACATTGTTTTGTAGGACATACTGGAATTCTTGTATCATTTAGATTATTTTTACCAGTTCAACAATACAAAGTCTTTTGACAGGTTATGTGTATGAATTGCCATACAGTATGTTGCTGTGTGGTCAGCTTCTTCAAAAGCACAGTGCTACCATGTGACAGGATACACTTTCTGTGTCTAACTGAGGTGTGTCTGGGGGTGTGTTACTCATACAAGAACAGCAACTGGGCATCTACTGGCATCTCCAGCAGTTTTCGTTCATCTCTGGAGACACACTGAGAGGATGAGGATCTCCACAGCTCGATGTCTGCTGCTCTGCTGTCTCTACTTCAGGCACACCTGTCAGATAGGTGGGTTTGTGTGAATGAGGGTATAAATGTGAGATCAACTTTATTTACTTCATGCCACTCAACTCCTTAACCCTTAGAATATGAAGAAACTGCTTTCTTTGTGTGTGAAATCTTGTTAAAACCATTACAACTTTACTTACAGAAATATTTGCTGAATTATTCTGACAAAATGTTGTTTATTTCAATGCTGGATGTTGTAACAGATGTTGTAACAGTCATATTCCACTTATCTAAATGAGGACATTTCTTGAATGATTCTGTAGACAGCAGCTCATTTATGATCTACAACGAGGACCATAATAGGTGTGTGAAGGCAGTGAGTGCCACCTCAGTCCTGGTTGCTGAATGTGATCCTCAGTCAGAGGCACAACGCTTTCGCTGGACCTCTGGCTCACGGCTGCTCAGCCTGTCACTCAAACTCTGTCTGGGAGCGCAGGATCTGAAGGACTGGATGAAGGTTCTGCTGTTCCCTTGCAATGAAGAGAGTCCCTTGCAGCACTGGGAGTGCAAGAACCAGACGCTGTTTGGACTCAAGGGCAAAATGCTTCACTTCAATTATGGCAACCGCAATGAGAAAAATATCATGGTGTACTCTGGTTCTGGTTCCTGGAGTCGCTGGCAGATCTTTGGCACCAAGAATAACTTGTGTTCCCATGGTTATGAGGGTAGGAAGAAGTTGCACAATTGTACACTTTATTTTTTAAAGTTCCTGTTTTTTTGGACACAAGATCACTTTTCTTTTCTCTAATAGAGATTGTCAGCCTTATGGGAAATGCCTATGGGGCTCCATGCCAGTTTCCATTTAAATTTAATGAAAAATGGTATGCTGAGTGCACAATTGATGGCCGTTCAGATGGTCAGCTCTGGTGCGCCACAGAGACAGACTATCAAAAGGACAAGAAGTGGGGCTTCTGCCCATCTAAATGTAAGTCATCTCTCCATTCACACATTGTCTTCATATTCACTCGTGTACAGTGCTGTGCAAATACAAACCATTTATGCTGCAAGCAATTTTGTTAATGTAACAAAAAACCTGTCACAAATGTCAATCAAAAATGGATTTTCCTAAAGATTTATAGCAGAAACAATGACATGGTGTATATAGTATATATTCTCCTATTGGTCTTTGAACAGCAATGCAATATTATTCTCCATCTGTAGACTTTTGCTTGTAAGAGATCATTCATTGGTTTGCAGAGTTGACAGAAACCAACTCCGAGACCTTTTAGCACATCTCCATATATCCACCTAAACATATTACCACTTTCACTTTACAATTATTGTTATTTGTTTATATTGTCACAGTAATGTAAGGCCAGTAAAAAGGCCTTAAATAAGTAGTTCAGGTCACAGTAGAGATTTGCAGTGACTTCCTCAGCGAAGGAACAAAACTGACATGTCAACAGTAAAACAAAGACGCAGCGCCCATTGGAATTTATGGAGTATTTTCCTGTGTTCTGTGTGGAGCTGTGGACAGTTTTAACTAAGCCTGGACTTTGACCTGCTGACACACAAATGCCAGCACAACTTCCTGTCCCCCACACCAAGGACTGAGTTAAAACAGCAGAAAAACTGTCACAGGAAGAGACAGGGAATCACACTTCCCCCTGCCTTCTCTTTATTATAGTTTCCCCAATTTACTACCAGTGAGTCTAAGATGTACTATAGCTGACATTTTTTTCTATGTTCTATCTATAGTCCCTTTAATTGCTTCATCTCCTCATAAGCAAGCACAGCCGCATAAGATGTATGTGATCAATAATAAAAAAAGAGCAACACCCCACACAAATACCGTTAAATTACAACACTAATACATTCCATGAAATGACAACACCAGAGTATGCAATCGAGGTTAGTAGTTCACTGCCAAACACCACATTCCTCCATCACGCAGCTACAGCTCATTCTGCTTTTCTTTCTCTTCAGCCACAACAGGCTGGGACAGCGATCCAGTGACGGGTGTTCTGTACCAGAGGAACACTCAGGCCATCCTCACCTGGCACCAGGCCCGCAAGAGCTGCCAGCAACAGGGAGGGGACCTGCTCAGCATTGTGGAGCTCCATGAACAGTCATACCTCTCAGGTACAAATTTATAATAATATAAAATGTATATTTGAGAGATGTATAGTTCAAACTAAGCAGTAGTACACTATGCATTTTGTCATTTATTTGAATGCCACAAAAAAGCTTTCTAGAAGAGTGAATAGCTTTGACATTTACACAGGTAATAAATTACATGATTTTTTTCTCCAATGATATTTCCATGGTGATAAATATTTATGCAAAACATACATATATTTATGAAATAATTATTGTTTGCTCTTTTTGTTGAGTTCAGGGTTATTACACTCAGTAGTTACAGGTACATTCCTCCTGGAGCAGCTTGGTATTATGGGTTTTAATCAGTGGTGGTAGGGTGTGTGGATGCATCAGGATTTTTGTTCTTGTCTGAAGGGCTAACTAACCTCATTGGAACGACACTCTGGATTGGTCTCAACAGCCTGGACTTTGAGAGTGGCTGGCAGTGGAGCAATGGAAGCCCGTTCAGATATTTAAACTGGGCACCAGGTGAGTGCAGACACTGACTGACATGCTGCTGCAAACTTGAGGTGGTCAATAACAGATCTTTTATTGGCCTTTCACCAAAACAAAACTCAAGCTGCGGTACCTTCAAGATGCCTGTGATCTTGTTTACATTAGGTATGAGATAGAGTGCTTTATTATATTATATTAAAATATTCAATTGGTGTTTGACCATCCTACTGCTGTCCTCAAGGCTCCCTGAGACATCTGCTAATAAGAGCTTTACAGAATAACCCTTGACTTTGATTTGGTATGTTATTTGGTATGTGTTGGGACCTCTTGGATGTCCTTTCTCATAAACCTCCTACTAGGTCTTCCTCTATTCCTCCTGCCTGTCCTTCCCCAACAGTCCTCTTTCTCCATACCATTTTTCAATCCAGTATCAGCAATGTATCAGTACCACTGGAAGAAAAACAGCCCCCCAATCATGAAGGTAACACCACGTTTAATAGTAGAGTGTTCATGAATTTGAAAGTTCACTCTTCCAAATGGCATGCTCTCAGTCCATTGTCATGTAAAACTCGCTTTGGCTGTATAGTAACCCCAGTGTTTTGGAAGTTCCTGAGCAACTTAATCATTTTCACGCAGTTGTGGATGACAGGTATTGTCTGACGGTTATTGTCTGACAGTTATTGTTTGTGGTAACACCTCCCAATAGCCTTTACTTAAGTACAATTGTTTGAACAGATGACTAGGAATCAGTAGTTGTTTAGAAATGGCTACCTTCCTGACTAGAGTTTCACTGAGCTCCTTGGACTTTTTTCTTGGCACCATCTGTAGTCAACGATACATCTGTAAAGAAGTATCATTGTACAGTATAAAGAAATTATTAAATTGAAGCCACAAATTGCTGGGCTTTTTCAGGCCTTACTGTTGACACTTCCCACACTTTTACCCTTTTTGCACAGAAGAAAAATCTATAAAAAAAAATCTGTACTATAAACTCATGGAGGAAAATGGGAGAAACCCACTTCCAGGATAGCGCATGCATACGCAATATTGTATGTCATTGGTCCATCTGAAGCAAAAGATCAGCAAAGCCAGATTCTTTCAGCTCCCTGGTAACACCTACCATCAAATTCTGTGTGACTTAGCATATGCATGCAAGTTTTCATCTTATTGCTCTTGTTCAGGTCACCCCTCTTCAGAGCCTGGCCTGAACTGTGCTGTGCTGAATCCCGGGAAGGCCTCTAAATGGGAAAGCATCAACTGCAGTAAGAAAATGGGGTACATATGCCGCAGGGGCAACTCTACCAGTCATACACCTGTAATACAACGTAAGGACCCATATAAAAGACACATACATCATACAAACATCCAAGATGAAAGTCCTCATTAAATACCCTCCTCTCCGGGCAGCTAAGAATGAGCCAAGTTTTTGCCCAGCCGGCTGGGTGCCTTATAACGGGCACTGCTATTCCCTTCAGCGGAACAGGAAGATGTGGCAGCATGCCCTCACTACATGCCGCAAGGACGGGGCTGACCTGGTCAGCATCAGCAACATCGAGGAGCACAGTTTCCTGATATCCCAAACTGGATACTGTGAGTTTTGGATTATCCTTAATTCCTGTACAATTTAGTCAACCCTACATGTTGTGGTGTGTTATTAAATGTGTGTGTCCCTCTTACGCCTTCAGTGGAATCTGATAAACTCTGGATTGGACTGAATGATCAAAACACTCAGAACTTGTTTGAATGGTCGGATCGGTCATATGTCACATTTACCAAATGGCAACCAGGAGAGCCCTCCCATGCCACCAACCTGCAAGAGGACTGTGTACTGATGGAGGGAAAGGTGCAGCATTTGTCTTTTAAACTAGTCATATTAACCTTGTCTCATTGGACACTGTCATTGGTAATCCCTCACCAAGACCATTGTAACTGTGCCATTGTGCAGATTAAGCAACTTTAAATAACTTACACTTCATCCTAGCAATCAGATTGCAACAATAGCAGACCTGGACCACTGGTGCAGGTTCTCCCTGCTGGGGAGTACTTTCCCCCAAGGCACATCTCCCGAGTGGGCCCCGCCCAGGAACATGGGTGCCGGGCCTGGGATTCCCCTGCACGCGACATACCCTCAAGGAGGCAGGGAGGGATTAGTAGTCACCCTTTAGCAACCTCTCGGTGGGCCTATGTAAGCTGCACCCCTCTGCCGCTACGTGCCTGCATTGCAGACAATCTGCACAGTAGGCATATGCGCATGACCCTAGCGTCCAGTCTTACCTGCAGGGGAGCTCCTGCTGGGTCCAATGGAATGGTCCAGTATTGTGTCACAACACCAGGCGCAGTGCTTAAACCTAAAACCATTTTATTTAACCTGGACAGACACATAGGGCTCTACTTGGGGCAAAGTGGAAACGGGAAAGGAAATGTTACACTCATACCGCGGAACACACACTCAGACAGCGCACACACTTCACACACACTCCACACACACTCCACCATACCTGGCACAGGAGTCACAACAGCTCCATACAAGCCCCATGGGCGAGGGCCTCTCAGGGTCGGTCTGAGAGCCGTGCCAGCCCACTGACCAGGCACCCAGAATCACACCGACTTTTTACAGTGTTTTTGGAAACCTGGAACCTACATACCTTAGTTCAAAACTTCAGATGTTATATGGGAAAAACATTCTGGTTTGTGCAAAGAAATTGATTACATGCAATAACATTAAACATACTCTAACCATAAAATGTAACTGAAAGCACTGAGTTACTGTCTTTGTGTCTGTCCCTGTCTTACCCAACAGGGTGGAAAGTGGATGGATTACATGTGTGAGAGCCAGTTTGGATACATCTGTAAGAAGAAAGCATCCACTAAAGCTACAGATGGACAGTCGGTTCAGAGTACAGGATGTCAGATGGTGAGAGTTTTCTGAGTGCACTAGCATATTCATACATATATGACTCCTCAGTCAGCAAGTGAACCACTAAACATACCAGTGTTACACACGTATATTTTCTTAGTCAGATTTATTTATTTTTTTGTAAAAGATCCTCTGGTTTAACATTACATTTGTAATGTTAAAAAAAAAAAAGAAATAAGACTGTGATGCCAAGGCAGCTTTTGGACTAGCCATAAGGGTCCGATTCCCCTCCCCAGCTGTTGCTCATTTTGCATGGTTGATTAGAACCCTTCATAAGTTGGTGTTATTATGCTGTTTCTTGATGTCTGTATGTATCAACCATTGCATTTTGTTCTTTTCATTTATTAAACTGTGCATTTTCAGTTTGAGCATTTTAGCCTACTTGCACCCTGTGGCACAAAGGCTAGTAAAATAGTAGTAAAAAGGTAAGCAAGCTATAATGCAAGCAAAGATATTCATGTTCAATGAGATCATAAGACCCAGACATCATTGGGTAGTGGCAATGCATTCTATTAAAGTGCATAAATTGTACAATAACCAATGTAACAGTACCAGATTGCAGAAGACAACAGTGAACATTCAGATCGTCAGGGTGTGAGGTGTGGTGGCATGTCCATGTTTAGCATCCTTATGGCCTGAAGATAAAACTCCTCCTAAGTCTCTCAGTCCTGGCCATGATACTTTGGAATCTTTTGCCTGATTTTGCGAATTTAAACAGGTGGTTATTTGGGGGCTGCTTCTTTAACCGCCTGGCCACCACTGCCCCAGTGTCCTGCAGAGATGGAAGAGTGGGACAAGACTGTGCAGAGTGCAATGAGAGTAAGAGTGCATAAGAGTGCAATGAGAGAGTGCTGTTAAGGAAGCTGACCCGTAATCAGAAGGTTTGAATCCCGATTCGGCAAGGTGCCACTGAGGTGCCACTGAGCAAAGAACCATCCCTACACACTGCTCCCCGGGCGCCTGTCATGGCTGCCCACTGCTCACTAAGGGTGATGGTTAAAAGCAGAGGACACATTTCATTGTGTCACCGTGTGCTGTGCTGCAGTGTATCACAATGACAATAACTTCACTTTCTTTAAGCAAGAATACAGATGTCAGTGCAGTAACAGAGATTAGAGGAGTTATAGAAGGTTCCCAGTTCAATCTTTTTTCTCGAGATCTTTTTGTTGGGCCTGTAGGTTAGCTGACAAAGCATTTCCTGTTACTGTTTTACCACTTTCAGGACATTTATACAAACTAACTTAAAAACAAGGAGTCATCAAAACAGTTCTGACTACTCAGCTTTTATTATTGGTATATCACACGTTGCCAGAGCTCTGACAATGCTGAAGTTCACTTCCTGGAGAAGCGAGTAGGAAAACACACACACACAGAGTATGTTGGTCCATGATTTTGACCGAACAGCATATCAGCATAAAATGTATGTGAATCCTTTTTGGAATTTCATGGTTTTATGCATTAATTTGGCAAAATGTGATTAGATCTTAACCTAAGTCAAGGGAAATATAATGTGCATAAAATAATAATCAAAAACCAAAAACCATAAACAACACACATTGTTAGTGGAACCGTGAGACAGTGAGGATTAGATCACAGTTTATGACAAATTAATGCACAAAACCACTGAAATTCAAAAGGGTTCACATACTTTGAACTGTATTTGAATTTTTGTACAGGGCAGCCAGAAGCTGCCTCCAGGGTGTCATAATGAGCAGGAAAGGCTAATGATGCCTGCTCTGTATAAGGTTCAGAGTTTTGTGCTTCACCCCTGTAAGCATTCATGTTCACTCTTACCCTCTCTGTTCTCAGGGCTGGCTGAGGTATTCCTCTCACTGCTACCTCATTGGGTCAGAAGCAAAAAAGTTTGATGAAGCAAAGGTGGCATGTACAGAGAGCTCGTCCAGAATGGTGGAGGTTGCAAACCGGTACTAATTTGTCCCTATTGTCCCACCCCTTTATTCATTAATAATTTTTTATTGAACAATAAGTACCATAAAAGAGCTGCATGTACATATTTTTTGTGTGACAATAGCATAAATTATTCTAGGTACACCTGCAAACATTTTTAAGGATCTCTGCTGGTAGGTTGTTCCAAAAAACTTGGAGAACTGACCACATAAGATGCATCTGGACAGTATTCACGGCGCATATTGTTATATTACAGCGTTGTTCAAAAATGGTTAAATCCATTTTCTCTCAAAAATCAGTGCCGGACATCTTCCAGTGATGTGTTTTTTCATCTCATGAAATGTTCTTCCACAACCTGACAGCAGTTTGGGTGTTCCTCTCCAAGTTCTAAGACTCCTACACAGCTGATTCTGCCTTAGAAAATTATTGTGTTTCAACTGGAATTTAATGATAATTAGCACCTTTTTGGTATATCATATACCTAAATATAATCATACAAAATCAATTCCTTTGTACAAGTGTACCTATAAGAAACGATACTGGTTTGATACAATGGGTAGTAACACCTAATAATGATTCTGCTTTTGTTGTAACTTACTATTACAGAATACAATACAGAAACAATTTAAGTTTTTAACAACATTCTACGACGGTGACGTTTATGCAAGTTGAAAGTCGCTCTGCATAAGGGCATCTGGCAAATGCCACAAATGTATGCAAATGTGTCTAAATGTAAATATATTTTAACTGTGAGGGTGATTTTGTGGTTCTGTTGGTAGCTACGAGAACGCCTTTCTCATCAGCCTGGTGGGCCTGAGGCCAGAGAAATATTTCTGGTTGGCCATGTCCAACATGCACAACCCTGATCACTTCAAATGGAGCAGCGGCAACAAAGTCACATTCACACACTTCAATGTTGGGATGCCAGGTATATGTGTTAATGAGGCAGAGTTAAGCCATACTTCATCATTCAAACAATCGTTCGTGTTCATAAGCAATTTCAGATTGAATGACTGTGAATGTGGCTTTCATTTCCTTTGTTGTTCTGTTAATGTGTTACAGACAGACACCAAGGTTGCGTTGCCATGCTAACTGGTACATCAGCAGGATTATGGGATATTGTGGATTGCAACAATAAACAGAAGTACATCTGTAAAAAATTGGCAGAGGGGGTCAGCACTACTGCAGAGCCCCCCACCACGCAACCCCTGACCTGCCACACAGGCTGGACAGCCAAGGACAAATCCCATTTCTGCTTTAAGGTACACTTCCCAAATAAATCCTGGCCTGGCTATTCTGGTATTTTCTCAGGACATCAGACTCTCAAGCTTACTCAGCTATAATGGTGGTGACTGGGCCCAGATTAACCACTCAAAACCTAAAGTTCCATGCAGTTGCTGAAGAATGTAAATGAGCTGTGTGATGCTGTTTTAAACCATAATTAGCATTCATGGAGCAGAATGTATTTTATTTAAAGCAAAACCTGTCAAAAACATGCTCACACCACACCATCAAAGAGCATAGTTTACAAGACAAAGAGTCTTGTTAAAAAAAGATTATCCTTTATTAGTCCCACAAGCAGGAAATGTTTCACCTGTATTGCCAATATTCCCTGTAAACTACCCATGTGTGTTTGTGGTGCCCTGCAGGTTTTTAAGAAGGCTACAGAAAATAAGAAGACATGGTTTGAGGCTCGGGACTTCTGCAAGGCCATTGGAGGTGACCTGATGAGTTTCCACTCGGACAATGATCTCAACCTGATTGGGTTAGTGATTGTTTTGCAGATTTCAGCAGATACATCTTCACTCATTTTAAATTCTCCCTCTCTGTCTTATTCTCTCTGTTGTGTCTGTTAGGTTTGGTGGTAATGACCCTGCCTGGATTGGGTTCAGCATGTTGGACTCTAATTCTGGTTTTGTGTGGAGTGATGAATCTCCTGTGAGTTTGTCCTGTCTGATATCCTGACATGTCTCTTCTGTATTGCAT
The DNA here is from genome assembly GCF_900700375.1 of Denticeps clupeoides. Lineage (NCBI taxonomy): Eukaryota > Metazoa > Chordata > Actinopteri > Clupeiformes > Denticipitidae > Denticeps > Denticeps clupeoides. Next base: position 17,307,635 of record NC_041708.1, read on the forward strand.
GGTTTTATTCTCTCTATATGTAAATTATTTGAGCTTGAATAACAAAGTATTTTCCAAGACTCATTAAAATACTAATTATTTGGGCTAAACCATGCTTCCAGATTTTATGAGCAAGATTAAAAAATGCTTGTCATATTCTGGCCAAAACAATATTATCAAACCAGAAATACTTACGATTATGTATCAGGTTCTCACCACTTTTACACCAGAAGTCTAACCAGGGTTAAACCTGGGTTTATTTTATGTGCAAATGGACCAAAGGCCTCTCAAATGTAACTGTGAATGACAAGGGAAAGCAACATAACAATTGAGTTTTTTCTCTCAGCCAGTGAAAACACACTAGTCCTTTTCATCTTCTTAAAGTACAGATAAGATACATTCTGGACAGGAGAAAAGCAACACATGCCATTACATAAAGTCACATTATCGTGTTGTGCCTGGAAATATCCCTCTTGCCCAAAACACATGAGCGCAAAATCATTAATTGCAATTAAATATTAAAATGGGGGTGCTTTTGACAGTTTAAATGTTATTATGACTCCTCCTTGTGTGTTTGGTTGTTGACCTAAAGGGTTTTGATTCAGCTATCGTGCAATAGAAGGCAGAGGAGATGCCTATTCCTCAGTTTCATGTTTTGGACTAGTGCCATGTCTGATGAGAATTTGTTCTCTTTGCAATAGTCTGACTTTGAGAACTGGAGTTATGGTGAGCCAAACAACTATAATGACAATGAGCACTGCGCAGAGACAGGCTTTTACTACGGCCACATGTGGAATGACCGTGACTGTGAGGCATACAACGACTGGATCTGCCAAATACGCAAAGGTCTGCTAGATACTGAAGTACAGTTGTGAAACCCTGCTGTTTTGTTTGTGCAGTGCATCTGTCATCCTTGTAAACCCCTCTAAAACTGTATGTGTTGAACTTACATTTGCAGGACAAACTCCAAAACCAGCACCCACTGCCCTCTCTGCAGGTATTGCTCAGCCCCACTGTGCATGTGTTATGTCAATTCCATGTGTATTTATTGTCTGTTTCTGCATCTTCTTGTATATCATTTATGTTGAAATCAAATATGATTATTGTCCGACCTCCATTACAGTAGATTTCAATTTGACTAAGGATGGTTGGCTGGAGTGGAACAACAGTCAGTACTACATCAGTAGTGACAAGCTGGCCATGGCTGATGCAAGAGCGTACTGCAAGAATAACTTTGGAGATCTTGTGGTCATCACAGGGCAGACCGAAAGGAAGTTTCTCTGGAGGCAGGTACGTCTCAACAGGGCTGAACCTAACAAATTTGGAGCCCTAAGCAAGATTTTAGGTGGTGCCCCCTCCACAATAAATTCCACTGTTAGTGTAGATATATTACACTAACATCTATTTGTCTTAGATATTCTTTTATTTAAATGAACCAATTGCGAATTTAAAATGTTAAAATGTTTTACTTAAAATGTTTAACTTAAATTAAATATGAACTGCCAATTTGGAGAGAGAGATGATTATAATGTGAGAATATGCCAGTTATTCTGTGATAACGAAATATGACTGAGACTACTTGTTCCGAACAGGTGTTGTCAGGAATTGGCAGTAAAAGTTTAAGCTTTGAAAAACTGTTTCTAATTATCTGGGCAACATTTTTTAACAGCAAGCAAGATGTCAATGTTTGTCTCAAACATGTTGTGAATTTTTGTAACATTAAAACAGAAGATGACTTAATCTGTGTTTGAAGTTATGGAAGATTTCATTACATTTTGAAGAATAAGGAGAGAAATTCCAGGGTGCCTTTTCATTGATGATTGTGCTGCATTTTATCTAGAAATAGTTTTTTATTGGCTATTGTCCAGGCCCTTTCTTTTTTTTTCTTTTTTCTATGATTGGCCTGTTTAGTAACAGGCTCTATGACCCAGAGGAGATGCGCTTGTTTCATAGCGAGGTGCTACCGTGCCGCGGTCTGGGGAATATTGGGCACTGCGGTATATTAGCCTACAAATTATTTTTCTGTGTGAGATATACAATGTGTGGCAGGAGTGTGACACTTGAGAGCCCTGGAGACAGGAAGGGGGCTGTGCTGTGGCCTCACAGGAATGGATTGATGGTACCCATTTGCCTATGCTGCCTAATGACACTGACTGACCCTGCGTCTCAAGCCACTTATGTTCTGTTACCCAAAGAATCCGAAGAGACATAATCTTTTTAGTATTATCCTAAACTCACAGCTTTTATGTTATGTAATGACTTGCATCTGTACCAACTAGATCTCCAGAGGGCAAGAGAATCAGTACTACATTGGCATGACTGTAGGGCTGGACAAGTCCTTCAGGTAAGAAACAAAGAATCACAGAATGCTGGACAGAGATCAACATACTGAAAGCTGATTCTGTATGTGGGACATGTTGCAGTTGGGTGGATGGGTCCCCAGTGGGATACACAGCATGGGATCACAATGAGCCAAATTTTGCCAACAATGATGAGAACTGTGTCTCCATTTACAAATCAATGGGTGAGTAAAGACGTAAATGAGCAATGTTAGTCTCAAAGTAGTAAACTTAATATGATAATAAGGCCATTGATATTGAAAGTGAGTGATTGTTATTGTGATGCACAACAAGCAAAGCACATGGTGCACACAATTAAATGTGTCCTCTGCATTTCACCCTTGGTGAGTAGTGGACAGCCATGAAAGGAACCCAGGGAGCAGTTTGGGATTTGAACCCATGCACTTTGAGTCCACTTCCTAACCTGCTAGGCCACCACTGCCCCATGATCTCTGCAAAGATGTTAAGTGTAGCCATCATACAGTGTTAATAATTAAATGATAAAAACATGTAAATGAAAGAAAATGTCAAATGTAATGGGGTGTGAAGAAGACAGGGTGTGCACACAACAGTCCAGACTGGATGAGGGTCAAATGGTGTTCAGGTGTGAACCATCCACCAGGCAAGGGGGAGGCTAAGGGGCCAGGGCTGAAGGAGAAGACCGTGCTTTTCTGAGGAAAAGTCTCATGGACTAGGAAAGTGAGAGCTAGTACGTCACCAGATTGACCTACCAGACCATGTTGAATGGAGCCATGTAATGTGAACACAGCTTCTTGGTGTTTGAGGGCATTGGCAAACTCAGACCAGGTCCCCTGGGTAAAAAAAACAGTGCTGGTATTTGATGTCAGTCTGCATGGTGATGCATTGTGCAGTGCCCTATAGACCAGCCCATGTCTGGCGAAGCTGTCAGTGTTGAAGGTTGACTGCAGGCACTGATCCCTTAGCGACATCCACCAGAAACATGATTGGTCGTTGACCTTGAAACGGGAGAGTTCCATGGCTGAGGTGATGTGCTGGTTCACCTTAATATACCAGTGAATTGCTGTGAACCCACAAGAGCCAACCCTGGGGCATGATGGTCACTCCCTTGGGGTCTGGACAGGTGCAATTCTGCATGCACCCCTTCATCTCAGAACATGGTCATTCCACAAAGAAAGGAATTCCTTCTCCCTCACTTTCACACCTTATGATCCCATCGTCCTGACTCACAATATTCTCACATCCAGAGGAGTGCAGGCAGAATAGCAGCTAGCAAAGACCACAAAGTCTCCTCCTCAGCAGGGTGGACCGCCTCTACACCTCTCAAGTTCACCAGGCGCTCAAGAGACTACTGGAGTATCATTTGTTTCTGAGGGAGAAGTGCATGTTTGACCGGAGTCCAGAGGGGGTGCCATGGATCCCGCCAAGATCACAGCAGTCACAGAATGGCCCAGCCCCATGTCTGTCAAGCAACAGCAAAGGTTCCTGGGCTTCCCTAACTTTACAAAATATTCGTCAGGAACTACAGCTAGATAGCCCAGCCAATAACCGCCCTGCTCAGAGGAAGCAGGGACTGTGACAAACAGATCATCTGACTATTTACTACATACTATCATAAACAGTTGATCTCAATAATCCTAGAGCAAATCAGTAGATTCCATTTTTTTTCATCTGAATGATGAGAGAAATTAATCTTGTTTGTTACAGGATTCTGGAATGACATCAACTGTGGCGTTCCCTTGCCCTTTATATGCAAAAGAAGTTCGGATTTTGTGAACAGCACTGTTGCCCCTACCAGCCCACCAAAGGGAGGCTGTGCTCCAGAATGGATTCCATTTCAGGGCAAGGTGATTCTGTGTATTTATTACAACAACAAAACACAAACTGTACTTTTTGAAGGCTTTAACGGTTAACCTTTTTATGTTTTGTACATGTTTTTATTCAACACTATATAAAATGGATTGAGAAGTGGAACATTTCATCAACAATACCATAGAAATGACCAGAGCAACATACTAAAGATGCTGTAACTAGATTAAGGGCTAGCACACAATAAAGGCAAAAGCCTGATCCAGTGTCCCCATCTTTAAAAATTGTAAACAGTGTAATTATGAATTTACATATCACAAATATATTGCAAACATGGGAATGTTGTTCCATGTTTTCTATTCAGTGCTATAAATTTGCTGGTAAGAGCTTAGAAAAAAAGTGGCACGATGCTCGAGAATACTGCATCAACCAGGGTGGAAACCTTGTTTCTGTACTCAACCCACGTGAACAAGGTAAGGCTGTGATCATCACAAAACCATGGGAATGCAGGACATTGGGGGCTGTGACATTTTCTCTTTATGCTTTTCAGCATTTTTGACCACTCAGATGTTAAATGCAGCTGGTAACATGTGGATTGGACTAAATGATGTCAACTGGGAGATGAGGTTTCTCTGGACAGATGGAAAAGGATTTTATTATGCCAACTGGGCCAAAGGCCAGCCCGTGTCCATACCGGGTGGAGTCCACATATTCGGAGAAGAGGTTCTTATTGTCTAAAGGGTTTTTCGTATTGATCAAATTGCATATTAATCTGTCATGAACGAGTCTTTTCTCACACACAGGAGTATGACTGTGCTGTCATGCTGTCAGGTCCATCCAGAATGACCGGCACATGGAAAGTGGACAACTGCCACTCACCACATGGGTTCATATGCAAAAGAAGCCTTGGTGAGGGGACAAAGCAATACACAGTTATCAATGCAGAAATACCTGGCAAAAGCTGACCTCTTACTGACCTCTGTGAGGCAGATTCTCAGATTGTTCCTCCAGTGACCACTGCATCCCCAAAGGCTTTCTTTAAGATGGGAAATGACTCGTACAAGCTGCAGACAGAGAAGATGAGTTGGGATGAGGCTCGGAAGCAGTGCAAAGCAGATGATGCAGATTTGGCCAGCATCCTGGATGCAGCCAGCCAGGCTCTCTCCCTACTGAGAATGCACCAATACAATGAGCCAGTATGGGTTGGCCTCAACAGCAATCTGGTGGGCTATCACACACATACTTCACGAATACACACATATAACAGTATGGAATACACCAAAAAAGTCCAAAAAAAAAAAAAAAAAGGAAGAGAAATTCAAAGTCAATCCAAAGTCATTCTACCACAAGTCTAAATGCAAAGTCATGATCTGAATCCAATTAAAATGTTTTGGAAAGAAGTGAAATAAGCAGTTCATTGGAGGAAATCCACCAGTGTCCCAGAGATTAAGCTATTCTGTGCACAGGAAGGAGCTAAAATGTGCATGCTGATTTGCAGGACTGTTTCTTGAAATCTTTAGTTACAGGATTTGCAGCAGGGGGGGGAAACACACATATATCCAATGCTGTATAATTTCCTCATTAATCAAATTATAACAAAGAATAATATTTTAATATTATTAAAGCTAGTGTTGTTTACTTTAATTAACCTAATACAAGGATCAACTGAAGCTGAGTGTCAGACCTTGTAAAATTAGGTAACTGTGGGTTCTATTTTTGCCCAGGTGCTAGGTGTGTTAGTTTGCAACATGCTAAATGGTGGGACATGTTAAGGAAGAAGGAAGGAAGTTGAAGTTGCATTGTGCACAAATCAGTGTTTTTCAGTCCCATAATGGTTATGACATTTAAAATGTCTTAAGAAAATGAGATGCTGCTACAACCCGTGATTCACAATGTCACAAATAAAGAGAATTATTCTTTACAGTCATAATCATATCAGTCATTTTTAAACAACTCAGTTGTTTAAACTACTGCCTGCTTCTAAATCTGGACCTCAGTAAAGTAATCCAGGTGATTTTTTTTGTTCCTGATCACATACTATGGGGACTGTACAGCATCCAGAGCCTCTCCCCCTACTGGGGGAAGAGATGGCCTAGCAGGTAAGGAAGTGGACTCAAATCCCAAACCACCAAAATGTCACTGAGGTTCCCTTGAGCAAGGTACTGTCCCCACACACTGCTCCCCTGGCTGCCCACTGCTCAGTTAGGGTGATTGGTTAAATGCAGAGGACACACGCCCGCCATACCATATGTGAAAAGCTGTGCCGCAGTGTCGGAATGATAATCACACAGAATTTTTATATTACAGCATCCAGATAAAAGCTGTGCCGCAGTGTCTGTTTAACTTTGTTTAACTTGACAGCGAAAGTGAAGTGAATAATAGAATAGTGACAGAATGCTATAGCAACATAGATTTTTAGGTATTTCAGTCATTTTCTCTTTGTGTTGGTCAAATAGAGTTGTAATTCTTTTTTTATATTCTGCCTTTAAAGACACATGGCCACTACCGCTGGGTGGACAACTGGTTACTGAAGTACTCTCAGTGGGCCCAAGGGGAGCCTAGAGCAAACTTGGCTTGTGTTTACATTGACACTGATGGCACCTGGAAGACAGCTGCATGCAACAGTACTTATTATTCCCTCTGCAAACGTTCCCCAGGTACAAATGCAATTCATCTCAATTTATCCACAGGGACATGAAGAGCAGCCCTTTAAAAAATAATCCTGCATATTGCCTTACCATAAATTCCCCATAACCTCTCTCATAGTTGTTCCTCCCACTGAGAGTCCACAGCTTCCTGGAAATTGCCCTGAACCCAAGAGACGCAAGACCTGGATACCCTACAGAGGCCACTGTTACGCCTTCATGACATCCTCCATGGAGAACTGGGCCCATGCTAGTGTTGAATGCATGCGTATCGGTATGTTAACTAAGTACAACCTGCCTATCATAATGAATTTATGAATAGAAAATATCCTGTTTAAACCAAGTTACCCAATGTAAGAACAAATTGTTCTTACTGACAGGTGCTTCCTTAGTTACCATTGAGGACCCCCTTGAAAGCCAGTTCATCCACCAGAACCTAGAGATTCTACAGGATGGAACAAAATCCTTCTGGATTGGCATGCACCGCAGTTATGATGGTCAGTGCTATGGTCAGGGACATCTTGATGCAAACTCTGTACATAAGATACAAATAAATAGACTGTGATAAATATACTGTCGGTCATAGGTGAATGGATGTGGGTTGATAACACTGTGGTGGACTATACCAACTGGGGGTCCAGGAGGGCACACAGCTATGGGGAATGTGTTGAAATTGCCTCAGACACAGGCGAGTGGGGAACATCCAGCTGTTCCAGATACAAAGCTTACATCTGCAAAGTTGCTAAAGGTGAGCCATACACCTGAACTAATATCATATTTGCATAACAAGAAGCTCTGAAGTTTTCTCCTGATGAATTAATTCAAATGTTTTCTCAGAAGTATCCAGAAAAAAAGTGCATGGAAAGTAAAAAAGAAAGTACTGAAGGCCAATCATACTAAACATATAACTGTAGGAACCTGAAACCTGTCACAGCTCTTGAAATATTCCTGGAAAGTAAAATGAGAGGGTGACGTACCTCAGGACTTCAGAATAGCACATATTCCTTGCCTCCTCCTGACTTTTTTTTTTTTGGTGAATATTCAATGAATGCTTGACTTCACGTATATTTGAAAGTACTTACATCTGTTTATATATTTGTATGTTTTTTCTAGCTGTAATACCAACAGAGAAGGCACCAGTTGTTGGTAAGTTATTTGAATGATTTTCATCCATGTGTTTTCTATGAACAGAGGACTACTATTGGTGTTGCTGATTACTTTATTATAGTTCCACAGGTAAAGGAGGCTCCCCATGGTTATGCTGGCATTGCTGTGGCAGTTGTGATGGTAGTGATTGGTATGGCGGGCCTGGTAGCATTTCTCTTCTACAAACGAACACCCAAGCCAGTGGTTGGGGAATGCACCTTCGACAATACTCTCTACTTCAACTCTGACCCCTCGCGAGCCACCACAACCATTGACACCAAGGGACTTGTGGCCCACATAGAGCAAAATGAATGTGCATAAGACAAAAAAGCTGAAGTATGACAATGGCAATATCCAAATTCCTTCATTCATAGACAAACATATATATATATATATAGAGGTTGTTTCAGAAATTAGATATAAAGACAAAAGCCTGAAGCAGGCCTGATAAATATGAACAACTCTTCTAATCTCTCATGGACGGATGGTCTCTCTCTCTCTCTCATTGTCTCATGGAAACTTATTTCTCTGTCCTGTTTTAAAAACAGGCTGTAAAACCACAGATGTTTTCCTGATTCTTTCAATTTCATCCTGTTTCCCTGCATTCACATTTTTTGTTAAATACCTTTGGGAAGGTGTATTACAGACCTGCTTTTCACATCCTCATTGTGCAAGTATGCTTTCCTGCTTTTTGTCTTTTTTTGTATCTCTGCAAGTAAATGTCTCTGTTGTAAATGATAAAAATGTCTGCATTACTGCTGAAAAAAAGTCATGACATGAGTTATCTTAAACCATCTCTTAATTTCTGTACTGTATTTTTTTTCTTCAGGATAGTTCATGTTGTTGTACATAAATTCTAAACATTCTCAGAAGCATTTGATTTCTGCAAAAAAATGTAAGACATAATTCCTTACTTGTGTATGGTATGTGATAGTCTGTAGTCAGTTTTCCATTATTAGTGTTATTGCAGTTCTGGACTGGATTTAACTTCATTATTTTGAGCTATTTCGTCATCTTAGCCAAGAACAAAAACAAATTCATATATACATAAATCCAGTGAGGGACCATCTCCTGGTGTCACTGCATGGTTAATATGAAGTCCATCTCCATGGTCCATCAAAGTACAGAATTGTACAGTTTATCAGTGCTGGGAAAACAGAAGCGACATAATGTACTTATTTTTTGTTCCGGTTAGGTTTATAATAGCCGCACTCAGGTTTATAATAGCCGCAGTAAGCTATGGCAGGGTGAGGCACATATACTTAAACCTACAGCCAATTAACAGTCACAAAGAGCATGGCGGAAGCCACAGGCAACATGGGGAAAGGCTGCATTTTTTGTTTTTGTTATTCCCAACTTTGGAGGTATTCAGTCACAGCTCTAGCCACTGCATTTTGAAGTAAACTTAGTTCATTAAGGGAGTGGTAAGCTACTACCAGGCTGGTAGTACCCTAGTGGGTAAGACACTTCCCTCTGAACTAGAAAAGGAAAACCACAAAGTCACAGGTTAAATTGATTGTGTTCCTGAGCAAGATACTTAACCGTGATCATCTCCAGGGGAACATCCATTTACCTGCTTATTTAAAAAAAAAAAAAAAAAAGTATAGACAGGGCACATCCATACAAAGAGGCATTTTGTATAGAACTGTCGAGAACTGTAGACAATGAACTGTGATATATACAGGCGTCAGTAAGGAAGCTGTGCTTTTCCTAGAAAAAAGATGTTCTGGTCTGTAACATGAAAAATGTTATTTGTCTAGCACAAAATTTTCTAACATACAAGATGAAAAAATTAAATCTTACTTATAAAATGTTATGCATTGATTCTTTGCTTGCTCGTTATTACAGCCAAACCTACTTAGTTCAGCACTTGTTGGTCCCTTTGCATTCACTCTGAGGTCCAGTTCACCCCAAACCATCTCAATTGGGCTCAGGTCTGGTGTCTGTGGAGGCCAGGTCTCTACTTTTTGTTAAGAACATAACTCTACATGTGTTCATTCATAGTTTTGATATCTTCAGTGAGAATCTACCAATGTAAATGGCCATGAGAAAACACATTGAATGAGAAGGTGTGTCCAAACTTTTGGCCTGTACTGTATATATATTGTGTGTATATATCTATGTTGTCACCTACTGATCCTGACATTACATCTCACTCTGACAAAATTGATAGTGAAATTCTATAAATAGTGACATTTTAACGGCATTCAAGCCATTAAAATGTAGAATAGAATTTTTCAAAATCCAGACAGATCCTGGCCAGATAAAGAATTCATTCAACTATTAGAAATCAATTTGAATAGGAACTTTGAGTTTAATGGGAATTCTTTGTTCAAAATTACTCCAGAACATGTACTAGGGAAGAGTCAATGAATTAGCAAAATAAACTGTGCAAAAAGAACACCACCTTGTGGTATTTTTTAGATACTACATGCTCTTGAGTTAAAAATATGTAGAACTGATTAACCTTCCTGATGATTAAATTACATGTCAACCTACCAGACAACAGCACCTACTGGGATCCAAAATAGGATCCCCAAGGATGGGGAGACAAGATGGTGGATAGAGAGGGCTCATAGGTCACCCACTCACTTTGCAGAAGCCAAGGCCGGCAAAGGCACTGTCTTCCATGAAAGCAATTCCAGAGGCACCTGAATCAATCCTGTCATGGTGGCACGGTGCAGGGAGGATTCATACACACACAGGGAATTAAAAACAAGATGACTACGTCAGCCAGGAAACACAACCTGGATCCGTGTGGGCACCACATGCCTGCCAAGGACTGCCCGATGTCCGTACCTCAGACCACCTCGTGGAGGATGTGCCACTGCCTGTTACCCCATCTGTTGTGTTTATTGTGTGAGCACCAACATCCATGGGTATTGCAGTGGGTCAAATGATGGAGGCTCACCTGCCCCTTTGTGCTGTCCCACTATTGAATTATACCTCCACACTAATGTCCAAGCGTGACACATTCTACCTTAACCACCCTCTCTTGATCTCTCTCTCTCTCTAGTTACTTAGATTCTGATTCCTGGCATTGAGCTGCTGATGAGACATTATAAAATGAAATGTACCAGAGGGCCACCAACACTGTGACTGCTAGAAGGATATTCAAATGGACCAGTGGCATTATGTTGGACATGCAGTGTGGATCATGACACTGGTCTGGCTGAAATCTACTCTGCACTGTCCAGTACTTTCAAACATGGACAGATCCTTTCTTCAATTCACCGTGTTGGACTATTTAATTCCAGACTAACTCTTACACCTACTGGACTGTTTTTCAAGATAAATCAACACCAATGCTGCTGATACCTATTGCACACTCACTCTACCTTGGAAGTGAGTTCCTTTCAGTTTGCAGAAAGGGTCCATCAAGACATACTGCTTGTGATTTTGGGCTAAAAAAAATTAATCTTGTTGTTGTGATACAGCCATCCTGTCTAGTTCCTGCAGTACAAACCTGTAGGGTTAGTGCTTTTATCTAGGGTTGCTGCAGTGGGTCAGGTCAAGGGTTAGTAATGTTATGTCTGCAAGGAATGATGTCAGCTGACTACCTAAATCTACTGAATGAGCGGGTTATTCCATCAGTGAATTCCTTCATCCCTCAAATTGTGAGTGGTTCATGGTACATGAGACATAATTTCCAGACATGTATTGGCCACCAGACTTTATACCTTAACTCCATTGAAAGATCATGGGAAGCGCTGGAGAAGAATTTGTGCAGCGCTTCCATAAATGCTCATTGAAAAAATGACACTGGGACTGTTTGCCATAATCAAGGCTAAAGGTCCCATGAAATATTATAGTGTGTAATTTAAGATAAGAAAATGATTTACCCCGAAAATGATTTTGCCCTAAAAACATGAATACTGTTGTGCCATAAATAGAGAGAGGTAGAAGCATGTTATGAGGGATAACATGCACCAACGTTCAACACTATACAGACGAGTGTAATTGCACAGTCCCATTAACCAAGTGACATTAATACTGATCCTGAAAGATCACCTACAGAATGAGGAGGAGTTATAAAAGACTTCCTGTGGCGTTCAGTTCTACATTTAGGGGCGATGAATCTTTGATACTGAGAAGCTTTTTAGCATTCTCCTCTCAGATGCCTCCACCAGGCTCTGTCAGGACAGAACCAGCTTTTTTAATCAGTTTTTTCAGCCTGTCGGCATCAACTGCACCAGCACAGAGCTACAAAGAACAAAACACTCTACACTACACAGTGATAGAAAAGGGTAAGCATTACATTGAAAGACCTAAGTCGCCTCAGCAGGAAAAGATAGCTATGCCTTTTCTTGGAGACAGTGTTGGTATTCTTGGATGAGTGCAGTTTAGTGTCGATGTGTACCCCCAATCCTCAATGACCGCCGCATAAATAGTATGTAATGCAAGCTATCAGTGGGGCATGGAGCTACCAAACTATTCAAAAATGGATGTTGCTGCTCAATTATAACAGCATAATCTGCTACGCTGATTTTGTTTCAAACCATGGAAGCTGAGGGGTGACATGATCCAGGTATATAAGATTCCAACATCCAAATTCTTATTTCAACCCTTTTCACACTTTAGTTAGAGTATAGATCATTTTTGTCCAAGGGGGTAGTGCAAGCTTAAACCTGAGACTTAACAGTTTAAACAGTTCAGAAAACTTTGAATACGGTATCAATTCTTAATTTCTGCACAAGTTGGCCCACTGGTTGTCCCACTGGTAGGAAAGGTCATAGAGCATATTTGACTGGTGACTTGACAGATGCCAAATACCAATATTGTCACAAAGTTAATTATTTACATTTCACCATCCCATATGCATACATATGCTGCTCATTTGTTGTTAGGGACATTTGCGTTACAGAGTTTGCAATGGTCTTTTGTTAATATGGCCTCACATAGAATTTTGGTTTTTGGAGGCTTTTTATTAGGTTGCCTGTTGATGTTTGGCTCCTGTAAAGAGACACTGAAAACGTAAGTACAACCCTGAATTGAAAATCCTGTGCTGTGATTTTTTTTTTTTTCACATTGACCTACACTGTAGGGAAAACTTGACTGTATGCTAATAAGAAGCAATGCTGTGAATGAGTCAATTCTTAAAAAAACCCTTTTTCATAAAATCATGTATTTTATTTTAAGGTTCCTAAAAGTGAGTATGGTTATCAGAACATCTATCTCCACAATTAACACAGTTCTTTGTCTATTCCTGGTGTGGTCACCCATGTGTGGGGGTGCAACTTTCAAATTTTTTATTAAATTATTAAATCCAAATACCTCTACCTTTAAACAAATACATCTGCACTCAGATTTAGCCACTAACCACTTTCTCATTCAATGAGCTCATTATTAATGGTGCTAACTGTCTGCAAAAGTTACAGTGAAATGTTTTCCCCAGAAACCCAGTGATAGACTGCAGATCTTTACTGTATATTAATATGTGCATGACTGTAACTTGAGAGGAGGTGGTTGTACACTTTGTGAGCATTTGCACACATACCACTGTGTGCAAGAACACAGATAGTAAATGTGTAAACATGAACCCAGGTGTGGACAGTGGCAACTGTAATCTGGACAAACATGGCAACAAACATAGCAGACTGAGTGGCTTGATAAGGGTACATGTGGATGGAAGCAAGTCTCACAGATGCCTTACAAAGGCACTTTTCTTGCTACTCTACCATACTGATCAGAACTACCATTTAAAATGGCAATTTCTTTAATGCCATGCTGGCTTTACCATAAATGCACTTCCAAATTGTGGAACAATTCGAGAATAATGTTACTTAACACTTTTTTGTGGTACATAATATCGTCAGGAGATTCAGGGAATCTGGTGAAATCTCTGTATGCGAAAGACAAGGGCAAAGATCAATATTGGATGTGATCTTTGGACTGTCAGTAAATGCAGGTTAATGCACTATCAGGCAAAGAAGCAGCAATATATGAACATGATCATTGTATTGTCTTAAAATGTATAGAGGCAAAGTGGAAAACTGTTCTGCAGTCAGACAAAATTGAAAAGTGGATGGATGCTTTGTTTTCTGCCCTGAAGAGGAGGGCAACCATCAGCACTCAATTCAAAAGCCTGCATCCCAGATGGCATGGGGGCCCACTAGTGCCAGCAGATATATATACAGGACTCAATGTCGATACAGGTCTCAGCTGTAGAGCAGCCTATTAGTCAATCAATCAATCATTCAATCTTTACATGTAGAAAGTGCCTCACATGCATAATGTGGCTCGTGATCTGTTCTGGGAGTAGGTTTTCTAGTTCATTGTGGAAGTCCATTGAGGAAGTCTATTGAGGTACATTGGAGAGACTGGAGTTGGGGCAGGTGTCAGCAGATGATCAAGCCAATATAAGAAAGTAAATTAGGAGTTGCAGTAGCCTAATGTGGGTAGGTGACAAACTCACCTTTGAACCAGAAGACCCAGGTTCAAACCCCACTTACCACTATTGTGGCCCTGAGCAAGACATTTAACCCTGAGTGTCTCCAGCGGGACTGTCCCTGTAACTACTGGATTAATAGTCACCCTGGATAAGTTCGTCTGATAAATGCCGTAAATGTAAATGTAAAGCAGTTCATTCCGTGCCCAAATACTCTCCAGATGAGATTTACTATATGCATGGGAGTGGATGGTGTGAAATAACAAAATGAAAAGTAACTTGAAAGACAGTTGGTGATAGTTAAAAAGCCTAAATGCAAAGTAACTGGAAGCTAGTGCAGTGAATACAATAAAGGATTTATATTTCATATTTCTTAGCTAGTTTGAGCCAATTCAGTGAAACAGACAAATAGCCAGAAAGCAGAGAGTTACAATAAACCAGTCTAGATGTTATAGAAATGGAGAGGAATTTCCTAACACTAGTAACATTTCTCAGGCAGAAGTAAACTGTCCTGGAAATGCTCTAAATGTTACAGTCAAATAACAAATTGGCATCAAAAATGACACTCAATTTTTCGAACTCATGTTTTTAGGAACAACTTTAGACTCCAACACAATCCAGGAAAAGTGAAGTGGTAGTAACTAATTATGTTTAATCCATTGCATGTTTTTCTTTAAGTATACTTTTGAGAGTAGTTGGAATGCAGAGTACTTTTCATTCCTGCTAAGTTACATTTGTGCTGTAACAGAAAAAAATTGTTCTGTCTGCAGATCCTTCATAGTAACGTTTCCTGCTGTGATTGACTCTGGCTCTCAGACCAAAATCTGTGCCAGTCTTCTGCAACCAAATGAGACCCTGACCATGTCCATCTCCCTGGTCCACCTTGGTCAGAGCATCCTATTACACCGGGAGACCTCAGACAACGTGTTCCACCATTGTTTTGACTTTCAGGTTGGGCCTCTGCCATATTTTAGACTATTGTCAATAATCAATCACATTGATCAGTTGTTGTCCCTCGTCTATCTGAAGGTCTGTTTATTTATTTCATTGTAAGAAGGGTGCTTTTGTGAACAGGCTCCTGTAGTAGAAGACCTGATGGTGCAGCTGATCAGAGTGGAGGTTAAAGGAGCCACATTTCAACTGACAGAGGAAAGAAAAGTAATGTTCAGAAAACAGTCCCCTCAGACAGTAACAATCATCCAGACAGATAAGCCTATTTACATTCCAGGACAAACAGGTACAACAGCACACTGTATAACCATGTTTTAACCAATGTTCCCTGCATTTATATGTAGCATTACATTTCAGCATAATTTTCCTGCTATGCTTCACAGTGCATTTCAGAGTTGTTACACTGGATTCAAATTTAATCCCAGTTAATCAAACGGTATGTGGTTTACTTACAGTAAAAAGTGTAGTGTATACTTGCAGTAAATCATATTTTAAAGTCTGGGCATATCTGTAATTGATTTAACATTGTTATAATATGTTATGATGCTGATTAAGAACAAGATTTCCTAAGAAAACTATTGCATTCCTGTAATATGTAATTCTGTTTATACATTTTTTATTCATGTATAAATGTCCGTGTGTAGTTGTCTGGTTGAAAAAGCTATAATTCAAAATATTTTTCTGATTTCTTGACAGTACAACCTGATTGTAGTTGAGGTAAGACTAAAAATAAATATTGCTTTTGTTGTTTTTATGTACACTAGGTTTAGGGGTTGGGGGAAATTAATCCATGGAATAAATAGTTAATTTGTAACATAGTTCTTACCGAATGCAAAAAAAGTTCACCTGGCAATACTGTAAATGTTTTTTCTCAGTTTAACATTTTCATTTGCAGATATACTGATTATAATACCCATTTGCTACACAGGGGAATGATTACATGACATGTTTTTCATAAGAGAACATAATAAATATTAAATTACAAAGCACTCATGGGATTAGAACCTGTGGACCGATTACCTTGAAAATATGAGCACAATTTACACCACTACATCACCATCAGTTTTAAAGGTAGTGGTTGCTGAATTAAGCTGACGTTTTTTAGTTAGATTCTTACATTTCAACTGGTTTAAGACATAGAATATGGAATAGACATAGAATAAATAACATCATAGGTAGTTTTAAATTATGCTAAACAGCAATGATATGAACATGGTATTTTTATGGGTTATAAACACTGTGTATATATATATGTCCTAAATGTGAATGAATTAAATATTTGAATTAAATACTTTGTTCTTTACATAGTTAAATGTGCAGACAAAAAAAATCACACAAACATTTTCAATGGAAATCTAATTTATCAACCAATGGTGGTCTGGATTTGGAGTCATACTCAAAATTAAAGTGGATAAACACACTACAGGCTGATACAACCTAGAGGTAATGTCCTCAAAACTTGACAAAATGAGGCTCAGTTGTGTGTGTGGCATCCATGTTCCTGTATGACCTCCCTACAATGCCTGGGCATGCTCCTGATGAGGAGGCGAATGGTCTCCTGAGGGATCTCCTCCCACACCTTGACTTCTCCAGGCTCTGGACAATACACTGACAGACACAGCAAACGTTTTTGCCACAGCTCGCATTGATGTGCCATCCCGGATGAGCGGCACTACCTTAGCCCCTGAGCTACCTGAGATACCTGCCTATGACTGTAGTGCACCAAGCAGAGATTCCAGCGGACGCCAATCCTGACAGTAATATTAGAGATAGTCTTCTAGTCTATTTTCATGTCAGAGAACCTAAGCATAATTGGCTGAATTTAAGATGGTTAATGAAATTTGTGAAATTTTGTGAATATAACTCTGAGCTCTGAGCACTAATAGTACAGTGGAGGTAAAACAACAACAGGATGGCTGCATTCTTTATGGAGGGGCCAAGATTCGGATTTGTACTAGAATGATGGATGTTGAACTCTATTCAACAGGATAACCGTGGGAACAGGATCGGACAGTGGACTAAACCCACATCAAAAAGCAGGATTCTGCAGTTGTCCCACAACCTGAACCCAGAGGCTCCTCAAGGACACTATAGACTGAGGGTTTCCTCAGATATGCGTGAACAGAGTTACATGTTTGAAGTGAAGCAGTATGGTAAGTGCCAAGTTATTCCTCTCCAGTGTGACCAGACTCATATGGACAGACATTTTTGTCAGGCAGAGTGGCACACACACAAACACTAGACATTTACACACATAGCAAAGGTAAAAGGATACATTTATACTAATAATCACAGATGAAAGCACTCAAGGTAATCAGACAAAACAGGAAACTCCGGTCAGGGTGATGTGTTAGGAACTGTGACAGGTACGTTCATTAAGCACAAACTTATATTGAAACACAAAGTACAACATCTCCTTCACTGCAGAGACATTTATCAATATCTATAGTTCATCAGTAAATAGTGAAATTGTAATTTTTTTTTCTTCCTTCATCTGAAATAGAATGCTTTCACAGATTCCCTGGGGTTCTGTGTGCCACAGACTGCACTCTGATTCTGTTGCAGTACTGAGCAGTTTAAGGCGTTGTACTGCATACAATATCCAAAACAATTCTATTCAATTAACATCTACTGTATGGTGCTATGTCATTTATATGTTCCCAACTTAGATGACGCCACGCCTTGTGAAACAGTGGGACCCCAGAGCTCCACAGATTTGGGTTTAATTTATGGCATCAAAGCTATGAGAAAGACAAGTTTAGGGAAAAGGCACACACAGGGAAGATCAAGTGGACTCTTTTCTTAGTAAAATCCCATGCAGGCTCTAATAGGTTTTTTATTCTATAAATTTTTTTCTGTGTGGTCTGGTACCAAATGTTCTAGGGTCCTGTTCTGATTTAGCCTAAAATATAGCATGCCTTTACTAATATGCTACAAATGTCAACTGATATATTAACATCAATATGAATAAAATATCAATATTATTATTTTGAATAATAATATTGAATATTATTTTGGTTGACATTGATCCACATTCACATTTGATTCCATTTTTACATCACAGCATTTACATCTATTTAAATAAATATTAAAATAAATGACTGATTACTAAATCCCCCGACGGCCCCTTGCATAGACAACCACGTAATGTATTCACTCATAATAAATACAAGACAATTTATTATTCATTGCTTGTTCATCAACCCATATGATGATGATGATGATGATGATGATGATGCATTTGCGTGTTTTTTCCTGCAATCTGCCAGATGATTTACAAATCACTGTTTGTTTGTAAAGCACTAAAGTACATTCTCTTTTCAGTTTTACCCAAGTTTGAAATTACTTTAAAAAAAAACAATGAAGTCAGTGTTGCTGAAGATGAGCTTGAAGTAGAAGTGTGTGGGAAGTGAGTACTTATATATATATATATACAAACACACACACTCACACACACACATGCAGCACAATATACCACATGTCTTCCTTTTTCTGGCAGATACACTTATGGGCAGCCTGTACCAGGTAGCGCTTCAATGTCAATATGTCGAAGTGTGCTTCCATATAGGACTACACCAGATTCCCCTCAGGCACCTTGCATCAATAAGTCAGTAGAGGTAAGACACACATTTTTCCATTTGTGCTGGTGCAAACTTATTTGTTGTTTAATCATGAATAGGCGATATGAATGTGCTGCTTAGAAATAAACTACTTCATCTTCTACTTCTGGCTGCTCCCGGTACAGAGTCGGCCATGGTAGAACAATTTGAAACCTCATCCAGTACATAGTCCCTTCTATTTGGTTTCATATCAGCAGGTCTCCCCTTTACCTGTCATGCTGCCAACACTCAAACTCTCCTACCCTTCCTCTCTTCCTACCTCTGGACATGCCTTCCAGCTCTTCTTTGGTCAACAGTAGCCCAATTTCCATGTGTGTCCCCAGTGGCTGTGTTGCTGCTTAGAAGCCAACAATATTCCTTTTCCCACAGATCAAAGAGTCTGGCTGTGCTTTGCATGTCTTTAACATAACTGCACTTCTGCACACCGACCTTGCGGCGAAACTGGGTGACCAACTTCAGTTTTCTGCTGAAGTAACTGAAGAGGGAACTGGTAAGTGCCTTAAACTGACAGTATCTGGGACAGAGGCTCCTTTAGCTACAAAGCGTAATTAATTAAATTAAATAAATTAAACACTGAGCGGACAAGCAGAGTTCGTACCAGGGTAATCAGTTCAGGTGCAGTCTCGTGCAGAGAAGAGGTTTGTTTTGGAGTCCATGGGCAGGTTGAGGTTGAGGAGTATCCAGTCAGGAGCCATAAATGAAAAGCAGATACAGGGGTGAGAGCAAGGTCTGGGGGCAAACAGGGTCAAAACCAGGATAGCAGTCCAAGAAATGCTAGTCTGTGGGGTCCTGCATGCCACCTGTTGGCGTGGTGGACCAGTGGGAGTCATTTTTTTTTTATACTTTCTTCATCATGGTTTATGGATCAGAGTATCATAATAAATCAGTTTTAATCGAATCAGTTGTAATCAGTTAGTTTGAGCTGCATTTCTGATCTTGAGCAGCATGTGCACTTCTCTCGTCAGCCAGGAGTATGGATTGGCTCTTGTGGTGATTTTATTGGAGAAAGCTGTAACCAGTCTGTGCATTCTTCCAGACTGATGGTGTAACCATAAGTAACAGCCTCCCAAAAGATGTTCTAGTCTTGGAGAGCTGAGACCGCAGCAGTCGGCCATACTCTGATGTTCTTGTGGACTGGTCTAGTGCAATTGAACAGGGACTTGTGTACAGGGACCATGATGTGGTTCGAGTAGCCAAGGTGGGGACAGAATAGAGCATTGCAGGCTTCACGAATGTTAATGTAAACCTTATCCCGACAGTTTCCACCTCTTGTAGCAAAGTTAACATTATTCAGGTTGAGGTCTCCAACAATGATGAAAAATCCACTGAGGTGACAAAAACTCCATATCTTTATGGACCTAGCTGTATTTTCCTAGTATGAGTGATAATATCAAATATATCTTCTATATTTGCAGGGAGAAGAAAGATTTTTTTGCTAGTTATCTGTATGGAACTTATATGAATAAATGAAGTTTAACATAGTTAAAGTAATCAGATAAGATAAATACAATATTTTATGTCAGATTAAAGTATTTGAATTGTATTGTATTCATGTAGGAATCACTAGGTCAAAAGAGGAACATATTCAGATAACCTACTGTATTGGAAAGGTGCAGTTTGTTGAAACACCTGCAATATATCATCATGGAACCATTGTAGAAGGGAAGGTAAGTCATACAAATAATTTTACTGTTCAAAAATTGTGGTGAAGTTGTAAAATGGAAATTATTTAAAGATAAATGGATCTGAAGAGGTGGAGGGCACTGTAATACTGAATTACACTACACCTTGGTAATATATTCAGTTAGTAGCTTTTTTAGCTGTAGCACTGAAAACTTTTGTGTGTATATATATATATATTACTCTTACCATAAAACTGTTTTTTCTTTCCTTAGATCAATGCCACTCATTACAGAGGCAAACCGCTTGCCCATCAAACAATCCATCTGTTCATTGGAAAAAGATGGTCAAGAAACCTTTTATTAAATCTGACCACTGATTCTGATGGTATAGCCCGTTTCTCACTGAGCACTTCTAATTTGCCTGAAGAAAATATAGAGCTGTCTGTAAGTTGTTTTCTGTATCCTACCAACATGACAAGTTTAGTTTGGATCTGGAATTGATAACAGTCTGTTCAGAACTGTTCAGTTCCTGATTCCAACATTAAACATTTGTAAGGATATCTGATATTTTGTCTGTTAATCCTTTTTGTAATACACAAATAGATCTCTTTATTCATGAACCATTTTGTTTTCCAGGCAAGCACCTCTGAGCTCCAGTATTATACATATAAAACCCCCTATATTGAAAATGGAGAACACATCATTACAATGTATGGAGTTGCCACCCCTGATAAAGCCACAGCTAGTTCTCTCAGCATAAAAAGCATAAGCACAGAAGTCCAGTGTGGTATTGATGTTCCTGTAACTATCCAGTATGTAATTGTTGGTGAGACCATGGACACAGAGTCTGTGGATATAATCTATTTGGTAAGCACATTAAAGATTAACATTATCATCATTACATAATTTACAAACAGTGATGGTGTAATGATGTTAACCTTTTTCACACAGGTTTTATCCAAGGGAGAAATTGTTCTGCACGGACACAGAAAAGGTCCAGTGGATGGTTCCCTGAGTATTGTTAAAGGAGAGGTGTCCTTCAGTTTGACCATTACTCCTGAGATGGCCCCTTCAGTACAGATTCTAGCATACAGTGTGTTACCAAGCCAGAGAGTTTTGGCTCAAAGCAAACACTTGCCTACAGAAAAATGCTTCAGAAATCAGGTATAATTGCCTATTCTCTGTATCCTCTACTGTATCCCTTCTGGTACTTATTGTCAGTGTCATGGTGGTTTAAAGTGCATGTGTGATCACAGTTTCATTTTTCACTTTAAAAAGCCATGGTCGAGTTAAAAAGTTCTGACAAAGAGAGTGGATTATAAAAGGAAGGCAACAAGAAGAACCATGACGTAAGATGGTGTCGAAAAGAGAAGCTCAGGCCCTGCTTTGTGTTCTAGGTGTCCCTGCTGTTTTCCCCATCTAGAGCTGTGCCTGGAGAGAGGAACACCCTGCAGCTCTCTGCACAGCCAGGCTCACTGTGTGGCCTCAGTGCTGTGGACCAGAGTGTTCTCCTTATTGAACCTGGGAAACGCCTCAGTGCAGACATGGTCACCCTGTTTTTTTCATCCAAGCATTTTCAATTTGAACTTGCATTCATTTTGTGTTATTCTCACCCAGTTAATTTTTTATACAGATTTTCAGTATGCTACCGCAGAGGCAAACCTACTTTCCACATAATGTTGAGGATACGACAGAGTGTCTACGTGTACGATCAAGGCGCTACATATTACCACCTCCTCCACCAGAAAATGACGTGTATGAGACATTTAAGGTAAATACACAACATAGTCAAGGTTAGCATGTTAAAATGTGCAAACACTCATAAACAAATGTCCAAGATGATCTACTAAAAGTGGGCACTTGGTATTGTGTTTTGTCCATTGTCCATTGTATTATGTATTTACTATGTTTGTCTTAATATACAATTTTGGGAGGAGGGCATGCAAACAGGCTTGCTTGACAGTGCTGTTGAGTGCTGTTAATGAGACAATATAGACCCCATGGAAGAACTTATTTTGACAGCTCAGGTTAACATCTGTATAGAACAAATATTTCAATATAAATTTTAGCTTCCAACATTTTATCTGCTCCTTTGCCCCTGCAATCCCATCATTACGCTGACCATTTTCTCTTCTTGCCTTCTCAATTTTTCTATTCTTCCACAAAGTAAACAGTGCAGTCCATTACAATATGTATCGGTAAGACCTTCAGATACACCTGGACACCATGCAATTGAGAGAATTACTTTTTTTTTTTTTTTACCTTGGAATAGCATAAAATGGAATTCTTGTTGTTTTTGTTCATAGACACTGGGAATACAATCAGCAGAACTTTTAACCCACACATTCTGATACACAACAGGTTGCTTGGTTTGCTGATTTCTCTCTATAATACAGCCCCCTCCAAATGTATTTCAATACATTTATAGAGAAATACTTGCAAATTATTTTTTAGGAGCTTATAAACAGACTGTCACCTCAACAAAGCACTTCATCTGGAAGAAAAAAAAAGGTTTTGGAGTGGTCATGTCAATCACCAGATCCTATCCCAATTGAACTTTTTCATTTTTTTCACAGCCCCATCTGGATTTATAGTAAATTATCTAGCAGTGACAGATCTGGTGTTATTGGTTCCTCTGGTCAGGCTGCATTCCATCCAATATAATCAATGAAATGTGAATATTTAGCATTCACAATAGTTGATCACTCACTAAACGTATATTAGCCTCATGTGCTGTATTTAAGAATGCATTTAACATTTAACACAAAATCTTTGGTGATATTTCTAAATAGTCATGTTACAGCAGTATTAGTCAATATATTTGATTGTTCTGTATATTTGAAATGTTCTTTACATTATTAATCACCAATTTTGCAGAATCTGGGACTGAAAATTGCAACAAATATTGAAGTGAAAACACCCTCCTGCTTAATGTATAAAGGGAAAACATATCACCTGTCCTATGTGCCCTTTAATGGTGAGAGAGAATTTTCTGTAATTTCAAATTAACCTTTTACGTATTGCCATATTCTAATGCGTACCCCAAATGATATTTTATTTTACCTTCAAAGTACACAGAACTTATGCTGGTATGGCTGGTCCTATGGGGCAGCCTGGAATAGCATACAGTCTAGCAGCACCACAAGCTCAACCACTGGAAACTGCTGTTGTACAGACCATTCGTACTTTTTTCCCAGAGACCTGGATCTGGGATCTTGTGGAGATAGGGTGAGTAACAGTGACCATAGATACACCGTGGGTGTATCTATCAAGAAGTTGTGCAATTGAGTGGGGAAGCTTTGCCATTTGATCTCCCAAAGTGTAACACAAACAAGTGGAACCCCCACTGGTGTTCACGTTCAAAGCAGCATACAGTGTGTATGGCAGGCAAGTCGGGTCAAGTAGAAACTGTAGCTCTGAGAGGACTCAATGACTGACTGCTGCTGCTGGGTTGCTTGTCCATTTTATGTCAGGGGATTCACCTAGTGTTCCTGTGGTGGGGACCCCCTGTTGCTACCCTGTTGTTACCCCCAAACTTTAGACCCTTCCTGAACACAATAAAAACCTTCCATGGAGTCAGGGTCTCACATGGGTCTGTCTGAAGAATGATTGGTTAAATAGATGTGCCTTTAGCCTGAATTTAAATATTAGCACTGTGCCTGGGTTCCCATTATTAGCAGGAAAGATTTTCCAATGCAGTACAGCTCTGTAGCAGAAAGAACCAAACACATTCCAGAGCCTTCTGAGTGAAATTCTTACACAGGGCAGTAGTCTGATAGTAGGTCCCACAAGTGGTCAGGGACCAATACATTTTGAAGTCAGCAAGTAAACAGTGAAGTGCAGGAGTAGGAGTAATGTGGTCAAATGTTCCTGTTCCTGTTGGGATTCTAGCAGTGCCATTTTTAACTTTGTTGAGAGATGCTGCAAGTGATCCAACAAATAGCGTGTTACAGCAGGCAGTTACAAATGCATGTACCAGTTTTATGCATCAGGCATCTTTTGCATAAGGCGCATGTAAGATGACAAATTAACACTGCTTAATGGCCAAGCCAAAATTGAAGCAGCTGGGACTGATCAGGACCTGGCTGCCTACATCTGTTGGGCCAGGTACACCTTGGCCTCACAGAGCCCCCTGTATTGGCAGAGGCAAACAAAATACTCCTGTGTCTCTTGCTTTGGTGTCATCCCTGTTAACCCTTGATCTTTTTTCTTATTAGCTTATAAGAAAAAATATATCTATGTTCATATATGTTGAATGGTTGCTTACAGTTTAAAGCTGGATTGGAATGCTCTCTCAAGGCATTTTCCCTTTACAGAGAAAGTGGAAAAGCCGAAGTCTCTCTGACAGTCCCAGACACCATCACCACTTGGGAGACTGAGATGTTCTGTGTGTCCTCTCTGGGATTTGGATTGGCTAAACCGGTTGAGCTTCAAGTTTTCCAGCCCTTCTTCCTGGAGCTCACCCTGCCATATTCCATAGTCCGTGGGGAGGATTTTGAGCTTAAAGCAACAGTTTTCAACTACCAGTCAGAGTGCATCATGGTAAAACCTCACATCCACTGCATCCAATACAATTTTTTCATAAATAATAAATATTCTTCAGCTGAACATTTAATAACATGGGCACATACTGTATATCACACATACATGAATTGGAAACAGAAAACTCTTCACTTTCAGGTGTGAACACAAATTATGTTTCCTACTAAGGCATCGTTCTAGGTCTTTTGTTAGTAATTGTAGTAGTGTTTACTTTAAGATAAATTTAAGAAGTACATTTAAACATTTTTTAAAATAATACAGAAGTATGTTTCCAGGAGTGTGTCGCAAAACTCTCAACTCTATGTATATAACCTCAGACTGTACCTCGATCGCAAATAGAAAATCAATCTGGAAGGCAATAAGGTGCTGAAATGTTGCTGTTTTTCCATATAAATAAAAGAAGGTGGACTGCTTTGCTTGACATCCTATTTTCTAGATATCTGTGACTCCAGCCCCTTCCCCAGACTACACCCTGAAGTCCACCTCTAATGATGTGACACCTTCTTGTCTATGTGCAAATGGCAGGAAGACATTCAGATGGACTCTGATCCCCTCTGTTCTTGGTGAGTTTAAGGCAAATTTGTCATATAGGAGTGAAACTAAGAAATGCATTGTGCTAAATTTTGTGATTATTTACAACACAACATTCAAAATATTAACTTCCTGTGTGGACACTAAGCTATGAAGACTGAGATGATGATGCTTCTTTTGCATTAATTTTTGTTCCTGTTCACATGACCTGTGCCTCTTTCTCACACTTATCTCTGCCATAGTTTTTTTTTTCTTTATGCATCATAGCAAACTTTGGTATAAAGGTGTTTTTCAATAGTTTATAAGGGGCATTTCCAGCTGTGGCTAATTCAGACAATGCACCCCAAAACATAATGCACAGAAGGAGACAACAACCATAACTGGCTACTCTAAAACATTGCATGATTGTGCAAGTCTCTGTAATATTATCACAGTGTAGGATATTTTACGCAATTCCCCAATTCCGTCATTGAAACAGAATCCAGCTGTCTGTGGCATCAAGGGAATCCACTTTGTTTCACATCGCAGGTGAAGAAAAAAAAACATCCTGCAGGTTTTTGTGCAAGATTGGATGTTGCCATATTTATTCATGAACTTACCTTCCAAGAGAAGCTCTGGATGTTGGAATGTCCCTGCAGTGAAGACCAATACAGCTGTTCATTTAATGTGACAGGGAAGAGACAATTCACTGGGATTTATTTAACTGAGGTCTGGAGACAGAAGGTGGCAGAGATGGTCCACGACCTGCTGAGAAAGGTGTAACTTATTTTACACTCTTCCACGGAGTGTAAATAGGAACACCTTGATAATTACCTTTTTTAACAACTGGTTTGCAGATGGACTTTGCATGTTCACCAAAGAGAATAGACATGGTTTTCAAATGTCATCATTGCAAAGATGGACTGAAAAAAATAATTCACCTTTAAATTTCACCTTTAAAATTCACAATTTAATTGTGGCTGATCTTAGCTGCCACTGGCATCACATTAAACCACAAATTTATATATTTTTTGGTGTCAGGATTCATGAATGTGACCGTGAGTGCAGAAGCACTGACTTCACAAACCATTTGTGACAATAAGATTGTGAGCGTTCCGGAGAGAGGTCATATAGACACAGTCACACGCCCTCTGCTGGTGAAGGTAGCACTTTTTTTCCAATCTTCCGTTCAATTGCTAATTTATTTTATAAATATGGTAGAGTTATTTTTTCATTTTGTCTTCAGGCTGAAGGTATGGAAAAGGAGGACAGTTATAGCTGGTTTTTTTGTCCCAGGGGTAAGTGTTGTATATTTTCTGAAAAAGCACACATTTTTCCTTTTACTGAGACTCATAAATGCTTGCCAAAGCAGGAAGACATCTGTAACTTTATCAACGAGATATCAACAGGCTATCCCGTTTACATTGCTTACAATGTCCCTGTTTTCTACTAAGGGGGAGGTCTTACTGAAGAAGTGGACCTGCAACTTCCAGAAGTCATAGTCAAAGGATCTGCCAGAGGCTCGCTTTCTGTCCTTGGTGAGAAAAAGACTCTGTCACTTTATGAACAACAATCATTTAACAGAATATTTGTCTGTTATTCTTTAAAGTGATCACAAGCACAAAACATTAAACGCAAACAATTTCTGTTAGATGAACAATTTCTATTCAACAGTCACAGTGACTGTTGAATTAAAGGCTTAAAATCAGAAGAAAGATGCATAAGTGATGTCAGTGGTGGGGTTGCAGTGTTTGTAGGTGTCATGTTTACTTGCTAACATTTTTTTTTTGTTTCGCTACCAATTTTTTAACTCATGAGTAAAAAGGAACAACAGATTTTGCATTCAGTGTTGGAGTAAAAGTAAGAGATTTGATTAGAGTTAAATAAAATGTCTCTCCAAAGGGAAATACTATAGTACAGATATATGAAAAAACTTAGTTTACTTTGTTACAGTCTACCTCTGGTCATAACTCTTAATATCTTAAGAATAGGCCACATCATGTATTCTTGTAGGTGACATATTGGGTCGGGCTCTTCAGAATCTTGACGGGCTCCTGCGAATGCCATATGGTTGTGGCGAGCAGAACATGGCAATCCTCTCCCCCAATATCTACATCATGGAATACCTGAACAACACAGGGCAGCTCACTGCAGCAATCAAAGAAAAGGCCACAAATTTTCTCCAGAGTGGTGAGTTCATAATGCTCTGTAGCTTTTGTTTTTTTAGCTATGGTTCTCATGCACTGATAGAACTACTAATATTCTGCACTAACAATGTGTTTTCACAATGCATAGGCAGATAACGAATGGCATGATCAGTCCACTTCATTATGACTCCACATAGATGTCTTATATCTCATTATACATCTCATTAGTGCATAAGCGGAATTTAAGTAAAAAAACGTCTAATAACTCTTACAGAAAAAACACAAAATTTTTCCAAGTCCATATCTCTTATAATGTTACATAAGCATGCATAAGGGTGTTGATAAACAGACATCACTTAGAGATATATGTACTTGTCATGGCTGCCACTCGCCTGCTGGGCCCCGAGAGGGAGGTGAAGAGGTAGATCAACTCCAAACTCTATCCATCACGTTTGTTGTAAGCCATCTTCAGGACAGACAATGCCTCAAGCCATCTGTCTTTGACCTGACCACCCGTTTGGAATTCCCCTTCTGACTGTTTGCTTTTGATGTTACCAACTGCCTTTTCCGTCTAAGACCACTCTTCCTGTCTCACCTCTGAGAGGGCTACTTCATCCGCCCCCGAAATCACCCTAATTCATCGACCCAGATTACAGCCAGCATCCTTCTAGTACAACTACTCTGAAGTTGGTGCTCACTCCACTACTGCACAACCCCAGCTCAAACACCAGCATTCTGAATTCACCTTGCCAGTCGCTAGTGGGCCCCATGATAGGATAAGTTTACCACAAACCGACTGGCTGGGCCAGACGTGCTCAGCCAGTTGCTGGGGTCCATGTTACATCAACAAGCTCTCTAGCAGCAGCAGGACTTACAGCAGCAAGAAACTTGGTGTGGCTTCAACCGAAGCTTGAACTACAACAACAACAGAACCAAGTGCTGCTGCCTTCTCCAGTCTCACCACCAGGTACAAGCCCTGCAGAAACCACCCGCTTCTCATTCCCCATGAGCGAGCGAGTCACCACACACCTGCTAGAGCACGATCACCTCCACCATCAACACATTGAAGCAGAGCGTCGGCACTGACTCCTTTACCTTTGTATGATGACCATACCTTTGTATGATGGGTTGTAGAGGTTTCCTGATGCAATGCCGACTGCAATACCCATACAGGGTGGGACTCCGGCTGCCAAACCCACCAAAGACACCAAACCCAACATGAGATCGCCTTGGTAAGATTAGGCCACATCCCTCTACCCATGCCCCGCTACATGCCACAGCAAGCCATGTGGGATAGAAAGACGGGGGTTTACAGCCCTTCACTGATAACAGAAAGCCATCACAAAAAAAACGGTACACGCTCCTCAACACTGCCTTCAACTTCCTGGCCAGTGCAAACATCTACACTTAAGTTGGATCCCCGCAATGCTCGCCAAATGGTAGGGAATGGGATGAATGTAAGACTAGTTTGAAACCAAATGGACCGAATGGAATGAAAGGCCCTTTGGCCTTTCCAACAGCCTGGTGGCATTCCAGGTGTTCATAAACAATGTTCTCTGTGATCTTCTCAACCTGTTTGTCTTCGTTTAACTCAATGAAGTCCTGATCTTCTCTCCTGATCTCCTGACCAACATTAACCATGTCCAAACCATTTTGCAACATTTTCTGGAGAACTGCGAAACTGGAGAAGAGTTCATTCCATGTGACACAAACCACATTCCTTGGCTTCAACATCAGCCCTCAGTGTATAGCCATGGACCACACCACAATCTCAACCTGGCTAACTCCATCCAACATCCGCCAACTGCAAAAGTACCTGGGGTCTGTAAACTTTTACCATTGGCCCGTGGCTACAATCGACCTGATTGTAGCCACAGGCCAATGGTAAAAGTTTACAAACACAGCTTCTCACCTCTTTGCTCCAGGGCAAACCTACCCACTTGCTGTGGATGCCCTTGGCCAAACAGGCCTCCGACGACCTCAAGAACTGGTTCACCACTGCACCCATCCTCATCCACCCGAACCCTCCACTGGAGGTTCATCATGGAGGTTGATGCCTCAGACACAAGGGGTGGAGGTAGTCCTCTCACAAAGGAATCCAGCCAATGACAAAGAGAACCCCTGTTCGGCTGGACTGGCTGAGCGCAATTATGACATAGGTAGTCGTGACCTGCTGGTGGTCCAACTGGCTTTGGAGGAGTGGCGGAACTGGTTGTTGTGGGCTGCCCATCCATTCCTGATACTGACCGACCATAAAACCCTTGTATATCCGGGAAGCCCATTGCCTAACTGCCAGACAAGCCAGATGGGCCCTGTTTTTTTTACCCAAAATTATACTCTGTTGTACCACCAAGGCACCCAAAATAGGCAGATGCCCTCTCCCGTTTGCATCCAGGACCTTGGCTACCTCACAGAGTCTTGCTCTTGCTCTTGATCTTCCTTGCTCTTGATCTTGGCCAATGCAAATTCTGCAATACACTGCCAGGTGGCACGACACGCTGCAGTCCAAGGCTGGAGAGCTTCTGAGGGTGCTGGACACCAGACACTGTGTCAGAGGAGGCAGGAGATTTGCAGGGGGCGTTCCCACTGGTCTGCATCAAGAAGGCTGAGAAGAGAGAAAAGGAGTGTGCTGCAGAGGATCAGGGGACAGCGTGGGT
Source organism: Denticeps clupeoides (assembly GCF_900700375.1). Taxonomy (NCBI): domain Eukaryota; kingdom Metazoa; phylum Chordata; class Actinopteri; order Clupeiformes; family Denticipitidae; genus Denticeps; species Denticeps clupeoides. The sequence continues at coordinate 17,337,969 of NC_041708.1, forward strand.
GCCAGTAATGGGCCGTCTGGTGTTTCCCCTTATCCATAATGTTGTCAGGGCTGTCAGGAGGCAGCCAAGCCCCTGCTTGTCTTCTTCAAGCACCTTGCTCCTTTCCTGGTTCCATCTCTTATTGTCATCCTCCTCTGACTCCTTGCGATCACCCCATGGGTCTTCCCACTTGTGCCCGCTGACAAACCAGGCTGATGAGGGGATCATGAACATTCAAGGGAGGTTGGCACCATCTTTCTCATTAGAGATCTTGGTCAGGGATGGAAAAGGCAGTTGGCAATCAAGGTCAAACAGGAAAAAAGGGAATTCCAAAAGAGGAGGTCTAGACAAAGGAAGTTGTCTTGAGGACAACCATGTCCTAGTTTTGTTTGCCGGAACTCAAGTAGCGTGAGAAGAAGGTGCAGTGGTATAATTTACAGTCCACTGGGTGTCACTGAGACAGGACGTCTCCAACACCCAGGTTCTGGGTTCAACAGAGTGAGAGTGAGGGTGAACAGCTTGAGATTAACAAAGGCATGTTGGGCATGAGGGGGTCAATACAAGACAGATGGGCTTACCTTTGAGAGGTGAGGTGAGGGGTAACGTGACTGTAATTATGTATGAACTGACAGTAGAAATTGGTGAACCCCAGAAACTGTTGTAGCTGACGGATAGTGGTGGTGATTATGAGAGTGGTCTTGGAGTGGTCAATGGCCTCAATGAGGTGACATGGAACCCAACTGACTTTTTCTCACTCACATAAAATCACACATAGGATATTTGTGGAGATTTACATGCTTATTACATTTGGTGCCAATAGATGTGTTCCACAAAGCTATGTGTGTCCCACAAAGGGTGATGCATGAAGGGGCCGCTGTTGAGCCTTAGGTCCAAGCTTCAGCACCCCCATATGTTTACAGGGCCTGACACATACAGTACAGGCCAAAAGTTTGTACACACCTTCTCATTCAATGTGTTTTCTTTATTTTCATGGCCATTTACATTGGTAGATTCTCACTGAAGGCATCACAACCACTAACACGTGGAGTTTGGTGAAATAACTGAAAACATGTTTTATATTCTAGTTTCTTCAAAATAGCCACCCTTTGCTCTGATTACTTCTTTTCACACTCTTGCCATTCTCTCGATGAGCTTCAAGATGTAGTCAGCTGAAATGGTTTTCCAACAGTCTTGAAGGAGTTCCCAGAGGTGTTTAGCACTTGTTGGCCCCTTTGCCTTCACTCTGCGGTCCAGCTCACCCCATCTTGATTGGGTTCAGGGCCAGTGACTGTGGAGGCCAGGTTTCCACTTTTTGTTAAGCACATAACTCCACATGTGTTCATGTAAATGGCCATGAAAATAAAGAAAACACATAGAATGAGAAGGTGTGTCCAAACTGGACTGAACTGTATGTGATGTTTTCATGCACATTAAGGTCTTCAAAAGTTGTACAGACTTCATGCTTGGGCCTTCATATGATACAATAGGCCCCTTCACACACTTTTTGGTCAAATGTTAATACTGACTCAAAGATTCATCAATAACACATGACAAATTTGAAATGAAATAGATATAATAGAAATAATAATCATGCAGTGTGTAAGAACAAGGTCACATTAAATGTGTTCTTTCTGTTCATTTTTACATATTGTTTTCAGGATACCAGAGACAGTTAAACTACAGACATCATAATGGGGCCTACAGTACATTTGGGACTGGCAACGGTAATACGTGGTATGTAAACAGAATTAGTCCTGCATTAATCCTAAAACTTCAATTATAATCAATAATATTCCTACAGATGGACTAAAGAACTACAGAATCTAACAAAGATTTTTGCATTAATTATTTTTTATTCTATACACCTTGATTCTGTTAAGATTCAGTAATTAATTTATTGCAAGTCCTGTAAGAATGTAAAATATTAAAATTATGTTCTGTTATCTGTTAATTTTCCAATAATAATTTGAAATGAATTCATACAAATAATCACATCCTCTCTACCAGGTTGACTGCTTTTGTATTCAGATCCTTCGGTAGAGCAAAGTCTTACATATTCATTGATTCAGTTGCTATGGAAAAGACTAAGAGCTGGCTTCTAGATCAACAAAAACCAAATGGGTGTTTCCAAAAGATGGGGCGTCTCTTTAATAACAGAATGAAGGTTTGTCACAAAATATCTTGAACGTTTATACTTTGTCAGTTTTTTTTCTTTATTTAAATATCATATGTAAAATATGTTTTATAGGGTGGTGTAAATGATGACATCACACTGACAGCTTATATCACTGCAGCAATGTTGGAACTGAAAGTGTCCAATACGGTAAGTAATCTGTGACTCTAACAACACAACAGAATAGCAAAGCAGTCAGTGTTGGTGAGAGGTAACTGGAATTTGTTTTGTACAATATACAAAGTAGCATGGATGTAAGATTAATATGTCAGTCAGACATGTCAAAATATCTAAAGTAGTGAACTTGTTTGAGACATCCACTGACTACAATATGAAGAAGGGTTATTACAAGTAAAGGAAACAAAGGAGAATGAAGGAGCGAGACAAAAAGAGGACCTTTGTGTTTGCCTGATTCGGCCCGGTTTTTATAATTGTCCAGATTTTAGTCTTGTCATGGGCATCCTACACACCTATTCACTTCTGCTCACGCTAATGGATTGGTTTCCCATTGCTGATGCAAAGAGTGCATTCACATTTTCTACAATTAGGCATCATACATCCCCATTAGCTTGCACTAAAGTTTAATCTGATCAAATCTGGTCAGCAAAGTGTTTGGAGTTTTGGTGTTGTAGACATCTACTTCAAAATGAGTGAAAATTTGCAAAAAACAATAGTTTTATCAGTTTGAATATTAGATATCTTGTCTTTGTAGTGAACATCATTGGAATTGGGGTTTTTATATCATATTTATATCTTTCACTATAAAAAAAGTGTCTTAAAACATAAAATGGGCCAACATAGTACCACCACAATCAAACTCAGTTCTTCTTCTACTATTAGTCTACTGACATCAGTCTGTGTTCATCACGTTTGCTTTGGCTTCAAAAAATCAATTTTATTTCATAGATTGGAAAAATTGTTTATATAACTAATCCTATCCTAACTTTGATTCTAGGACTTCCCCTTGTCCTGTCTGAGGTCTTATGTCGGCAACATCTCAAACACCTACACTGCGGCTCTTCTAGCTTATACCTTCAGTCTTGCTGGCCAGGAGGACATACGTGATGAGCTTCTGAGGAACTTAGACAGCAAGGCACTCTCTGAGGGTAGACCATCTATTTTATTCACTATGGCTTTACCTCCTGCATGCCAATAATTCACTGATTTCTATTCACCATAAGTGAAGGTAAGAACTCTTTCTGGTTTGCACCTGTCTCAGGAAATCTGTTGTACTGGCCTACCTCTCCGTCAGAGCATGCTGACTCCCTGGCAGTGGAGATCAGCTCCTATGTGCTTTTAGCTGTTCTCACTAAACCACAGCTGACTACTGCAGACCTTGGCTATGCCTCCAGGATAGTCACTTGGCTAGTGAAGCAGCAGAACCCTTATGGAGGCTTCTCTTCTACGCAGGTATTTGTCAAATCCTTTAAAATACATTGTCTTCAGAATGCTTTGCTGCTTATTTCCACAAATATTTATTTGGCTACCATAGGTAGTGAAAATTCTTCATTGCATGTCTGTGGTACCTTTTTAGGACACCGTTGTGGCCCTGCAAGCTTTGGCCCTCTACTCCACTAAGGTGTTTGGATCAGATGACCCCAGCACAGTTACTGTGCAATCAGCTGCAGGGAAAAAGTACCAATTTGAAGTGACCCAGCACAATAAACTACTGTACCAGGAAGCAGCTTTGCAGGATGTTACTGGGAAGTATTCCATTGAAGTTAAGGGCTCTTCTTGTGCCTCTGTTCAGGTAAGTGTGGACTATTGCATGAATGAAATAATATTAAAAACATAAACATGATCTCTGTTACTGAAACATTACAATACATCGCAATCTGTCTCTCTGTTGGGCCACTTCACTGATTGTACCAAATGAATTTGAGTTGGCTAATGTTCTCTACCTTTAAAATGTGGAGAAAATCAAAAATGAAAAACAATAGCCAGGGTCCACTTGTCCTAGTGCAGAAGAGCATCTGAAAAGGAAATGTAAAGTATTCCCCTCTTTGGCCTTAATTAAGGCCTCAACATTCACAAATGTTTGCCATGATATGATGGTGATTTCTGCAGGTGGAATAGAATTCAGAAAATAACAAGGGCACATAAAGCCACCAAGCATATCTACAAAAATATGAAAGACTAGAAAGCATTTGGAATGAAATGGTAATTAAAGGGTCAATAACTTTTTTTTTGAAAACAAAGTGTCAAATTATTAGATTTCATGAAACAAAATAGAATGATTAAGTGGACTGAAATTACTATATCTGTCTTAAAAACTGTCCAACACATAGCTGGCTAAATAAGAATAAGGAAGATAGGCTGAAAAATGCATGTTTTGGCAAGAAGGCCTACATACCTGATTCAGCTACACCAGTTCAAGAAAGGGGTACAGTTTCAACCTAATTATTCCAAAATGTTTGACCCATTTTAAAGCAAGGAGTGTCACTGGCCAACTGGGAATGTGATTAAATAAATCATTGTCTCTTTTATTAATTTGTGATTTCACATTTCATATTCTTTAAAAAATTGTGGTCCTAACCAACAATAAAATGTTTCCTAGAATCAAACATCAGACAATTTGTGATTCTAAATGTATTTGGCTTAAATGTATGCACACTCTCACTGTTTCTCCAGTTACTACATTGTGCAATAGTGGTTCTGTCTCTAAATTGTCCTTTTTGGTTTATAGATGGCTCTCTTCTACAATATACCCACACCCACTGAGAATGCAACTTTATCCATCCAAGTTGAAGCGAAGGGTCTGACTGATTGGGAATGCCAAAAGCTGAATGGGAAGACTTTTGATTTAAAGATTTCAGTGAAGTATGATTTTTTTTAAGATAATTTCATAATATAATTTTTAATTAATATAATAATTAAGTTTAATATGTTAATAAGAGTTTTAGTGCACATTTACACAATTAGGACAATCTTAATGTCATAGTAGTTTAAATGAGGTACATCAAATTATGTGCATTGAAGAGAATGGCAGGTAGCTAAATTAGAATGTTTTTTAACATTCAGTTTTAGTTTTTTGGTCTGTGTTGCACATAATGCAAACCTGGGTTTCATAATCTAAACAGATTGACATTTTAACATATTTGTACTTTACAGTGTGTCAAAATAATTTTCTATCATAAACCTGATACAATTTATATTTTAGGTATGATGGACCACAGGAGTTAACCAATATGATCATAGTTGATGTGAAAATGTTGTCTGGATTCACAGCTGATCCTGACTCTGTTAAAAAGGTACAAACAAGACTATTTCCTGTTTAATCAATTTCATATTAAATTCTGTTCTGAACAGAGCTTTCTTTTTCTTCACAGCTTGAAAGTTCAGTTCTTGTCGATCGTGTTGACCAGAAAGATGATCACATCATAATATATGTCAGAGAGGTAAGAAAGAGCTGAGTGTCAGGTTGACACCAGTGTCACAACACATGCCAGAGACCAACTAAGTATGTTGGGGTTCAACAATAAATTCTTACAGTTCAAGTAGGAGGTATTGATCCAGCCATGATCCTAAATTGACTCAACAGTTATTTCTTGCTTAGCCCCCCCAAAATATGCCTCACTGGACTTTGGCAGGTTTTTTCAGCACTCATGAAATATATTTAGCAATCTTGTAGAATATTTATATATAATGGACATTTTTAAAAACTGAAATGTTACCAGTACATAGACCTATAAAACATGGCCAGTGTAAATCTAGTCCTAGTATCTAACGTCTAGCCCAATTATGAGATGGACAGCAGGCAAACAGTGTAGAACACATATATCATAATAAGTAAAATTCCATTAACAGAAGTACTGTTATGTTGACTGTGTTACTATATATTGACTATATGCAACATTCACAGCTTTCCAAGGGTATTCCTCTTTTTTACAACCTGATGATAAGAGAGGATATTCCAGTACGAAACCTGAAACCAGCAGTGGTCAAAGTATATGACTATTACCATACCAGTAAGACTTTTATTCATTTTAATGCAATTACAAACACAGTGTTAAAGAACCAACACTGCTTCATGTCAAGCTACCTGTCTCCTGATTCATAATCAGTCCTGAAAATATAAATAACCATGAATGGACTGAACATGGATCGTACTAACCTTTGAATTTTATAGTAAATGAAATCCAATCCTTGACACTGTGGAGATGACAGGGGAAGCTGCAGTCTACCCAGTCATCTTGCTCTATAATACAAGAGAAATTAACCTTGAAAGATTTTAACAAACTCTGGTGCATTCATTCTATACCATTTTCCCTTAGGTGACAAGTCTGAGACTGAGTACTTCTGCCCATGTGCAGGTAAGATTTTCGTATAACAGGAAGAATTAACCAAACAAAAAAATCTCCAACATTAATTTTTTTGTTATATTTCAGAAAAGCCCAGTGATGATTGAAAACCAAAAAGTATGCCTTCATGACTGTCAAAACCTTCAAGTTTAGCATGTTTTATTGAGATGTTTTAGTCTAATAATGTAAAAATATTTCATCTATTGCAGATGTGTTATTAAGAACATAATAAAGGATTGAAACGTCTGCACACATTACTGTTGAGCCTAAAGATTAGATGGATAATGTTGAATTCTGCCTCTGATTTTCACTCTCTGAAATTTTAATTTGTGGAATATTTTAGGAAAATGCACCAGAAGACCAGAAGTATGACAGAATCCATAACCAGTATTCTTGATAATCTTATTTTATTTTTTTAATACATAATGATATATTTTGTGTCTAAACCACAAAACCTCAGGGACTTTTAAACTGGTTTTCTTGTTACTTAAATGTAAAGCACATTCACAAAAGTGTGCTTTACATATATTGGTGTTTATTTCACATTTTGTTCAGTTAAAATCAGTGAAAATATCCGTTTTGACCTCTGTTACAGGTCACACATTGTTACAGGTCAATACATTACAATTCAGTAAGGTCTATTTACTTCCTTTAAGATCACCCCAATGGTAAACACTCACTCCCTCGATCTCCCACTAACCATAACCACTTATCCTAATCAGGGTTGCATCTGCCAGAGCCCACCTGGAAACCCAGGGTGGGGTGCCAGCCCACAATAGTTAAGTGAAACATAGTGAGTTTAATTCAAAGACTGAGTTGGCCTGAGGATATATAGTCCCTGACAAAAGTCTTGTCTCTTATCTATTTTGTAGAAACACCTGCTATTAACATGAAATAGCTCATTTGAAAAGCTAAAACCCTAACAAATGATGTTTAATGCATTGATATTAATTTGTTTAATTGAAAAGGAGATTTATCATTTAATCAAGACAGAAAGGTAAAATTTGGGCAAAACGTTTACTGCAAATACAAAAATAAGTCAGCAAAGTAAGTAGTGATGCTGTGAGATCCAAATTGAATATCTTGTATGACTTCCATGAGCTTGAAGGACTGCATCCATGTGGTTTGGCAAGGATTCATACAATTTATTGTAATGAAGGAATAGCAAAGAAAATCAGGAATAGCAAAGAAAGCAGTCTTGCATGCCTCCAGGAGATCATCAATATTCTTTGGTTTCATCTTCCATGCTTCCTCTTCCATCTTACCCCACACATGCTCAATGATGTTCATGTCCGGTTACTGGGCTGGCCAATCATGGAGCATCTTGATCTTCTTTGCTTTGAGGAACTTTGATGTGGAGATGGAAGAATGTGATGGCGCACCATCCTGCTGCAGAGCTTGGCCTCTTTTCAAGCGTCCATCCTTTTAGCAGGCTGTGGACCTTGGCAAATGCAACACGTTTTTTCAATTGCCTTTTGTTTAGTGCGGGCTTCTGGGCACTGATTCGACCATGGAGGCTTTTTCGAGACAGAATCCGACAAACTGTTCTTCATGTGACCAGGTCTCGTGGAGCTCTGCTGCAGTGGAAAAAGGGCTGGCCTTGGATTTTCGAGCCAACAAACGGTCCTTTCGAGCAGTTGACCTTGGCTTGTCAAAAAAGTCTCTTCAAATCATTTTTATCCTCTGTACTTGACGCTGAGACACATTGGTCTTCAGCCTCTAACACTTTTCTTTTTATACACACCAGTATTAGTCACAGGTGAAGCTCATATGACAAGGTGACAACACTTATGTCTTTGCAAAAATGGACTCAATGGGCTTTACCAAGCTTTGACTATTAGAATACTTTTGTTTTGCACAGTTTTGTTTTGCACTGAAACATTATTACAAAAGTTGTTGGGAATAAAACTCAGCCATTTTTTGTAAAAAAAAAAATGTATTTCAGAGGCACTTGAGGTCAATTTGTACACAAGCGACAAGACTTTTGACAGGACTGTAGTACAATACAAAATATGACCTAGGCAAGATCTTGTCAATTTTAAATTATTTACATTTAGCTTGATGGGCTGAATGATCTCCTCTCTTCTGTAAATAATTCCATCTAGCACAGGTGTGTCCACTTTTTTTTCAATGAGAGCTACATGTACAAAAATATATATGAAAGGCTGGGTCACCCACTAGAGGTGATAAATATTGGCTTAAATGCTTTCGTAGGTGTAATTTGTGGAGGGGTACACGTCTGTTTGCTCTATTGGCCTTCGTGTTTTTTGTTTCAAAAAACTATTTATTTATATTTTACAAGAATTATCAGAATTTATTTTAAGACTTTTATTGGCATGCAAAGCTCCTAATGGTCTTGGCACTACCTATTTGTCAGATCTATTTTTATTTTGAGAATCATATGTCCCATATGGCACAAGTAAAACCAGTAAAATGTGTGTTCTGCAGCCGCTTCACTGCTTTTAATTTCAGTCTGTGAAGTAACACGACGCATGTTCACGTCTTCTGTGTGGATTTAATAGTGTGATATGTGTTGGCCTATCCCAGTGACACACACACAGCAGTTGAACACTGATCATGCTGTTCACATGAGCGGTCCAATGAGTTTCTGCTGCTGCCTGAAGCTTTGTTTTAGTCACCATGGCAATGCCTCAAGGTTTTTGATTGGTTCGGGGGTGTAAACACTATCCCAGCATCTCCATAATTAAACACCCTCGCTGTGGGAGCACATATCCTCCTGAGTATGTCAAAGAAAGGAAAGGTAACAGAACTGCTGTTTTCAGCCTTTTTATTGGGTACATGTTTAAGAGTGTGTGAGTACTGACGTAAAGAAATGCGCACAGCAGGGTTGTTTGCTTGTGTAAACTGTGTTTGTGCAGGCATTTGTGCGCACAAGGCAGATGAAAGATGATACAGAATGTCTCTGTCCTGTCTCCAGACGGTATCTGGTTTAACTCTCTGTCAGAACAGGGAAGTTTTGTTCTTATATATTATGTGTGTATTTAGATCTGTCTGTGTAAATCCTGGCAACTGTAAATATTGTTAGGCAAAACCAGAGATCAGAAAGACACAAACACACAACATTTATCAGACACCCTTATCCAGAGCGACTTACAACCAGTTGTTACAGGGACAGTCCCCCTGGAGATACTCAGGGTTAAGTGTCTTGCTCAGGGACACAATGGTAGTAAGTGGGGTATAAACCTGTGACTTTGTGGTCTTCATAGGCAAGTGTGTCTAGGCTACTACTACCCCTATACACACACACACGTACACTGTAAATGTAGAATCTTTATTGTAGATTACTATTTCCTAATCTTTAGATGCAGAGATTCACTGGACACTTATAAGTGAAATACAAGTTAATTCAGGTAACTGTTACATGCACTTTATACACAGTTTTCAGAGTTATTCAGCGTAGTATATAGTATAACCGCATCATCACTTGGTTTTACACTAAATTCTTATTTTACACACATTTTACCGATGCATAAAGCAAAGTTCCACTGGGAAACATTGGCATGTAGAAACAAATGACATGTAGATTTTACCTGTCTCGACACAAGGGTGGACACGGGGCAGACACAATACAAGACGGGTTAGGATCCTGGCATCAGTGTGATTACAGGTTGGTTTATTGCAGACATGACAATATAAACAGGGACATGATCAAACGTACAACAACTCAGTGTTAATACTTTGAGAATGGGGAGTTTGGCTATGAGAAGTGGGAAAGGAAGACATGGAAACTGGTAAAGAGACAGAGATCAGGCTGCAATACAGGAGGCACACTCAGACAGCGGAATTAACCCTAACCCTGACTAACCTGGTAGGGGGACACAGACAATGTTTAACAGACACTGGGACACAATGAGCGTGGGAAACGCTGACGGTTACACATAGACACGTATATCCGCTCCACTGTGTGGCCGCATGGCAGGAATAACGCACAGCAGAGCAAAGTCAAGGGAACACGGACTGACAACAGAACATACAACTTGGACTACACCGGATCTGCTCTGCATCCACACCGCAATCCCTCCAGCAAGACACACTAGATGGTGCACAACCACACAGGGTTATGCACTGACTAAGCAGACAGGACCTGACCAACACAGAAGACTAGACATGACAACATGTCACGGGTGGGCTGGACATGGCGATAAAGGAGGACGCATTCGCACGACTTCACGCAACAGGGGTTTAATACGAACTACACGAGACAAGGGAACATAAACACGCACAATGACCCGACAGCGAACAGACACGAACAGGATAGTTTTATACAATTATAGAAATAGACAACAGGTGAACATGATCAGGGAACATTACACGAGACAAACATGAAACTCCGGTCCAGACTCCGGATCCGGAGTAAACCCCTGCCGGTCCGGATAATGACACAACAGGCAAGTCAAGCAGATGTGCTAACATAGGACAAGCAACAGGCTGCCTTGGAACACTGGTGCAGGCATTCCTTTTAAAGGAGGGTGTAGGGAACTGGTGTAGGGAATCAGAAAAAGGCATGGCCAGCACTCAGTGCCCCGGGTAATCATGATGCTGGGGAAGACGCTCCTTACCCTGCACTAAATGTTGGTGCTGACCAAGTACACACCTTCAGGAAACCAGAATGACAGTGCCCTCTCTCACCATTGCAAAAACTGAATTCTTTGTCTTGACTGACTACAACTGGTAGCTTCTCATAATTTCACCGACAAAATTGGTTATGATATTCAGTAAGAATCAAGGAACCACCAAGGTGCAAGCCTGCCATGCACTAAAAACTAATGGAAGAAACTGAAGGAAACATTTTACATGGTCATGAACTGAGATGGTGCCTTCCAAGAAAGAGTTCTCTGCCCCAAAAACATTAAAGCTGTTGAACAGTTGAAAGCTGGATATACTAAGAGGAAAAACAGAAACACACAAGCAAATTTGAGGTCTGAAATGTCCAACATCAACCATATTGAAATTTTGAGGACAATGCTTGAAAACATTAGTGGTGTAGTAAAGTAGTGTAGAAAACAGCGTTGTGGTCAGATTGTCCAAGAGGAGATTGTGGCCACTGTACTGTCTAGACAGAGTGCGTGTTGGACATACATAACCATATGAGCATTATTTAATCTAAGTATATGCTAAAAATGAAGGTTTTCAGCTTTCATTTGAAAATTCTTAGTAACTCAATTGTTTGAACATCATTTAGAGCACATGTGTCAAACTCATGAGATCACTTTGTATAAATCCAGCTGTGGGTTAAAGATTGTGTTTGGCAAGACAACTGAAGCGCTGCATTATGGGATATATAGTTTGTGTGTTGTCAACGCTTCATGACGCCAGGCCATATTCAGGGATCTGTATGCGGTGATCTCACGGGATGTGGCCCATGTACCATGAGTTTGACATGCCTGATTTAGAGCTTTAATAAGATTTTGTGCTGTGGTTGGCATGATAGAACGCAGGAAGTTGTCAAAGTAGTAACCAAATGATAAAAGTAGGGTAATATTGACAATTGCCAATGCTGGCCACTATTTGAATACAGAACAAAATGACTCGTATGTTTGTATTATTGTGAAAGTGAAGTGATTGTCAATGTGAAACACTTCAGCACATGGTGACACAACGAAATGTGTCCTCTGCTTTTAACCATCACCCTTGGTGAGCAGTGGGCAGCCATAAAAAGCACGGTTCAGGATTCGAACCTGCAACCTTCCGATTACAGGTCTTTTTCCTTACCAGCTAGGCCAACCACTGTTACCAGATACTTATTTCTGATCCATCCCCATTAATAATTTTCATCCTACCTTCTTAGATTTATGTTCTCAACATTTATGTTCAGTGCCACAGCAGCACAACTGCAATGATTTGTTTGTGATAACTTGTAAATAGTATGTTAGTAGTATGTTCAGGTCAGGGCTTTGACCAGGCCACTCTTCATTCTTTTTTTTTTCTTCATCCAATCAGAGGTGGACTTGCTGGTGTGTTTTGGATTATTGTGGTGCTGGAGAACCTATGTTCGTTTAAGTTTGAGGTCACAAACAGATGGTCGGATATCCTCCTTCATTATTTTGGGTACACAGCAGAATTCATGGTTCCATTTTTCACAGCAAGTCTTCCAGGTCCTCAAGCAACAAAACAGCCCCAGACCATCATACTATGTCACACCAGAGGGGAGGAGGTGTTATCAGGAGGTGGTGTTATGCAGTGCCCTAACCACATTTAATCAAGGAGTCAACACCAGACAGTAGCCACACCCCATATTGCCCCACTCAGCAGTGGTTTTAGTCTTGGCACTTCACAGGCCAGTTTTGCCCAGTCTTTTTCTAATGGTGGAGTCATGAACGTTGCTGCGCTCTTGGGGTATTTGAACTTAAATGTGATGAACCACTGTTCATCACATATAACCACAAGTTATATTTTAACAGTGGGGCAATCACTTTGGGCAATGAAGGTTAGGATTTTTTTCTCCCTTAATAATAAAAACACATTTGGTGTTTCCTTGTGTTGTATTTAACTAATATTTAATATTAAATGTGACTAACATGGAAAAAAAGAAATATGAGAAGGGGGCAAACACATCACTCTATTGGGCCTTCTGTTTACCAGTGATTGCTTTTAGTTGGACAGATCCAAATTCCACTTCGATCCTGGCTCTGGTGAATGTCTGTGGAAACAGTACAGAAGTGTGTTGTGGCACAAATTTGCACTGTGAACATGGTGCCTGTTCGCATTGTCACGTGTCAGTCTGTGTGTGCATCTGTATGACTGGAAAGAAGACCGTCCTCACGCCCAGTGAGCTAATTAATGATGACAGTACTGTGGCTCCCTGCCCTTAAACCACTACTAGAGAGTGTGTGAGTTTGTGTGAATGTGTGCAACCATAACAGACTGTACTGCGGTTGTGTTAAGGATCGTGGAATAGTGTCTGGAATATGTGGTAATGGGTGTGAGATTGACTGCTTGATTGTGTGTGCAAGGCTGTACTGTTCCAGTTTGTCAGATGATCTGTGTCAGTCTATCGCTCAGAGAAAAGTGCCTCACACCACATTGCTGCTCGAAGAGTGAAGCAGCGCTCGCCTTGTTTCAGCGGGACTGAAGTTCAGAAGTTCAGAGAAAGAGGTCTTGGGTCATTTTTTTCTTCAGCATGCTGAATAAGCCACTCATGTCTCCAAGGACTAAAGTATTGGTGACGAGGGTGACCAGGGTAAGGTTCTGTGCTTGTCACAGTCTTTGTGGAGTTTAACTGCTGAGCTGGATCTGATGCAGATGTAACTTGTGCCTAAAAACACACCCACTTTGCTTGTTTGATGTTTTTTTACATTATGAATCTTATTACTTAATGGAAAAGCGTTAATACTGCTGTTAAGTAAATCTAAATATAAGTGATGAATAGACCCTATTCTAATGGTCATCAAATGTCCTATATCAGGGGAAAAGTGTTTATGGATAGTGGTACTGATAAAGTGCTCAAAACGCATTTTTAACAATGAAGGAGGACTGTGTCCTCAAGACTTACAGGATAACATTGAGCTTTTGGAATGGCTATGGCGCAACCCTATTTATGGACTAAATAGAAGATGAGTGGCCAAATGTTGAGCCTGGAATATATGAGTACTATGTTATAAAAGTCCAATATTAAGGCATTGAGCAGGATACATACAATTCCACACTGTATATTTAAAAGTGTCTTTTTTAATCAATGAAATGAATGGTAAATATCACAAAAGTATTTAAATCGGATTTGTCTGGTTAAGAGTAATGTTGTGTGTGCTTAAATTAATATCACATGAAATAACTAAGGTCACGCATATCATTATCGTCACTCTTGTTGAGGGGGTAGGCAGTGTGACAGACCCTCTCCTAAAGAACCGCTCCTAAAAACTGATTTCCTGTATGTAGTGGGCGGTTCATTCTAGAAAGTACTGAGAAGAGCCGCTGGCTGCTCCAGTGCGTGTGTGTGTGTGTGTGTGTGAGAGAGAGAGAGAGAGAGAAAGAGGGGGAAGGGGCTGGTTTCGGGGGACTGCTATGTGCTCTGCACTTAGGGAGTTTTCTCAGCGTGGGAACAACTGTGAACCAGGCAAGGAAGGCAAAAAAGAGGCACACCCATCATGTCCATATAGTCTTAAAAAGTTAAAGACTGCAAGAAGCAAGAAGCAGCAGAAAGAAAACACCAGACACTGTTTGGAAGAGTTGGGAACAAAGTCAGTGCGGGAGAGCGGGAGTGAGCCTCTGCTCAGCATTCAGACATGCACCTCTCTACCAGTGAGGACTCAGATGTGGTAAGTCATTTCACTCTGGACTTTTTATTAGTCTGTTATTAGACTCTTGCTTTAAACAATAGAGAAACACTCTATAGGCCTTGATCCGATGGATGTCTCACACACTTCCTGGTTTTCGGTGGAAAATCAGTAAGAGTGTGTTTTTGCCACGTGACCATGTGACCAGGGTGTTCATTTGTTTCCTAAATTGGTGGCAGTTGTTAAAGCTGAATCCCTGATGCGTGTGTTAGGTTCATGCATAGGCTGGATGGGATACTTTGTTTTCAGGAAGTCTGGAATCGCCTGATTTTCCTCAAGTGGCTGTGTTTCTGTTTGGTTTGTGAATGCTTCCTTTAGCAGTCTGGCTGATGCTATCAGTGTCTCATTAGCTAAAGTCATACAAAGGCCAACTAGGTGGGGCTTGGTAATCACACTATTGACGTAATGAAATGAAACAAATGTATATGTATCAACAAGACTAAACAGTGAATAATTATCACAAATGCCCAATGTTGTAAAGTAATAACAACAAAAACAATAGTAAAATAAAATACTATTCTTTAAAATTGAAATATGTTCATCACTCATCCAGAAGTACTGTCTGAACTTATCAGATAAGATGAATCCCACAAGTGAGAAATTTATATTGTTACGGCAGAAAGTGGACAGTGAGAGTAGCATAAAATAAATAGCATAAAGACTATGCTGACAGTATATAACCCATATATGTGTGGATGTGTGATGTGTGTGTTTTTGTTAGTCTATGTATGTGTGGACAGAGAGAGAATCAGAGAGAGAGAGTTGGAGAGAACTGTTGTAGATTCAGAACTTCTGAATCTCTCCATCTCCATCCCACAGTGCTGTCAGGTTCTCCTACATGGGGTGGGAGATGTTGTCCAGCAGGGATGAAATTCCATTCTCCTGTCACTCACCATCTCCACTGGGTCCAGAGGGCATCCTAGAACAGAGCAGCCTGTTGTCTCTTTCTATCCCCAGCAGAAATGCTGCTGCCCCAGCAGACCACACCGTAAAAGAAACAGTGGACCCTTCACTCCAAAAGACCTGAGCCTCTGCAGCAGGTACAGCCTGCTCTGCCCTTTCCTGTAGAGAGCATTTGAGTTGTAGGTCCAGTCCAGTTTATCGTTCAGATAAACATTAAGGTACATGAAGCTCTCCTCAGCCTCAATGTCCATACCCTCAATGAAAGTAAAAAGGCCATCAAGCTTACTAAGTAGATGAAAAAATTATTGTAGACATCTTGAATAGCTCGGATGTTTCCACACTGTGGAAACATCCGAACTAAAGGTCCTTTGTGTATACCTGAATTATGTCTGGAATCTGATTGCACGTAAGTTATCATGAATTCCACATGGTTTGCTGACCAAGCCTGGAAAAAATCTTACAAGTGAATTATGTAATCTTAGCATTATAAACATTTAAACTGCACACACCGGAGTCCTGTTTGCCTTTTGACTGCTTCCCCACTGGTGTCATGAGATATGGGGGTCTCAACTTCTGCAGTCTATTCTCTTCCACCTCCATCGGGGACTCATCCCCCCTCCAGGACCAGGCTCCCTCTCTGAACCCTGGATCCTGGCATTCTCTCTTTTTGTCAGATTAAGAAGGTCAACACAATTCTCAGATGTCTACCCCTTCTTCATCCACCAAGTTGGAGCTCTCCCTCTTCCAAGGTTTTAACACTTTATATCAAATTTAGTTAAAAAAAATGGGGTGGTCAAAATATTAGCCTCACGTGAATGTGAAACACAGCACAGCATTCAAAACATGTGTTCTCTGCATTTAACCCATCACCTTCGTGAGCAGTGGGCAGCCATGACAGGCACCCGGGTAGCAGTGTGTGGGGACGGTGATTCACAGTGTGTAGAGTTGCTATATGTTGCATAATTGCCAAGCAAAAGGAGACAAATTCTGTAACAAACAAACCGAGCCATAGCCATAAGTGCAAGATTTAAAAAACTTTGGAGAGGAAACAGGAAAATAGTCAGAGATGTCAGCAAGGAGACCTGGACGTTTGCCAAGATGATTGTTACTGACCTGACCTCTTCTAGGAGACAATTATGAGGGCTCTTCAGCATGGTGGCCACCAGAGCATGACTGAGGTTAATTTGTGAAGATTTGAAAGGTTAAGATGAGTTTTGGAATTCTGGCCTTTGGTTTCATGAGACTAAACTGGATCTGTTTGGGCACATGGATGTTGCTTATGTTTGGCAAAAAAAGGTAGAGGCCTTCAACCCTAGGAACACAGTTCCCACAACTAAACATTTTGCAGCCTTGGGCACAGGGAGCCTTTTCGGATGCTTGGCTTGGCATCATTATGTTGACATTTTGAGGGAGAATATGGAAAAATCTGCCAAAGGTCTAGACTTAGGTCGTTGCTGGGTCTTCCAACAAGACAAAAGCATACATTGAAGTTAGTTCAACACAGCCCAGACCTCAATCCTATTGACAATCTGTAGCTGGTGCTTAAATTGAATGTCCATGTTCAGAAACCATGCAATTTGGACCAGCTAGAACATTTTGGAATGGAAGAAAAAGTGGGAACTACTTTAAGAGATTGATGTCAGTTGTGGCTGAGGAACGGTACAATTTTGAGTATTAATGGCCTTATTAATATTAGATCCATTTTTTTGCGTTTTCTTGTTTTAAGAAATTATATGTAATATGATTATATATATAATAAACTTTATAAATATTTGATATTAAGTTAAATTTAGTGGACATTGTTATTTTTAGAGTATTGGGCAGGCATGAAAGGTGCACGGGGAGCACAGTGTGGGGATAGTACCTTGCTCAAGTGGACCTCAATGGCACCTTGGCGGTTCAGGATTCGTTCCTGTAACCAATCGGTTGAAAGTCAGCTTCCTAAAACCGGTTCCTTATACTTTTTTGTTTAATAATAAACATACTCTGAGGTAAAAAAAAATATCTTGCCCTTGAATGATGGGCTGCTCCGTGCATCAACCAAGACCTGAAGTGCCAACCAGGAGTGGCGCATTGCACTTTTGGGTGGCAGTAGCCTGGTGTGTAACACACTCACCTATGAAACAGGAGTCACAGATTCAAACCCCACTTACTACCATTGCGTCCCTGAGCAAGACACTTCACCCTTTTTGTCCTCAGGAATGTAAATGTAAATCAGGGGACAAAGCAATATAAAGTTAGCTTTCATCAGCATAACTAATGGCATGTTTCCTGATGATGTTCCAAAGTGACAGCATGTACATCACCAAAGCCAATTTCAGAGGTATTGTGGATACCAGCAGAAATCAAACAGAAGAAGCTGAAGCAAAGTAGGCAAAAACTTGTGTTTATCAGTGGTGGACAAAGTTCACAAACTATTGACTTAAGTAAAAGTACAAAGTACAGGGCTGACGGGGGAAGGAAGCAAAGAGACAAGACATCTGGGCAAAAGAATTTATTAATAACAAAGGAAGAACGGCATGAGGGCCAAAACTGGGGAATCAAAGACAAACAAGCCCACAGGCGTGTGCCGATTGCCAGGAACTGAAAACATACAGAAGAGACCACAGGATCCCGGCACTGCTGCTGCTAGTGGTCCTCCCTCCCACCGGAGCACCATGACCCTCTGGCTGGCCCCCAGATGTAATCCTGCATGGGTGCTTCGTTCCCTTCAACCTGCACACAATAATCAGGGCCGAACCTTCCAGGTACGTACAGGCCCTGTCTCCACATGTCTCCACCTCCCTGCGGGCGGCCCCCGGACCCTCCTGCGACTGCTTACCGTATCCCATGGTGGTGCCTTCTGGCGATGTGTGCTCCCGCCACTGCATGACCCTGCTGGTGGCTGTGTAATCAGGCAACGTGCAGCCCCTGCCACTGCACGCCCCTTCTGTCAGTGTAGGGGCTTCGCCAGGCCCCTCACAGCTCTGCCCCTTCTGCATCCGTTGGGATGAGCAGGTCCGGCTGAACCCGCCCCACCCTTTAGCTTCCCCGCCCTCCCTTTCCTCAGGATGAGCCCCCAACCCGTACCCCAAAAAACTTCGGGAGAGCACCCACCCTGGCTGGGCAAAGGGGTGATAATTGCTCACCTCTTCACAGACCCGGAAGTGGTGGGGAATGACGAAGAACTCCCACCCAATCAGGTGGGTGGTGCACAAAACGTGCCATTCGCCCACCAATCAGCCTCTTTTTCACTGAAATCTTCAGGTTCTGTGTTCTCCCAGTCCACTTCGGTGTTGGCGAGGATCCTGCAGAGGTCCACGCTGGTCAGCATACGCAGTGGTGTATGCTTGCGGTGGCGTCCCACGCGTATCCCTTGCTGCTGACCACATCCTCCAACCACTCGCCCACACGAACCCCACTTCTGGATGTCTAGGATCACCACGGGGTCAGACTGACCCCGACCCCACAGGGCTGTGTACACAGTGCTCTTCGCTGGCGCCCGCACTCACCGCAACTGGAGGAGCTCTTCTCCACTCTTCTCTGCCTTTTAGTTCTGCTCTTCTGGTTAAGGCTGCAACATTCAATCACGTCCACGGACTGACGGGGGAAGGCGGGACAGCTGGGCAAAGGGATTTATTAATAACAACAAAGGAAAAGTGGCATGAGGGCCAAAACCGGGGAAACAACAAAGGAACAAACACAAACAAACCTGCAGGCATGTGGTGGTTGCCAGGAACTGAAAACATAGAGGAGGTAAGTAACAGAGTCCACTTGAATGTCGCAGCATTGGACTGCCGGCTGCATTCCGGTTTTATGGAGTCTCGATCCAGGTGCAATGGATTGGGACTCCACAATCATCCTAGAGACACTCAGGATTAAATATCTTGCGAGGGGTCTGTGGCTTCAGACCAGATTTTAAGTCTTTGGAAACTGAATCTGTAAAAATTGTAGGACTGAATGCTAGTACTGAGCATGAGTTACTGAATGCTTGCCGATATTGAGAACTGATGCAGAGTTTTAATGGACTAATTGGCATTTTGTTTTTCATCTACTGCTGTATTCAAAATATAATTGATTTGGGTGATCATCATATTCTAGAATGACTTTAATTGTATAATATAAACTAAAATTATTAGATGACATATGTGATCTACACATTTGAAAAGACTGTAACTATGATCACCTAGATAAATTTTGACCTGTTAATGCAGCACACATAAAATATGCATATCAGTGAAACATAATGGAAATTGCATGTGAATATTAATCTTTTTCATATTTTAATATTATCATTTTAAGCTGCTGGTATCATACTACTAAGCTGCTGGTATCATACAACTAACACAGCCATTGAGTTAAAATGGATAAAATAGCTTTAGCCTGCTACTGTCATTATGGGTAGCAGTGTTTTCCCAACCTGTCTAGTTAACTTTGTTGAGAAATGAGCCATCAGAAATTTCCATCAGAATTTAATTGTACCTCTACCTGTTTCCGAAGATTAGCTGGTGAATTCTTGTTGTATGGGTCTGAGGCAGGCACTAAAGGCATTTGAAAAGTCTCTCAAATAAGGCCATGGATGTTCTGGCAAACTGGATTATTGCAGGTCAACAGCCATGCGCTGTAATTCAATTGGTGCACATATCCGTTGTTTCCTCAGAAGGTTTTTTCCATTTTTTGGCCAATGCTGTGCACATCTTAGTTTTGATCTAACAGGTCTTTGATCTACCGTCAAAACATTTTTTACATTGAAATGTACAGTAACAGAAAGTAAAAGTAAAAAGTTTCCACACATGTAAATACTTCAGTGAAGCTCAGATACACAGGGAAAAAAAAACGTAATGAGCAAAGCACTGTCCCCTCACACTGTAGAGTCATGTAGAGTCTCAACTGTGCTCTATAAAAGTGTTCTATAATCTAAAAAATGCAAGAGCCATAAATGAGTAGGTGCATCTATAGTTGTATAGTTAATTTTAGTTTTAGTTTAGTCTTTGCGTGAAGCTGTCATTTTAGTCTTTATTAGTCTTAGTCCCACCCTTATTCATTTTAGTCTACTCAGGTTTCCGTCATTTAAAAGTCTGAGCATTTAAAGTTATATATTATTTAGAATTATTCATGAATAGTTCATTCTAGTTTTAACTGATTCTAGTGACATATTAGTGACATATTAGTCTTTATTTAGATGACAAGAACTGATTACATTTTAGCTTATTTAGGTAGGCAGCCATGACAGGCGCCCATGGGAGCAGTGTGTGGGGATGGTGCTTTGCTCAGTGGCAACTCAGTGGCATCTTGGTGGCCCAGTATTTGAACCGGCAACCTTCTGGTTGCAGCTGCTTCCTTACCCGCTAGGCCACCACTGCCCCAGATACAGATACACCAATATATCGTCAATACCGGCAATGACACATTAACCAAACACGGATGTCCTGGAGGACATCTCTGATGAACCCTGGGAGAAAGAAGAGGCATTAGTTAGACCGTAGGGCATGAACAGTAAAGGCCTATGGCCTTCCACTCATACCCCTCCCGAATAAACACCAGGTTCTTCAAGCTTCTGAGGCTGCCCTTGTTCATGCTTTTGCAGCAGCTTGATGGAGAATAAGACCAGGGGAGTGGATGTCTGTATTTCATTGTGATCTCATTCAGTCTGCGGTTGTCAATACCCCATCTACTGTAATAGAATGAGGTGGAAAGGATGCGATGATTTCATAGCCTTTGACTAGGACTAGGAGTGTAGGATGCAACAGAAGTGGCAAGATGAGGGGACGTGTCTCTGTGTTTTCATGAGTGACTGAAAAGGTGCGCTGCAGTATAATGAGTGCGTTTGTGTGTGTGTTTGTCTGTGTGTGTGTGTGTGTGTGTGTGTGCGTGTGTGAGAGAGAGAGAGAGAGAGAGAGAGAGAGAGAGAGAGAGAGAGAGATTGTGTGTGTCCTTAGGGAACATTACTGTGACCTTCATAGGATCACAGAAGCACCAGCCCCCATCCAACCAGCTCCAGCTCAATAGTACTAATTAGCTTCGGTGCTGCAAGGCTCTAATGGATGCGCAGGGCAGATTAATAATACACACATACAACCAGCTTGTGTTAATTTTGTGTAAAACTGCTCTGTGGATGGGTTTCTACCGCTGTTTGAATTTTTATTTGTTCATTATAAAGGGCGTCTAGCTAATGCCCCTGCTTTCTTCCGGGGCTTCATCAGTACACATGATATGCATTGTTGTGTGAAAGTGAAAGTGTTCAGCAGAAACCTTCAGGACTGTTGGAAACCATCCCTGTTGTCTAACTTAAGGTGGTGGAGAGAAGCCAAGGGTGTGCAATGCTGCATTTCCAAATGCATTTCCAAAGATCCTTGCATTGGAGAGACTCACATGTTCAACTTCTTGTTTAATATATAACCCTATGTGTGTTATTTCATCTGCTCTGAGTCTCAGTTTGGTTCAGTAATGTAATAAATGCAAGACCCTTGAATAAATAGGTGCATCCTAACTTTTGAATGGTAGTGTATATTGTGATTTGTGTGTGTGTGTGTGTGTGTGTGTTTATGTGGGAGTGATAGACAGAAGAGAACAGAGGACAGGAATTAAAAGACAGTGGTAGTAGGTTAGAGAAGAGCTGGTGAGCAAACATGCGTAAGAGAGGGGAGGGGTCTGAGGAAGAGAGGGGAGGGGGTCTCAGAGAGAGTGTGAAGGTGCAGAAGCGAAGGGACAGACACAAGAGGAGCAGCAGCAGCACGGAGACGGATCGCAGCCAGGGTGTTGCATCACCAGCTGAACGCAGGGAAGGCATGGCAGCCCAGCCGGTTGAACACTGGAACACTGGAAGGTGTGCAAGTCAGGCATGACAGCGGGAGACAAGAATCAGAGTGGGCACACCAACCACAGCCTTCTCCATCCACGGCTTCAGCCTGCAGAGCTCATTATGCAACGGGGAAGACGCACGGACACGCAAGCAGAGACGGACGACTCACAAGGACGAGCGCATCTACAGCTCAGCTACAGCCACAACCCCGGTGGTGTCTTTCGCAGTGGTAGCCTTGGCAGCAGCTGCCTGCGTCAGCGCTCCAGTAGCAGAGACATTAGGTAGCTGCTCCGTCACCAGCAGGCAGGAGAGAACAGTCTGTTCTAAGCAGCTGTATGAGTCTAGCACAGCCTCAGCAGCGGCTCATGAGATTAATGTGTGCCTTTTACTTATAAGTTGGACAGCAGGTTGGTCCTTGTTGCAAATTCTTTCTTGAGTAAATGGACTTTCTGAGAATGGAAGAACTGGAATTGAAACTAGTGCATCTTTGCTGACCGCAGTGTATTCCTACAGCTTGTGGTCATCTGAGGCTTACT
Organism: Denticeps clupeoides; assembly: GCF_900700375.1. Classification (NCBI taxonomy): domain Eukaryota; kingdom Metazoa; phylum Chordata; class Actinopteri; order Clupeiformes; family Denticipitidae; genus Denticeps; species Denticeps clupeoides. The sequence goes on from NC_041708.1 coordinate 17,360,936, forward strand.
GGTGGTCTTCTGCTGGTGGTAGTGTTAGTGTTACTTGCAGTGGCCTTCCCTGCTTAGCATTGCTGATGCTGTCTTGGTCAAGCGTGAACACTTAGGCTGATGAAGGCCTCCTGGATCAGACTGCTGAAAAGAGCAAAGGGGAGTCGGGTCAAGAGCTCAGAAATCTGTGTAAGCACCTCTGTCCATAAATCTAATCAGTCCCCATGACAGGAAAAGCACTTTGCAAAATTCAGTTAAGTAATTCTATCTTGGATTTAATAGATCTTGGGAATGAATATTGCAGAATTTTTTATTTAGTATTTCTTTTTTAGAATTTTATGATATTTAATAACAGTGCCTTTCAATATGTTAATGTTGAATAATGTTTTTATCAAATTTAGTTTACTCAAATTAGTCAAGCATTTATTAAAACATCTGAAGATGATTTAAAAGGTGAATGGTATTCAAAGTATGTTTAAAATGATGACACCAGTCTTTACACATTCTCCATAATGATACAAGATTTGAAATTTCAAAAAGTGTAACCAAATATTTTCTCCTCACCGATTGTCTCCGACACACATTTTTCTGAAATATTTAAACCATATTGACACAAAAGGTAGCATCACATCATTGACCCATATACCATGTATCTTAACTGAAAGTACACATGTAATTGGTACATGTAGCATGTCACAAAGCAGTTCTGATCTATAGATAAACTGTAAAAGAAAGTGTGAGATTTTACTTCACATGTAATGTGTCTGTGAGATCCTGGACTCACAAAATGAACCCGTTTACTGGTGTAGCACAGCTGATTTATACTGGGGACTGCATATTAAAGAATCTGGCTGAACTATTCATTATTGAAATTCATTGTGTGTGTGTGTGTGTGTGTGTGTGTGCTTAATCATTATTGATTGTGTTGTTTCTGTTTGATCTGTAGGTCATGTGAATATTAACTACTGTAATGCCACACAGGGATGGTCTCAGAGGTTACATTAAAGGCACTACCATGCGCTATCGCACCACTTTTATTTCAATATAATACATGTCCCACTGTAAACCATCAAACCATCATTATATTGATTCAAAATTCATCCAGTATGTTTGTTTGTGGTGCTGGTATTGTGAATCAATCGTACAAAAACAAGATTCAATTGAATAAATTGATATTCAAATACTTCAAGCATGATGATTATGAAAATGATGTGGGGGACAGGATTTTATGGGCTTTTATGGTTATTGTTGTAGCATGTCTGATTTCATCAAAAGGCAACTTATCCATCATTTGGGTTGATAAATGTGAGATGTTCAATCATCTGCTTAAATATCCAGTGGAATGTAAACACATTTGTAACAATATGTAAAAATTTGTAATTAAAGAGTGTGAACAATGCAAATGGTGTGACTGTACTCCTCAGGGCTCAGCAGACTCCTACACCAGCCGCCCATCTGACTCTGATGTTTCTTTGGAGGAGGACAAGGAAGCATTGCGGAGAGAAGCTGAAAGACAGGCACAGGCACAACTTGACAAGGCCAAGGTAACATGCACACATACATGCATACACAATACACACATCTTACCGTATGTAATGCACCTTTTAAATGTAAAAATACAAATGTGTATGACTAAGACTGATCTCTAAGGGTCCAGAAGCTGAGTCCTTAACCATAAGATGTGTGCACAGTATGTGGAAATAGGCATGTACCTGTTGTGTCTATGTCAATACCCCTTTGATGGCCAGCTTTGACCTCCACCCCGAGCAACCGGCTGCAGAGTTCAAGGGTTTCTTTTAAAAAACATTGGTCAAGTTCCACAAAAAACAAACCCCAGGGAGAAGGAAAGGATATGCAGAAACATCCCCCAGGGAATATTCATAAGATTACAAAGGAACCGCATTCACCTCCAAACCATGAGTTTGCACCCAAACACTTCAGTCAGGCCTCCTCAAGGCCTAACCAGTCAAAGGGGCAAGCCAGTGCTGCTTGATGCTAGTTAGATGAACAAGAACATTCCATAAACACACCCTGTCCAGACTGCAGACATTCACTTTTTTTCTAGAGAGTACTCTCGGGGTAAAATACTACTGTAAATATTGCAGCAAATATTGATGATACAACAGCAGTAAATATCAATAATCTTACAGTAACATTGTGAAACAGTGACAAAATTACACTAACAGGGTAAACAATTATAATACTACCATAACACAATAAAGAGGGATTATACTATAGTAACACTGTAAATAGTACTAATACTACAGTAACACATTAAATAAATAACAATAATAGAACAGTAATGCAGTAAACGATGATGATAATAATACAGTAACGCAATAATCATTGACAATAGCAACCTCATTACAGTAATGCAGTAAACCACAATAATACTAGAGTAAAATAAATAATCAGTAACGTGTTAACGTGATCAACTTTGATAATACTACTGTAATGGAATAAATGCAATGTCTGTAACATGATAAACAGCGTTGATACTACAGTACCGCAATCACACTTTTTATCACTGTTTAGAGCAATAATCCTACAGTAATGTGATAAACAGCGATAATACTACTGTAATGCAGAAATGGTAGGTCACCTTGGTGCACGGCACATGCAGACAATCAGACCTGTATGAACTGAAAAATGATAGAAGATGAGGAGAGAGGAATACTGTGTTTACTCAGTAAAGATGTAAAGAACATTGTTGTTCTTCACAGCAGTGAACATCTGACAGTGAGAAAATACTCCAGGAAAATGAACTGCACTTATCATTGCTTACATTCACAGATCTTCAATTTATGGTTATACTAATGTTTATTTTTAATTCATGATTATTTACCTTTGATTTTATGCTATTTTTTTTTCCTTTTTCTATTTACTGATAATCCACCATTTTCACATCTTGGTGACAGACTATGAATTTTGTTGCATTCATCATCCTGTTAGGGAAAGCATCAGTCAGTCTTACTTTTGTGCTCAGCCCCGCATTTTTACGCGATGTGCCATATGTGTGAATACACAGAATAATGAGGTAGCGCTCAGCACTGGAACGCCCTTTACACGATGACAGAGCAGAAGGGCGTGGCAGGCTGGTCCGGGAGGACGGGTCTGTACTCCAGACCTTCCCCGTGAATCAAATCATAGTTCTGCTATATGAGTAGCATTATAGAGGGTTTTCTCTCCTCATCCACACAAAAAATGCGGCTGAAACTGCTCCATTAATTAGTCAAAGCAACTAAGAGAAAAAACACATGCCCACACACACACACACACACACACTCACATCAAACACAGAACTAAATGTATCCAGACATAAACAGACCTACCATAGCTGCTCCAAACATAGTGTCCTTCATCTGCTCTGTAGATTCCCCAGATTATCCCCCACCCTGTTACTACGGAGGAATTTCCAGGCGCCACAGATACTTGTCTATTTCTGCTTCCTCGCTCCTCCCCTCCTTTATTCTTGCTCTTTAGACAATAATGCATGCAGAGAGAAAGCAAAGGAAAACATGAAGTATGGGCAAAGCTAAACTGAGCAGTAATGTACGAGGAACAAGGACACTACTGTCATAGCAGTAATGTAAAACCCACCATTCTTCAGGACTGGGATTCTGCAGCTTGATGTCCTTGTACTTTCTTGATAAGCCAGTATAGGTGACAAAAGGACACATATACAGTACAGGCCAAAAGTTCGGACACATCTTCTCATTCAATGTGTTTTCTTTATTTTCATGACCATTTACATTGATAGATTCTCACTGAAGGCATCAAAACTATGAATGAACACATGTGGAGTTCTGTACGTAACAAAAAAGGTGAAATAACTGAAAACCTCTTTTATATTCTAGTTTCTTCAAAATAGCCGCCCTTTTCTCTGATTACTGCTTTGCACACTCAAGAGGTCGTCACCTGAAATTAATTTCCAACAGTCTTGAAGGAGTTCCCAGAAGTGTTTAGCACTTTGCCTTCACTCATTTACAGCATTTACAGCATTTACATTTACAGCATTTCACTCTGCGTGTACAGTACTGTGTCACCACTGACACTGAAGCCTCTCTGCCATGATGAGTAAAGGTGTGTCAGGTTTATATCCACGGATTAAACATGCATGTTACAATTCTTTAGCAGATTTGTTTCATCAGACACCTGTATCCAGAGCACCTTAGAAGCAGTAGTTACAAGGACAGTCCCCCTGGAGACACTCAGGGTTGAGTATCTTGTTCAGGGACACAATGGTGGTCAGTTGGGTTTGAACCTGTGACTTTGTGATCTTCTTTTAGAATTAATCCTGTGAAAGGTTTTATAAATGAGACCGCTGATCTTTATATAGGTGGTCTCTGGCAAAATTCACTCTTACCCTGATGTCACCTAAACTTGTGCCATATCTTTCTCATGGTACTTGCATTGTGGCAAGAGCTTCCTGTATGTTCCCATGAAGACATTGGGGACAGCCTAACCTGGCCATGTTGGAATGGTGTGGCCATGTGTCGAAATCAATCTCATTTTCCTGAATTGCCATGTTCATTTATGTCTATGACTTTTTCACATCACTTGAAACTGCAGATATAATTTGAAATGACATTGAAATGAAGAACTACATATTTAGATGGGGTATAGATGGGGTGTCCTAATTTTTTCACAATACTGTAATTGAATTCCTGTGTATATTTACTGTTGATCCTTCTTTTTCACATGCTGACCAAGAATTATGATTTTTGCTGCATTGATAACAATAAAATACCAGTCAGTATTGCTGTCTTTCTTTAGATGCCTTGTAGCTCTTTGAACTGCATTGTTTGACGTTGTCTCTGCGTTTTATGACTCTTGTGACCTGCCATCCACGTATCCTCCCTCTGATGAGAATCCCTCTTAACTCATTGCCTTCATGTTCTTATCCAGACTAAACCAGTTGCATTTGCTGTGCGTACGAACGTCAGTTACAGCTCCTGTCTTGATGATGGCATCCCTGTGCCGGGAATGGCCGTCTCCTTTGAGGCTAAAGACTTTCTCCACATTAAAGAGGTTGTTGAGGCACCGGTGCAAATGTATTAAATACAATCTAATGGCATGGGCAGTGCAGGAGTATAAACATGGCTGTGTGTGTGCGCGTGTGTGTCCACAGAAGTTTAATAATGATTGGTGGATTGGCCGATTAGTAAAGGATGGCTGTGAGATCGGCTTCATCCCAAGTCCAGTGAAGTTAGAGAACACTCGCCTTCATCATGACCAGAGGGTCAAGCAGGGCAGGTTCCACTCCAGGTATGCCACACACCCCCCCCCCCCCCACACACACACACACACACACACACACGTCACAAACACATATTCAGACACACGCTGTTGATATGCTGTCTCCTGCTGTTTGTCTGACTGTGTGCAGTAAATCCGGGGCAAACTCTTCTTCAAGTTTAGGTGACATTATTCCAAATTCCCGCAAGTCTACCCCACCGTCATCTGGTAAGTCAGTGTGTGGTGTTCCTGTGCCTAATGAAGGTAAAATAGAGTTTTATATGCTTGACTTTTGTGCTTTTTTAATGAATATTTTTTTAATGAACCATATTGACTGTACAGTGCTGTGTATGGTACAGATCTGCCGATGGGCCTATGTGGAAGAACGTTCTGTGCCATGTAACAGAGTTCCTGTGTCTGCATGTCTGTGTGTTTTTGTCTTTTGTGTGTGAGCTTAGCCCTTGACCTAGATGTAACAGGTTTAGAGCTGGAGGAGAGCGAGTTGCCAGCCAATCTGCGCTCACTTAAGGCCAATGCCAACACAATCATATCCCCCTTAGCCAAAGAGAAACGAATGCCTTTCTTTAAGAAGGTAACTGTGGTGAAGGCTCGACTGTCTGCCTCTCCGTCCGCATGGCTGTCTCACCTGCTGCTGAGCCTGTCTGTCGTCTCTACCCTTCGTTCAGTCGTACAGTCGTTAGCATGCCTACCTGCTCATGTCTCTCTCTCTCTGTCTCTATCTCCCTCACCCCTGTCTCCATGCTCTGCTCTGCTCTGTCTATCTGCACTCCTCTTGCAGCCAAACAGAAGCAGAAGTCGGTAAGTCTTAGGCAAACATTTTTGGTTCCAGGAATGTGGGATTAACCAGTTTATCAATTAGAATAACTTATTAAAATAACCTGCATGTTGGTAGCAGTCCGTTTTTGAAAATTTTTGCTTTCACTGCTTTGTGTATGTGATGTATTGAAATGAGGGCATCTAAATAATCCTGAATAAAGAGGTAGGGTGCGCGAGACCTTTGACTCATTGCCATAGGGTCCTACTATTTCAGACTTTAGTTTATAAAACGCATCCTTTTTCTTTTTTGTTCTTCAGTATAACTAGCATAACTAGCAAGTGGGTGGTTCTTGTTTTTTGTCTTTCACCTTACACTAGAGAACAAGACCCACACGCAACATCTTTAATATTGCTTTTAATACAGTCCGTTGTGGCCTGTTGGTAGTTTATTGCTGTGCATGTATATCAGGGTCAGTGGCCTGGCAGTAAAATCCATTCAGCCAACCATTTATCTGTGTGGGTGCAGGCATGTATGCATGTATGAAATGATTTGGCTTTCTGTGTGCTCAACATGATTTGTACTGTGATGTTTTGTAACTGAGGGACTTTTTGTGTCGAGTTTCCCTATTGAATCAGATTTGTGCCAATTTTTTTAAACAAAACTTTCCTAATATGAACCAAAAAGTTTGAAAAGTAAAATAAGTGGCTGGAATTTTGACAACATGCTCATTTTCATTTTGGCTGCAGATCTTTACAGTTTCACTGCTGGCTTTTCAGTCACTCTGCTCCGTTTTACGTTTTTACACTGTTTTGTGTTTTTATTTGCTTGTTTGTCAGAGGGAGTGTGTGAATGTGATTTATTTCTCCTTGTTGGCAGACAGAGCACATTCCCCCATATGACGTTGTGCCTTCCATGAGACCAGTGGTGCTGGTGGGCCCATCCCTCAAGGGCTATGAGGTGAATGACCTACAATAAATACAAAAAAAACATGTTGAATTAGATTCCTGATGATTCCTGTTTCCTGTGTAGCTGGCTGGGTTCATACTTCATATGGTGTTTATAAAGGACATTTTTACACACATGTACCGTAATCGTGTGTAAAGAATGCCATGCTGACTCTGGAGTTACTGTGTCTTACTCCAGGTCACTGACATGATGCAGAAAGCTCTGTTTGACTTTCTGAAGCATAGATTTGAGGGAAGGTAAGAAACACTTTGCTCTGTTATGTGTGTGTGTGTGTGTGTGTGTGTGTGTGAGCGTGAGTGTGAGAGTGTGCGCTTGAAATAGTCTGGTTTCTTTGCCTTAATTGGCTATGTTGGAGTCCTGGCTCCAGGCAGGACACCATGGCTGTGCTGGATCTCTCAGTCTGAAGAGAAATCAGTCAGTATTCCATAATTTATACATTAAGACAGAGAACTGACTTGATATTAATACCTGAGTCCAAAAACATGGCAACTTAAAGTCATCACATATCTTAATTCACACCTCTAATTAGAAGTTTCTGGGCACACAGAATGTTTGCCACAAAGACCACTTTGGACTCCCACTTGGATAATGATTCTTGTGACAGAGTGAAAAACAAATATTGCCTAATAGGAGAGGAGGAGAAACAGAAAACTGAATGTTGTAGCCCTGATCTTCACCTGTTGGACATATTAAGAAATCTCAAACTCCCCAACCACCCTCCCCAGCAGGGAGACAGAACAAAAGGCTCAGGTCTTGCCCCAGTAGTTCTTACTGTTGTCAAAACCACATGAGCCACTGTACAAAATTCATGCTTTATTCTACCTTATAGCCACTTACAGGGCTGTGCAGAGACCACAAACCAGATACCAGTTTTGTTTTGTTTTAGTCTTCCTTTGAATATGATGTATGGATACAAATCTATAGATTATCTATAAATTAATCTATAGATTAATATATCATGCTGGAAGAATGTTTCTTTAAATATAGCACCTTCCTCTGTTAACATGTCAAAAAGGGGATATGTTGAACAAACTGGTCTACTGACAGCGAGGAGTGTACAAGAAACACATTCGCCCAATAAAGCTCATTTAGGATTGGTCTAAATAACAGAATGTACAAGTGGATCTTTCCCTAAGCAATTTTAAACACATTTTCAGATCAAAGTTATGGGAATTAAATCAACTTGATTAGAAGTATAATTTCAAGCCACCGCAGATATATATACTTCAAAGAAATAGCCCTACGAAACAAGATGAATCTTAATGCTTTATTTTCCAACCTCAGCAGCATGGTTCCCAGTAAAATGACTTTACCATAGTCTTTACCCGCTCATCCTTTGTCACCAGTGCACCTCCTGCATGCAAGTGAAAGTTCATGCCCATAGCTGACGTCACTCATTAGCGATGCATTTTAATTTAGATATGATATTTTTTTTATTAACTTTAATAACTTCACAAATAATGTCAGAATGGTCAACGGGGGAGGGGCTCACACCCTATAGCAACCATCCCAGCCAAATATATGTGCCTTCCCATATATATTTATATTTTGTGTAAATCTAATGACCATTTTTTTAGATATTTTGCATTAACCTTATCCTACTCTGCAATTTATTCACACACAGATCAGCATTTTGTGCAGTGATGATGAAGTTAAATCAAATCTAATCACACACACTTTTTCTCCTGTGTTTACTCTTCTCAGGATCTCCATCACACGAGTGACTGCTGATATTTCCTTGGCTAAGCGCTCTGTTTTGAACAACCCCAGTAAACAGGCCATCATTGAGCGTTCCAACACCCGCTCAAACCTGGGTAAGATGTGTGTGTGTGTGTGTGTGTGTGTGTGTGTGTGTGTGTGTGTGTGTGTGTGTGTGTGTGTGTGTGTGTGTGTGTGTGAGACTGTTGGCAAACATTGAACATTCCATAAGTAATGTGATGTTTGTGTCGAAATACAGGGTTGACAGTGTTCTGCTTCTGAACAGGACTGTGTGTTCACAGGAAATGAGGAAGTTTGAATGTGCCATTTATACTACTCGGGTATTATACACAGTTCAAACATTTATATAATTATAGTCCTATACCAAGTTAAACTTCAGCAATATCAATTGTCCGATTAGTTTGTCCCTGTAACCTGCACATACAAAATAGGGCCGTCTGGGCAGTGGCCCCTTCATGCATCTTCCGTTCCTGCTTTCACATTCATGTCTTAAAAATATGCGAACATAAACAACCAACAGGGACTAGAGACAGAAGGCAGGAATATATATTAAATCCCACTAACTAGATACAAATGGGTGTGATAATTAAGATATTATTAAGATACTTATGGTCTGGATCTCATACAGAAGTGTTAATGTACAGCGAAATCTATTTATTTGGCCTAATCTGATTCCATGTATGCTTGCATATGTGTGTTTCAGCTGAGGTGCAGAGTGAGGTTGAGCGGATCTTTGAGTTGGCTCGAACACTGCAGCTAGTGGTTCTGGATACGGACACCATAAACCACCCAAGCCAGCTGGGCAAGACCTCTCTAGCACCCATTATTGTCTATGTCAAGATATCCTCACCAAAGGTACATATACACACATGCACAGAGATATTTTTTGGTCAGTTTTGTCTGATTTCAATCATAATTCTAAATCTGTGGACTAACACACAGCTGATATGAGATTCAAGCTACTCCTGCATGTAAACATTCAACTGAATCAGAATTGGACTAGACACAAAAAACAAGCAATATTAACAAGCATATCACAGTCAGGGTTACATCAGTCAATAAATGCAGTGGTTGTAGCCTAGTGGGCAACACACAAAGTTGCATGTTCAAATCACACTTATTATCATTGTGTCACTTAACCCTGAGTGTCTTAAGGTGACTGTGCCTTTAATTACTGATTGTAAGTAAAAGTGGATAATAAATTTAAATATAAAACCGTTTCTGTACCATGCATATATACTAAATCAAGGACAGTAGTGTGATTAAATGGCCAAGCCAAGCTATAGGCATGGAAATGTATTAAGTGCAGTTGCTTGAACAAGAGGCTCATTTGAATGTTTTTGCATTTAATCTGTAGTTTATTATGCTAAAATCATGATTAGCTTTAGAAAAGTATTTATGTGGAAATCTGCCATAGTAACATAAATACAGCATATACATAATGACTCCGCTGCACTCCCGAATGCCCCTGGTTACAGTGAGACCAAAGCTGTTTTGAATGTTTTCAGGTTCTGCAAAGGTTGATCAAGTCAAGGGGGAAGTCTCAGGCCAAACACCTAAATGTACAGATGGTGGCAGCTGACAAACTGGCACAGTGTCCACAGGTGGGTTATATATATATATATGTGTGTGTTATATAATGATAAAGTGATAAAGAGAAATGATTGTCACTTGTGATACACAGCACCACAGCACACGGTGAACACAGTGAAATTTGTCCTCTGCATTTAACCCATCACCCTGAGTGAGCAGTGGGCAGCCATGACAGGTGCCCGGGGAGCAGTGTGTGGGGACGGTGCTTTGCTCAGTGGCACCTTGGCGGAATTGGGATTCGAACCTGCAACCTTCTGATTACAGGAGCCACCACTGCCCCTATATATAGTTGAATCCCTATGTATAAGCGTATGGGGTGTTAACTAAAACAATTTTATTCAATTTTATAAATCTCTATATTTTATAAATATTTTAATCATTTTCATTTCATAATTTTCTCATCAATCTAAATATTTGGATGGATAACGTTAACACTCCGTGTCCTGGATCAATGATCAATGTCTCCCCCCTTCAGGACATGTTTGATATAATCCTGGATGAAAATCAGTTGGAAGATGCCTGCGAGCACATGGCTGATTACCTGGAGGCCTACTGGAAGTCGAGTCACCCGGCCAGTGGTGACCTGGACAGTCCCCTGCTCGACGACCCTGCGGCGCCCAACCCTGACTCTAACCTGCAGGTACAGGTGCCAACCAAGCTGCCAGGGAATGGAGAGAGAGGGAGACAGGCTGACATTAGTGCTGGTAGCGAAAGTCCTAACACAGGTTAAATCTATATTAATTGCAAATCTATTCTGGAATATCTGAGCAGAATGTTTTCAGTACAACCGTTTGTGCTTTCAACCTGCCACATTCATAATCATCTCATTCTATTTAATCAGTTTGTTAGGAGGAATGGGGTCTCCAAGAATGATTTAGTAAACCCTTGGGTTGGTCAGATGTGTCCCCTCATCCTTCTGATCTCTGTCCAATGTCCATATGGATTACCATGAGGACACATACAATGGCAGCATGTGATCAGCAGCTCTGTTGCTTTCCACTGGTTAGAGTACTGATGTCATATTATCACCCCCCCTGCCGCTTTCCCTGGACCACTTTCAGGATAACCCTGCGGAAGAGTCATCTTAGCTGTGGTGAGTGAGTAAGAACCAGAGGATAGCTGGGGAGGAGGCCTTCTGTCGGCTTTCAAACCGGAAAACCATCTTCAGGAAAAGACAGACAGAGCTTCCTTCTGGTTTACTTCATTCTTCTGGTTCTGGAGTGTGTGAGCTACTACCAGCACAAATCAGACTTTGAGCATGGGGTGATCTCTTATATACAGCTAGTTACTTTCTTTTGTCTTGTGACAATGAATGGCTCTCTCTTGCTGTCTCCTCTTTGCGCTGGTCTTAGCCATGTTATGATGTGGCCTTTCTCGTAGGTGTATAGTTCAGGCTGAGACAGTAGACAGTAGACAGTTTTATGTCAAAACATTTTGCTGAGTAAGTATAAACTTTGAACAAGGTGGCAGCTATTATAAATTCGTACCTCTGGATTCTTGCATGATCCAAGTTCAGTTCAGAGGAATTTGATCAAAATATAATGTGACATTATATTGTTTCTCTGGTATCAGTACAACAATGGTGATCAAAACATACATAATGTTTTTGCATTTTCATTTACACAGTCCTCAAAATTTTTAATCAGACACTGGATGTTGATGATCAAAATGATCAAGTTGAAAATCCTACCTCATTTTCATTCATTAAGAACAGTCAATGGAAACCAAACATACAGAAGTAATAACCTGAAATCTCGGGCTGATCTAACTATAAGTAAGGCCTTTTGATTTGTAGTGTCTTTCTGGACCTTTATTTGAATAATCAGATAAAATCTGTTGTCCTAGAGGCAGCATATACAGATTGAACAACATGGGTCACAGAATGGTACCAAACATATTAATGTTAGCTGAGGAGTGGTCAAACAAACTAAAATTAGAAGAATAGCACCTAAACTTAGGTTAATAGTCTGTTAATATTGAAGTTTATTTTCATCCATGTTCATCCTCATGTCATAACTTTAAGCAATTATATGTTGCAAGTGAAAGTCAATCATTCATGTAGTTGCTTCTCAAGAAATGTAATGAAATGATTTGCTAATGATTGATCCATTTGGGGGTGATTACAAATTTTTTAAATCAGGTTTGTTTAGTTAATCAATAATATTTTATTTATTTTAACGATTTATTTAAGCTTTAACTGGTGCTACAGTCTCGTGAGTATGTGTTATTAAAGTTATTTATGAATGTTTCATCAACTTCAGAATCAAGATACCATCTATTAACAACCTGCTCTGTAAAAATATTATCAAAATATAGTAGTGGTCTAAAATGCAAAGTCATCATGTAATGATTAGATCCATTGTATGGCAATGATTGTGAGGAACTTTGGAGTCAGACTGTTTGCTTCCTTATACGCTAGGCCACCACTGCCACAAGATAAATTTATTTAAATATCAAACCGATGTGCCACCTAACAGGTTGCAGTACAGTCAGTAACATTTCGGTAAGAAGAGATATTCTTACAAATCCAAAGAAAAATGCATGAAATATATGCGATACATGAGTTTTTATGCATGACATGGATTTCATCAGGTGCTCCGCTACACTGGTGAGCTATTCTGCTTGCTGTGGTTGTGTGTGTGCAGTGTCTGATCTCCCTCAGTGTGAGGTTTGCTTTGTGATTTGAATGTGTGTGTGGAAACTTCAATAACACTAGTGTGTGTGTGTGTGTGTGTGTGTGTGTGTGTGTGTGTGTGTTATTTTAGGGATTGGGGGCCGAGCAGCAAGCAGATAGAATAAACAGAGAGAGGATGGGCCATCACCATCACCACCATCACCACCACCACCGGCACCACCAAGCACCACAGTATCCTGATGACGAAGAGCAGGAGTATGAGGAGGAGGGAGACAGGGAGGAAGAGTGCTCCTTAAGGACCAGTCAGCACACACACCACCACACCTCCTCCATCCGGACAGAGCCTCATGGCCACCAGCACCATAGCCACACACACACGTGCCGGGAGGCGATGGAGATGCAGGATTCATACACAGAGCCCCGCCCTGCATGCAAACACACATACACACTCTCTCAGCAGCCTGATTATGAGAAGCCAGCACAGATACTACCCCCAAGTCGTCACCCTGATATCAATCACCATCATCACCACCACCACCACCGTCACCACCGTCACCTCGGACACGAGGGCAGCCAGCAGCGCACCAAAGAGAGAGAGAGCAACCACAATGAACGCAACAAACCACAACCCCCACCTTGCCAGCAGCTAGAGCACCAACATGTTTGGGATGGAGATGTGGACACACGAGACTGGACAGAAGACCCCTACATATACCCGTAGTCCCAGCAACACCCAGTCTCACATTTCAGTCTCCACACAGTTCAGTGCAGGTTCTCAAAGTTTCCGTTTTTATGAGTGTCACAACTTCAGGACCTCACAACCATCGCCACCCAGACTGGGCCAGCCCCTTCCTTTATGCTCTTCATTTGATAAATTTGACATTTGCATCTTTATCTGCTGTTCTTACCAGCCTGAAAATAATCATCTTCTGTGGCCTCTCAGAAGTTGGTTCCTGCCTTACATCTAAAGACTAAAAAAGGAAAAGCAGCTTCCATCTGACCTTTCACTCCGATCTGATGTGGAATATGGGTTGTGTTGCATTGGGACAGCAGGTAGCGCTATTCTTCAGTTCATCTGTGGAAATTGGAATTCTGTGGAAATTGAAATTCTGAATAATTGTAGAAATTGATAATAAAATGCAATTAACGTACATTATGTACATTGTTTTATTCAAAACAAAATAAGCTAAGCAACTCTGAGGGATCTGTAAGACATCTTGGTAAATGGCGGTAAGAGTACACCATTAGATTGATCTTCAAGTGAATTTTACTTGCTGCATTCCAGATGTCGCTGAATGACTGAGATGAGCTGTGTGCTCATCACATCTTGCAGACCCTCACTGGTTCATTTTTATTGCTGCACAGTCTGTGTTACATCACCTTGTCAGGAAAAAACGGGAGAGGAGACGAGGAGATAACATGGATGCTGTCATAAAGTTCAACAAAGACTGGATCTTTGAGCTCCACCAGATTAAAGGTGTTAACCCTGCACGGGCTGTCCCTCTCAAGTGGGTTGTGTTCGCCCTTTAATCTGGGGTGTCAAGATAGAGGGTTCCAAACTTGGCTCTTCAGACAACTGAAAGTGTGATTTAAAAAAAAAAAAAGAAGCAAAGCTAAATACGCTAACACCGACTTAGCATAATTACCACTTAGCAAACCGAAGACCTGAAACATGGGGAGAGAGAGGGCTATCATCTTAGTTCCCCTCCAGTCAATCGTGCATTCACATCACGCATGACAGGGTTTCCACCCAATACAAGTTGGTCGGCTTCCCTATGAGTCAACCTGAAACAAATCTCATTAGCTGACATAACATTCCTTCACATAAAAAAAAGAACATGGCCCTTGGTTGTGTTCCGCTAGACATCTACTCCCAGGAGCATGTCTGGAATGTTATCAGAACCCATTTTATGTTGAAACATTTTGAGCAATGACCATCTCACTGGTTCTGTTTGTACATTTGAGAGAGAAAAAAAAATTATGTTGCAGTGCACACATTTCCAACAAATAATTTCAGCGGGGTCAATTAATCTTCCAGAATGAACAGACTACAATACCACTCCAGCTCCCTAAAGGACCAGAAAAAGGAACTGAGAAAGGCTTTCATACTGTCCTCGGAGCATTCATACTTCACATTAGGACTAAGTAAAGAGGCTGATGGTGCCACCACAGGCAAAAGGTTCTACAATTCACAGCGTGTTATGGGGTAGTTTGTGATGGCCATGGTTTTAGCTCAACTTTAGTGTAAAGTCTGTGATGGTAGCTTTAGTAAACTCAAATTTCCCCTCTTTAAATCAGTTCTTAAGTAGCTAGAATTAAACCCCAAATAGCAGAGTACACAATAAATGTCATTGAAATATGAGGAACCATTAGGAATTTCAGCTAAAACTAGGTTGACAAATCTTTGAGATGTTGCAGGAGCATGCAGAGATTACTGATGCGCATGGAGTTAAGGGAACCTGCCAATGCCGTCTAGTTAGTGTTAGTACATAGTGAAATGAAATTCACTGTCTAACATGTATGTAGCTGAAATGACTTTAAAGCTCAACTTGAATTTGAACTTGGATTAAAAACAGAATCACAAAATGTATTTTAATACCTAAATTGCATATGTAAAGTACAGATTTGCAAAATGTATTAACAAAAACACATTATACATTCCTTGAAAAAGAACCTAAAATTCATACATGCAAATTCCAAGAATTAAATCCAGCACATGTTGCTAGTTTCAGTCCATTACATTTTTTGAAGTCCCTATACTCTTTCCTCATCCTCTCTTTTTGGCCACCCCTATCCAAAGCCATCTTTGAACAGTTGAATCTATTTCTAAAAAACAAATCTCATTAAAACAGGAGAGATCACTGCTAAATTTTCAGTAATTATTCTTTAAAGCTTAATTTTAAAATACATAAAAATGTGATGTAAATTCTAAGAAAACAAATATATTGATCACTCTTTAACAATCCAGTTGGTCACATTGGAGGAAAGTGGTGGCTTTTAAGGTTTGATTCAGGTGATCACCAAATCAATTCCTCAAAGTTTAATGAGGAGTGTAACAGACACAGGCACGGGATGGTGGTCATACTCAGAGATGCTGATCTCTACAAAAACTGCAGTGGTCTCTTATTTTCATCCAGAGCGCTATATGTACTGGTACTGAGCTGAGAAACACAAAGGGGCACAAAGTTTTTCTCTCAGTAGAGAACTTCCACACACAAAATATTGCCTTTGGTTTTGTGAATTTAATGTGTGTGTTGTGCTAAAATGCTTATTTTAACATCTATTTAGAACACCACAATTAAATGATACTATGAACAGCTGAAAACACAGCAAACCATATGAAATTAGTCTGTGTGTATGCAAATCACATGAACTGGAAGCCAGTTTTTCCTATTTGCTCAATCATGAAGGTCCACCCCACCTCTGAGAACCAGTGTGTTCCCCTGAAATTATATTTCTGCATTAGCATTACTTTTATAAGAAATCTAAAACAATTATTATATAAAAAGATACACAAAAAAAGACACAAAAGAAGACTACAACAAGCACAATGTAATGGATAATGTATAATTTTGAATCAGGAAGACATTAAAAGAAAGCAGAAATATGATTTCTTACAAACTGTCTTTGTAGGTCATGAGTGCTTTTCAGTTGAAGAGATGCCCCCCAATGGTAACAGATTTGGATCTATTTTGATCTGCTTGAAAGTTTTTAAATCATTTTTTTTTGTTCCCTGAACCACTTCGTTATCAGGGGTGGTAGTAGCCTATTGGGTAACACACTTGCCTATGAACCAGAAGACCCATGTTCAAATCCCTCTTACTACCATTGCTTCCATGAGCAAGACACTTAACCCTAAGTTGCTCCAGGGGGACTGTCCCCTGTAACTACTGATTGTAAGTCGCTCTGAATAAGGGCGTCTGATAACTGCTGTAAATGTAAAATGTCACTGTGACAGCAATCACAAACTTTGGCCTTATGGTGCTCCATCATGCTGGAAAAGGCATTGTTCTTCATCAAACTGTTCTCACTTGTGATAATGCGAGGATCACTGCAGGAACCTTTTCAGTTCACCTGAACACTATTATTAACAATCTGGAGTATATGCAAATTGCCATAATAAAACTGAAGCAGCAAATTTTGTGAAAACCAGTATTTGTGTCATTCAGACTACAGACAGACTACACAGACTTCGGTCATGTTATTGACTTCATCCAGGAACAATTACAAGGTCCAGGAAAATGCATAGTTATAGATGCATGTTCACAAAGTGCAGAGAAAATGGGAAAAAAAAAAAAAAAAAAAAAGACATTAGAATCATACTCTAAAATCCATATCACCAAACAATGCACACCGAGCACCAGTCATGGCTGCCCACTGCTCTCCAAGGTGACTGGTTAAATGCAGAGGACACATTTTGTTATGTCCCATGTTTCCATTTCATGGTACTCAAAGGACTCTGTAGTAGTGATCTAGCTGCTGGCAAAAATCTTCAAAATAAAAAAGTAAACAAGAAAGGCTGCATTCTGCACACGCATCTTTAATAAAAAAAAAAAAGAGAGAGAGAGAGAGAATATCCAGCACTATTTTCAGTTCACTGTTTACATGGTAGCTGTCTTCACTGTTGACCAATATGTATCTACTTGCTGTGTCCCAGGGTCCAATCAGGTCTTTGTGAACTTGGCAATGAAGAACCCAATGGTGTCTCTGTCTGCCACCCCAGACAACGCCGGCTCGGGATGGAACCTCTGCAGGAGCAGTCTTTGGTCATATGCTAGTCCAGCTCCCAGCATGCCCTCTGCTCCAAGATGAGGCTCCTTAGTCAGAGAAATGTTTTCACTTATTTTCCGCTGACGTTCCCATTTCCCAGGGTGCTTCCCTGACCCTGGTTTTATCTTACCTGAGCTTGTAGTGAGAGGCATGGGAAGGTCCTGAGAGCCCAGGCCACCTGTTCCTCATTCTCAGCGAGTGTTACAGTACAGGTACTATAGACCAGAACACCGCCCCTCTTTAACAGCTGAACAGCCTGCACACACATCCAGTTCAAAACCAAAAAAAGGACACAGTCAGCTCCATGTGCATCTTCACCTGGAACTCCATGTATCAACGTGATCCAAGCAAACACTTCACAAATGTAGAACTAATCAATAGGAGATCCAATACGAAATTAATCTGGTCATACAGACAGATTTCATGGTATACATCTGAACATCTTCCCAGCTGTAACAGCCCCTTCATACTATCTTAGGACCCATCTACATGAGAACTTTTTCCTCTAAAACAGGAAAATTTCTATCCAATCTGGCCTTGGTTATTTACTAAAAGGGTTAGTAAATGGTTAGTATTTTTTGTGCAAATGCTGAAATATTAATCCAACAGCTAACCTTCTTGGGGTAAGTAAACGGTTGTTTATATTAGTGATTGTAACGGTTGTAATATTTAGTGATTAATGATTTGCATATGCTGACTAAGTTAATAAGTAAGTTGTGTAGAGTTAGCATAGCACCACATAGTTACGGTGACCACATCTCCTATTTTCCCCAAACATGTCTAGCAATCAGCTTCTATATGCATGCTAGTAAAGAAAACAGCATGTCCCTGCCGTGGTGCTGCAATCAGCCCTGTGACAACTGGAAAACGGAGTCTCTATTTTTACATGCATCATGTTATCGTTTCATGAAACGAAGGACATTCAACTTTAGGTAAATCGATTTTTTACGTACAATTTTTATTATTACATACACAAAACAGCTTGTAGCTTAAACAAAGAGTGGTTTCGTTTTCACTGCATGGTATTGGTGACTTGGTGCACAGTACTGTATATAGATCCAGACTGATCTACCCACTCCGAAAAACCACAGGGGGCCTCACCGTGTGCAGGAGTTTTCTCTGCAGAGGTTGGTAGGAACAGATCTCCTTCAGACTCCATGTGACAGCCATGTTGGGCCTCTGACCCAAACCGCTGCAGGGAGCGTCTAACAACACTCGGTCAAAACTCTCCTGCAGAAATGGAGGACCATCTGCAAGCAATAAACAGAGTATTAATTATCGCAATACCTATACAGTACACACGATAACATGTGCTCAGTTTCCCACTCATGGATTGAGCCCCAGGCTAAAAGCAGTTTTGAATGGACTCAACCACGTTTTGGCATATATAGCACCTCTCAGGCAGATAGCAATGAAAGGTTTATATCCATAAATTTATATCCATTAATTTTTTTTGATACCTGCATATCTCCACACTTGAAAGGTGGAGAGCATAAACACTGAATATTACCCATATTTCATTGTGAATGCAGGGAGGGATAACTAGGCATAACTATGAGACCAGTGTCTGACTGAGCTAGATGGTTGGTCCATGGTATTCATGGACCTCCTAGTCACGGACATTTAACCACAGCAATGACAAGTCTCATCTGATCACATAGCAAATCACCATATTCCCCGGTGACTGTGGTAAAGTGGTTTCATGCCTGCGGTGTTGTCAGCCTGGCTGCTGACTGCCCGGATGCTGTTGAAGCAGAATGGCCGAATGCAGTCCAGCTTCAGGGTCTGTGCAAGTGCCCGAATCTTATCCACCTTCCAGCTGATTTTATCCAAGGCCACCACCTCACCCTACCACAGACAAGCAGAGGCAGAAGTAAAAACACTGTTCCATAATGAAGTATTACCAGGAAAACTGTGATCTAACAGCAATCCACTTTTCAGCCTGTTTAGATGGAATACTCTACCTTGTTCCCAATCAGTGCTGCAATATGAGTGGTCTTGCCCCCTGGGGCAGCACACATGTCCAGGATCCGCTCTCCTGGTTTTGGCCCCAGAACATGACTCACAAGAACTGATGGCAGATTCTGGGAAGACGAGATGATAACTAGTAATGACGGCAGAAACTGGTCCTGCTACTCGGTGGCCTAGTTGGGTACCTGTAAGAACACAAACTCTGGCAGGATTCCATCGAAGGATGGACTGGAGTACACAGGCTCAGTCATCTGGATACCCAGACCTCTAACAAAGAGTAAAGAGCTTTAGACATTTTGCCCGCAGGTGATTTTATTTTAATGGAAGTTCTAGTGACACAATATTTCAGCTATCGTGTGACACCGTAAACAGAGAAAGAAGAGCGCTTAATAAATCAGCTCAAACATGTTAAACTGATTCTACAAGGAAATACTGCAACATAGTCATTATACAAATAATGTGCCCTGTAACGATGAGACGAGGAACACAGATCCAAGCATTTCACTGAACACTTTGTTACAATCGCTGTCACTGTAAATAGCATCTCCATTTGCCATAACATACCTGTGACTCTCCCTGCTTTTGGAAAATTTAGAAACTTAGAAGGACCTACTAAACTTTTTCTACATAGTTTTAGAGTAAAAAAACATTTTCAGATAAGATGATCCTTTATTATTAATTTACACTGTCACAGCAGAAAGAGGACAGTACAAGATAAGAGCAGCAAAAGCAAAAAAAAAACAAAAAAACAGCAGTAGCATAGACAATATGCTGACTGTATAATATAAAAGCTCAGTATACAAATAAATAGTCCTAGAAAAGGACTCTGCCTATAGCAGTAGCTTTGGAGTGATTGGAGTGAATCACTCTGTTTTCAGAGTTATGAAGACTTACCTCACTGGCCCGTCAGTGCAGAAGATTTGTGCACGGTCTACCCGAGAAACTCCATTTCCCAGAAACACTTTCTTCCCCTTAAATTCTTTAGCTCCCTTGGTGCACTTCCCCTCCACGTCTGAAAATACCGACACTGCATCTCCAGTCTTCAGAACTGGCAACATAAATTGCAGAGACGTGATCATTTATTAAAAAAAAAAATGTTTTGATGGTTTTGTTCAGCTAGTATTTTCATATGATTACATCAGACAGTTTCAAACCTTAACATTCATTCAATATGGTCGTGAAATAGGCTTATTTTTTAAAGATATTTCAATAACAACAAAATGCTTAATATATAAGATGCCAACCAGTACACAAGAGACTTTGTGCAAAGAAGTGAATATCTGCCATAAAAGGATTATAATCTATAATAAAGTACATCTGCAAAAATTCTTTTGCTATTACCATGGAGATAAGTCATGTGTCCTCCCAAAAGACACAAATTCTGCCGTGTGGAATAAAACGGACTTACATTTTGGTGTGCTCAGGATCCCTGGACTAAAAACATGGGCACCCCGGAGAACAGCGTTCCCACACTGAGCTCCTACAATCACCTCGGAATCTAGAACACACACAGGCCTGCAGAACAGGCAAAAAAGAAAACCGTTCAGTCTCATGCATGCAGCATTCACTGGTCTTCCATAGCAGAGAGCAAGACTGACGCTCCACATGTACCTGGGGCCAACGACAGGGAGCAGCAAAACATCTGCAAGTAGGGGGTGGGCAAGAGGAAAAGCAGAAACGCCACCTGGATATGAACACTCGCTCTGCTGCTGGAGGACATAAAGAAACATGCAAATCCAACGAAATGGACTGAAGTCCCTTTTCCGTCTCCTTCTCTACGACATCTCACCTGCAGGAGATACTGCTGCAGACGTTGCTGGACTTCGTGGCGGGGGGCCAGGTGTGTGCTAACCCGAACACAGGTAAAAGAAGGGGGGCGAGACAGACAGGAGAGCAGCGCCAGAAATCTCCTCTCAGCTTCACACTCCTCCACTTCCATCAGCAGCTGGAGAGACACGGTGAGAGAGAGAGAGAAAGAAAAACTCACTTTATTACAAACCAGTCATGCTACAAAAGACAAAATAAACTTAACATCAATCAAACAAAACCATAAAAGGGAAAGCTGGCAATACAACAATCACAATCCAGGAAAGCAGCCAGTTTCAAAAGCATCATTCTCGTTAAGCATTCACGAAGCGCCTCGCACCCCCCAAGCATCCATTAACACGAACAGTCAGTTTCCCCACCAATTTGTAGTGGGTGTACTCACACAGATGTGCCGCAACGAACACCTTAAACACAGCAGTGAGATCTGGCCGATACTTTTACTTTTACGTGTCTTCCAAATTGATAACTCTGCCACACCAGAGAGAAAATTCAATACCACTGTCTTTTCCTTTGACGTCACAGAGTATTTTGGTCCAAAAATAAATAGAAAAGAAAACCGCTGAGCCAGTCCCTCAAACCACTGGGGCAAGAATAAGAAAAGATCCCCCAGCCAGGGACACGAAACAAACAAAAGAGGAAATGTTTCATCTGACTGACAAAAGAGACAGCACAGATAGAGATAGAGACAGACAGAGACAAAGACATCACTTCTAACATGGGTGGTTCTAGTATGAAACGGTTCATTCAGAAATGCACAGCACCCACCTCCTTGTTCATAAAAACATTTCGGAGATACTCATGGACCTCGGGCTTCATGGAAATTTGTGGCAAAGCAGCCATGTCTTCTGTCAGCGCAGTGGTTCACGTCACCTAGTAGCTATAACAGGGCCAAAATGTACTTTAATACACAATGGAACGTGACCACGCATTGATGAACGCGTGTAATCGCCCCTAATAATAGTCATCAGCGGCTAATTCTCCCATCAGATAATCAAATGCCACGAACAGACAGAAATCGGACGAGATCAACATGATCTACCCGAAAACTTCCGCAAACACGTCTCTACGTAAGCAGGCGCAAGTGCTTCTGGGAGTTTAATTCTCTCCAGACTCAAAGTGATGGCGTGCTGTGTGAAAGCATTCAAAAACTGCTCATAGTTGAAGTTCCTAAATGCACAGACCAAATAAAAATTTTGGAGAGCACAAACAGTTCGCAACCCACGACGCTGAAGTTAGCTGAAGTCCTTTTTCGATTTCACCTCAACTGTCTGTTCCACCTTAAATGCTGATCAGCAGGCTGCCATGTCGTCATTACGCCTGTAGAGGGGGCAGTTTAGCGAAGCTTACATTCAGGAATTTATATGAAATAAAAAAACGTTTTAAATCTGTATACAGTGATTATCTCCGTATCCACGCAACGAACAGTTGTTCAACCCATATAAACTTGGTTTATGACAAATATGGCTATTTGGTGGCAGACAAAACAAGGATCTAAATGCTACATGGAAACTTTAGGGTAAAACAGCAGGGTATTTCCTGTCTGGCCCAAAGTATTCGTCAATGTAAAACTTTGCTCATATGCACATATAACAGGTTCAAACCCCACTTACTGCCATTGTGTCCCTGAGCAAGACACTTAACCCTGAGTGTCTTGCCGGGGGACTGTTGATTGTAAGTCTCTCTGAGTAAGGGTGCCCCAAATCCCTCCATTGCAAGTTGAGAGTCTGTGAGAAGCCACAGAAGACCTAACCAGGGCATAGTGCACCTGAAGACCCTCCTCCATTGGCTGGGGACCGACCTGGAATCCTTCCTCTGCTCTGAGGGCCTGCCCCAGTTCAGACTCCAGGCGGACCAGTCCACCGTCTACCCCTCTGAAGACTGCTCGTTCCTGGTGTCATTTGATTAGTGATTCTGGTTGGTTGGTCCGTGCATGTCCCTTCCTCCCACAAGCACACATCCCACACGCTCGTACAAGCCCATCTCACTCTTCTGGGTGTGTGAGATTGTTAACAGGGGTTAACAGGGTCACACTCATCTCTGGCCTACCACATACCTTCCACACACCCACTAAACCCACCGCCCTCTGGTCTAAGGACAGGAAAGTAATGCAAGGAGTGCCGCAAACATTATGATGATGATAATAAAAAAGCCCAGACAGGACCATGGTCATTTCACAGCTGGTAGTATGATCATCACTGCCACGAGAAGGACATCAGCTGAGGATGAAGGTGTTTCATTTTTTGGACACCAACTACCACCAGTGACACCCACTGTCACTGGTTCAGTGGATGGTTTGGTATATTTGGTATGTAATTGGTATATCGTTAAATTAATTTCAGTTACAAGTAAGACCCTTTCCTGTGTGCAACATCCACACTTCAGTTAATAATTCCTATTTTTACTGTGAGATGTATGAATTGTTATTTTTTGTTACCCATGATTCTGGAGAATATTGAAGATAGTTCCCGTGTTTGAATGTACTGAGCCACTTAACTCAAATTTTGATGTAAATCTGTATGTGAATGTACTTTTGTAGACATTTTTCCTTTATTATAAACTTCACCACTGCAGTCGTTCGTATACTGTTTTACAAAATTAACGAGTGAGTGGGGGCTTCTGTTCCAAAAGTGTCAATCAAAATGACTTTGTCATCAGTATTAGAGAAGATCCAAGTGCTAAATAGTTTTGTATTTTCAGCAGATTCCCTACAACTGCTGCCCTCCGACCTTCTGATTGGCTGCCCTTTGTTTCCCTGGCTGCCCCCCGGGTTCTGTGTGCTCCCTGCAGAGAAGAGCGCAGAACAGACTTTAAATTGATCTAATCGGACAACTAGGAGGTAGAGGTACGTCTCTGTTGGTTCTCTCTTTTTTGGTGTTATTCTATTCAACGTGTGCCACGCTGTCTGCCATTATCCTGTACAAACATATTTTTTCATGGATTAAAATAAACCTTGTGTGTGTAGTTACAGGATGTACAGTTTCATGGGTGGAGGCTTGTTCTGTGCTGGGGTGTCAAATATACTCCTGGTGGTTTCCACGGCAACAGATTACTGGATGCAGTATCGTCACTCCAGTAACTACATGCACCAGGGTCTGTGGCGCTACTGCGTGCCCGGAAAATGCATGACCCACACCGACAGCATAGGTGAGATGAGGTGACGGCTGTGGGGAGCGGGGACTATGTCAGAATGTGGGACAACTCGTCTCTCCCTCCGCAGCGTACTGGGATGCCACCAGAGCCTTCATGATTCTCTCCACCCTGGCTTGCTTCTTCGGTCTCATCATGGGCGTCATGGCATTCATCCACTACTCCTCCTTCTACAGCTTTGACAAGACCTTTGCATCGGGCATCATGTTCTTCATCTCCTGTGAGCAAAATTCTGCCTGTTTATTTCTCCATTCGTCAAAACACAAAAAAAAAAAAAAACATGACCACATTGAGATGTGAAGTTTCATATGAAGTGACTTCTCTGCCCAGGCTTCTTTGTGCTGCTGGCCATGGCCGTCTACACCGCTGTTACGGTCAACTACTACGGCAAGCGCTACGGGAGCTGGAGGTTCTCCTGGTCCTATATCATGGGATGGGTGGCACTGGTGCTCACGTTCTTTTCAGGTGGGGAACGTAAAACTCGCAAAAATGGCAGGATGCTTTTAGGACTCATCATTTCAGACACACGTTCAAAATCTTCTTCTTCGCTTTGTCTGCCAGGCATATTTTTCATGTGTGCCTATCGGATGCATGAGGGCCCGAGGAGTTCCAACAGCCGCTGACGCTTCCCGACGACCCACCTTCAGCATCCTCAGTACGTCACAATCTCATTCCCTGGATTCATCATTTCAACGCTTTAATCTAATAAAAAGTACAGACACACAAGACTTGTTTTTTTTTTCAACATTAGCGACTACATGTTCAAGGGTAAATTAAGAGCTGCAGAAGCCCGGTGATAAACATCCCCCATGTCATGAAGCCAGAAGAATGTGGATTGTTTTCCACTTCATACTATAATATTATTAGGAATGTCCGAAATAGGAAGCTGTAGTGCAGGCAACTGAAGGACATTACACACAAGGACTTTAAGTGCCATTCTTTATTTTGTGACAGTGCAAAACACAAGAGCACACAAAACCATGGTGCTGAAAAAGCATTTAACAAGAAGAAATGCCCTGTATTCCCAGACATTTTCATAAAACAACTGCTCAACTGTGGTCAGAGCGATCATGTTAAAGTGGTCTCATACATACAACTCTTAAACTATAGCAGAGTAACAGTGTAAAGGCAACATTTTAATCAACTTCCTCAATGGTTGGACCAGAAGCAGCTCCTCCAGGGGCACCGCCAGCCCCAGGGAACCCACCTGCCATCCCTTCTGGCATCCCGCCTGGCATGCCCCCAGCACTCTGGTACAGCTTGGTAATTATGGGGTTACACACCTTCTCCAGCTCCTTCTGTTGGTGCTCAAACTCGTCCTTTTCAGCACTCTACAAAATAAAAGAAAGTTAATGCAATCGTGATTAATCGGTGGCTGTACTGACGTGTCGTTTGAATTTTTCTCTGATTTTAGCCACTGCTCATTAGGCAAAATATATTTCATTTCAAAGCTGAAGGTTACAAAAAGCTTCCTGTGTAGTTTGTTGAAAAATAGGTCGCTTTCCACTTTTATTCAGTTAGTACAAATTTCCAAATCGGGAAGGTGCTTGACAAAATAATGATAAATATCCAAACATTTTAGGTAAGTTGCACAGGGGCTTATAAACAGTGGAGCAGAGGGGGACATTTAGGCTTCCATTTATTTAATCTTTACATGCACTGGGTGCCATCAGCTAGCGATTGTTTCAGTCTATCTCTGTCCAGAGAAAATTTTGCAGGAGATCAGACACTATTTTAAAAAATGCAGAAAAAAATATCTGCGCACTCATATCTTCTGTTGTTCCCTCATTAACATTCAACAAAATATATAATCTGTTATCACAATGTGAAGAGAAGGAATCAGTAAATACACAAAGGAAACATCAAATCTACGTAGTAAAATTAATGTATTAAATTATATTTATTACAGGACTTGGTAAGATAACTCTCCTACCAGGAGCAATAAGTCACATCCTGGCACCTCTGGGCCACCAGATGGCACCATATTTTCTACTTCCTTTCTGATCCCAATCACCAGTATGTATAAGAATCCACCTATTGTCTCAAACCTCTGTGGGTCATCTAGGGTTCTGATCCACATGTTCAGTTCATGTGCCTTGTACCTTCTATCAAGATTGACCATTTTCCGGACCACCCTGCCAGTCTCAATTATCCTCAAAATATTTCTTACATGGTCAAAACTTTCAGCAGATGCCCTTATGCAGAGTGACTTAAAGTCAGTAGATTCAAGGACAGTCCCCCTGGAGACACTCAGGGTTAAGTATCTTGCTCAGGGACACAAGTAGGGTCTGAACCTGTGATTTTCTGATTTCTTCCTCTGACCATTTATCATTAAACATCTCCCTCTCTAGGTTCACTTCTCAACACATGACTGAAGACCACAAAAAGGTGGTGCATAGCTACACATTCAACAGAACCTTACGGCAAGACCTTGTAAGACTGTAAGAATCTACAATAACCCTGAATATGTAATTGTCACACAGCGTGGAGGTGCTTTTACAGACAATCATACCTGGTTCTTATCCAGCCAGCTGATGACACTGTTACATTTCTCCAGAATCTTCTGCTTGTCCTCATCAGAGATCTTCCCTTTGAGCTTCTCATCTTCAACAGTGGACTTCATGTTGAAGGCGTAGGACTCCAGGCTGTTCTTGGCTGATACCTTATCACGCTGAACATCATCCTCAGCCTTGTACTGCTCAGCTTCCTGGACCATACGCTCAATGTCCTCCTTGGTGAGGCGACCTGGTAGACACAAAAGACAAGTCAGCTATCTGTCAATGCAATCAGGAATGATGAAACAAGCAAAGTGAAAGACAAGAAACACCTTTGTCATTTGTGATGGTTATCTTGTTCTCCTTGCCAGTGCTCTTGTCAACAGCAGACACATTCATGATGCCATTGGCATCAATGTCAAAAGTGACCTCAATCTGTGGCACTCCGCGAGGAGCTGGAGGAATGCCAGTCAGCTCAAATTTGCCGAGCAGGTTGTTGTCCTTTGTCATGGCCCTTTCTCCCTCGTAAACCTGCAGGGACGATACTTGGATTGGAGAAAATCTGCCAGACATTAAAATAAACCCAACATCCAAAGCCTCAGAGCCTACCTGAATGAGCACTCCGGGCTGGTTGTCGGAGTATGTAGTGAAGGTCTGCGTTTGTTTGGTTGGGATTGTAGTGTTGCGCTTGATAAGGGTGGTCATAACCCCTCCAGCGGTCTCAATACCCAGAGACAGAGGAGTGACGTCCAGGAGCAGCAGGTCCTGCACGTTCTCAGACTTGTCACCAGACAAGATGGCAGCTTGAACAGCTGCAAAGCGGCACACAGTGACAAAAAGGTTGGCGCTCCTCTATACACCTACTCAAACTCAAGAGAGAACTTTACTTGGCATTACCTGCACCATAGGCCACAGCCTCATCTGGATTAATGCTCTTGTTTAGCTCCTTCCCATTAAAAAAGTCCTGCAAAAGCTTCTGGATTTTGGGGATACGGGTGGAGCCTCCAACAAGGACAATATCATGGATCTGAGATTTATCCATCTTGGCATCACGGAGGGACTTCTCCACTGGGTCCAGGGTTCCACGGAACAGGTCTGCGTTCAGTTCTTCAAAGCGAGCTCTGGTGATGGAAGTGTAGAAGTCGATGCCTTCATACAGCGAGTCAATCTCAATGCTGGCCTGGGTACTGGAGGACAGAGTGCGTTTCGCTCGTTCACAGGCGGTACGAAGACGGCGGACAGCCCTCTTGTTGTCGCTGATGTCCTTTTTGTACTTGCGCTTAAACTCTGATATGAAGTGGTTGACCATGCGATTGTCAAAGTCTTCGCCACCTAGATGGGTGTCTCCAGCTGTGGACTTCACTTCAAAGATGCCATCTTCAATGGTCAAAATGGAGACATCAAAAGTACCACCACCAAGGTCAAAAATTAGAACATTCCGCTCACTTCCAACCTACAACACAAATACAGAAAGGTCTGAACACGGCTCATGCTTGAAAACAAGATGGCAAAATCGATAGAGCTGAGACAATTTTTACTCTCTCACCATGTCATTTTATATTATTGAGTACGAGTTAACTGGACATATCATGTGATTTGCTTTCAAAGTGGTGCTTAATGACAATTTTCTTTGTATAAAAGGAAAGAAACACTTCTTCACATAATGCAGTTAGATTGCTTAGGATTGGCCTTTAAATGATCTGGATGAGCGTGTGGCAAGGAATGGACGTGAAGGTGTGAATTAAATGGAAAAGGCTGCCAAGAGTCTGACTCGGAGACAATACTAAGATATTAAAAATGCAGCAAATGTACACCATCAGGCAGCAAATTTACGTACCTTCTTGTCCAGGCCATAGGCTATAGCAGCTGCCGTTGGCTCATTGATGATTCTCAGAACATTGAGGCCAGAAATGGTTCCAGCATCTTTAGTAGCTTGGCGCTGAGAATCGTTGAAATACGCTGGTACTGTGACGACTGCATTTGTGATGCTCTGCAAAGTAACAAATCAATCAGCATAAAGAACAGCAGAGCCCTGCCTGGAGAACAAACGAGAAATATCTGGAAACTGCCGTACAAACATACTTTTCCAAGATAAGCCTCAGCAATTTCCTTCATCTTTGTGAGCACCATAGAAGAGATCTCCTCGGGATAAAAGGCTTTTGTCTCCCCTTTGTACTCCACTTGCACCTTGGGACGTGACGAGTCATTGATGACAGTGAAAGGCCAGTGCTTCATGTCTGCGTGAACCACTGGATCATCAAATCTACGCCCAATCAGTCTCTTTGCATCTAGGATTTAAAACCAAAGTAAATCCTATTTCAATGTATCCATGGTATTTAAAGAAAGCTGTGCTGAAATGTGAAGTCACTTTGATTTTCATGTATGAATTTAAAAACATCAACCTAGCATCATTCTAATGATGCTTGGCATTATGCTCAAAACAAGTGACGGTGGCCTGTTTAATGGACTACATGGCTAATGGTCCCTGCTCTTACAAATGCAGACAAAATTTAATGAGAATTAAAGAAATGAAAGTCAAATCAATGTTTAAAATGGTTCCTTGTTTTAAATGTAATGCAGTTATGAGGGGAAAAAGTTGTATGTTGCAAAATGATTTTCATAAATATTAATTATGGTCTTGGGATAAAAACGTATGCTGGCCGACATGTATCAACTTGAATTTTTTTTTTAATTCAGTCAGAAAAAATACTGGGAAAAAAATGTAATGGTGAAAGGGGCAGTGAGATGAGAGTAAGGGAATTTAAGGGAACTGCGTTGATGGGTAAAAGCGTTTCCTCAACCTTGTGGTACAGCACTTTAAAGCTCTGTAGCACCTTCCAGAGGGCAGTAGTGTGACAATATTATGGGATGGTTGAGTGTTGCCATTCATGATTTTACAGGCCTTGCTGTGACAGCGCGACCTGTAGATGTTTTCCAGGGGAAGGAGTAGGAATCCGATAATTGGCTGGGCTGTCCTAACTCTACAGTTTCCATACCATGCCAGAATGGTATGGAAACTGGTAGTAGCCTAGTGGGTAACACACTCGCCTATGAACCAGAAGACCCAGGTTCAAATCCCAATTACTACCATTGTGTTCCTGAGCAAGACACTTAACCATAAATTGCTCCATGGGGGACTGTCCCTGTAACTACTGATTGTAAGTTGCTCTGGATAAGGGCGTCTGATAAATGCTGTAAATGTATAAAATGTATATGGAGTATGACAGTATGCTCTCCACTGAGAAGTCTTCTCAATCGAGAACATACCTTATTACAATTTAATAAGTCAATATAGTATAGATAAAAGCACTCTAATGACATAATCCTGTTATTACTTACCAAAAACTGTGTTAGTTGGGTTCATGGCAACCTGATTCTTGGCAGCATCTCCAATCAGTCGTTCTGTGTCGGTGAAGGCGACGTAACTGGGTGTGGTCCTGTTACCCTGGTCGTTAGCAATGATCTCCACCTTGCCATGCTGGAAAACCCCTACACAGGAGTAGGTGGTCCCCAGATCAATTCCAACTGCTGGTCCCTTTGACATGGCAATGTTCGTCTAGGCTGGGTGATGAAATGTCGCCAGTAATTATTGCATAATAACTCTTCCTCGACATGGCAGATACAACACTGATACACCTTCATATGAAAACCACTCACAATGAGAATACTGTTGCACCACAGTGAATGTTATACTTTACTTGACATTTACTCAGGAAGGAAGGCCATGTTTTTATTCGATTCAAATGTTAATTTGTATGCGTGTGTATATACACGCACATACGAACACACTCTCTCTCTCTCTCTCTCTATATATATATATATATATATACATACATACACACACACATACATTCGATTAATTGCCTTAAGCATTTTCAAAAATAAGATTGTAATAAGATAGTTTAATTTTTCACTACTATTCACTATAAGTTTGTGAGCATTAATTAATACTCCATTTCCATAATTTCAGGGTGTGAAGGTTGAAAGGAAAGGGCCGCTGGGTGTGACACGCTCCTGTTGCCATTTTCCTCGCAGTCTCTGAGCGCGACGGGCGGATTATGAGCCTGTCCTGGTGCTGCACGGTCCACTTTCACACGAAGAAAATTATTCGACGTTCTGAGGAGAAAACGGAGTCGCGTCCAGCGGCGGGTAGCCCTGGACTAATTTACCTATACGCGCCTGGAATGTCGTGGTCCCCGCCAGTTATTACTCACGGTTAGCGTTCGCAGTCCGGAAGGAATCGCAACTCTCTTCCCGCGGTCAAGTTCCGAGCGAAACGCGGCTAGAAGACGCCGACAACGCCACGCAGTTTCCAGAAGAGTTCCGTGGAACAGTCGAGAACAATCAGGAGCAGAGGCCAGCAGCCAATCAGGAGCAGAGGCCACCAGCCAATCAGGAGCTGAGGACAGCAGCCAATCAGGAGAGAGCAGGAGAGACCGGCGATGAAAGCTGCACGGTGGACTAGGCGCCTTGAAGTACATCTGTGCATCGGGCAAGTAAATAGACAAAGGACAGATAGTAACAGATAGAACAATCAATAAACGATATACTTAATAACAATAATAAAAGCACTTTTGAAAAAAGAGTATTCTTTTACCAGATATAATTGCATTGGTTACTGTAATATTATTAGTGTTTTGAATATTGGATGTACTTTGTACTACTGTAATGGAATCTGTATGCAGGTGGCTCCTGAATATCCATAAACTGCTGCTTTGTTAAATGCTGTGTTGCAGAGATGACTGGCAGAGTTTAAATAGGAGTAGACACTCGCTTTTATCTCGCCGAATTATCTGCCTTCAGGCTATAAACACAAAAAGAATAGATGTTCATTTTGCACTGGCTTCATTTAAATGTCCACTTCCCCCTTCACCAACTCATTTACATAAATATCCCTTCTCCATCCTAATTTCAAAGTGAGATTAAGATTACACTGTGTACCACAATTTAAAATAGGTTTTATTTTACCAAAACACCCCTTCCACATAGGGCCCATTTAAAGTAGAACAGTATCATGTTGTAAAACCTGTGTTTCCTTGAAAGCCTTTACATTCACTACAATGTATATTGTCTTTTGTATTAAAAGTCTATTGTAAAGTATTGTTATGAAAATGACATTAAAGCGGGAAGAAGCGGAAAACAGAAGCAGCATGCATACATATTTTGCCTTCTTTTCACCTTTTATTCACTACCAACAACATGTGTCTCTGGTGAGGCCCTATGATTTCCTGATTTTTCCACTTCCAAGACTTTGCTTAGAATTTAAACTGAGTTTTCTGACCTTTAAATATATTAATCAGAGAAATTCTCTGAATTATAAACTCTCCCCCATCTCTAATAATTATTATTTATTCTACAATGGCCTAATATTGTATTGTTTCATATAAATTAATCTACAGTTTGAGTTCATGACTGTTTTATTAATTCTCTCTCTCTCTCTCTCTCTCTCTCTCTCTCTCTCTCTCTCTCTCTCTATATATATATATATATATATATATATATATATATATACTTTATATCGTTATATAGTTACATCATAATTTTGTGTTCCATTAAGAGGCCACTAGGAGGGTCCAGTTTACCGACAAAGGGAATGGGTGTTGTATAGTGGGTATGACGATAATGGTTTCTTGGTTAACTGAGAAAAAACACTACCGCCTGAAAAAGGACTAATCTCTTTTGGGAATAATCTGTGAAGTTTTGGGACTGTTACACAGCGTAATTTCTAATAAAAGCTTTTGTATGTTGCCTGGAACAGCCCTTTATGCTTTGCAATTGTGGAGCATTTTTTTCGAAAGAACTTGAAATGCATAAAAACTTGCAATTTTGCACTAATCGTATGTTAAATACTGAGTCAGTTATCAGGATGTGATGTTATCTAATGGAACTCAACATGTAGACTTTTCAAGGTAAAACTCTAAATGGTTCTGAAGTTATATGATACTGCCTTAAATTTGTGTTTGCTGGATCCATTGTGTACAAATTGGTTCTTATTGTTTTATAAAGAATTGACTTTCATCAGTTTATAGTGTTATTGTGATTGTTTTGTGCTTTTGAGTGTATGTGAACATTTCAACAATTGCATGCTGTACTGCATAAAAATTTACTGAAACATTAACTTTGGCTCTATATTTAGTATTTCCTTGTTTAAACATGCTAAATGTGTCGTCATGCCAGATTTCTTAAATTGTATAAAAAGATTGCACTTTTACTCAGTTTTACATGAATACAAATCTTTCCCATGGACTGAGAACAATATAGGAATCAACCGTAATTAGTGACAGTGAACACCTCGCATGTAAAAAAGAAATAAAGAGTTCAAAAGAACTACAGTTTGGGTGCAAATGAGGGTGGTGTTGTAATGTTCTCACGTTGCTCCGAGCCATATTTAATTACAGGTATAAAGTGGGCCGTATAAATAGAAGCGATCTGAAGTCTTTCACAAAGTCACAGAAGAAGTGCAGCTATTCACTTGCTTCATTGTGCTGGTATGTGAGGTAAAGCATTTCGTCTTTCATTAGCCAGTGTCCATTTAGGAATGAAATTGAATTGCAGACGTTTAATATTGATTATGAAATGCATTGTGTGTTTTTGTAGACTAAGAGCGATGTGGCAAACGGTGCGGATTTTTCTCCTTGGCTTCATTCTGCCTTGCTATGTTCATGCTCAGAACTCAACTGCAACTCTGTGCAGTACACAGAGTTCCTACAGACCACCCAGTGAGTTCCTCAGCTTCCCCGTCTCTCCATGCAGAAGTATGTATGAGTGGTACTGACAGCTTCTCTCATGTCTTCAACAGGCAACTCTGACATCATGGTAACATGTGGAACGGACAGGATGGATCTGAGCATCTTACTTTGCCCCGTGTACTATGGTGGATACAACGAATCTCTAATGGCCCTCAACGCAAAGTTCACAACTCCAGAGTGCCGTGGGACTCCAGATGTGGTTACCAATCCTCCAGTTTTAAAATTCAGCTTCCCTATAAATGAAAAATTTTTATCCATGTGTGGGAACAGCCTGAAGGTACTAGATATTTGATGAATGTCTTCCTGTTTCATGCTCTGCTCTTTCTTTGTACTCATTTCCTATTTCTGTAACAGATCTCTAGTGATGTTGGAACAGGTCCGTTTTCAGACTACTCCAATGTTCAATCTGTCAACATTTCTGGGATCATCAGCTCACTGGATCCCAGTGTTGGAACTATCACGTACCGCCAAGAAATATTGTATCAGTTCTCTTGCCGATATCCTCTGCAGTATTTGATTAACAACACAGAAGTGAGCGTGTGAGTACAACCCGAATCAGCTCTGGAGCTTTTTCTGTAATGTAACTTCATTGAGACCGTACGTATGATTCTGAACAGGTCAGGAGTAAGCCTGGCAGTGAAGGACAACAATGGAAGTTTCATCAGCACACTTAGCATGTCCCTTTATTCTGTAAGAAAATCCTTTGTGAGGTGTCTTAATAAATGTTGTCATGTAAAAACTGTCATCTGACTGCAGTAAATTCTGCTTTTTAAGGATGCAGCATACACCCAGCCACTCCTGGTGCCTAAGACTGGCCTAAAGCTGAAGACCAGAATCTTTGTTGAAGTCAGGGCCAGCAATTTAACAGACAAGTATTATTTCTGTGTGTTTGCTAGTAGAAGCAAGCCTAACTGGGAGGGGATGACATTGGGCAAATGATCATTTATTTGCAGTCTTGTGAGAAACCATTAGCACACCGATGTGCCACATTCCTCCTGTGACACAAAGGGGACTATTTTCAAACTAGTACTAAATGCTGTGTGGATTTAAATAAAGAGATAAAACAACAAAGAACCACTTGGTAGTTATATGTATCCTACAGAAGTAGCCTTTTTAGGTAGTGTGTAATTATTTGTCACCCAGAACAGCATCTCTCACACAATATATTTGCTCATTCTGAAAATTTAAATCCTGCACCCTTCAATGCAACATGTGTGCAAATATCTTTAAAGATCGTGTTTCTTGCTTGAAAGTAAGACGGAAAAGTTTAAAGGTCAACAGAAGTGGATAGCTAGACATGCTAGAGATCAGATGGTGTGATATTGTTTAACTTGCTGTTGTTGTACCTTTAAGGTTTAATGTGCTCCTCGACCGGTGTTATGCGAGCACAAGTCCCTTTCCCGCAAACAGCACCTACTACGACCTTTTTGTTGGGTAACTATCCTTGTTCCTTGAAAGTGGAAGGACTTGATCTGCCTCACGAAGGATGCTGTCGCTCAGCTGGATCTGTGGTTCTGACCTTGCCCCAGGTGTACGAAAGACGGCCAGACCGTGGTACCGCTCAATGGCATTGCTCAGAGAGCTCAGTTCTCCTTTGAGGCATTCCGCTTTGTGGAGCACAAAAACCTGACTGTCTCCACTTTCTACCTGCACTGTGTCACGAGGCTGTGTGAAAACTCCTCCTGCGCCAGCATGCTGCCAGTAACTTCTGCTCATTTCATATCCATATCCAAATGGCACGGAATTCAGTTGAAATTTCACAGCGCATGACGACATAATGAAGTATTTTCACTAATTTCCTGACAGAAATGTAACACCACCGCCAGAAGGAGGAGAGATGTGTCACCTGATACACCCATCATGGCCACTGTGTCCTCTGGACCCATCATGACCAAAGTAGAAAACGGTTGGTAGATGCTCTCTTCATTGAAAGGAAATGTGCTTGAATGTGCTCCTAGGTTCTAACTGTTCTCTTCATGGACTGCAGGTGACCCAACTGAGGCAACAACTCAAAGTGAGATAACCGAAGCTTTGAAAGTGAACCAGACTGATTTTGTTCCTGTGACCAATGAATATTCTCCTCTGCTTTTTATTCCTGTTTTGTTTTTCTTTTCAGCTCATTCGTCCCAGGCAGAGACTGATCTAGTAGGTGTTGCCGTGACAACAGGCGTCCTCTGCATGTTCTGCATCGGCATGGCAGCATTCATAGTGTTTCTTGTGAAGAAGGGTGTGATCCGCATTGTGTGACCCTACAGCAGTAGGATCCATTCGGCACTTTCACATCCTGTGACTTTTTCTTTCATCTGCATACAGGAATCTAGTTAGTGTCTGTTAACATTCTGACACACTTACTCTACAAATTATGCACAATTATGCATCATTCACTGCAGCATCAGCCATTACTAAATTAATTTGCACTCATCTAATGTCCCAGTGTTAATACACATTCAAACTATTTCATATTCAATTTGTTAAAATGTCACATGTAATTTTGTTTAATGATATCATGATGAAGTGTTGTTTTATATGTCCAAATCATGTACAAATAAAAATGTAGCTTTGAAAATGCACATTGGCTTTGACATGACTTGGCTTTACTTGGATTGGGTAGGAGGTGTAGCAGTCACACCAAAGCCATGACTGGAACCATTCACATGGCATTGGATTATTAAGGGACTCACCATCAGATAAATCTGGAATTTAAATGAGAAACATCACAAAAAGAATGGTAGCATCACTTGCTGGAGCAGAGATTCCCAGACACTCTTCTAGGTCCCTGATGAAAATCTGCTACTGCTGAGGTTGTAAAAATTCCAAGAGTCTGTGTGGCCAGGCTAAAGAACTCAAAGAGCATTTCCAAAATTGACAAGGAAATTGACATTAACAGGTCTTTGTGGTCTTTGGACAGATCTAACTCACCATTAGAAGGTATCTCCATCCACTACCGACTCCAACTCTTTGTGTGGAATGTGGAATTCATCATCATGGCCTTCTACCATTTATACTCTGTCCATAAATATATCATTAGATGTAGAAGATCATGTTACAAATAATAACACTCCATCAAAAATTGTAGTTCGTCTTCCTCTAACTAGCTAACAATTCTTTCTTCATTCTTTCTTCAATTATTTATTTCAGGGCTGTCCATCATTAAACCAAAGTTTAATTCATTGCACTAAATTACTTGATCTGAACATTTTTTTTTTATAAAACTGTCTGGAAAATGCAACTCTGGCTGGCCCAAAAATGAGACCGCATGGGACTCTGTCTTTATATTTTTATCTAATCACATGTGATTTACACTGTCTGTGCACATGCAGACACACCACAAGCACAAACATTTTTGTAAAAACATTTCCCCTTCATTTTAGTCAGTCTTGTGTTTGAGCTGCGGAATTTACCACATATGGAACTCAAATACTGAAATAATGAGCAAAATGAATGAACGGTGATGGTTCCCTGTTTCTGAAATGTAAAGTCATGCCTTTTGCAGTTGTGGATTGCAAAGCTGAGGTTTAAAAAGCAAACAGAGAAAAATAAACTGGATATTTTAATAAAAAGCATATTTCATGCAATCAAATACTGTTAAATGTAATAAAGTGAAATATTAATGATGTTGCTTTTGAAACACAGAGTAATTAAATAATGTCTGCGGTATAAGTACATACTTATGTATATCTGAATATGTCCTTATATTAGAAATAACATTTGATAATTCTGTGCTTATTTCCACTGGGTTTTGGCCTTGTTTAGCATTCTCAAGGGCAGCAAATCTTCCACCCAGTCATTTGGGTTCCTCATCATCCTCTCCCATAATGACACTTCTTGGGTAGTGGAGTCCATCCAGTCCACTTGTGCTCCATAACTTTTGCCTGCAGTCATATTTACAGATAATTTTCAGGAAGTTCATATATTTTAAATGCACATTATATGCTGCCAACACTATACAACATGGTGCTCTTACTTCCATAATTATCAGCCACAACAATTCTGCTCCACCAGCGTACCTGTGCCCAGGCCAAGCCGCAGGCCCCCGAGGAGGTGGCTGGCCAGTCGATCCCGATCCCACACGGTCAGCTCCACACAGGCCTCTCTCAGGTCCTCTGCCTGGAAACCATCATACACCATTGTGTGGTTAAACACAGGGCAGTCCGATTTCTTCAGCACCCGCGTCTTTTGGCGGCTCTTCCTGCTTGTGTCCGGGAGAACAAAACTGTGGAGGCATGAATTGGAGCCCATTAAACAACACACAGAACACCCCAAACAATAATGAGAAACAAACGGGATTGGAGCAAGCCTAACGATCTAAATGCCCATTTGGTCTGTACCACTTGACGTAAGGGTCGATTCCTGAGCTCCTAATGACAGGAAGATTCTTGCAGTCCTTCACCCATATGTGTACTTCACCACAGCCCATTGTTTTTTTAGCTGAACAAAGAGAAGAAAAGCAAAGAATAATTGTGAGAGGATTCCATTATCTTGAATTACCACTTGGAGAAAATTATTCAGCGATATGATATTACCACACATATTCTGTCCAAGTACCTAAAGTGGTAAAATTTGACTAAATTTTACAAACTTTTTTTCATTCTACATAAACGAGGCTCCACAGGTAAGGCATGAATACAAGACAAAAGCAATTGCTTACAGTGCAGAATCGGAGGCAGGAATCGGACAGCAAGTCTCATCTCCCCTCTGTAATCTGACTGTGGCAGGTTGGAGGCAGTCTGAGGAACCAAATGCACCACTAACTTAATTTACTTAACCATACTTTAACAACCCTTCTACTTCAGGTTTCTCTTTACTCCACTGTTGTTTTCAGTGCCCAAAGTTACACAAGCTCAGGCAAACTCTGCAGGACAGATTCAGAATCTTCAGCATCGGTCTTACCTTGGATTTCAAGGCCAAGTAGTTCATCTGAGTGTTCCCAAAGTCCCAGGTAGACAGATCTACTTCCACCTCACCCAAAAAGCAATTTCTTCCAAACGTGTCATGGTGCCACACTGACAAATTGAGAGTCTGGGTTTTTAGATAATCCATACGAACCCTGTACTGTACGGAAAGACATGTGGAGTAAGTTATGCATTCAGTACAGTTATTATTACATATTGTTGAAAGATTTCCGCCCTTACCCGCAATATTTCGTTGAACACTGGGCTAATGGTCTTCTTCTTCACAGAGGTCTTACGCTTCCCTAGATTGGCTTTGTCAGGTATGAGATAACTTTTAACATATCTGAAAGAAAGATTTCAATAAAAACTGGAACTCTTATTTAAGTGAGGAATGAGGTAACCCCTTTTAAGAAAGCTTACGGATCAGATCGGTTCCTCTTGGAGTCAACAGCTGCCAGATTTTTGCACTGGACAACAAAGATATGGAACTCTCTCAATTTCTGCAAATAATTCAAGGTGAACTGAATGGTCCCTTGAACTTCAATGCCTCCAAAGTCACCACTGTAGACACTCATTGCGCTACCACTAACCTGGTTGGGAGAGAAAAAATAAAATAAAATCTCAAAATGTCAGAGAATTAGCACAGACTGAAAATGACTCAGATCATTTACATTTACAGCATTTATCAGACGCCCTTATCCAGAGCGACTTACAATCAGTAGTTACAGGGACAGTCTCCCTGGAGCAACTTAGGGTTAAGTGTCTTGCTCAGGGACACAATGGTAGTAAGCGAGATTTGAACCTGGATCTTCTGGTTCATAGGCGAGTGTCTTACCCACTAGGCTACTACCACCCCCATACTGCCAGTACTTGCCATAATGCCTCGATCACTATGGATAGATATATAATTATCATGCATTTTGCAATTAATTCTGAAACTATGACAGAAAAGTGTGTTAATTGTTTTTCTTGACTGTTAAGAATTTATATTTTTCAAAGTTTCCACCTAAGGGTTGATTCAGAGGATACATCCAGACACAGTAGGTGCATTTGGGACAGGCCGTAACCATGTTTTTTTTTTGTTTTTTTTCATTTTTCAGTGCCACATCTTCAAAGTGGTCATCAGTACACAGTCCCTTCAAACATATTCAGATGTGAATATTAAAAGAGAAATCAGACTCTCGAGTTTTATTCCCAGGTCGAACGTTGGACATAAAGCATTTCATATCAAACCACCCAGTTTTTCTGCTGAGCAAAAGTAACATGGTCCTTGTAACTCGGGTGTGTCATGTAAGATTGACTGTTCTGTCACTATGCCACCCATATTTTTTTTTATTTTTAAGAGAACTGTCTATGGACAGCAACAAACAATTTTATTGGCCATGCTGTTGCAATAATTTTGGAGGGGACTGTATGTACAATGGCATGCAAAGGTAAAATATCAGTAGATATCTATAGTTAGGTAAGTAAAAGACATACTGATTACCAGAAAGGCACAGAAAATAAGATTTGTGTGTATTGGGTAAAAAAATTATAAAGGAACAAAATATCACACCAAATCTTAGAATATCAGTGGATCTTAAAATCTCAGAAGATCAGTGGCATGCAAGTCAACCCAAGAACCTTTTTGAATTAGGATAAGTAAAAAAAAACAGGTTAGAGCTAATAGACACAACGTCCCCACACACTGTTCCCCGGGCGCCTGTCATGGCAGCCCACTGCTCACCAAATGTGATGGTTAAAAGCAGAGGACACATTTCATTGTGTCACCGTGTGCTGTGCTGCAGTGTTTCAAAATCTTCCGTAAAAACACCAGTAAGCAGGTCTGTGCTATATTTCTACGTCAGAAGCTGTGTTAGAGTGCGTTCGGAAAGGACATACAGATGAGACAGAAGCCATGCCAGAAGAATCACTAAGGTTAGTGAGAGATTGGCCCTTCATGCAAGTTCTGGCACTTCTGATACTGCGGACTGAGGTAGCGTCACTTTCACCACCTTCGTTCTAAAAGACAGTAAACACAAATCTTTGGAGATGATTTCTGTACTTCCAGGACACATTGCTATCCTGAGAGACAAGGTGTATATCAGCTTACCTCT
Organism: Denticeps clupeoides; assembly: GCF_900700375.1. Classification (NCBI taxonomy): domain Eukaryota; kingdom Metazoa; phylum Chordata; class Actinopteri; order Clupeiformes; family Denticipitidae; genus Denticeps; species Denticeps clupeoides. The sequence goes on from NC_041708.1 coordinate 17,401,791, forward strand.
TTGTGCAGAAAGGAAGGGACAGATTTGCTCATTTTTTTCATGTGTTCTGGATCTGAGAGTGAGGATGTCGGTGGGGAAGGTTCTGTGGGCCACAAGAAGGACAAGGCAGGTAAATGTGCCTATTGTCAGAGTCCATACATGAGTCACATCATGGACATGGGGCACATCATATTTACCATCATTGCTGCTGTACACAAAGTCTTCCACTTTGGCACTTTCCTTTTCTTGTCCTGGAAGGCAAAGTTAATTTGAGAATTGGAGCACTGGGGTGTGGCAGATCATACCCCAGTGTGGCACAATCATACAAAAGAAAAATGGACAATGGAGACAGATAAGATCTAAAGAATGTCAGAATGAGAGTGATCCAGACACTGGAGACTCTGCAATGGATACTCAAGCAGGGGCTGCATTGTGATAAAGACACACACCATCTTGTTCTTTACAATGCCACAATGTGAAGGAAACCTTTGATCAAATGTATGGATACATTTAGGGAGATGTATTAAAAATCAGAAGAGCCTAGGGCATATGCAATACTTACTTGGTAGAGAGGTTAGGTCTTCGAGACTTTTGATAAATGCAGGCCTGGTAGCTGCTCGTCTTAAGGCCTTCTGCAATGGCCCGTCGTCCTCACCCTGACCTGGAATCAGAATAAAATCACATTTCTCATAAGTAAGTGATTAAGTAATTTAATTATATTAATTGCATTATAAACTTGCCCCTTGTTCATTTGCTTTGTTCCCATACTCCAAAAAAATGGTATAAAAGGATGGGGCTCTAAAAGATAAGTCCCTGTGGCACATTGTCACAGCAAGGGGCAGGAGGACAGATTAAACAGATTTAATTAAAACTGCAAGCAGTGTTGAACGGGCACCGCAGGATGATGCTAACCATAACTACATTACTTAAAAATACACAAACATCAGACTACCTGTCCTATCCCTCTGCCTTTGAGTCCTTTTCAGTGTGGTTACACTGACTAAGATTTAAATCACAATTTGCAACATAATTTGCTTTTGAACTGTCTAGAGCAATGAGAAGTGTGAAAGAGAGTGGAATGGATGGTCAAGAGTGGCAGGTGTGATTTGGCACAAGCAGTTGCCACCAAAAGTAAACAAGTAGGTTTTTTGAGAAAAAGTAAAAAGGTTTTCAAAAAATAAATGTGTATTTGTGAGTATTTGTCCGATGTACATGCCCTTTAAAACTGTTGAGGACTTAAAACAATTTTTATAATTTTTTTTTATTTATTACCAAAACCAGGGATTTTGTGCAAGGATGTTGGACAAATTTTAGCTTCTCAGAATCAGTCACCCGGTAGAATCGTCCCTGATGTGAGCACCAGTAAACCCTTCTATCCTGTGTGGTGGTGCAGGATGGGGCAGACACATGCCAGCCATTGTAATACATGATAACTGAACTGAAGCATGATCTGAATGGGCAATACAATCTCTAAAACAAATAATCTTGACCATTGTGTAAAAAAAGCTTAGGAATAAAAAAAGAGTTTATTCTACAATAATCTAGTGTGTGGATGTGATAAAATGCATAATCTTTTGTGACATCTGTTATCCCAAGATCTCCAGACAAGTGCATTCATCTTGGCTAGAAAGGAGTTATCTAATGAGGCATTTATCTTACAATTATAGTCACCACCCAAGAAACCCAAGCCTCTGCAATTGAGTCGAACAATAAAATTCTATGTGATATAAACTGTGCACCTTGGGTGAGTCAGAGTTAGGGACATATATACTTAATTATGATAATTTCATTATTTCTTTTATCATTTTGGCCTTTTGGGCTTGTTTTTACATTCTCAGTTTCTAACTGTGGGTGGCTGGTGGGTTGCTATTTTTTTTGCCAGACAGGTAATATAAATAACATTTGGTTGACTGACTGGTTGATAAATGGAAGGCATTTATTCCTCATGCACAATAGAGTTTTGTGAGGAATTTGTACCTTGTGGATTTCTCTGGAAAGTGGACCATGGCTCGGAAATGCCGATCTGGCCACCTTCAGAAGCTCGAGCTCTGCTTCCAGGACGCTGGCTGCCACTTTCCCTTCGCCCAGTTAGCTCATCTGAACCCAATGGGGTGCTGGACCGAACCAGCTCACCAAACCTGCTGCAGTCACACTCGGTGCTGAAGGAGGTGCAGATCTCCTCCTTCAGCTCCTCACCATCCAAAACAGCTTCTGTGTCCGTGACATTAGAGATGCCAAGGTAATGCTGATAGTCACGTGGGATGAAGGACCTGGCAAGTACTTGCTGTGACTCAGAGTCCTCTGAAGTTCTTGATGGCCGTCTCTCAGTTATCCGTTCTCTACTCTTAACTATCTCCAATGTCTTTGATGACACAATGTCATCCTCTTTCCTGGACTGTTCCATACTAATATCTAGTCCTTTCTTGGACCTTTGCATATTCAATTCTAGTGTCTTTTTTGACAGCATGGTCTGATCGTGAACGTCACCAGCACTGAGCACATGCATGCTGGTGGCACGACGAAGGGCTTGTGCTCTTTCATTCAGGTTGCCTGTGGTAGGCATCCTCGGTTGACTGGTGCAGGACTTCGCGACTACTGCACTGGCTAAAATTTGTTCTGAATTTCTCCTTGACTGTTGATGGAACATTTTTTTATGATCTGGCTCAACAGACTTGTGGCTGGACTTTCCACTCTTCGTTTCTACTGATGACCTTTTGGCACTGCTTCCTGCCCATCTATCGATGTTTCTATGCCTCTCCTTAGGCAAGGCTGGGGATGCATGCTCTTTGGATGAATTTGTTTTTGTGAGCAGGTTCTCATCCCTGTATACTCGTGAACTGGACTTTTCCATAACTCTAGCACTGCAATTTCCAGATGAAACTGACTGGACTGGATCGGCCAGACACACCAACTGTATAGTATTTGTCAAATGTCCTTTTGGTTTATGAGGTCTGTCTTTACTCGATGGTGATTTTGGTCCAGTCTGAAATGAAGGTGCTCCGCCCCAGAAGTCTCTGAGATTCTTGAATTGAGCATCACTTATAGATGATTTCTCATTTTTGTCTTTCCCTGGGCCCATAGAAAAGTTCTTTGGCTGCTGGAGGAAACTGTCACTGCATTCATTACTGGCTCCAAGGCCTGTGCTTCGAAGGTCGAACGCTGACTTAGTAAATCGTTTATTTAACCTGGCAGAAGAACGCACTGGAGACTGGTTTAACTTGAATTCTGCATCTTTTGATTTGCAAATATTCATTTTTGGGCCAACTCGTTCATTTTCCCAGAAGGATCTTAGCTGTCTTATTTTGTCCCCCCTGCCTTCTGGCTGCTGAAGATCTTGTTTAATTTGTAGAACTGAACTGGTTGGCACAGGGGTTTTGGTCCTGGATATAAAGCTGGATTCAAAAAGGTCCTCTTGTTCTTCAGTTCCAGGAATTGTCTTTTGCCCAGTTAAAGACACAACAGGCTCATGGGTAATGTGTCTCTCTGTCTCACTCAAGGGCTCCCTAGTCAAGTTGCTGTTAGATGACAGTAGGGACATTTTGACAGTTGTGTCCCTTTGTGGATACATAGAAACATTTTGGACAAGTTCATCTCTGTCATCTTGCTGGGGGGATAAGGTACACCATGGTGGCCCTTTGAGATCGGAATCAAACCTCTGCCCTTGCTCCCCATTTCCCTGTTTTGCATCTATTGCTTTAGGCTCAGAGCTACCTTTAACTCGTTCTCGGGGTTTAATCGGATTAATCTCACCTTGGTTAATGGGCTTGATGTCAGCATTAAGAGTTGATCTGCTGATTAATATTTTAGGCCCAATATTTTCTCTCTCCCAGAATGACTTTAGGCCGGCGATTTTGGGTGGCTTTTCATTGTACATAGTTCTCAGATGAGAGAGATGGGACTCATCATGCAGTGTGAGATCCTCATCTCCTTTAAGGTGCTCACTACAAGGGATCTCCTTGTCTAATGGCGCAGTGTGAGTCTTCTCCATGTTCCCCGGCAATTGTTGTATTGAGAGGGCATTGTCCTCTTCCAGGGCCTCTGTTTCTTCATATGGACCAATGCTCTGCTCTTCTGACCAACTTAAACTGCCAGGAAACAGTCTAACATCCAGTTCGCGGCCTTTCCCTTCACCTTGGCGAGGAGTGATAGAATAAATATTCCCACGCACTGGCAGGTTTATTTGTTTAACTTCATCTTCAAAATCTGTTGTATCTTCCTTAGTTACATCCAAGTCTTGTATAGATGATTCATCGTCTTCCCTGTTACTGTTGTCTGAACTCCTGCTAAACCATTCAAGAACTTTAGCGATAGATTCCCCCTCTGCCTCAGTGAGTTTAGATTTAGATGTATTTTCTTCTGCCAGCATGGCCATGGACTTTTCTGCATTATCCAATGTGGAAGAAGGGTAAGTCTCCTTCAAGACAGGCAACAGCTCTATAAAGTTTGCAGTGAAAAAATGTCACAGTGAAAGCGTTATTAATTAAATGACAACTTTGTATATGCCATTTAATACATTTTATACACATTAATACACATAACCAAATAACCAAAAGCAGTAGCCTAGTAGATTTATAAGAAAACTATTACAAATCTTACCAAGTTTCGCCTTCCGCAGATCGGGATTGACTGCTCTAATTTCTAACTTTTCTTTGTACACCGGCATGTCGGTATCAGTCTCCCTCTGCTGATGTTGTGCTAGTTGTCTAGTGTTGAGCTCAGATGACTGATTTTTCCCAGCTGCCAACCTTGCACTTTTGGTTGTAGACTGTTTTGTAACAACTTCACTCACGTTCGGGTGAGCCTCAACATGCCGAGTGTTTTTTGATTCTGCAGCAGCTATCTGCAGGTCCAGCAGTCCTTCTGCTTTGTTATCTGACATTTGTACTTTGTCAGCATCCAATAAGGGAGAATGTTTTAGATCTGTGAACTGTGGAATGATAGCTTCACCTCCTGCCCTCTCCATTTCTGCAGGTTCTCCTCGTCCAGTTGCACTTTCAGCAGCCTGGAAGTCAGCAGAACTACGGCTCGAGTTTTGTTTGTGAATAATGCGAGGTGCAGGGGTTCTTGTACCTGACCCACTGCTATCTGTGAGAGTTCTGTTCAACATGGTTCTTTTTTTTGGCACGGGGGCAGGACCAAGAGGCCTTCGGACAGGGTTTTCTTGGCCATGGATTTTCATAATAGTGGTGTTCGATTGCAGATGTTTCAGCGAAGGCTCTGTAAAAATATAATTATATAGACACATAAAATGTGGCAGATAAATCATTTCAAATCAAATGTAACTAAATGTAGTTTCACCTGGTTCTGTAGATGTGTCAGCTGCTTTCGTTCCATTCATCAAATGTCCATCAGAATTCACTGATTCACTATTAAACGGGTTGTGCCTTAGCTTCAATTAAGGCACAAATTAAGTTATTAGTAATGACAACAATGTATTGCTGTCTGCACAAAGCTGTCAGCTCTATTTTCTCTTACATTCAAGATTGGAAGATGAACAACATTCAGCCTAATGGGGACAGTAATTTAAATATCACTGAGTTTCCTCTTTGATCTTATTCAACTCACCTTGGGTGATCGCATGTCTTTCTTCAAATGGTCTTTCTGGATGCTTTTCTCCAGGTTATTTATTTCTCTGTGGAAAGAGTTAATGTGCACGACATGTTGGTAACAGAGTATGTTACAGAGTACATTACACTATTTAAACAATGTACACTATTTCTAGCATTGATATCAGAAACTGTTTGCCTTAAATACAAAAAAACACACAAATTAGATACATTTATTATAGCATCTTAGATGCAGTAGGCTAATAAATTCTCTGAGCTAGTCAGTCCTCATGCCCTAAACCTAAAGAATGTGAGAGGTATTCAGAAGAAACGCCTCTGTTGACCATTGCTGAGTCATCAGGCACTTAAAAACACAAGATGTCCACACCTTTAAGAGCAAGCAAGTAGGATAAGCCACTCAAACAATTGCGTCACATTTTCGATGCAATGATTAAGTTCACATGAAGAGTTTTTGGTATTCAAACGTGTACTAATCACATTTCTGTGTGTGTAAGACAGAAGCACATGCTCACTCAGTGCACTCCGCTGTATTTACAGACGGTTTGGATGAGAGTTCAAGGGTTCTACCACTGGTAGAACAAGGAGGAGTGATATCTGTGAAAAAGACAATTTTCCATTAAAAAATACTGCTTTTAATGACACATTTAATGCTAACATACTAACACACATAATGTACTTTTATATGGTGGCTAAAGGAAGTGGCAGCTTTTTTTTGTCTTAGTCTCACTCTCCTTATATATTAATAATTATATATAATTAAACAGATAGACATGGGATGAGATCCATAATACATCTCAAGGGAGTTTTCGAATTTTATGTTGGTTGTTAATATGGCTCCTCCATTCACTTTCCCTAACAGCCCAGACTACAAACTCACATGATTTCTTGTATTGTATAATATTGTATTACATTGTCCCTCTATAATTTTCAATTTTGAGCACTGACATTTTGACAAATTCATGCACACTCACATCAGGATCACGTACACACCACTAACTCCACTATCTCTTGTGATAGTGTGATCAAAAGTGTAATTGAGCTAGACAGAGAGAAGGGAATCTACTTTTACATTTTAAGAACTAAGGTCGGGACAGGCTTACCTGGTGTCTTTGGTTTTGCCTGTTTCATTGATGCCACAATGATGTCAGAGCCATGGATGGTGTCCCTGTGTCTCTTCGACTTGACCTCATAAAACCATTCTCCTGTCATGTTCTTCAGGCTGCACTCTTTGGGTGGAACCTTCTGCAACTGCCTGGTGGTAGTGGAGAACATTAAAAAAAAAAGAAGTTGTGTGTTGCAATGGGACTTACACTGTATCAGAAAATAAAGTACCTAAACTTAATGGTCTAAAAAGAAATGCGCAAGGATGAGAATACTTCACATTCCAGAAGAAGTAAATTGTTTTATTAAATCAGACTTAATCCAGTCCAGAAATAGCACAAGAAAAACAAAACACGTACATGACAAGAGCATGAACCATCACGTTGCTGCAATCTTCAGATCCTGCAGGTTCACTCTCTACAACATTCGCAAGATTCGGCCTTTTCTTTCACAACAGGCTACGCAGCTCCTCGTCCAGGGAATGGTCATCTCCAAACTCGACTATTGTAACTCTCTCCTGGTTGGAGCCCCTGCAGTCACCATAAAACCACTCCAGATGGTCCAAAATGTGGCAGCCCGTCTCATCTTCAATCAGCCGAAACACACCCGTGTCACACCTCTTCTCACCTCTCTCCACTGGCTCCCTGTAGCTGCTCGCATTGAGTTTAAATCCTTGATGCTCGCCTATAGGGCTGTAAATGGAAGTGCACCCTCTTATATCAACACATTACTAGCTACACTCCTGCACGCCCTCTCAGATCTGCAAACGAAATGAGACTGAAAATTCCCTCTTCACGGGGTCTCCGAACCCAATCGATTCTGTTCTCCTTTGTTGTCCCTGGCTGGTGGAACAACTTGCCCTGCTCCATTCGACTAGCCGAGACTACCACCACCTTCAAGAAGCAGTTGAAAACCCACTTGTTTAAAACGTATTTCAGACGAGTGTAACACTAACACATGCACAAAAAAAATAAAATAAATTGTCTAGCACTTAACAATTCCCTAGCATGTTCTTTTCCTGTCAAGTTAGGCCTTATCAGGGCTCATATTTCTGTAACTCAAAATCTATGAGAATTGCTGGTGTCTTCCTCTTGTAAGTCACTTTGAATAAAATCTTCTGCTAAGTAAAGTAAAGTAAAGTAAAGTAAAGTAAAGCATGGGAACACAATCATCAAGAGATATTCATCCTCATGCATGATGAGGTGTGCTGATTCTACTCAAGCAATTATGATTTCTTGACGTCTTTTATTCAACAATACAATATGCTTTTACCTTAGAGACACTGGATGGTGGCGGCATGAAAAACATTTTTAAATATCTCAAGACGAATGATTGAAGCTTTAGTCTTTGTCACTCCGTTGACCTAAATTCTATTTCCTGGACAGTGTTGTGAGTGAATTTAGTGGGAGACTGATTAATGAACCTGAACTGGTGTAGATGGAGGTTGACCCAGTTTGTTAAATCTCCCACCAGAGGCGAAGCTGTATCTTCCTGTATCTTCCAATAATAATGAAAGAAGTTCCAGCAGGATCAACATGCTCTTTTTGAAACTGCCTTAATTATAATGATCGTTTTCATGTGTTTACCGTTTCCCTATTTAATCCTCCATGCTCCTCCACAGATGTGCTGCTCCAGTTCTGTGTCCGTTCAGTCGAGTGATTTCCGTTAGTTTATGTTTAAGGTTCGCATGAATATTTAATTTGTCTGTTTCTGTTATATATAATGCAATTGTGCCGTGTGCCTCAACTCAGTCACAGTTTTTGATCCACAGGCAGTGATCATAATGTGGTTATTTGACACTCTGGCCAATCCCTTTAAGATTTTCAAGGGATATTGGCCTTGTTTAAGAAAGATCTGGGTGTATATGTTGCTGTCCTATTTTCACCAATATTAGGAAGCCATTGAAAAGGCCAATAGGATGCTAGGCTACATCTCCAGATGTGTGCCATTTAAATCAAAAGATGTAATGCTTCGATGATATGATTGCTTTGTAAGAACTCAACTTGAATATTGTGTCCTGGTGTAGTCATCTTACCTTGAAAAGTGCATTGCTGTTTTAAAATGGGTTTGTAACTATATGATGCTCCTGGACCAGCAGGTGGCGTCATTACTGTATGATATGTCTTGGCTGTCTTCTCTGCCTTAATTACCCACAACTGTCCTTAATTGTCCTCCCGCCATGGTTTGTGGTGTACCCTGCCAGACATTGCTGAGTCTGAGTGACTTTTCAGTGACACCCCAATCTTTTCACCATGCAGTGAAGTCAGCTCCTTCTCTGCAAAACGTCATGACACCACAGACCTGACCTCTCTGCTCCTCTGTCCCTGAGACCAATACTAATGCCGGACGCAAAATCCTTAGCACTGCTCTGGACTGGCCAGTTAGTCCCAACTCAGCGACCCACTGAGCCAGTCCCAGTGCAGACCTCCATGTTAGCCAACAGCATGTCCAAGGTGTACAGCATAGCTCTAGGGCAAAGGTGCAGACCGTGATCCTTGTCATAGCTGAGAGAAGCTCAGCATGAAACAACATAGGATAACTGTTGTCTAAAAAAACAATTCTGACAAAATTTGGTCAACCTGATTTTTGCATGCTGTTCAGGAAAATATATAGAGTACAGGCCAAAAGTTTGGACACACCTTCTCATGTGTTTTACTTTATTTTATTATGACAATTTACATTGGTAGATTCTCAATGAACTGGTGTAGATGGAGGTTGACCCAGTTTGTTAAATCTCCCACCAGAGGCGAAGCTGTATCTTCCTGTATCTTCCAATAATAATGAAAGAATTTCCAGCAGGATCAACATGCTCTTTTGGTCACTGCCCAAGCTCACCCCAAACCATCTCGATTGGGTTCAGGTCCGGTGACTGTGGAGACCAGGTCTCCACTTTTTGTTAAGTACATAACTCCACATGTGTTCATTCATAGTTTTGATGCCTTCTGTGAGAATCTAAATGGTCATGAAAATAAAGAAAACACATTGAATGAGAAGGTGAGACCAAAATTTCGGCCTGTACTGTATAAATTTTGGTTTGATTTTTGTTGGCCTTTACCAAGGAGCTGCTTTATCTTCTTGTGACCAAGGTAAAGACCTTTAAAAAACAGGACTGTTTAAACAGACATGTTAGAGCAAATATTAACCTTTAGGTTTGATGAAAATCACATGTTAACATTGCCACTGCTCATCCCAGTAGAGAGAATCTTAACTGATCATGTGAGGGGGGCATTATTCCACAAGATTGTCTTAATCCTTTGATTTTGATCCATGCCTGTCTTCCGGGAATTCCTTCAGTGCATTCACAAGTGCACCAGTTTAATAAATAAAGCCTTTCCTCTGAAATACATAAGTGCTCTCTAGAAACAAATGTTGCATTTTGGCATTGTATAGATGGATTTTGCTCAGCCGTGATACCATCTAATTCCTTACATCCTTAATTCCTTACTTAGGTTACTGGAGCTGTTGTAAAGTTAGTGTTTTCTTTCTCTACCTTTCCCACATGACCCAACAGCCCACGTTCCACTGCAAACGTGTCACAGCTTAAATCAAATTATTCGCTGCACAGCCAGGCAGACAGAAGATGAGCGGTACAGATCCGGCACAGCCCTTATCACATTACAGCGAGACAAACATCACCTGCACAGGCCCTGTGTACACAGCCATCAAGGAAGTTGACACAAGACAAGCGAGTACGGAGCTCTCCGGGTTCTGCATTCTGGACGAATTCGTTTGATGCTTAGCTCTGACTTGTTTACTTCTCAAGAAGTCAGTTTGTCACAATGAAAAACTCAGGGTTTCTATTATGATGGAAAAAATGATAACAATTATGTAGTGGGTCACACTGACCTGCACTTGCATCAAGCAAGACTTCACATCATTCATTTAGCTTATTTAATAAATATACACTGGCATGCAAACGTCTGGCCACCCCTGCTACTGAGTAAAGTTAAGTGAGCAGATTTCTTTGCAAGTTTTGCATATTATGTTTGTTTTTGCGCAATAGAAACTGTAATAGACTGTGCTACTGGCCATGTGAGGTGCTTTATTTTTTATTTTTTAAAAATGATACAGAAAATATTAAGGGACTTTATTTCTGTGTGTGATCAGTTCATGTTCTCATCTTTTAAATATTCACAGTAACACATAGACAGTATAGACAGTATAGACAGTATAACAGAGGATGTGAACATACTTGACACGCGCCCCCTCAGCCTTCTTCAGCTCAGCATCTCTTTTCAGCACATTCAGGATGACCTCCTGCTCCTCCTCAGTCAGGTAGCTCAAGTCAATCATGGTTCACTCTTCATAGGAGAGGAATAACAAGTCATTTCTCCAGTGCATCTGGAAAGTATTCACAGCGCATGACTTTTTCCACACTTTGTTATGTTTCAAAATGGATTAAATACATTTTTCCCTCAGAATTCTACACACAACACCCCATAAGGACAACATGCAAAAAAGGTTTACTTGAGGTTTTGGCATAATACTTAATAGCTTATTAAAAAAAATAAAAACTGAGAAATCACATGTACAATCACACAAAGTATTCACAGCCTTTGCCATGCGCCTTTTACTAAGGAGTGGCTTAGGAGGAGGATGCACCTGAGCTTTATTCTGAGCTTCATGGCAAAGGCAGTGAATACTTATGAATGTGATTTCTCAGTAAACATTTTTCATATTATCATTATGGGGTGTTAAAATGCATTTAATCCATTATGGAACAAGGCTGTAACATAACAGTTATGTTATGTGGTGGAAGAAACTCAACAAAACCTTGTTCCCCCTCCTTCACACACACACCCTCTCCTAAGGACAGTAGGCACAGGGCGGGGCGTTAGCCCACTGCAAGGTGCACGCATATTCACTCACATACACCTATGGACAATTTATAGTTGCCAATCTTCCTAGTGTACAAGCCTGTGAATGGCAGGAGGAAACCAGAGAGCCCAGAGGAAACCCGCGGCATCTCAGGGAGAGTGAGCACAAGGTCCGAATGCAAATTCTGATCGCTGTTATTTTGCTGTGAAAATCAGACGTAGCTGCAAATTACCATGTTTGCCATACAACTTCTCTGGCTTTTCATTCGAGTAAATAGCATTACATTCAATTCAAATTTTATGATGGACTTTGCATTACGTGCCATACAAATCAATAGGAATTGGCTTCAACAGATGAAGCAGCAGAGGAGAGACTAAATGTGGTAAATCGAGTCATCGGGAGAAAATATCCAAGTCACAAGGAGTCCCTTTGACTTGTCAGGCGTTAGTCTGTGACTCTGTGTAACCTGGCTGTAATTACATTTAACCAATTAGGCATCATGTTCGTTTCCTGGGTCCGTGCCACAAAACAGCTCTGCTGCCTAAGACCACTTTGTTGTTGTCTATAAAACACTCTGAAATCCATGAAAACCTTAAACGATTCTAATGTGTCTAGAGACCCAACAAGAGACCCAACAAGATGCAGTGAAGGGGAGAGAGAGGCTGAGCAGCAGAATCCGGCAGGATCTTACCTGCTGTGGACCAGGCGCGTCCCGCCTGGAGAAGCGGCGCAGCTCGTCTGAAGTCCGGCTGGCGGGGGCGCGCAGCGCGGGCGCGCGCGCGCGCGCACGGGGAATTTTACCGCTCACACGAATTGGCATTTCGACCCATTAGGCAAATCAGATTTGATGAAAAATGCTGGCGGGGCTTTCCGGCCTCTCTTTATAGTTTAGAAAGTGCGGGATCTCTGTTTGGTGTGAAGCTGGCGTGAAGCGAAAACGACAGATGAGAAGCTTCCCGCCGTGGGGTACTGATATGTCGGGGAGAGTGGAGATGTTTCTCGAGTTATTCAAAAATTAAGGTTATTCATTAATTAAATGTGTCATGAATGAGAAATAGCATAATGAATGAGTCAATTAATTAAGTAAGTCATGTATTTATTTCACATCATCAGTTAATTTTATTTGTCAGCCTGACACATCAAAGCCAGAGGGGCGGGACTATGCTAATCTGCTCAAGGCGATTGGCTGTGCGCTCAAGGTGACTGGTAATTAATTAGCTGTCTTAGTGGGGTACTTCTTTCTATGTACTTGTTCACGAAAATTAGTTTCTATGTGTTTAATTTGTGTGTTGGATTGCGCTGTGGCCTTGTGAATTTGAACCCAGGCTCTGGTGTAATAGATTAACTGGTGTATGAATTATTTATTAACCATCCGTTCTTGGGTGTGGCTAAAGTGGACAAGTTACTGCTTTATGTTCTATTGGGACAAGCCCATGTTAACTCGTGTTAACTGTTGCAACACGTGCAATATATTTTTTTTCTTGAGTTGGACGATTTTGCTGCTGCTGTTAACCAGATGAGCTTGTATTCAGACACCATCAGACTGTCAGTGTTGCCAGAGCCCTTCCTGGGACACTCACCCAGGGCGGGGCGCCAGCCCAATAGAGGACTTTATTTCTGTTAAACATGAATGGAACATTAATAAGGCTTAAGACTTAAGTTACATGTGTCCTTAGGCATGGGTCTCAGCGCAGAGACAACGCAATAAACGCGACTACACATCACAGACCTGGACTAGACAAATCAGGTGGTCTAAATACCTTGCAAACACAAGAACAGGGAGGATTTGGCGCCACCTTGTGGCCTAGAGGGGCCAGGATGTAACAATACGATTTCTGCTTGTATTCTACATTTACGGCCTTATCCAGAATTACAGGGATACACCATACACCATAGAGCTGGCCTCCTGATTATTTAGGAGTAAGAGCCTGTCATTTTCTCCACATCCACTCCTCCCTCACACTAGAACAGACTTAAACAGGAGCACCAGAGCATTATTCACCAAAACTGACTCACATGGCATTCATTCAAACTAGAGTCAACCGCAAAATTACTGAAAAGAAACAATGCAATTATTTAAGCTCCTATGCATGCTCAAGTCACTTCTCTCATATATGTCACGGTCCTGGCAAGGGACCAGTGCGTGTGGGAAGAAACGAGAGACCCCGGTACCTTGTTTCCATGTTGCTCCCGGTCACATGGGTGGAATCATGTGGTATGTCTTGGCTATTTCTTTTCAGTTAGACCTCGCCTGAGAGTTATTTCAGCTGTTTCGGCCATCATTTATTGTTCATTCAACTCATATACGCTGTGCTTTTTTTGCCTCGTGCCACATCTGTGGCTTCACATAAAATATATTAATCTTTAATTGAGAAAATTTCATTGCTTTTATACCATATTATTTTATTAAATAAATTAAATTATAAATAAACTTAAATCTGATGTGATCTGATTCATAACTTCAGAAATGTGTAAAGGCTGTGATGATGATGATGATGATGATGATAGGTGATCTGTGTGCTCCAGATGTACAAAATGTTGACTTTCACAAGCAAGACATTCAATGGAATTTATTGTCACATTATATAATGACACAGCCACCAACATCCCAGAAGAAGACCACCTGGTACCGGAAGAGGCAATAGACGCCAAAACGGAACGGGAAGAGACCAGAACACTGCCTGCTCATTGATTGATTTTTTTTCCGAGTTGCTGCTAGCCATCATTGTACTCTTGTGTTTGGATCATGCCTGCGTTACCTGACCTTTCTCCACAGATTCTCCATGCCTGCTTCATGTGTTGACCTTAATGTCGAACAATTGCTTTGTCTGCTGACTGAATATCCGCTGATGTGAATGACCCACGCCACCCTCGATTTCTCCAACCCGCTACCTTCCAGTACAGCTATGCCATGATGAATCCAGCTCTCTGTGTTTCGCAGAGTGCTTTCTCTCATGCTGTGGAGCCACTTGCAAAACTCCCGAAAAAAACATATAGGAATAAATGGAAGAAACCTTGGGAGGAGCATTTCAGAGTGGGTTCCCCTCCAGATGTGCTGGTTATGGAATAAGTAGCTGAATAGCCAATTATCTACAGAATTATCAGCCAATTATTTGTGTCGGGCAATTGTTTGGATCCTGTGACATCATTACTCGGTTCTGAATCTAAAACAGACAGAGAAAAAACTATGGAAACAGGTTATTATATGACTCATATGACTTCAACTGTTGCCATTTTTGACTTTCAGACTTTGCCAGACCAAATCTCATGGTTTTCCTGCTTAGAATGTACAGGGACAGTTGACTCCGAAGGAAAAGCTCCGGTTGAACAGTTCCAGATCCTGAGACATGATTAGGTGGGACTGTTACTAAAACAGATAGTCTTTAGATTAACTATAAATGGTCATTAAGAGTTAATACAAATGTTCTTGAGTAACAACAGGATAAATCAATCAGTCAATCAATCACAAATTAAGAGATATCAATAAACAAAATAATTCAATTAATGAAGAATCTAGTCCATACTGGTTTTGATGTTTAACTTGGAAATGGAAGAAAAACTTTGAAAACTAATTTCACCAAAAAAACAAAACAATGATAATTGTAAGTAGACTGCAGCTCCTGCAAAAAAAGAGTGTTTAACAAACCAAAATCTGTTTTACATTTTCAAAAAGTAGCCACTATTTTCTGGGATGAAAGCTTTGCAGACTCTTGGCTCTTCTTTCAATCAACCTTGATCAGCTGAGACCAACACACTATAATCCTCTCCCTCCACTTGTCTTCCTGCTTGCTTCTCTCATCTCATTTCGTCTATTGTCTTACTTGAAAAGACTCTCTTAGCCCTGCTCTCTGTGCGCCTCCTTCTTGTGCGCCTCCACAGCCTGGTCCACATCACTGCTGTTGATGGCCGGTTGGTAGGTTCAGGGCCCGTTACTCACCAGATTACACCCCTTACGTTCTGTTTGGACTCATATACAGAAACTATATCATTGTCACCTCACCCATCACTTTGCATTATCCATGGCTCATCCTCCATGAACCCCATCTCTCCTCTTTAGCAGGCTTAGTGCTGGAGTGGGGCTCCCATTGTCACCGCCAGTGTCTCCAGCTTAACCTTCCTCCGGACCAGTCACACCACCTCCTGTTCTGAGTCAGTTCCTCCGGGCTATCATGACCTGGCGGCTATCTTCAGCCCCACTAAGGCAGCCCAGCTACCACCTCACCGACTGGGAGATATGGCCAAAGACCTGCTCCCCACACCACATCACCCAAGGGACACCTCTACTCCTTATCAAAATTCAAACAGCAGGTCATAGAGAAGTTGCTAGAGAAGCAGGCCGTAGAGAAGGTTGTGTCTGAAGCACTCCATCTGTCATTCACCTTGCCCGCGGACACCGGGTTCTTCTTTGTCTCCAAGAAAGATGGTGACCTGCGACCTTCATGGGTTCCCCCAGGACATTGTCTTGGATTGGGACCCCAATTCATCTCAGCTGTCTGGAATCTCAACTCCACCTGCAGTCTCTCCTCCAGCTACCACCCTCAGACCAACAGCCTGGCAGAGAGCCAACCAGAAGCTGGGCTGATTCCTGAGGTGCTTCGTCACTTGTCACCAACTGACGTATTTACGGTACCTGATGTGGGCCGTACAACCAGATCTCCTCTTCCACTGGTCACAGCCCCTTCAAGGTGTGCTATGCATACCAACCTGTCATCTTTGCCCACCAGGTCCCACCAGGTGGGGTCCCCTGCACTCGGCTGCTGATCTGGAACTGCAAGAGGGCCTGGACCATCCAGTCAGCTACCCGCAGCACCACAGCCCAGCACAACAATTGACTGCACTTCCAGGTGGGTAACCGGGTGTGGCTCAAACAGAAAGATGGTCCAGCTATTCGCTGGGTCACCTGCTAAAGGTTAGGGATATTGACTAACATTGTTGGTTCTATAGTATCGTCCATAGGTATAATTTGCAGAGGGCTTAGGGGGGGTCATTCCTTACCAGATATGCCAATACCCATCATTTTTGAGGGGTGTCGGCCAGTTTCAGTTGTCTGTTGTTTTTTTATTGCACTAGTGGATTTCTTACATAGAAACGGTATTTACAATTTTATTTGTTTTATTTATACCTGTTTCAGAAAACTCTCTTCTTAAGCGGTTAACTGTGACTACTTTTGACCCATCATTCACCCAGTACTGGAAGTAAACACTGTAATCTATCTAGATATTTCAAAGCGGTTATGAGACATAGTGATGCAGGCCAAGCATTTTTGTTGAATTAGGACTTTATTCGTAAAAGAAAGTGTCTACCACTTTATTCCTTTAAATATGTAAAGAAATTACTACTTGTGAACACAACAGACAATATTCCCAAACTTAACAAATGGTGTCTGTGTTTAGATCAACATTGCATTTACAGTGAAAAGTCATTCCACTGAAATGTACTCTTCTAGGTGTACAGTACAGTGGCGAGGATGAGCACTCTGGTTGTCAAGTCCCAAACCAAAGAGTCACTGATGGTCAAACCAACCAAAAAAAAAAATTAAATTTCATCCTTTCAGTCTACAAAGAATTTTTCTAAACACAGAAACCCCCAGCCACACAACATTTTTAATGTCAACATCAGCAATAGAACTTCAGCTCACCGTAACAATCAAAAATGTGTTTATCAGTGTCACATTTTTTAAACCAAACAAATGTATTCATATAAAACACATGGAAAATACCTACTGTGAACAGAAGTAATATAATATTCTCGGATTTCCAAAAAGAGAAAACAAAACACTAAACTGTATGTCCAGGGTCCATATCTATCTTTATTATAAAATGATAAGGTCGAAACTGCAGAGTTTGAGCATCCTCTTCAACGATCACCATCATCATCCCAGCCAGGGATTTTTGAGTATGACAGTTCCTCCAAAGGGCAAGGCAGCAATGGAAATGAGAGCTACTGTTGACAGATTCGTTCTTTTTTTCATGAACTGTAACTAAAGAAGAAAAACAGCAAATCTCAGATCAGTGTGATATTATGTTTTTTTTATTTCATTTTTCTATTTTCATTATTAAAACATTTTCAACTAGGCTTTGAGTAGCAGCTTGGAGCCTAGAACAAGCATGGGACTTATAGTCATAAGTCTCTCATAAATAAGTGGTACCTAAGAGACACTCTACAGGAAGTCCTTGAGAGACTGCTGTGTGAAGGGATCCTGCCCTGGAAGTTTGAAGGGACTCTGACTGGAGGGCATGGATGCTGCAGATGGCTGGACAGACAAGAAAGAAGAAAAGGTAGGAAATGACACCAGGACTGACAAAGGGACAGGAAAATAAAAGACAGTAAGAGGAGGCCTGAAGAGTAGAAGGCCTGGTCCAAAGAAGGGGACAGATGGACAGGAAATAAGCTTTGAAATAAGAGTGTTGTCCAGTCTTTCACCTGTGCACCGGATGCTGAGCTGAATGGGTTAGATGGTCTCAGAACCGGCCGGGAGTACATCAGTGAGGGCGGAGTCATCAAGGTCATGGTGCTCAGAGGAGGAGGCTGCAAGGTAAGTGATGTCTAAGTACAACAATACCCAAGACATATATCCAAATTTGCCAAGAAAAGTGTTGATCTTTAAATTTCAGATGCTTGACAATTGGTATGAGATGTGAGGGCTGATGTGCTGTGTTGGTTCACACTAAACATGATGCTGTGCATAATGGTCCATCGCTTCTACTTTTTTTGCAGACATCACAAACTGGGGTTTGTACAGATGTTGTGCAGCCACATTCTTTTTGGAGAGAATAGGCTTTCTCCTGGCAACCATTCCAAACATGCTCAGTCTTTTTGTCATTGTACTGTCATAAACTTCAACCTGCTATCTGAGCTCTTGGGGTTATTGTCATTTCTCTCAGCATTGTACAGTCTGAATTTGTGGTGAATTGGATGGGACATCCACCCCTGGCAAATGACTTGAATGTATCCACAAAATGATTGGAAATGGCTTTTTAATCCCTCCAAAACATCTCTGATGTCTTTCTCCCTGGGCACTATGTTAACACACACCAGTGTGCTCCAGACCAGCTAACCACCAAAACTTTCATGGTGGATCCTTTGTTTTTGTCTAATAAATAATATCACAACCAACATGCTACTGTGCCACCCAGAAAAACCTCATATAATACACAATTTGTCATAATAACCAAATATGCATTAAAATAACTGGTAATTAAGAGTCAGCAATATTGGCAACATCACATTAAAATGTGTTCCTTTATTTAACTAAATAGACAAAACTTGATGAAAGCACAAAATTCATCTTAAAAATTTCCCGATATTTCACACTCACCAGGCTGTAACCCACCAATCCTGTTGGTGTCGTCACAGGGAAGGATGAAGGCTGAAAGAGCATCTCTCAAGGTCAGTCAGAAGGAATCTGCCTAATTTATATTTGAGCAATGAAGGGCTCCATTTAATGTTACCATAGAAACTGGGTTCCATGTTGTGCTGGGTGCAGCCTTGGGCTGCCAGTTCAGCCCACCAGTCATTTTCTTCTCCCCAGGCTGAGTCCAGTGGATATCACTGCAGAATGGTAGTCAGAGTCATTCAGCAGGAAAGCATTGCGTGTGAATGAGTTTATTTCTGTTTTAGATACATCTATTTTATACACATTAAAGTCTTTGCGACTGACTGGCTGGTTGATTGAGTCATATGCACACAAAAGCTTATTTGACTCAGTTGACATTCTGCCTCTAATAAAACTACCAAAACATTTGAGACTGTTTATTACTTTATAACTGACTAAACTTTGCATGTTTCTAAGCCCTAGTCTTAAAGTGTGGATGATGTGCAAAGCTGCTAAATAAACAAATAAATAGTTACATAGATAGATACATAATGCCATTAAAATAAAAATGAAAGTTCATTTACATTTTTGGCCTTTGGCAGACATTATACAATGTGCTTTCATGTTACCATCATTACCAATGAAGTAATCTGTTCTGGTTCATCATTGTAGAGTTTACAGACTATAAGAAAGTTACAAGTTAGTGTAAGTATTCTCTAAAGAGGAAGTTCTTAAGCAGCTGTTTATTTTCTGGATTTTTGCTGGATATTTCCTGGATTATTTCCTAGTCACTGATGAGTGACATTTCAGACACTGAGATACACCCTATAGCTGTTGCGATCATGCATCTGTTTCTCTAACTCTAATACATATACAGGTCATGCCACCAAGTAAAAACTGCTTAATGATAAAGATTTTAGACTGTAATGACCTGTTCTGTAATGATCTGTTGTCTGTGAAGCAGGCAAAGCTGCGATGAGAGGTAAAATAATTTCTCATCACATAAAAAGAAAAAAAGAAAACAAATGTACTCAGGAATTAGAAAAAAACATTAAATCCTTAAAAGAAAATCATGTAATATGCCAGGAACTGGAAATACTGAATAAAATCTATAAAGCAAAACTATATAACATATATATAGACATATTCATGTCCTTGTGTTTAACTACTGTGTGTTTTCTATTGCTATTGTAAAGATATAATATTTTTATAAGCACCATTTCTCTGGAATATGCTCTCATTTAGCATGTCCCGAAAGCAATGTATTCAAATATAAACTATAAAATTATAAAATCCAAAGATTATTCTATTTTTTGATAGACTAGGGTATACTACTTTAGAGGAAAAAAAACAAATCTGTTGAAACTTTTGTTCTCTGTAATTATATAATATATTATATGTCACACATATGTTTTCCATTCTGTGAGCCTCTAGTTTCTTGGCTCCCTAAAAAGACTAACAAGTAATTTCCAGGAAGGGACATTATCTGGACTCTCCACTAACACCAGATGAACTCCAAAAAGCTCAGATGGATTTTGAGCTGAATTCTATAAATAATCCTGGACAATTCTGGGACCAACTTTTTACAGAATGTTACAGGAAAGCAAAGAGAATGGCAGGCTACCACCTCATGTGAACTCTGCCACCATTAATCTCTTTCTACAACCAGGCAAAAACCCTACATTTCCTACCAGCTATCGCCCAAAAACCCTTATTAATGTTGACCTAAAAAATCTGCAAAGTGCCGTTGGTGGATGGAGTGAGACATGATGTCCCAGATGTGCTCAATTGGATTCAGGTCTGGGGAACGGGCAGGTCAGAATCAATGCATTTGTCTTGCAGGACCTGCTGACACACTCCAGCCACATGAGGTCTAGTATTGTCTTGCATATGGTCTCACAAGGGTTCTGAGGATCTCATTTTGGTAAATAATGGCAGTCAGGCTACCTCTGGCAAGCACATGAAGGGCTGTGTGGCCCCCCAAAGAAATGCCACCCCACACCGGTCATGCTGAAGAATGTTGCAGGCAGCAGAATGTTCTCCACGGTCTCCAGTCTCTGTCACATCTGTCACATGACCCAAACGTGCTGTATGGTGTTGGGCTGTATGCACAACCCCCACCTGTGGACATCGTGCCCTCATACCACCCTCATGGAGTCTGTTTCTGACCATTCGAGCAGACACTGGGGGTCATTTTGCAGGGCTCTGGCAGTGCTCCTCCTGTTTCTCCTTACACAAAGGCGGAAGTAGCGGTCCTGCTGCTGGGTTGTTGCCTTACTACGTTCTCCTCCACCTCTCCTGATGTACTGGCCTGTCACCTGGTAGCACCTCCATGCTCTGGACACTACACTGACAGACACAGCAAACCTTCTCGCCACAGCTCGCATTGATGTGCCATCCTTGATGAGCTGCACTACCTGAGCCACTTGTGTGGGTTGAGACTCCGTCTCATGGTACCACTAGAGTGAAAGCACCGCCAGCATTCAAAAGTGACCAAAACATCAGCCAGAAAGCATAGGAACTGAGAAGTGCTCTGTGGTCACCACCTGCAGAACCACACCTTTATTGGGAATGTCATGCTAATTGGCTATAATCTCCGCCTGTTGTTTATTCCATTTGCACAACAGCCTGTGAAGTTGATTGTCAGTCAGTGTTGCTTCCTAAGTGGACAGTTTGATTGTGTGTGATTGACTTGGAGTCACATTTTGTTGTTTAAGTGTTCTTTGTGCAGTGTATATTTCTCTAAAAGCATGTGTCAGGACAAATTACCAGACAACCTCCTTTAAAGTTTAGCCTTGGCTGGCAGACATAGTTAAATTAAACCACGTGCCACTTTTAAAGAAGGTAGGAGATGATCTGATATTTGCAATGATCCCAAGCAAACAATTGCTTTAGGTCTCTAGACTCCTCCATTTCTAAATTTCTTAATTCCTCTCGAATGATAAACCACCATGTATTTGTCTAAAAACTCTGCAAGGGAGCATGGACAAAGGATGACTGAATCAACCTAACTCCCAAATTACTGTCTAAAATTTACAGGACTTTTTCCAAAAATGGGAGGAGGGTCTGTCTGGTCAGTTCATACGACAATTTATTCAATCAGATTTGTTTAAAAATATTTAAATGAACTAGAAATGAACTAATCTACAATTAACACAATATAAAATTCTTCATAGAGTGCACTACACAGGCCAAAGGATGTTCAGGATGTGTTTTACGTCTACTAACAACTGCTCACACTGTCATGATGACACATCTGACAATTACATTCGCGGGCTTCGGTTCTGTCCACCTGTTCAGAGGTGTAGTTGTAGTTTGGCAGTTGACTGAATGTTGTGGTGGGTGGATTTCGGGGGAATGGGGGTGCCTATGGGGTTCAGCAGGGCAGCTGGCTTAACGGGAGCTAAACAGTTTTCTCTCATGGCAGTGGTCTTAGTATGATAATACACCCTGTCACACTGCAGGAGAGCGTGATCTGTGCTGAGCACTCCACCTGTGCTGATCCCTGTGAATTCCACAAATGTGGGAATCTCGACTGCATATTTTTGAGGCAGTGGTGGCCTAGCGGGTAAGGAAGCCACACATTGCTCCCCGGGCACCTGTCATATCTGCCCACTGCTCCCTCAGGGGATGGGTTAAATGCAGAATACACATTTTGATGTGTGCTCTGTGTGATGCGCTCCAGTGGTTCACAATGACAATCACTTCACTTTCAAAAACTCTTTAAAAATGGTTTGACAAACATTTTGAGGTGTTAACTTGTGTTGTCTTTTTTTTTGCTGTTTATATTAGAATATTCTAACTATCTTACCTTATTCTATGTGTCCTGAAGTGCAATAACTGTTGTGCAATATTACAACTGTATATGCTTGATCATCATCATCTTAACTGACCACCTCACAACCCACAACATTTTTCTAAATTAATTTTCTAAATTAGATCATTTCTAAATGCTTACAAATGGACTTACAAAATAACACATCTACCCCACTAACCAGCTCATGCATTTTCTACAAATACCACATTCAACCATTATTGTGAGATTGCTTTGAAACAGGGAAAGCTAAACTGTACATGTGCATATGAATATTTTAATATTATATGAATATTTTAAGTCCAGTCACAGCAGAACCAGTGAAACTTCTATTTGTGTGTGTAGTTTTAGTGTCATTCAATGTGTGATAATTCTTTTTATAGACATTTTATAGACAAATATATTTATTAACAGATTTATTTTTGCCCTAACCCAGGGGTCACTAGCCCTGTTCCTGAAGGTCACCACTCCAGCACAGCTTCCATGACCCACCATTCCTGATTCAAGAACAGGGTGGCAACGAGCAGAGTTTGAATCAGGTGTCTTCGATGAAGAAAAGTATGCAAGATAAGTGCCTCCAAGACAGAGACACCTCCTCTAAACAAAGACTTTGAATATGAACTTAGTCATTGAGATAAGATAAAATTCTTACTTTTTTGTAGATGTATTTCCAATTTCCAGATCTAGAAGAAGTACACACACAAACACACACACATTACACAAATTCTAGCATAATTGTTCAACAGGAATAACAGAAATCTCCCTGTGCTCAGAATAAAAAATACTTACTGCCAACCAGGTTGGCGAGAGAGGAGTCCAGGTCATCAGACACCAGCTTCTCTGGATGACCACCAGAGACCAGCTGAGGATCAGAGTAAGCCACAGTGGGCTTTAAAATCCCACCTGTCATGGGATCCAGCCAATCGAGACACAAGACAGACCAATGAAGGTCACATACAGAACAGGAGATACAACCATTATTATTAAAAATTATTAAAATAGATATTCAAACATTCTAATTTATTGTAGTAATCAGATAAAAATTAAACAAGATTATGATGTAATCATCAATGATTACAATCATTGTGGTGTAATTTTTTTAACGTTTTATTTGATGTTACTAGATTTTCAATTTACAAGAATTAAATTCTTTGCAATGGCAGCAGCCATAAGGAGGATCTGTTTTTTAGCTCATGAGCTGCTTCATGAGATGCTCATTAACATGAGTGAATCACAAGAAAGCGTTCAGCATAAACCTTCAGGACTGTTGGAAAACATTCTGACTTAAGGTGGTGGAGAGAAGCAAAGGGAGCTCATCACAGCATGACTACAATGTTCAACTTTATTTTATTACATAACCTTGTGTGTTATTTCAGAGTTCTGTGTCTTCAGTTTTGTTCAATAGTGTAAGAAATGAGAGACCCAAAAATGTGTAGGTGCATCCAAACGTTTCACAGGTAGTGTAGGGACTTGAAACAACTGACAAAACTTACTTTCAAAGTTGTTAGTGGTTTTTGTGCCAAACACAGACTCGAAATCCACATGAAGACCCACTGAGCTCTGACCGTGGAGAACTGCAGGCCCTGCAGAAAATCCCCAGCATCCGTTTAGGCCAACCGAACCAGTGCTTACATGCACATGCATATGCACACACACACACACACACACTCTCGCATGCTGGTGTAAGTAGGGCCAATTTGATGGGATTGATTTTACTGAGGTCCAGAAGCTGGGAGAGACTGTCCACGCACTGCCAAGAAAGGTGTTCCTGATGCCTGTTACTAACCCACACTATACAGTGGGTACGAAAAGTATTCAGACCCCCTTAATTTTTTTCCACTCTTTGTTATATTGTAGCCATTTGCTAAAATCATTTAAGTTCATTTTGTTTCCTCATTAATGTACACAAACTGAGCTATCGGGGGAGAAGAGACTTGGTGAGAGCCCTCAGGCTTCAGCACTCTATCAGTCAGGGCTTTATAGCAGAGTGGCCCGACGGAAGCCTCTACTCAGTGCAAGAAACATGAAAGGCTGTATGGAGTTTGCTAAAAAAAAAACACCTGAAGGACTCCAAGATGGTGAGAATAAAGATAATCTGGTCTGGTGAGACCAAGACAGAACCTTTTGGCCTTAATTCTAAGAGGAGGAATGTGTTGAGGAAACCAGGCACTGCTCATCACCTGTCCAATACAGTCCCAAAAGTGAAGCATGGTGGTGGCAGCATCATGCTGTGGGGGTGTTTTTGTCAGTAGCATCGACAGGATGCAATCGAGGGAAAGATGAATGCGGCCAAGTACAGGAATATCCTGGATGAAAACCTTCTCCAGAGTGCTCAGGACCTCAGACTGGACCGAAGGTTTACCGTCCAACAAGACAATGACCTTAAGCACACAGCAAAAATAATGAAGGAGTGGCTTCACAACAACAAGTCCACAACAACAAGTCCATGAAACCTGACTTAAACCCAACTGAGCAACTCTGGAGAGCGGTTAAGCATGCAACCTCATAATCAGAAGGTTGTCCATTCGAATCCTGATTCGCCAAGGTGCCACTGAGGTGCCACTGAGCAAAGTACCATCCCCACACACTGCTCCCCGGGCACCTGTCATGGCTGCCCACTGATCAAAAAGGGTGGTGAGTTAAAAGCAGAGGACACATTTTGTTGCGTGCACCGTGTGCTGTGCTGCAGTGTTTCACAACGACAATCACTTCACTTTCACTTTTTCACACCACTGTACATCTTACTAATTTGCCTATAGTATTGCCTATAACATGCAGGCTGTTTCAGGCAAGAAAACAAAAACATGCAAGAAGAAATGTAACTGGGCAGAGGACTTTACCACCAAACGTGTCATGACTTGACATCCCTGTGGCAAAACGAACACTATCTGAAGGCACAACAGGCAGGTGCGCAGCATGGTTTAGGAAAGGGTTGCGGCTCGGGATGGAGACAGTTTCAGAGGAGGAGAAAGGATCTGAAAAGGTACAGAGGATGAGAGCAATACTTCAGAAGTACGGATCTACACACACAGACTAGGATCATAACCTCTCTCACCAGCCCAGTCAGAAGCTGCTGACAGGTTGGGCTGCGCTGGCTGTTGAAATGGGTTCTGCAAGTAGAATAAATCACTCTCCACCTTCAGCATCCTGAGGAGTGGAAGAGAGTCAAGCTGACAGTGTGGACAGCCAGAGGAGTGAACAGGCCCTGGAGACTGGACTCACCCGTTGGAACAGCTGGGGGTGGAAAAGAGGTCAACGGCTGGAGCGGAGCTGCAGCTGGCGCTGCTGCTGCAGACTGGGGACATGTCAGTGGTGGTGAAGGACAACCTCTGGGAGAGCTCCTTCACTCTCTGCTCCTGACCAGGCACAGACAGTTACAGTGACTTGTTATACTGGGTACATTCGCTGCGACTACATATTTTGGCCTAATCCAGGTACGGTATCATTGCCAAACAGCCAGCATGTACTCCTCTCCCTCCACCACTGTCCAGAAAAGTATTCATGCATATAACTATGCATGCAGAGAGAGGAGTCAATGCTATAATTATATGAGATGTAAGAGGTGGTATTACCATTCACTACAAAACAAATGCTAGACAACAAAAATTTAGTATATATTGCTTTTTACTTGCAACATATCTGGAGACCCGCTGAGATAGTGGTACCATACAGAGTCAGTGGTTTGCTCTGCTACATTAAGATATAAATTATATACAGTACAGGCCAAAAGTTTGGACACACCTTCTCATTCAATGTGTTTTCTTTATTTTCATGACCATTTACGTTGGTAGATTCTCACTGAAGGCATCAAAACTATGAATGAACACATGTGGAGTTATGTACTTAACAAAAAGTGGAGACCTGGTCTCCACAGTCACCGGACCTGAATGAGATAGTTTGGTGTGAGGTGGACCGCAGAGTGAAGGCAAAGGGGCCAACAAATGCTTAACACCTCTGGGAACTCAAGACTTTTGGAAAAACATTTCAGGTGACGACCTCTTAAAGCTCATCTAGAGAATGCCAAGAGTGTGCAAAGCAGTAATCAGAGCAAAAGGTGGCTATTTTGAAGAAACTAGAATATAAACATGTTATTTCAGTTATTTCATTTTTTTGTAAAGTGCAAAACTCCACATGTGTTCATTCATAGTTCTGATGCCTTCAGTGAGAATCTACCAATGTAAATGGTCATGAAGGTAAAGAAAACACATTGAATGAGAAGGTGTGTCCAAACTTTTGGCCTGTACTGTATATTGTACGTCACACTATATTGTAATATTACTATTAGTCCATATTGTCCTGACATACATGACTGGTCTCTTGTTAAACTTGATGGATGAATATTGTTAATGCATATACTGCAATTATTTCATGTTAGTAAAAGAAAAAATGGAAACAGGGCTGGCAATGTACAGTACTAATCAGTTTACTGCATGTCAATGAACTATATTAGAAAAAGATGGGAAAATAAAAAGAAATTACCTTCAATGCTTTGAGTCGACTTTGCTCTTCCTCAAGAGCTGCTTGTTTTTCTCTTTCATCCACACGTGTGAAAGACATGCCGGTATTGGCCAGAGAAGATACTGCACTGGACAGAGTACTTGCCCTGAAAACGGGCCACAGAGCTGTCACTGCTGTCAGAGCATCACTTCTAAACCACAATACCAGGACTGTATACTTATGATATTAGTTCTAGTAGACGCTTAATGTCTCGCATAGTCCTGAATGTTCAATATTATTCTTCATCTGTAAGTCACTTTAGGTAAAATCTAAATCTATAACATAAAACAAAAACACATGACTACATCTTACATGTGCCAACTTGAATAGTTCATTTTCCTAATGTAGGGTAAATGAGGGGAGAGGGGCTGGGGAAGAAAGCACTGTTTGGAATCAAGTAGAGGGCATTAACATTCTTTTTCTAAGTTTGAAATAACTACATATATAAATAAAAAATGCATTAAAAAGCAGCAGTAGCAGCACCTGCTGGCTGCTGTCGAGTCTTTGACCTTTTTTCCTTCCAAGGAGGCCAGGTGTTGCTCTAGAGCATCCAGAAGACTGCTGGGAGCCTGAGGCAAAAAAAAAAAAAAATCATCTTGCTCTAACTAATATCTAATATCCAGCCAGGGATATCACGATAATCAACAAAAACACAACCACAGAGATAAAGAGAGAGAATGAAATACTTACACAGACAGTGAACTAAAAAAGGAAAGAGAGAGAGGGGTAAACAATAGAAAAACAGTAGAAATAGAAATAGTCATTCTAAGGTTCACTTGGGTCATGAAAATGCATGACCGGCATATCACAGTCATACACAGGACAAGAAGCAGTTCTCATTTTAGGATTGTTGACTTCAAGGTGATTTCAAACAAACATCCTACTTAAGCACTTAATCCTCCACTCAGACACTTTTCAAACCTCAAAAAAACAACATTATATTCAAGCATTTCGAGCACCAGTATGAACCCTGACCTGGGTTACTAGAACAGGAGGTTGTTCTCACCTGGGACAGGTCTGGAATGTCCCCGCGGTCAATGCCCACTTGCTGTAGAAACAAAATGAAACAGGTTACAAGGACCACATCCAGACTCAAGCCAGCACCTTCAAACCAACTGACAGCACAGTCACCTCAGCAATCTTCAGGAACTCAGAGACTCGCGTCATCCTGGGGAGGAACTTCTTATAGATGTCCAAGCCTTCTTTACACTGAACTTTCTTCATGTCAAAGTATTTCTCTGTGTTAACAAAAAGATCGGCTAGGATGAAGACTATATATTGATTTATAGCAAACATATACTGTAACTGTATGCAAACTAGGGGTGTTGAAATTAATTGTATAATAGATGGACGATATGGACGATATTGCATCAATGCAGAGCTGAACATCATAATGACGTTGCCTGGTGATTTTCTGGTATAAAAATTATTGTTAAAAAGTAGTGCCGATAGTGACTGTGGCAGCCTGATGCTCCGGGTAGGAGTTTCCCTGCAGCCTTGTTCTCAGAACACAGTCAAAGTTTAAGTTTGTAGAACTTTGACCCCTGTGCACCAAGACGTATTTTCAGGCAGCCAATAGAATCAAAGCGGGATAGTGTTTCCAGTAGGGTGGTAGTAGCCTATTGGTAACACACTCGCCTATGAACCAGAAGACCGAGGTTCAAATCCCACTTACTACCATTGTGTCCCTGAGCAAGACACTTAAGCCTAAGTTGCTCCAGGGGGACTGTTCCCTGTCACTACTGATTGTAAGTCACTCTGGTCAAGGGCGTCTGATAAATGCTGTAAATTTAAATAAATGTAAATGTAGTGTTCTTTCTGCCATTTCGGAACACACACACAAAGCAGGAATGGAGGAAAAGCTGATCCTAACAATCTCTGAGTGTCCAGAGATCTACACCACAATATTATCGTCTTACTGAGAGTTTAGAAACCCACGCATATTGTTTTGCGCTAAGCTCGGCATCATATTTTCTATTACACCATGTGGTCGGGTGCATGTGTCACTTATGTGCTCATGGCATGGCATACGGCTGCATTATGGGAAAAGGGCAAGTCAGCAGAGGCAGTGTGATGCTTTGGGTAATGCTCTGCTGTGAAAACTTGTGTCCTGCATTCA
Source organism: Denticeps clupeoides (assembly GCF_900700375.1). Classification (NCBI taxonomy): domain Eukaryota; kingdom Metazoa; phylum Chordata; class Actinopteri; order Clupeiformes; family Denticipitidae; genus Denticeps; species Denticeps clupeoides. The sequence goes on from NC_041708.1 coordinate 17,431,001, forward strand.
TAGCATATCACCTAAATACTGTAGCTGACCAAGTATTCTTTGATGGCACTGCATTTTTTCAGCAGGATAACGTACCCTGCCACATGACAATGATTCAAGGATGATTTTAGGAAGACAAGAATAGGTTTGACGTGTTGACTTGCTCACTTAAAACTGTGCCTCCTGAACTTTATTAGTAGTAGATAGTTTTATGAACATGGAGTGAATATGCCGCAAAATATTGATTGAGAAGAACAGTAAACTATGCACTATGTCTTATGTAAATATCCCTGTATGTATATTCCTGTAATGGGATAACTGAAAGAAAGTTGCTGTACACTTTAGTTTGAATCTAATTTTGATGAGATAAAGACTGATTTAACAGTAGATATTTTTGAAGAAGGCTTTCAAACGCAAGAAATCATGCTCCTCAGCTGTTTCAACTGATTGCTGCCATATATCATGCAACCATTCCACTGCAGCAATGGCAGCTTTAAAAAAACAACAGATTATCATACAGTAAAGCGAAGAAGCACCCAAAACCCAGCTCTAAACCACACCCCAATAAAAAAGCCAAAAACTAAGTCTAACAGATCTTCTGAAGTGAATATGAATAAAAGCTGTATCTCACCCAGTAGGTTGATTATCCCTTCATTGTAAGCAGCAAAAAGTCTGATGGAATCTTTGAAGAGCAGCATAAAGGCTGCATTGATGATTCCGTTGGTGAGATCACTGGAATTAACCTGGAAAAATTAAAAGAAGGCCACTGGAGAAACAGCCCATCATTGTTCAACATCATCCTTCTGGTGGCATTGGATGAGAAGGAAAACTCACATTGAAATCCAACAGAGCATCCATCTGGTTCTGGATTATTGGGATGGTTTTTAGGAGCTTCTCTATGTTCATGGTTCTCATCACACCTTCAACCCTAAAAAAAAAAACAGAAACCAAGAACAACAAGACTGTCAGAGTCTTGATCACCAGATGAATTTGGTGAAAAAGCATACTTCAATATCAATCAACAAGAGGTCACTTAGGGAGCTATCCCTTTCAAAACGTCATTATTAGACCCAATATCCAACTGAGTCCGCAAAAAAGTTCTTAATAAGAGAAAACATAGTTAACAAACTATTATTAAATGAAATGTTTGTTGACTTCAGGTGTACGAGTTGTATTTTTTAAAATTATTGTAACATTATATATCTACATATGTATATTTACATATACATATTTACATATACAAGATTGGAATTTTTGCCCCCCTTACCCAGCTCTAGACTTCAGAACACCATTGAATTTCATCATCATTGAATATCAATATGGAATATAACCTGATTTCTTACCCACGCTTCACTTTTGTGAAGTCAAATGCCACTTGTCTGTATGACACAGCTTTTTCATTAAGGTATCGACTATACCGCCTTATGAATGTTGACATATCATAGCCTACAGGATAAAAAAATGAAATGGAAATTAGTTGTACAATTATTTCAGTTAAAACTATGTTAAAATTTACATTCAAGGTTTCATTAATCTGACATTTTCTAATGCAATGAATGTATAGCATCAGTTTAAAATACTGTCATATACACAAGTATGACCTACAGAGCAAAAGGATGCCACATATAAACTAAATCCAAAACTTACCCGGTTCAATTTGCACATATTAAAATAAATGTGTATCAAGAGTATATAAGAGTGTAATCACACCATGACCCCCCTAGGTGTGTATTTTATATGTTATTCCTGTTTACTTATTTAATATTCTGTTCACATTCTGGTTAGTGTGTACAGTTGTTGCTGTTGATTACAAGTGCTCATGTCATTAATATAATTTTGAGCTTTCAGGCAATTCTTTGAAGTGCTCCTATTTGAACGTAATTTGGAACTGATTTCTTGAATTATTTGAATAAATAATTTGTTGGCCGCAGGAGCAAGTGCTCCTAATAAAGTGGACAGTTTGTTATTGTGTTGAAGGACATGGTTTCTAAAAAAATTAGAGGGAGTTGCTAGGTGGCATTTGGGGTATTTATGTTTCCGTTAGCAAAAGCTACGACAAAACGAAGGTTCATCAACTAACCTTTTTCACACAACTCCTCAAAAAAAGAGAATATTTAAACAACACAATGTAACTCCAAGTCAGTCATACTTCACTTTCGTGAAGTCAAATGGAGACAGTTCAGTACATAAGGAGGCTGTTGGAGGGCAACAACCCATGAGGATGGTATGAGGTCCGACATCCACAGGTGGAGGTTGTGCTTACAACCCAACACCGTGCAGGACGTTTGCCTTTGCAAGAGAACATCAAACATTTGCACTTGCCAGAGAACACCAAGATTGGCAAATTCGGCACTGGAAGTAGGTTCACACTGAGCATATGTGACAGATTTACATTTGCATTTACGGCATTTGGCAGACGCCCTTATCCTGAGCGACTTACAACGTGCTTTCAAGTTACCATCGATGAAGAGATCAATTCCGGTTCACTAGGACCCCAACTATGAATACATCTATTTAATTCATCTATTTAATTTATTAATGTTGTAGATTCTGTACACAAAGTTCGACAACAAGAAAATTACAATTTAATCTAAATATTCTTTAAAGAGGAAGGTCTTGAGCTGTCGTTTCACGTCTTGTCACGTCCATACTTATTTTTGTCACGGCCGTTTGGCATGGCGAGGCAGGTGATATTAAACGATGACAAGACATGACGAGAAAGCAGGACGCATTCGCATGACGTCACAAAACAGGGGCTTCATATGTGATGAACAGGACAGGGGAGACATTCAGTAACAGTGAACATGTAACAATGACCTGACGGTGAACAGACACGAACAGGGCAGCTTTATACGATCAAACACAGGTGAATACGATCAGGAAACATTACACAGGACAAACATAAGACACTGGTCAGGACCCCGGACCTGGAGTAACCCATTTCAGACCGGAACATGTATAGTCAAGTTTCACTTAGCATTTTAGTCATATTTAAGTGGGAGAAATCCATTACTATTTTAGTCTAGCTTTAGTCAGCGAAATCTGATGACATTTTACTTTTCGTATCCTTCACCTAAACAAATTTTTTTTGAGAAATGTTTTGTCTTTTTTCACATTTGAATTAATTAATTTCATATACAAATATATACTTCTGAATGTGCCCCAGTACAGATGTTCCTGCAAAATGTTCCTACATATGTTCCTGCTGTTATCTTTTTTGGTAAAGGTAGAGTAAACTATGCAGGCTGACAGGGGTTTCCAAATTTCACATATTTTTAAAAAAAAAATTTCTTATGAATTTGCTCTTTTTCACATATGACAGTACCTATATATATATATATTAGTTTTTTTGGGGGGGTCTGGGTTTTTCTGCTTCAATTAATGCCAATGTTGAAATTGTAGATAATGGTCTTGCAATATATTACAAGCATTGACAATATTAACCGTCTTGATTACACACAATAATCACTGCACAGATTTACTGACATTATCAGACTCTTTACTTGGAGTTGATGACATAAGTATCGGTTCAATGGTTTTCAAACATTTCTAGTTTTAAATTATGAAAACTAAATGACATATTTTATGCAGTGTCATGCCTTTGCTCAGCTGGTGCTCCAGTACCATGGATTTTGAGGCCAAGCTCCTTGCCTTGGTTAAGATATTCTCCATCATCTTGGTTATCAAACCATGTTTTCTGTCTCTGATTATGAACTCATATACATAAAGCGATTGCAAAAAGGGCTGCACATTTACATTTACAATCTGTTAAATCAATTGAAGCACAATGTTATCAAGAATATGTTGTATTCCAGAAAATAAATACAATACTGCAGGTAATGCACCAAGGGCTGAACACAACCTTAACATACTGTACCTTGTAGGGCACTTTTGTCCAGGAAATTGCTGAGGTTGAATAAAGTGTTTCTTGAAGCCAGATACTGAACAAAACGCTGAGAGAGAAAGAGGGGGAGAGAAGGAAATAATACAGATGCTCTTAAGAGGCTTACAGGTGTTTGATGGTTTTCTGTAAGGATTCCCAAATCAATTGGCCATCAACCCTTATCCTCAGATATTCATTTGAAATAATTGTTATGTGAAAGAGAAAGTAAAGTGATTGTCACTGTGAAGCACAGAAAGTACAGCACACAGTGCACACAGTGCATTTAACCCATCACCCTTGGTGAGCTGTGTGTGGGGACAGTGTGTGTTCAGTGGCACTTTGGCAGCTCAGGATTTGAACTGGCAACCTTCTGTTTACAGGTCTGCTTCCATACCCACTAGGCCACCACTTCCTTTTAAATCACATCTGTGATTGGTGATCAGTATGTATTAATTCTAATTCCTGTGAGCTGCAATGTGCAGTTCACGCTAAAACCATTGACACGAGTTCCACAACAATTGCTAGAGCAGGAATGTCCAAAGTGTGGCCAGCTAGCAGATCTGAACTATAAAAAGTGAAGTGATTGTCATTTGTGATACACAGCAGCACAGCACACAGTGAAATTTGTCCTCTGCATTTAACCCATCACCCTGAGTGAGCAGTGGGCAGCCATGACAGGCGCCCGGGGAGCAGTGTGTGGGGACGGTGCTTTGCTCAGTGGCACCTCAGTAGCACCTTGGCGGATCGGGATTAGAACCGGCAACCTTATGATTACGGGGCCACTTCCTTAACCGCTAGGCCACCTCTGGCCCACCAAAACAGCAGAGCTGCATTGGCCAGGAATCGAATGAATGCTCTGAATAACAAATATTTTGAGAAATCAAGTTTGGACACCCCTCTGCTAGACTTTTAAAGGTCCCCTATAATGAAAATTTAACTTTGTGAGATTATTTAACATTAATACGTGTTCCCGTAGCCTGTCTATGGTCCTGCATTTGCTAGAAATGGCAATATGTATAAAAAGCTATTTGGCCATTCTGCTTCACCGTTCAGAGTGGCAGCTCAGACGGTCGGATCTGGGATTTAACCCCTGATGTCGTCATAATTGGAAATTTTACCTTTCTCATTCTTTGTACGCCCAGAGAATTTCCCGCCATAATGGTAGGTACCTCCACCTACCATTATGGCTTGAAAACATGCAAAGCATTGCAGATGCTTGGTGATTAGTTCTGTGATGCAAGACTCTGAAGAACCAGTGGGTTAATAACATTTTTTGGGGGGTAAAATGCAACAAAACTTTCTGTCTGCGCCAAACATTGTGGTTTGTGAATGGTGTTGATGACATAATTTCTGCAAATGCCTGCTCACTTCTATAGGACACTCTCCTCCTTGTCCTGCCTCTCTCCTCCTCATTTACATTTAAAGCTACAGACACTGAGATAGCGCATCATTGGGAAACCTCACTGTGGTACTGGCTAAAAGGGTCTGTAACCATGGCTGTAGTTCGGAGAAAGGCTTCAGATATAGTATTAGGGGACCACTAAGACCTATATAAAAGCAAAACAAATTCAGAACAGGGGACCTTTAACCTTCCAGCTATGCACCAAAACAACCAACAGATCACTCAGAAGCAATCACATAGCATGGCTGAGTCCAGTGAGTGCTCACCTCGTTGCCATACACCATGAGGTGGTGAGTGGTGATGAGGGACTTGAACACCACCACCCAGCTGTTGTTGGTGGTCCTCTCAAACAATGAGTCGGCCAGCTGAGGAATGTTCACGTTCATCTCGTTGGTGCAGTGGATCAGATCTGCAAACACATAATAATACGTTCAACATGCAAACCTGTGGGTTGTCACCATGTAATCGTTACATATGTTTACATAAATAATTACTCATCATAATAATATAAAATATGTGAATAGGTCTCCCTTCTGCTATCAGATGTTTTCAAGCCTGGTAGCACTTAAGAAGCTCATTCTAAAGGACGTTGTTGGCCAAAGTCTCCTCTCAAGCATCCTGCATAGGTCTTACCAGGGAGGTAACAAACACAAACACAGAGCGTTAACTGACTGAACTGCACCCTTCACTTTACACTTCACTGTCTATGGGATGAACCTGCTAGGTATGGACGACAACCTCATTCTCAGGAACTCTGTCCATGTTAAAGAAAGAGTGCTTTTGTCCATGTTTCTAGCTATTTATAGAGATTTTTTCTAAAAAAACTATTTTCCAAATGCCAACTTCATGTAAATATGGCAACTTTCAGTCCTATTTTGTTTCTTGTTTTACTGCAACTGGAGTCATTTCATCTTTCTCTATACTGGACTGTATATAGCTAAGATGACAATAAAATTTACTTTGACTTTGATCTCCCAATAGCTGCATTTGTCTCTGTCCAATAACAATTCATCCCTATTCACATCTGTCACGTCCATGCGGGCATGACGCGGCGGGTGAACGGAGAGGAGGACGAAGAGTGACGAGGAATGACGAGGAATGGAGGACGCTTTCACCTGACATCACGAAACCGGGGTTTAATTAGTGAATCACAGGACAGGGGAGACATCCGAGACGTAGACACTGGTGAACATGGAACATAACGTTAAAGACCTGACACCGAACAGAAACGAACAGGGCAGCTTTATACAATTAACACAGGTGAAAACGATTAGGGAACACAGGACAATGAAACCCCCTTTTTGGACATCCAGCATGCTGTACTTCCAATCCCTCCCACTTAACCGTTCCTGGCTTTAGGGGTGAGTCCTGTTAGATGTTTTACATAAGTACTACATGCCTATTTCCTATATCCATAAGCAATACAGCTGTTAAAACATTTCCAATATATTTGCATCTTTGGGAATTTGTGTTGTCATTATGTAGAAAATAATGACAGTGACAACTGATAATGATAAGTAAGCTAGCTGTGTACTCCCCTTGCAACTGTTAGAATCAAGCAAAAATATGTAATCATGATACTAAGAAATCTGTATTAAGTTTGTTTGTTCTTTTCAGTCTAGGTTTAGGATAGTTGTAACAAGGGGCAATAAAAATTATTTATTAACAAAAAGGGGGTTGAGACCCCCAAAACAGATAACAGCTTCACATTCAGCATGACTCCTCTGGCACATAGGCACAGTTTGGCAAAAGAATCACCCACGGAGCACCAGCTAGTCCTTATAAAGTAGCAAGCAATGATGATGATGATGATGATGGGAGCAGAAACAGGACACAAACAAGGCAGACAGCCTGAGGGTGTGCAACAGCATGCCTGTGCAATCAGGGGAGAAGAAATTCACTGATGGAATAAACTGGTCATTCAGTATAGCCAGCAGACCCCATTCTAAGGGGGCAAATTTTTCTGACCCTCGACTTGTCCAACTGCAGCAACCCCAGGTCATAGCACTAACCCCACAGGCTTGCATGGTAGGAAGTAGGCACGGCTGCATCACTTCTATCACTGCTTGTCCCATTACTCTGGAACGGGGTAGATCTGGACTCATCAGACCACATGACCATCTTTCATTACTCCAGGTATAGCTGTTTAGTCCAAATCCCTTGAGCTCCCTTCACATTGTGTGTTTTAAAATGCTCATATGATCACTGTTGAACATAACTCAACACTACCTTTTTTTTTCATAGGTGCACCAGCACAAAATTCAGGTGCACCAAAGGTTTTGATGGGATCGCATTTAACAACACAGTTTTACAGGGTGACTTTTTTTCTTCTTTTTATATTGCTGTCCATGTAGGCAATACTGACTTAATTGAATATCAATCTGGTTGACATAAATGTCAGAGTGGCCTTCTGCCGGCATGATTAAATCTTGTCTGCTTGTTACTGTTTGGGTGTCACATCCAGATGTTTTGGTTTGGCGGAATATGGGGAATATCATCACTGGGGGTGTTAGAAGGTTTGGTGTAAATGTCTTTTGTTTTTGTGATTAGCATATGCTTTTTTTGGGGTGTGTCATTTGGGGGTTTTGTTTTTTTCTATCACTTTACAGAAAAAGGGAGGAAGAAAATTAAGTAATATATTTTGTGCCAGACATAAAAGTGAAAATATGTTGGTGCTTAAAGTTCTTCACTGATCTGAAATTTAAACAAGAAAATTTAAATAAAACGGCTTGAAATTTTGATTAACGCTTAACTGAATGCTGAGGCAGTAAAAGGGAGGCTAGCTTTTGGTGATAAAAAATAGCAAAGTCTGAGGTGTGGATAAAGACTATAGGTGTGGATAAAACTATAGGTGTGGATAAAAAAATTATAAACGACTCGTAACAAACACAAAACACGTCGATACAGTCATGTTGGCCGGCACCCGCCACCACATTAATGTACAGGAAACTTTCAAATGTACAGGAAAAGCTGGACCTCGGCCAATCAGACGCAGGTCCCACCCTTCACAAACTCTGATTGGATTAGAATACGACATGGCCCTAATATGTGTCTGTTGTTTGAAGCATAGGGAGTTTATGGAGAGGTCCCCCCCAAACAGCTGGTGCGACCTCCGATTTTATTTAGTCCCAACACTGAGAAACCAGGTCACATGTGCAACCAAACTGGGCACACTCTAGAGCCCTGCTTCACTGGTTTCATTTTTTTACAATTTGGCTGTGTTTCAGTGATCATTTAAGATTTTTTCTCGGTTCCCCACCATCCTACCAGTTTCTAAAAATTGGGTAATAACTTAACCCAATTTTTGTGGTTTCGGTAATCTCCTTAGAGGTTTTTCTTTGATATATTAAATATAACTTGAAAACAGAATTTATGAGGTATCTACAAAAAGATTCACGAAATAAATCTTAGAAAATAAATGGCTGGTATCATTCTCTGTTTAATTTTGCATGACTGCATCCCCATCGATAATAAGCAGCTGGTAAACTTGTAATGGATACCACTCTCCAGACCTGATAATAATGATGCATCTTACTTTGTGTGGTTACAATTTGTCACATGCCATGTGCACTCATATCTGAGTGTCTTTAAACTTGTTAAATGCAGACAGAAAGTTTGCTTGGGGAGTACGTTCCCTCTATGTCAAAGAAATAGCCTTGACCTATCAAGCTTTCTTTCTTTGGAACGACTGAAAAGCTCAAAGGTTTCAGTTATGGATGTGCTATGTCCCAGCTGGCCAAGTTGTGACAAAGCACTTTGGTCATTAACCAAGTCATTCTAAACCTTGCGCTTGTCAATTCTTTTATGCTTCCTGTTGTAGTCAAGACCACCAAAACCAAGACATTGTTGAGACCAGAGGGTACCAAGACCAAGACACTGCCAAGACTTACAAGACCGAGAACAAGACGAGAACTAGACCAAAACTGAAAACAGACTAGGGCTAGAACTAACATCACCTTGCTCAGAGCTAGACAGAGCTAGACAAACTTTTCATGGTGCTTTTCTCCAGATGCCTGGTGAATGCAGATGTTGTCTCAGCTGTTTCTGTCAAGGTGCAAATGGGCAATAGAAAACCATGCACTCAAAAAAACATTTTTTAAAAATTATTTTGGCCATGTCAAAAACTACTTCAGGGAAATGTCTGGACATTTCTCTGCTGACTTCTCTATGATGTGTGTGGACTGTGACACGTTGGCAGTGTCAGTTGAGAAAATAGTTTACATGGACACTTTTTTTTCAATCTGATTGAATTTAATCTCCACGTTTACATGTTCCAGCCATTTAATCCGATCATACATTATTTTGACAAGCGATGTGGTGGTCTTAAGCAACTTTTCTTGTACAGAAAAAAGAAAATGCTCTATCTGAACCTCTGAAGCTTCCTTTCTCCTTCTTTATTCCGCCTAAAAAGTCTCTCCTTTATTCACCTCAGTATCGGCTACCTGAACAGTCTTGCCACCGTTGCCGCCACTTATTCACATTTGAACCCGGCTCATTTTAAACATGGATTTGACATTAATGTCATTTCTTTGTCTCTTGGTAAATAATTCGTTGTAAGCAGTTCATGGTACTCTGGCACTACTTAAGGGAGCGAGTTGAGGCAGATGTCTTAGCGCCGCCTCTGTGGATTGCCCCCCTTCCTCTGACTAAGAGTAGGAGCCAGTGGATGAGAATCCACAGTAAACACTGGTGGGAAACGGTAGTTCTCACTGAGTTTACAGACCAGGAGTTGAAGGCAAACTTCCGTATGAGTTGGAGGTCTTTTATGAAATTATGTACAGTGTTACCCAGAAGCAACCACTGTCAGAGCGCCGAGTCCTTTGGTGATGCGATTCCTATAGTGTTGTATAAATTGGGAAGCTCGTGTTTCGGATTTTATCCCCATCCAATCTCTCCACGATATTTAACTGTTATAACATGTCTAATAAAAATGTAAAAAAAAATTTTTGTTGTTTTTTTTTTTGTACAGATCCACTCATTTTGGCTCACAGCACCTGAGGTAAACTCTACTGAGGTAAACTCTACTGAGGTAAATTCTACTGAGGTAAACTCTACTGAGGTAAATTCTACTGAGGTAAACTCTACTGAGGTAAACTCTTCTGAGGTAAACACTACTTAGGTAAACTCTACTGAGGAAAACTCATCTGAGGTAAATTCTACTGAGGTAAACTCTACTGAGGTAAACTCTTCTGAGGTAAATTCTACTGAGGTAAACTCTACTGAGGTAATCTCTACTGAGGTAAACTCTTCTGAAGTGAATTCTACTGAGGTAAACTCTACTGAGGTAAACTCTACTGAGGTAAATTCTACTGAGGTAAACTCTACTGAGGTAAACTCTTCTGAAGTGAATTCTACTGAGGTAAACTCTACTGAGGTAAACTCTACTTGGCTACTAGCCTGTAGCTACCTGCCGCGAGCTCACAAGGAAAGCGTTCTAATAATCGGTTTGCCAGTTTACATGAGTAGTTTCCTCGATCCATAGGATTACAAGAAAGTTCTAAACTACCCTTTTTAATCGGATTGAACATTTTTAACAGATTCAGTCGAATCCGATTACTTGAAGCATTTACAGTAAACGTTTTTAATCGGTTTCCGTAATTATTCGATTAAAAGTGAAAAAATTGTGCAAATGTATACAGGGCTAATGTAAAGTTTTTAAAATAGAGGCATCTGACTGGTTGTATTCTGTGAGGACGAGCTGTTTTCTCTTGTTTTCCCCATCCCATTGGTCCCAAGACCAAGACATGACAGAGACCAAGACCAAGACCTCAATAAAGACCGGTCTCAAGAACTACATCACTAGCTTCCTATGCAACAACTCGAACAACAAAATGTTCACTTGCAGTCATTTATAGGTACCTAATGTAATTGCCTGGTCAGTGTTTGCCACGTGGCTCCTGTCATGCCACACATGAGATGAAAATATGAATAACTCCTCTGTAAACAGACAGGCAGCTTCCACAAGAACAGAATGAACTAGCATTTATCACAATTAAATGGTATTTAAAGAGTTTATATTAATTCATTAATAACAACCATTCCACTTTCTTTTACACGCTATGAAGACAAACACAGGAGCACGTAGCGGCGTTATCCAACAATGACTATGGCTTATCAATTCAGGCAGGTGCTATAAAATTTATTCTACTCTGTCCCCCACGCATATATTTAAAAAAATGGCAGCAATGAAAGAATAAGCCTTGTGTGTAAGCCATATGGCGATTTTGAATGTGGAAAAAGGGGTAAATTGTGGTATACTTTAATCATGGCTAATAACTGTTAGTGGTTATTACTGTTAATTAATTATGACTTTGACGTGGTTGTTTCGTTAGCTACAATAATAATGGCAGTCCTAAATAAATAGACGCCAGCACCAGATGAAAGGTTTAAAATGAGGGCATCTCCAGCCAGCCAGCCAGCCAGCCCGGCCTGGAGGAAGAGACCGCTACTCACAGTCCAGATGCTTCTTCTTCGGGCCCATGATCTCATGCGTGGTCGCCTTGCACACGGTCCTGGACGCGGCGGATCCGGTGACGCTGTGCTGCGCCGCGGTGATCCTGTCCGTGAGGCTCTGGCCCGACATCGCGCCCACGGTCGCCGCTTTATTTCAGTGGAAGGGCAGGAAAACGGCGGCGCTGGTGCGACAGTGGAGCGGGGAGCATCCCGACCTCTCTCTCCTCACCGCCCCGCCGAGGGAAATGGCGTCAGGTCGCATCGTCGGTTTAACACCGCGCCGTGCACGGTACCGTGCGGTGCTCTGTGCATTTAGCAGTGACGTGGGCGTGGGTGTCCTGCACAATGTAAAAAGAAAAACAAGACGAGACGTAATTTTCTGTAATTATATCGAGTTTATCCTGAGATGATATTCGTCACCATGCGAGGGCAGTGCTGGACATGCCTGGCTTTTAACTCTGTTACTAACTGGAATGTTATTGAATGGAGTGATCTAATCTGTCTGTGCGTTGGGATTTATATTCCGGTGATGTTACACCTTTGTGCCATCTGGTCGCAGGATGTAAATCTTAAATTCAATCATTCATCCATCAGAGCAAAATGCTGCCTGAACTGACTCAGAGCTTTAAACTATTCTAAAACTGTAGCTGATAGATGGCTTTATAAAGACACACATAGGGACATATGTTCTTGAAATCCACCATATAAACTGATATTTTAGAGTAATTAAAATGCATATAAATACATATGGGTGTATGTGTGTGTATGTGTGTGTGTGTGTGTGTGTGTGTGTGTGTGTGTGTGTGTGTATATATATATTTATTTTTATATATATATATATATATATATATATATATATATATATATATATATAGATATATATATATATATATATATATATATATATATATATATATATATATATATATATATATATATATATATATATATATATATATATACATACATACATACACACAATTTTAAATTATTAATTTTCAGAGCCATGGCAAATGTCTCAATAAACAGAGGTATGGGGTACCTTAGTGTTGAGGTAAAAAAAAAATAAAAAGATGATAAATCAGTAAAAATTGTTGCATGAACATAGGTCATATGGGACAAGCACAGAACCTTGACCCACGTTAACAAATTAGGATGTAATATAATGACAGAAGGTGATGGACCCAGCCCCAAACAATTACAAACATGGGATTTATTATAAAGGCACCAAACAAAGCAGAAAAAACAGGTTGGGTAGACTAGCATGAGGAACAGACAGACTATACAGGTCACAGCCAAGGTCACAAGTGGCACAGAAAAGAACATCTGAATGGCACCAGAAAGGGAAAGACAGCGTTGACAGTAGACTCTCATCTAAAGGCGGTGCAGGATATTGCAGGGGATGGTCAGGATAAGCATGTGCAAGCGTTGACTGAATTACAGAAGTCCACATTTGGTGTAAAAAAGTTTTCCAAGACACAATTGACGTAGTGCAACAAAAAGGGCACAAAGGAGGCAGAACATATACGGAAATGTCACTTTCATGCAAGGTCTAACTGAAAGAAGTCTGCAAAGTTGCACGTCTAAGTACACCTGCATATAAGATTCTACATACCAGAAGAGGGCATAAGCTTAATACGAATGATGTCTCATGTGAGATTTTGTAAGATTGTGAGGAAAAACTCCAGTAATCCAATAGAACAGCAGAGCAAAGCATCTAAGGCCATTATCATCGCCATGGTCATGGGGCACATTAGCGGCTGGCTGTACTTGTGGTCTTTGGATCATTTTGGGGTCAGATGTGGTGTCAAAGGAAGCGCAGAAATCTTGGACTAAAAAAATGTGTCGCAACATTGTGGTCCAAACATAACCAATCCGAGAGAATGGTCAGGAACGGGTCAGACGCGATGGGAATCCCGATCCTGGTTATGCTGTGCATTGCCTTGGGTGTGGTGTCCTTCCGGTGCAACGGGTTCCAGTATGCCCCTCGCCCCCTGTTGTTGCCTTGGAGGTTGGACAACCATCTAGAGTACCGGGTCCTCTCATCAAATCATTCCACAGGTTTTCAATAGTTCAAGTTGGTCATGGTTGAAATGATCATGGTTGATAATTGTGCTCCACTCTGTATCAAACAGGTAATTTCAGAATCATCTATTAAAAATGATTCTGTTTGTCTTATTGCCTATTCTGTGTTTCTCCCAAATCCAGGAAAAAAATGACAGATCAGGTTTCATGCTGCTTTTGATCTGCTGTCTGTCTCAGCTCACCCTTACTGAATGAAGAAACTTCTGAGCTGAGTAGAGACAAGGTTCTACTCAGTCCCAGAGCTGATGACAATGTAATTGGCCCAAAACGATCATTCAAGCATGTGTGTGATGACAGAAACCGAGCAGAGAAAAGATGATTGAGTCGACATGAAAAGCAGCTCCTGTTTCTGTCCCTGTGAAAGGTTTTCTCTGTACTCAGAGTCTGCTGGCTTTACCCATGTACTCCCAGATGCTCCTACAATTACAGTTCCTCTTTTGCCTGGTAGTAGGAACCTGCTGCCTGTTGGACTTGTCACGTTGTTGGGAGCAGGCTATATTGACGGACCATCTCTTTATGGACCTGGCAGCCTGAATGGTAAGTGCGAGCAGTCTGCTAGAAGCCTGGTAATAAGTACAGAAGCTAACAATAAACATAATAATTAAGTCAATACTTGTAGGTCAGCGATTGCTGTCTTTTATCCAGACAGTTTCTGTGCACTGCATCTTCTAGTAAAAAGGATGCTCTGCTGAAGAGCAGATGGTTTATTTATTTCGTGTGTAGCTCAAAATCACAAACAGGACAAGTTAGTGAGCTCTGACAGACCCTGCAGTGTGACAAGTAGTATGAGCATGCAGGGTTCAGGTTGGTACTAAAGAGTGCATTATTGTTGTTTATTCATTTTTGAAAGTCTATTGTGATCAGGCAGACCATCCAGGCAGTGTCATTGAAGAGGGATTGATTTGTGGTCAGAGCTGAGGATCCGGATTGCTTGGTTACCCACTGGTACTGAGTAAACAAATATAGAGATTTGTTTAAGACAGTGGAGATGCAGGATCGTGCACTATAGTGCAGTGGAACATACAGCAGGTTCCAGGGCAGCTTGATCAAATGGTGATGGTTTGAGCTCAATAATTGCACTAGAACGGCAGGATAAATGTTGTTGGGCAACAGTGGCTCCAGGGAGCAAGCCTGAATAGAGTTTCACTGAATAGGTGTTTCTATACCCTGGCCATACATTTTGACAACTGAGTTTCTGCTCTTAGCCGCATGGTGCGTTTATGCAGGAATCTCCACCAGCAAAACTCTTATGGGAAGGAGTATTTTCATTTTGGGATTGGTGTTTGAAGGTTTGTCCTTTATGAACTGCATTTTTCGAAGGCTGCATGAAGGGTATGTGGTTACATGTATTTCCAATGTGTTTTCAGAGCAGACAGATGAAAACTGAGATCAACAGTGAACTGTGCTCATCAGCAGATGTGGAAATGGACTGGCTGTGTTTGATTATATTTCTCATAAGCAGAACATCTGTGGGCGGGTCCCACTTTAATGATTACAACTGTGACCCCAGCTTCCATAGTAGGCTTCCTGGTAAGAATTTTTTCTAATAGTCCTCTAAATCTGGTCTGTGTTGTCAGCACCAATGTATTTGTGGTTTGTGTGTGTTTAGGTGAAAGGGACGTCAGTGTGTACTGTGGCGTACAGAGTATCACGTTAAAGATCAATGTTTGCCCAGTGCTGTACGCAGGCTACATGGGCACTGACTTGGCCCTGAACGGTCGCCATGATGAGCCCCACTGCCGTGGTTTCCTCAGCAACAACACCTTTCCTGCAGCGGTGCTGTTCAGCATCAGCCTCAGCTCCCTGGAGGCCTGTGGCAGCTCTCTGGTGGTAGGACAAGGCCTCCAGTAGCTTTAGCAGATATTGCACTGTTTTCCCCTCCATGCACTGGGCATATGTTGCATATGCCACACGTGAATAAATAAATTTTTTCCATAACATTAGAGCTGTCAGTATTCCAATTTTCTAGCCCTTTAAGAATAATACATTTGAAATAGTGCCAGTATCAGCAAATAAATGGTTCCATCCTTACCTAGGTGTCCACAGTTAAGGGAATCAATGCCTATGGAAACTCCTCTCTGGTCCAGATAGGAAACATTTCCGGATACATCGACACACCAGACCCTACAACCATCATCACCTATTTACCTAGCTTGCTCTACAAGTTCAGCTGCAGCTACCCTCTTGAGTACCTGATTAACGCCTCCCAGCTTGTGACGTATGTCATTTTCCTTCAAAGAAACCACAATGTTAATTATGTTATTCCATTTGCAGTAAATAGCTACAACTTCATGAGGGTTAATGCCAAATTGTCTTTGGCAGGTCCTCTGCAGCAGTATCAGTTAAAGACAGTAACGGCACATTCATCAGCACTCTGCGCTTGGAACTCTATAATGTAAGTTAGCATCATACAGGCCATGTTAAGCCAACAGATGAACAGCTTTTTGCATGTAGACTTCAGTGTGCATATGAATAAGAGTGGTCCTTGTTTTGTTATGGCACTGCGGATGAGCGACCACCATGAAGTCCTCCTCTTATAGGATTCATCCTTCAGCCACCAATTGTCTCTTCCACCTTCTGGATTGGGGCTGAAGACTAGAGTGTTTGCTGCTGTGACGGCGTCAAATCTGGACAGCAGGTGTCCTGACCCATGTTCACGTTATACCATAGTTAGTTCTGACCTGGCATTTTAATTTGCTGAGAGAAACCCTGGATCTTTCAAATGGATTCATTCAAAGTCAATGTGTCCTAAATTTACTGAGCTTTAGACACAAATTGGAAGTTTCTATTACCTTATCAAGAAAGTAAATTAATTTGTTGTTACGGTACATTAAAGACATTTGTGTATGAAATCAAAATAGTTTAGAGTTTTATTCCCTGACATGTTCATCTAGATAACCACCATAAGAACATAGAAAATATTTCATATTCAGTGAACCTGTATATAAGCCGCTCTTACTATTTTTAAAAGAAAACAGAAATTAAGAAATCCACTGATATTTCCAACTATAGACCAGTCTCTCTCCTACCTTTTCTTTCAAAAATCCTAGGACATTGCATCTATAATCAGCTTTCTCTCTAACTTACTCAGAACAACCTTCAGGACCCAAATCAGTCTGGTTTCAAAACTGCCCACTCCACAGAGACTGCTCTTCTGGCCATTACAGAAAAACTACATGCTGCTAGATCAGCAAAATTGTCATGAGTGCTCATCTTTCTGGACCTTTCAGCAGCGTTTGACACAGTCATCCACAAGACGCTATAGAACATTCTTAGGGGTCTGGGAATTAGCGGATCAGCATGGCAGTGGATAGCTTCCTATCTGGAGGATAGATCTAACCAGGTGACATAGGGGCGACTGTATCTGCACCTCACAAGCTCTCAACTGGGGTCCCTTGGGGCAGAGCACTTTCCCGTCTTCTGTTCTCCCTTTAAACCAAATCTCTTGGTGAGGGCATATCTTCATGACCATAGATGCCCTCCCACTTACTGTAACTTAGTGCCTCTGTTGTATTCTCTGTTGTGCTTCATGTTGTGTGTATACTCCCAAGTGGAGGGTAGAGTTGTAGATTGAGTTCATTAGTGGGGAAAAAGACAACAGACACCTTATGTGTGCATCTTCAGTTTTTTACTCAACCATACTGAATCGACATCAGACCAAAGCAATCAATCACAGTCCTACAACTCAGCATCCATGTTTAGGATCATGTGGCTCAGAAGAGAGTGTACTGGCGAGTTTAAATGTGTTGGCAGGCGGAATATAGTTAGCCTATAAAATCAATCTCTTTGTTGTAAAGATCTCAAAATGTGAGAAAGAAGTAGCAGCTTATAGTCCTCTACTTAAAATCTGGTTGCTCACACTCAAGCCCTCCACTAGATGTCTTGTTTCTTCATTGGTTAGGCTTCTCCAGGCTTCAACTGCAGCATCCTTCAGTTGTTCTTTCTGGGGTTCTGCCTTCAGTCTTCTTGTAATCAGATGACTGTTGTATTGGGCAAGTGTTTTTCTCAGCTTGCCTTTGGCATGCCTTTCCCCCATATACAGCAAATGCAGTCTTCACAATTTAATTTAAACTGAGAGTAGATACCCAGAGCAACATGAAAAGTTACTATCAACTTACAAGATATGCCTGTGTTCCAATACTTTGCTTACCATAAAAACTAAGTAGTAATATTAAAGTTTTAAAGTATTAAAGTAGTAATATTAAATGTAAATGTGTAATGCTCTGTGTTTAATATATCCTGTGGAATACGTCATATCATTTGATCTCATACACAAATGTCTTACATGCACAGCAGAATTGAATTAATTTGCCTTGCTGTTCTAATACTTTTGCAAGGGACTTGCAAAAAGACCCTTCATCTAGCTTCAAGATCCAAATATTCATAGTATCTACAATAATAAAGAATGGATACTCTATTCAATTCAACTAGATCAAATGCAGAAAACAGTCACTCAAACAGAATTCCCAACCTGTACACTCTACTTTCTCGTTACTGAATCTTTAACTACACTGTAATGTTAACATCCAGTTATTTTCCTGAACTGTATTGAAGTGGATTACAGCATTCAGTTCATTCACAAATTGTGAAGAGGCACTGTGTGATTGTCTTGTAGATGTCTGCTTAGATTGTGGTGTATTAATGACACAATTCGATCTCCCCTGATAGATGGAACGTCTACATGGAATACTGTTACACCACCCCCTCCGGGAACCCCAATGATGAAATCCGCTATGACCTTTTCTTGGGGTAATTTTGCTTTTTCACATTATGCTGATGGAGGTCTATTACTAAATGCGCAAGTCTATGGCAATGAGCTCCCATGGGGTCAGGAATGGGTCTGGGGTGTATTTATGACCTTTGTGTCAGTTTTTGTTCTCCATTCACACAGATGCCAGAAAGATCCTCAGACAACAGTTTTTGAAAATGGAAAGAGTCAAATGAGTCGCTTTTCTTTTGAGGTTTTTCGATTCGTCAAGCACAAGATGGAGAAAAAATCAACCATCTTCCTCCACTGCATCACCAAACTGTGTCGCACAGATGACTGTGCCATTCTTACACCTGTAAGAAGTGTATTTCATTATTCATATTTCCATGCAGCAAATCATATTAATTTAAGCCTAGACACAGTCCTCAGGACATTAACATAATGATAAGTACTTCATATTTACACCAATTAGCCACAACATGACAACCAATAAGACGACGCAAAGTGGTTTTAAAAAGTTAAAAAGCCCTCTCTGATTTCTTACTTTTCTCCATGTTAGCCCCATTTAAAATTTTAAATAATCCAAAAATTATACCTTTTAGTCAAAGACAACACAAGCATACACCAGATGTGTTTTTAGGTGGAGGATTATATTATTAAGGGAGGAAGAAAATTCAAACTTACATGTGTGCCCTGTGTGAAAAAAAGTGATTGCCTACCCTGTTAAAACAAAACAGTGGTTCATCACTTGAGAGTTCAATAGCCACACCCAGGCCTGAGTACTGCCACTCCTGTTCTCAATCACGAAATAACTTAAATAAGACCTGCCTGACAAAGTGATGTAGACCAAAAGGTCTTCAAAAGCCAGATGTCATGCTGAGATCCAAAGAAATTCAGGAACAAATTAAAATGAAAGTAAATTCTATCAGTCTGGAAAAGGTTATAAAGCCACTTCTAAAGATTACCCCAAGAGCTCAGTGACGACCCATCCAAGAGGTCACATAAGACCCTCAACAACATCTAAAGATCTTTAGGCCTCACTTACCTCAGTTAAGCTCAGTGTTTATGAATCCACTATAAGAAAGAAAGAGACTGGGCAAAAATGGCCTGCATGCCAGAGTGCCAAGATGAAAAACACAGTTGAGCAAAAAGAACATAAAGGCTCATCTCAAGTTTGCCAGAAAACATCTTTATGATCCAGAAGATTGCTTGTGTTTGCTTGTGTTGTCTTTGACTAATATTATTTGATTATCTGAAACATTTAAATGCAATTTATTCTCATGAAAACAAGTAAATAAACTTCATTACTACAACCAGAAATGAAGGTCAAAAAGCAAATGCATATATACATTTTAAAGGCTGTTTTTAATCTGATATTGAATTGATATTAAGTGGCACATCGGGTTACTTGAAATGCTTGTGTAAATGTTATCATCCTGTTAATTCATATTTAAAACTACAACAGCAACAAGTGTGTGAAAGACTTTCATATCTGGTTTGATGGGAAGATTTTGCAAATTAACATCTCAGTAGTTCAGTTGAGGCTGATTCTATTGATGTGCCCAACCCTGTGTCAAATGGTATTGTGGGCATTAAATGTTTTGCCTGATCCTGTCTGAAAAAGGATGCACCCAGATTCAGATGCAGATGCATCCCCCTGTTTGAGCATGAGCACAATATTGTAAATTATGATGCCCTCAAATTCCTTTTGTGTCCATCTTTATCTTCATATAGGAATTGTCTCTGTCTTGGATAACTTTTGCATCCATAGGCCAGACCCCACACATTCAATTAAATGCTGTGTTTATTTTAATGTGTTTCATATTAGTTTGGCAATGGTGGCCTAGCGGTTAAGCAAGCAGCCCTGTAATCAGAAGGTTGCTGGATCAAATACCAAAACGCCATGATGCCACTGAGGTGTCACTGAACAAAGCACCATCCCCACACGTGGCCCCCCCGCGGGCGCCTGTCATGGCTGCCCACTGCTCAGTAAGGGTGATGGGTTAAATGCAGAGGACACATTTTGTTGTGTCACCGTGTGCTGTGCTACAATGTTTCACTTCACTTTCATGTTTATGTTGTGGCTCAGGGGTGTAAATATAAGGTCAATTCTTCATCATGTATATACATCATGCATGTTTCACATTGCAAGTATATTGGCACATTCTATAAACATCACAGATCATTATACAGACAATGTACGTTATCCTACATTATATCTGCACGTCTTGCATGTTTAGCATCTGCACAGTTTTGTTACGTCATGGTGCAAGCAGCTGTTTCTGAACCTTTTTTGTCAGATTTGTGACAGGCGCAAAAGGAGAGAGAAGCTAAAGGGTATCGGGAGTACCAGAACAAAGTCAGGGGATACGGTCATATCCACTGGACCCATTATAACACGCAGTAGTATGTTTATATGATTATACACGCATAGTATAAACACACAGTCAAATATGTTCACATCTACATTTATCTGTGCAACACATGAACACACATTAATAAATAACACATCAACTTCTGTTTTGTTTGTGTGTTCCTTAAGCAGATGAAACAACAAGCAAAAATTCTGAGATCGGTAAGCCCTTATGCCCTTCGCAACTAAGCTTGTAAAGCCTACTTTCAATGGCAATGTCTTCCACTCATATTTTAGCTGACTATTATAAAATAGTCAGTAATATTCTGCAAATGTATTTCTTTTAATCTCTATACACCAGTAAAAGTACTGAAAATCGCACAATACTGACTGTGTGATAGCCTGCATCAAGTAATCCAATAATCTGCAAGGGTGGTCGAAGCCCATTGGGTAACACACTCACCTATGACCCATGTAACAACTGATTGTATGTCGCTCTGGACAAGGACGCCTGCTAAATACCATAAATGTAAAATGCAAATATAAGTGTTTTAATATTGTGCAATCATGTGTTGGGGTGTGTGTGTGTGTAACAAAGTGAACAGCAACTACACTCTCCGGCTGAGTCCTCTGAACAGCTTCCTGCTATCAGCTGTGATCATCCTGGCTGTGATGAGCCTCAGCTTCTGCTGTCTGTCTCTCGCCCTGCTGTACAGTCGCATTCCTCCAGCAGGAGGAGGGGGTCCTACATCCGTCAGCTGAGTTCTCATCATCTGAAGCGCAGCCAGGAAAAAGAAAAAAGAGGAAGGGCAGCTTGTATTGCTTTTATTGCTTTCTATATTGGTTATTAGCCCCTTGTGAATTTGTCAGGAAAATTTGTAGTAAAGTTGTATGTTCTGGTATCAAATAACATCAGAAACCCATATGAATAGAATTTCTCTACATTCTAAGAATTAGGACTAAAATCAAGAGGGGAATTAAAACCTCAACTGACCTTTGAAAGCAGTATCAAGCACATTTTCAAAACATTCAAAATGAACCCCTAATCAGAAGTTTGCTGGTTCAAATCCCGAACCACCATGGTGCCACTTAGGTGCCACCTGAGTACTGTCCCCACACACTGCTCCCGGGGCGCCTGTCATGGCTGCCCACTGCTCACCAAAGGTGATAGGTTAAAAGCAGAGGGCACATTTCCTTCACTCATGCACTCTCTGTTCCACCAACACCCACCTTCTTCACCATCCCAGGACTCACTCCCACACCACTGGAGATAGGACCTTCTCCTGCATGGTCCCATGACTGTGGAACGCCCTACCTCTACATTTGAGGGCTCCTGTTTCTTCCCTAGCCCTAGGGCCATAGTGGTTTGTGTAGGTGTTTGTTTTCTGCTGTGTGTGTGTTTTTCCCTTTTAAGATGATTGAGGACTTGAGGACTTTGTGATTTGTGACTCCACCCATGAGTCCATATGATGGCCATGGGATGTATATAAGGAGGCCTCCAACAGAAGGGGCCTAGTGCTTATGGAGGAAAGAGAGCCAATTATTGCGTTATGGAGAGTTTTTGGAGAGATTTACAATTTTGTTCTTTGTTGTAGTAGTTATTGTTGCCTATTACTTTTGTGTTGTCTCTTTGTTCATCTCCCTTTGTACATCTCCCTTTTGTGTGTGTAGTGTACCTCCTGTTGGTTGCTATTTAGCACTGGTGTTTGGTTTGGTTTGTTGTTTGCTTCACTTGCCTGCACTGTAAATGAACACACTATTATTGAGCTTTGGTTGTGTTTGTGTATGTCCCAGCAACCTATTCCCCTTCCTTTGTTGTCTATGTTCTCTACCCAGGAATGTGACAGCTTCACAGAATGTTATAGATTTTAAGAAAAGCCTGAAAACTATTGTATTTAGGTAATATTTGTATTGATTGCTGAAGGCTAATGTAGTAATGTTATACTTTTGGCTTGTTAATGTCATAGCTTAACCTAATGTTATTTTTATTGTCTGTATGCACTTTAAGATTTTTGGTAAAAAGTGCTATATACAAAAAAACATGACTATTATTATCATTATTATTATTATATGCCTTTGGACAGCCGGAAGAAACTAGAGAACCCAGTCATTTGCTTATATTTTGGCCCTTGAGCTGTTTTTGTTTTTGTGCACTATTAAAACCATTTCACCATGTTGTGCCTCCTTGCCTTTTCGTTTCAACATGCTGTAACACAACAAACAACCCATTTCAGATGTGCTGCCAACACCAGGAGGAGGTGTGGGGGTTTTGGTCCTTGTGAGTGGGCCACAGAACAGCCCAGATGCCGTTTGCCTCTCCATTGTTCTGGTCTCCCAAAATTAACATGCAATTTTTAATATAATGTATTGGGAAAATCGTGGAAAAAGCAATAGCACAACAGTGCAGGTTTTACATCTCTCCACAGTAGGTTTTCATCCTCATTTCTCCTCATCCTACTTCATCTCACTTGCTCTTGCTACTTGATATTACTGCTTGTAACAGCCAGTACACCTCCAGCCCACCAGAGAGTGCCAGACCAGACGGGGGAGACAGCAAACTGGAAGCGGAAGTGAGAGCCTGCAGCACCGAGAATAAAAGTCAGGTGACCCCGAGGAGATGCTGTTCGCTCTTTGTTGAATATTATTCCCAGAGACGCTTCTTTACCCACGCCCAACTGATTGTAACCTATGACCATGACCTTTGTCTGTCCCTGACCTAGAGCTTTGCCTGCCAACTTTTGTTACGACGATCGCCTGACAGATTCGGGCCTGGTGACCACGACCTTCGCCTGCCATTGATCTTGAGTTTGCCTGCCCCTTTTGCTAAGACGATCTCCCATCTTACCCCACCTTCCTGCCATCCCAGACGTCTTCCTGTGCCACCTCCTTCTCTCGCCTCTTTCCCCGCTATCCCCCACGGAGCCCGAGTTCCCTCCCCGCCGTGCTGCGGCGTGTCCACTGCTACACTCCCGTTCAAACTCACCTCCGGGTTCTGTCTCACCAGCCAAGCGCCACCGGTCCTCCTCCCCAGCTCGTCCAGTGTCCTCTGCCCGTACGACCACTTGCCTTGCTCCAAGCATGCCTGCATATGCGTCCCCGAGCTTGCACAATGACACTGCGACATTTTACACTGTTGACCACTGCATTCTACTGAACAGGTTATAAACTTTAGTGGGAACTGAAATTTGTGCACTACCATATTTGATCTACCAGACCAGACACTGAGAACCAACCAAATTATCTAAACTAAAGAACTGTACACTTGACATTAAAGAGTGGATGAACAGCAAATTCCCCATGTTAAAAAAAGACTGAAATATTGTTATTTGTTCTTAATGCTGGCAAGAGGAATCTATATAACTTCTCAGTTACTCTGCACTGTCCAGTACCTCCAAATATGGACAGATCCTTTCTCCAATTGACAATGTTGGACTAGTTAATAATTCTAGCCATTAAAGGGGTTCCATTCTAACCTAAAACTCACTGGACATTTTGGGTATTATATTGCACTATAGTGCCAAAAAATAAAACATCACAGAACTATGGGGAATTCTGCACCATTTGTTTCTTATGCCTAAAGCAAGACAAGATGTCTAGCAAACACAGAACATACTAGCACAATGTACTTGGATCTCTAATCATTGATATGCATGTATAAAATATCACCTTTACGAGGATAAAACAGTCTTATTGAGCTTTGTGGCTGTTTTGGGGAACCCCTGTTTTTCAGAGTTTCCTGTATTCTGTTTCTGTGGTGATTTTTAACCAATGTGTTGGGTTTCAGAGGTTGCCCAAGGTATCACCTTATTCACAAAAGGAGAATTGTTCATGGAAATGAGAGTGAGTCACACCAACTGGAAGTGACCTTTATTTCTCTTCTATCATTTTGGACATCACATGAACATCCTGAAACCATCTAAATTTTCCTGCCTTTGTGTCTTTCTTGGAATCAGAGGATAATCCTACAGCCAGCTCCACAGAGACTCCACAACCAGCAGGACAGGAAAGTTTCGGCTGTCTTCCAGGTACAGGGACGACCTTCGCTTCAGGTCTGTAACTGGTAAAAACTGGACTGATGAAATGGGTTTTATTCTCCTCTTAATTCTGATCTTGATGATTCAAGAACATCAGGCTCTCACTGTCACTGAATGTGGATTGTTTGCCAGACGACCAGGTAATTACAATCTTTTAAATCAATTGAGTTCTTTTTCATTGCTTGTTTCATTTTATTCACATGCAGCTATGACTGTCCATCAGAGTAAATTTGTCCAATAAAACTGTGTCTTTAAATGCCTTTCTCTGCAGAGTACACAGACATCTCTGTGGAGTGCGGAACATCCTCAATAAACTTGGCCATTTTGGTCTGTCCAGTCATATACATGGGATACAACGAGAGCAATCTGATTCTGAACTCTGTGACGGACAGCGCAGTGTGCAGGGGTGTACTTGACCGAAGCGGCACTGCCCCTGTGGTGCGCTTCAGCTTTCCTCTCAGGCAGGACAGTGCCTGTGGCAGCAACTTCAGGGTGAGATGCTCTTTCTTCACAATAAAGAGGGATGTTCAAGTATGACCTGCACCTGCAACAAAAGATTTCATATGCACTTCAGTATAACTTTTTTTGCTAAGATTGTTATTATTATGCTCCTCAGACGACCAATGCAGCAGGTACTGGGATGTTTTCTGACTTCTCCAACATCCAGTGGGTTAATATCAGTGGCCTAGCGCAGACCTTTGACCCAACTGTTGGAATGGTGACCTACAATGCAGAGCTGAAGTACATGTATTCCTGTGCATACCCTTTGGAGTATCTCACCAACAACACTCATGT
Organism: Denticeps clupeoides; assembly: GCF_900700375.1. Lineage (NCBI taxonomy): Eukaryota > Metazoa > Chordata > Actinopteri > Clupeiformes > Denticipitidae > Denticeps > Denticeps clupeoides. The sequence continues at coordinate 17,456,693 of NC_041708.1, forward strand.
GGACGTGTATGTCTCTCTTTACGACCTTCTCATACATGGTGGTCAAAATCCAAAGTGCACTATTTGATAGCGTAGAAAGAGTAACTGGGGAGATGAGGATGAGGATCAATCATTCCACCTCAGAAAAGACAAAAATCCCTGTGATTAGTGCATGAACGCTTCTAAAACATTGACAGATTTCTCTGTCAATGAATAAGAAGTGATGCTTCTGCTACATTGTAATATGAACTCTTTCAACATGATGTCAATAAGAACGAATTCAGGTGTCAAAAAATTAAACAGGGAAAAGATGAACAGGCTTCATTCATAAAATTTACAGTAAATGTACAATATCGTTATCAGAGATATGGTCAAATTGCTCAGCCATGTCAATTTTGATTTATTTAGAATTTTAATTTATTCCTCCTCTCCAGGTCATCCTCATCTGTAGCAGTAAAGGACATCAATGGCAGCTTCATCAGCACCCTAAGCATGCAGCTTTTCAGAGTAAGCTACATCCACATCTCCTACTGAACACAAAATAGCATTTCACATCACACAGGATTTGATTTAGTAGGTTTTGTCATTAAATCAAATAATATATTTGAATGAAAAGGATGAAGAGTTTATGATGAGGTGTTATGTTTTGTGGGATTAATTTCAGTGATGGTTCTGGGATAAAATTTGATTTTGTGGCTTCATCCATGTACCAGATTGTAGCAGATAGAAGAGATGATGACATAAAGATGATGTGGCTGACTGTAAGCGTTTTCCTGCAGCGTGGCCAGGGGGAGTCCAGATATCTCTTGGGCTCTACCTGATCTCAGTTGGCAGAGTATTGAGTCACTGTTGAGTTATGTGAGTTTTATAATTGAGAGAGTGACAGTAATGCTGATGGACCTTGCCATGGTAGGAGAATTGCACCCTCCTGTGAACCTAAGAGCTATGTTGGTGGGGGTTGTCCCTGGTAGTTTTAACCCAGTCAGACAGGTTAGGGGTTACAGAAAGTTTATCAAATGAAAACCTAATCACACCATTCAACAAAAAACAGAAGACAACAAAAAAGCGCAGGGCCGTTTTGAAACTGACCCACCATAAGTCCATTCTTGTGCACATGGAACTTTAGAACCATTTACTAGGCTTAAAGTATAAAGTGACTGTGCAGTTGTTTTCTGTTTTGCGGGGTTTCTCCCTTCAGACTTCATTGCCTGTTCAACTATTTTGGGATCTGTTGACTGATGGTGGCCAGACATCTAATGAAATCCTTTTCTGAAGTGGCTGTGGGTTTTAGATTTATCCTGTGGCATAGTACAGCTCCTCTTTATTAGTTTGGATGAATTTCTTTGTAAACTGACAGATAGAATGTTTCTGTAGACTTCTATGTTCATTCTCATCATGATTTTTGTTCTCAAATCCTTTCCTCTTGTTTTTTTTTTCTCAGTGCTGAGTATGGTATAAACAGACACTCAAAAATTAAAGGATAATCATGCATTCTGAAAAGGTGGCAATAATTTTAGGTTTGTTTGGAATGTGTCAGATTTTGTTTTTTATTCAATCGATAGATACAACACAATCATACCGTGGCATTTGTAATTGTAACAGTTTTCCGGGAGAAGTGCATTTTGTATTTGATATGAAAGTAGTTCTGCCACTACTGTATCTGAGCTGGGTTTGGTTGCAAGGGATGTGCTCAGGAAGGATGCACCGTTTCATCATCATTTAATTTGTTCCTAAGATTTCTGTATTCTTGGTGTGTTTTTTGCTAAAGTAACCCACATCATTTAGAATTCATGAGTGAGTGAGTAAGTGAGTGAGAACATTTCTTCTACCATCGTCTATGAAGAATCTTGTAATTAATAAGGTTCAAATCCTGCAACTCTGCTGCCAACTCAGCACATATTGATTATGTAGATGTAGGATGAACACAGATACTGATACAAATACTGAGCATAAAATGTCAAACCACTTTCAATCCAAGCTGTTACAGTTCCAAATATTCTGGATAATAGATCAGTTAGACTGAATCTGTACATCTAAAGACGTGAATGGAAATAAGACAAAAAAAATCTAGTGGCTATTATTTGAATTTCATGTGCATGTAATTGCGTTTTCCTCAGGATGTGAACTGCACTTCACCACTGATAATTCCTCCACTGGGTATAGAGCTTAGGACCAACATCTATGTACAGGTCATAGCTGCAGATTTGACATCACAGTAAGATACTGTATGTATTTATACAAAAATGTATTTATACAAAAGAGTGTCAGTCATTTTGTCTGATTTTCCTGGTTATTTTTCCACAGATATTTTGTACTGCTTGACCGATGCTATGCCTCCATCTCAGCCCAGCCTGCCAACTCCACTTTTTTTAATCTCTTTGTCTCGTAAGTCCATTAAAAACAGCAAATTGTGATGAGAAGAGGTACTATTAGGTTACTCAGAATATTTATGTCAGGTGCTCTATCGACCAAATGACCTCAGTGATGGAGAACGGCATCAGTCAGAAGGCTCGGTTCTCCTTCCCGGCGTTCCGCTTCACAGAGCAGCAAAACCAGACTATTTCCACCTACTACCTGCATTGCATCACCCGCTTGTGTGAGCGCACCACCTGCAGCCAGTTCAAGGTACACTACCCACTGATGCGACCGTCCGGCCTCTTCCTTTTCCTCACTGTGACATGACGTCAGCCTGAAATAATTTATTTTGCAGCAGTGCCAGGGTGGGAGGAGGCGGAGAAGTGCTGAGACCATGATTCAGGATGGGCTGTCAGCCCCCGCACTCATTACCTCGGCTCCCATCACGATCAGGACCGAGAGCCGTATGTTCATTTCAGCTTCACCATGATGAGTGCCACCATACAAAACAGTGTGTGCTGAAAATGGATCTCCCACATACTAAATCCAACATACTGAAAAGTAATAAACTGCCTGTGTACGTGTGCACACCTCTAAGCTTGAGGAGGCCACTGAATGACAACTTGGTGCCCATTAAAGATCATCTTTGTTTCATTTTTTAATAGCTCTGTCAGTCTTATTAGACAGTGTTAACATGCAAAGAACAGCAGGCTAAATCAACATGACAAGTATACATATGTTTAATTGTTTATTAGATATTAAATAATATTATGTTCAATATAATCAACTTTTAACTTTTTAATTTGACACAATACCCATGGTCTGAACTGTCCAATGAGAGAGGAGAGCTTGATGATCCATTAACTGTTTTATCAGTATGTGTATGATACATGAACCAATTGAACTCATTTCACTGCGATGTTCGGTGTTGCTGATGACTGTAATGCTGCTTTAAGTTTTTGGCATAACTGATAATTGATTATTTATCTTTCAGCTTTTTCGTCCAAAGAACAAGGTACTGTTTTGTTATTGTGTCACTTTTTGATTTATTACAGCAGGTCAAATTAATTAATGTCATTTTGTGTTTCAGCAATTTCTGGAGGTCAGGAAAAAGGACAGAATATGACATCTGTTGGACTTGGCATAATTGTGGCCATCCTCACCCTGATTGGTGTTGTTTCAGTTTTGCTGGCTGTGTCATATCGCAAGAAACTGATGCAAATGACCTGAGAAACTTGACAAACCACAGTGCAAAGGACAATGGGAAGGCCATGGCCTTGTGATAGCTACTTTTATACCATTCTTTATTATTTCATAGTCATAGTAATTTGGGCTTCTTCTGTGTGTCAATTCATATAAGGTCTACACAGAATTTTTAATAAGTAATGCAGTGCTAAGTGTATAAAGTGTTGCGTCATATTAAAGGTTGGCATAAAAAAACAGTTTCCATGTCTCCTGTCAGTACAGATTATACTTTACTGTTTGAATATAATTAAATGTGGCTTAAAACAGATAAAGGGCATTAATGCATAGAAAATGATAATGATCATTCAGACTAAGGAAAAGGTTTTATGGTAGTTTGGTCAGAGAGATGAACACCAACTGCCAGTTGGAATTCTTTTCAATCTCCTTCCTTGCACAAAGGAGCAGCTACCCGTCCTGCTGCTGTGTTGATATGACTCTGAACTAACGTTCCATCAACATTCTTCAGCATTATGCACAGGCGAAAGTCACCACATGTAACTGCCATATTTATTTACACTCTGGCTGGATGGACCAGTCATTACCGCCCAGACAAGGGCCTTCAGTAAAGACAGATTCCCGCTGCAACATGTCTACAGAGCCAGCAACTATTTTACACCCCTGCACAACCTGCAGCACCACTGCTCCAGTGGAGGAAATAAAAACACTGCAGACTATGATGGCGCCACTGGGATGGGATGGAGGTAGAGATCACTATCTCCATCCCATCTCCTCATCCTGCCAGTAACATTGGGAACCATCAGGACCATCCGGATCCTCTGGCTCCGCATTTCTGCACCCAGCCTGATTTCTTGTACCTATCTGCTCAGTTTTTAATAATGTGGGTAAGATGTACAGAAATGTTCAAATAATCTGCTTCCACGGCTGTTATAAACAGCACTGTAATATTTAGATGTTTCATATGACTGCATACAGAGCATCAGATTGGGCCTACATTTCACAACCATTTCCTCTTCATTTTATAAAATATGGATTTGTAACTTAATGTATGATCTCTCTAATCTACAGTCATGGCCATGCTTTCGTTTTTATTATCGATATTTGCATATACTCCAGAATGTTATGAAGTGTGCTCAGATGAATTGCCATGAAAATGAACTTAATCCCAAAAAATAACATTTCCACTGCATTTCAGCCCTGCCACAAAAGAACCTGCTGAGATCATTTGAGTGATCCTTGCAGAGATCTCGAAAATGATGCAATTATTTGCATAAACCTGATGTAATTAACAATAAAAGTCTTTTAAAATGCTTGTAATTATACTTCAATACACCACAGAAACAACTGACAAAAAAAATCTAAAAACAATGAAGCAGCAAACTTTGTGGAAAACAATATTTGTGTAAGTCTCTAAACTTTTGACCACGACTGTAGGTATTTCATAAATTGCAAATAAATCATACATTCTGCCTACTTTTTTAATGATCACAGTCTGTGGATTCCAATGATCTGATGGTAACATATCAGTCAGGGTTATATCTGTATTATGCAGATTTTATAATACTTGTATATTGTCCAAGAGCTATGTATTTAATTACACTGCTATTGTTTATGTCTTGACCTGCCAATTTCTGGATGCCCCGGTTCAGTGTTCGCTGTTATGATATATACCTGTTAATGTGGACCTGCTATCGTGTTTATAAATGCATCTTTTCTGTGTCTTGTCCTCGTCTGGTCATTGTGCTTTTTATGTTCTGTGTGCTGATGTGTGGATGTCTATGTCCATGATTTATTAAATCAACTTGTTTGTGAGTCAAGCGACTGCATCCTTTCCTTCCATGCCACGCGATTTTTAAAACAGTGCCTGGAGTTATTAGTAGCATGAGTGCTTCATATGCTGCAGGGAATGTGAGAATCCTGCCTGTCGCTGCTGTCCGCAATGCTATCGCGAGATTTTCCTGTCACGTGACAGGATGACGTTGCACAGGTCGCTCTTTTCGGTGCGTGCGTCCAGTCACGGAAGAAAAATGAAGCGCTTTATATCGTCTTCTGCAGACGTCAGGAAGGAGTCTTGGGTCACGTGCTGCTGCACGCTGACGTCACTGGCCAAAGTCCGTCTGTGAAAGTTCAGCTTGGCGCCTCTACAATGATCTGCATCTTACTAGTGGCGGGACACGGGACTGTTTTGGAGACGCAGATTAAGGTGTGTACATTACTCCAGAGGAAGGTGCGAGATTTACACCTTGTGTGCTTCTAGGAGGAGGAGGACAGTCCAATTGACACGGGCTTTCTTGCCCCCGATCAATGTGCGCATGCGCATGTTTTACGACGCGCCTGCTCGGTGTCTGTAGCTTTAAATACAAATGAGGAGGAGAGAGGCGGGACGAGGCGGAGAGTGCCCAATGACGTCACCAACACGTCCGGTTTGGCGCTAATATATACATATTTATACATATCACCATTTCTAGGCACTGCAAGACTATGGACAGGATAGGGGAACTCGTTATGTTGAATAATCTCACAAAGTGAAGTTTTCAGAATAGGGGACCTTTAAATGCATGCCATTCTTGTATTAGACTAGCTGTAGGTGCCATTACAACAAAATGCAGATTTGCATCATTAAATAAAATATACACATTACAGGATTAACCTTGATAAATATTATATTTCCATGGTGCTGTTAGCAATACCATGAACAGTTTCATGGTCCTTCCGAAATTTCTGTGTCAATGTGATGTCCTAAAAGTAGATAAATAGTTTTCCAGTTTTGCAAGAACCTACTGGTCCCATGAATGAAACAATGCATGGTGGTGGTACCATGGCCCTTATCCAGAGCAACTTACAATCAGAGCAACTTACAAGTCTTATCCAAATGTGTCCATATCGAGCTTTCTTTGTTATGCGATGAACAGAAAAGGCCCTTCCCTAAACTCAGTTCAGGGCGCAGACACTTTGGAGGATGTGATCTATATAGGTTTTTTGTTATTAAGCTGTGTCTAATTTCTGTAGGACGATGCGACTGGTTTGTACAGTCATCTGACCGGGGTTCCCAAAGCTCTTTTGCCAGGGGTCGGTGGCAAGAAAATCCTGGACTTCTGGTGGGAAATGGTCAACACGTAAGTTGTGGTTGCAGTAGGAGTTCACACTGATGTGCATAATCCACAAACAAACTTGTCATTTTAATTTGACTGGGTGATATGGCAAAAAAAAAATTCACAATATATTTTACCATATTTTTATATGGATGAATTCACCATTTTAAATCACGATCTGCACTAAAAACAAAGATCAGCTCAACATTTTATTAAAATAAAAGGGAATATACCCTATTGTCTATATAAATACTGAAAAATATAACAACACACATGCACATTTTTACATCCTTTTACACATTGAAGAGGCAGTGGTGGCCTAGCAGCCCCGTAATCTGATGGTTGCCAGTTCGAATCCCGATCCGCCAAGGTGCCACTGAGGTGCCACTGACAAAGCACCGTCCCCACACACTGCTCCCCAGGCGCCTGTCATGGCTGCCCGCTGCTCACCAAGGATGATGGGTTAAAAGCAGAGGACACATTTTGTTGTGTGAACCTTGTGCTGTGCTGCAGTGTATCACAATGACAATCACTTCACATTCACTTTTACATGCACTTATTCACAATTTTAGAGGCACAAATTTACCATAACGACAATAACAAAACCACCGTAACCTTTGTTGACAAAAGTGACATTAAAGGAGAACTCCCAAGTCCAGCATCACTGTCACTGTTGCTCAGTCTTCTCTTTTCCAGCTTTACTTTCCAGGCCACGCAGGCTGCGCCAATGTGTCAACTTTATTTGCCCCTGAGCTGAAAGTTGCAGAAACAATCATTTTACTTTTCAAGTACAGCACAACCTTTGAACCTTGACACGATGTGACGAGTACATTTGACCATAGACATGGAATCTTTGTGTTTCCCCGTTGATGGCGTATGCCAGCACATCCGCCGTATTGCGAATTTCTTGTCTACCCTGTATGATCAGGAGCTGATCGAAATATCACTGACACCCATGTGACTGTAAATTTCTGGATCTTGTACATTCCTCATTATAAAAACTTACAATACCATAAAACTTCAGAATAAGGAAAAAAGAGGCTTCCCTGGACCAACAAATGGCAACAATGCACTACTGAGGAGTGGAAGAAGGTGTTATGGACTGATGAATCAGCATTTGAAATATTTGGTTCATCATGCAGGATATTTATTGGGTAGGAAAAAATGTTGTCTTACTCGAAATTGGAGGAGGAAGTTTGATGTTTTAGCTAGATGAAGAGTTGGTGACTGATACGGAGAGAGAGAATGGGAGACACCCTGAACAAAAGTGTCTACCACAGCATTCTGCAGCATCTTGCAGGAAGATAATGACTAAAAACACAAATCCAACCTATGCCTGAACTCCCTTATGAAAAAGTAGGAGATGGAAAGCTTGAAATCATGGAGTGGCCACCACAGTCTCCAGACTTAAACCCCATCGGGCTTGTCTGGGATGAACATTGGAGCAAGAATGCCATGAGTGTGTTCAGTTGTTATATCTGTCAATATCTTTCTTTTTGTGAAAACTTTGGACTACATTTTGATTTATTAATGGGTTTTATTTATTTTTAATTTGTTTATTGGTGTTCTGTGCTTTTTATTCTAGAGTACTGAAATGAGACTGCTTAAAATGCTAATAAATGTATTTCTTTCAGCAGGAGGGTCAATGTGCTTTTGTAACTCTTAAAACACTGTCCAATTCTCACTTTCACTTTTTGCTTCACCATGCCATACGTTGTACTCCTGCAGACGGCAGTTGTTCAGTGAAGTGTACCTGGTCACAAATGCAGATAAGTGAGTGATTATTTAACTTCACATGATATGATGGGTGTTTTGCGGATTGAAGTGTGATTCCAATTAATTTCTTAGATACAAGCATTATGAACGCTGGGCCACTGCAAATGATTTCCCCCTGGAGAATCTGATCAATGATGGCAGCACCACTCTAGAAGGAAGCCTTGGGGCAGTGGCTGATCTGGAACTGGCCATCCAGAGTCGTAGACTCTGTGATGACATCATGGTGGTACGCTATCTTTTTATCTTTAGTATCAGCTAAAGATGTACTGTACATTACAACTGATGTCTCTCTTTTGCAGATTGCTGGCGATATGCTCTGTGCTGACCAGAATTTTGACATTGCTCAAGTTATTCGTTTTTTCAGGTCCAAGGTAAACCGGTCTGGTACTGATCTCTTAATTAACTGGCAGTGTTTAGCTGTTGTTACACTCATTTTATCCTGTCAGCCTGGAGACCTGGTCATATATTATGAACTGGAGGATGGAGAGCAGCTTAGCTCCAGAGGAATCGTGGAAGTGTGTCCCAGTTCACACAGGTGGGTGGTTCAGCTTGGGAAGGAAGTTCTCACCAGAAAGTCCAAGAGAGATAACTGTGTGTGTGTGTGCATGTCAGGATTATAAATTTCCTGGAGAAGCCAGAGGAAAGTGAGACGTTGTCCCGCCTGGCCAGTGTGGTGTTCTACTGCCTGCAGAAGGACACGCTGCCACGCCTCTCCAGCTTCCTCTCCCTGCAGCCTAAATCCAAAGACCGCTCACTTGGCAGATTTTGGGTCAGTGGGATAGAAGTGGCAAACAGTTTGTTTTTGTCGAAAACAATATTAATGAATTCAATACAATAAATGAACATAAATACAGTAGAAAACATACATTTTCAACATGAATGTGATCTTGTTTGCACGTTTGCAAAAAAATCTGTTATCTTATTTCAATAGCATCCAAAAATGTAGGGCTACATGTCGGGCCTTTATGTAATGAGATTCGTTTATTCGAACCGGCAACCTTCTGATTACGAGGCCACTTCCTTAATTGCTAGACCACCACTGCCCCTGTGTTTTGGATCATTGTCATGCTGGAATACCCACCCACTCAATGCCCTGGCTTAATTCAAAGGGGTCAGTGCTACCCAGCCATATCAATGGCACGTTTCTAGATTGATTGATTGATTGATACATCCCTGGTGTAGCGGTAAGGAGGATGTCACCAATCGAGCCAGTCGATAGCTGCACAAGATGAACCACATCCATATATCAGTCTTCTACATCAAGGGTACAAAGAGTGTTTATTGGTTTCCACAAAAACTGTCGGCTGCACAACTTTCTGGTGTGCCGTTGACTTTTCATCTGCTTTTTACATAGCAGGTGACTTAGCACAGTCACTGGCCATAAACATTTCAGTATGTAACTCTTCATGAGTATATTGAAATTGTGCTTGTTGGAGGCAGACTCATGTTGCAGCTTTCAGTTTCAATATTATTCTCAGGAATGGATCATTAATACAGAGAAGATGCCTGTGTTTGGGATGAAGCTGCCAATAAGCTTCCAGCTCATTGGCCAAGTGGTTAGTAGCATATTTTTAACTGTTGTCAAAAAATCTCTGTAATGATAAGTTGTGTGTGTGTTTGTATTTTATAGGGGCTTTGTGACTATACCAAGTGGCTGGCCCGTTACTCAGCCAAGCAACAGGAGTCTCCTCACAAGCCAATCACATGCCGCTCCTATGCCAGGTGCAGAATCTCCCGGCATAAAAGCAGAGTGATGTTATGAACATTTTGTTTTATTCTGTTACAGATAGTCACGGAAACAATGCAGATAAATGTGTGTAGACCAGTAGAAAATGGCCAAAGGAACTCATTTGCATCCAGGACAAACAGTGTAAATTATCACTGTCCCATTCTGGAACTACATATCCTCTCTGTGTTTCCAGGTTTATTACAACAATCATTCTGTTCATGTAGCTGTGAGTGTTACATTTGTATCATTTTTAATTCTCACTGTTGAGACTGTGACTTCCTTCTAAAACCCAGAGTTGGACTAATGGGAAACCCTTCTGATGGATTCCATGGAAAAACCATCGCCATGACGATTTCTAATTTCTGGGCTGAAGTCACACTGATAGAAAGCCAGATGCTGGTAAAGCAAATGAAAGTAAAATATTGCTGCTTTTATTATTTCTCCCTGACGTCAGCCTATGTTTAACATATAATTTTAGGTTCTTCTGCCTCACCCACTCAATGACCCCACAGAGTTTGGGAGTTTGCAGGATCTGTACCGAATTAGCAGGACCGAGGGGTGGGTTGCAATAAATCAGTGTGTTGGGCGCATATTCCCCGATTCTGAAGTGACATGCTGCTGAATTTGCTCAGGTACATGGGTGGCCTAAGACTCCAGCAGGCCACCTGTAAGAAGTTCTTCCAGTTCTGTTCTGATCGGGGGTAAGCCTCTCTCATTTCTCATGAAAAAGGTGTTTTGATGAAGGTCTCTGCTTGCTGGACTGTGGCCTAGTCCTGCCTGGTGTTTTCTAGTATTGCCCTGAGCAAGAGGAACTTCACTCTGAAGTATGACACAAACATTCCACGGCAGGTGGTGAGTTAGACAATCATAAATCCTCCCATACAGTAATCATATTTACAACACTGATAAATGACTAATCTATCTTATTGTTATAGGGATTGGCTGGTAGCAGGTAAGTAGTTTGTTTTAGCACATTTTTTTAGCAGCGCTTGTGAATAAACAGCTGTTTACCCTGAGAGGAATGCATCTGACCCCAGTCATTTTTTTTATTGAAGTGCCATTGTGTCTGCGACCTTGAAGTGCCTGATGAAATTCTACAACATCACAGACAGGGTAATTTTCACCACCATTACCCCGCACTTTCATCCTGCTGATGAATCAGTAATGGTTGTGTGTGTATCAGGACCTCCCTAAACCGGTCATGGCCAACTTCATCCTGAATGTGGAAACTGAAGAGCTGTTCATCACTGCTGGCCTTCAGGACCGGGTGGTACAGGTGGGCAGGGAGAAATCAGTGTCTGTGTTACCGGACCTTTAAAATCAGCCAGTGTTCCTTGTGCTGGTTTGTCATTTGAAAGCTACCTAAAATTAATCATTAATTCAGCTGCCCTCACCCTCCTGATGGGAAAATTCACATTTGAAGAATATATTTACTGGATGTCGTTATGCAGGTGTATGAAGGTCTGGTGTATATGGACTTTAGCAAGATGCTGATGGACAAACAGGGTTATGGTAATAATAATATGTAATAATTAATAAAGTGCCTTTCTCAACTGGAAATCAAGCATTTATAATTTCTTCCCTTCTTAAAAAGATTAATTGTAGACTTTGTTACATGCCTGTGTTGTAGGAGATTATGTTTTCATGGACATGAGCAACCTTCCAACGTTTTGGTTGGCGTACATGGGGGACCCCAGTGACTCTGGTCGGATACACAGTAATGTGAGACAGCGCTGGCTAAATGGTAAGACAAAGTCCAAAAGAATTGGTAGAAATCTGGTGTAATTAAACGTCAGCATCCCAACAGTGAAGCCTCTGGCTCTTTTGAGAAGGAGATCCAGAAGTTACTGAAGCTATGAAGTCATTTGCTGAGCTGACAGACCAGGCCAGGTTAGAATATGTTGTGCTCTTTGCACCCTTCTTACAAATAAATAGGAGGAGATTATGAGACTACACATGCATTTCACATGCTGTTCCAGGGAGGCTGTACAGCAGAGGGACTGGAAGAAGCTGGCACAGCTGATGGATCAGAACTTTGAGCTGCGAAGGTGAAGCTCTGGGATTCTGTTGGCTTTGTTACAGAAGTTCACTCCTTAATAATCTTACCCTTTCCATTCACTAGAGCCATATACACTGAGGAGTCTTTGGGAGCTGGAAATCTTAAACTGGTACAGATTGCCAGACAGGTGTGTGTGTTGATTTAGTGCTCATATACTGCAAGTTTCTGCATTTTAGTAATGCTCGGGCTTCTCCTGAAGTAAACAGGCTGTGGTTCTGGGTTGTGTCTACAGTTTGGTTCTGCAGTCAAGCTGCCCGGTAGTGGGGGGGCAGTGGTCGGCTTATGTCTGGATCTGGACCAACTGGTAATGAGCAGCTTCTTCACCCCCTACAGCAGGTGATGGATGTTTGCTTGTAATGCTGTGTCTGTGATTTCCCACTAGGAGAACCTGCAGAGGGCCTTTCAGGAGAATGGCTGCGTCTTCTGCATCATCAGACCACACCCACCAGCTAGAGTCCACTAACCATTGTGCATATTCTGTATATGCCTATAATGATAAACATGACATAATGTTGAATTGCACATTATGAGAGTAATTGTTAAATGGCATTACATAATATTTTATTAGCAAAAAAATTGTTGTAATTTATTTGTGGTGAAACAGGGGATTCAACTCTTTTATTTCATACTTCAAATTTCATACTGCATTGTAATGATGTTATTGATAAAGAGTGAAGGATTTTAAAAAGCTGTACTAAGAAACTCTTTGCCAGGCATCAGTCGTTCCCAAACCTGTTCCTGCAGCACTCAATGACAGTATATTTTTATTCTTAACTACCTGTGCCAGCAGGAGACAAAAAGCCCTGCCTTAAATGACATAAAACACAATTATGACATTTTGAGCCATCCCTGTAATATCTGGCAGACCTGTGTAAAACATAAGAACATATTTAAGTGTTAATACCTTTATTTTACAAATCAGAAGCAGACTTGAAATGGTCAGCCATGAACAAGCAGCAGGGAAGCGCAAGCTACAGTAAATGCAGAACTCGGTTCTCCCAGAATCACCTTCTGAATTGCGCACTACCAATACAGTGGCACAAATAAAAAAAAAAAAAAAGTGTTAGTCTCATACTGTACACTTCCTCTTGAGGACAGACTGTTATTGGAGAGAGAAAACTGCTTGGAATGTTCATACTAATGAACATATCCTTAAAATTAATCATTTAAATATCTGCGTTTGCCATTGAATGTAGAGTAATTCTATTTTTTGGAGAGCAAGTAAGCAACCTTCAATATGGTACGGTCATCAATGTCCCCTGACCTGAACCCCATAGAGCACGTCTGGGACCAGTTGAAGCAGAGCCTGAATGACCGTACACCACCCCCAGGTGACCTGGCAGAACTGCGTGTAGCACTTGTGGAAGAGTTTTGCCTCAGAACAACATCATGAGGCTAGTGAGGACCATGATACGTCATTGCGGCAAATTGTGGAAACACTCACTACTGACATTGTCAATATCAAAGGGAACTTTTCTTATTTCCTTAAAATTCAGAGCAAATAGGAAAAGCACTCATGTAAATAACAATATCCCTAACTTATTGTGTTATGTATCTCAGTGAAGAAGCAAAATTATATGAACAATATATAATAAAATGAAGTAGGAAAATAAAAATAAATGAAATAAATCTGTATAAAAATGTCCAGTGTGCAGATATATGCGCTGTTCAGTGTACCATCAGAAATTCCATCAGTGTACCATCAGAAAGTGTGATAGTGAATTTTGAATAGTTCAATGTGCCCTGTCCCACACTGAGAGGAATTTTTATATATACTTATTTGATAATTGATTAAATGAAGTTGAGGAGAGATTTTTGACTTCTGTGACATCACACAGCTTGGAGTTTTTAAGATGCTCTCCCCATGCTGGTGTAGGTCTCTTCCTGCAATCCACATCTACATTACGTGGATTAGCAACTCTGAATAGTTCTAATTGCGCCAAAGGACCAGCTCTCACAACATCATGCCAATTTACACCCCTACATGCTTCAGGTCATGCTGCCACAAATATTACACACATTTCTCTTGGAGTGATCTTTGCTAATCAACCAATACTGTGGAGGATTTATTATTTATAAACCATCTTGCTGTCCAAACTCTTTAAACATGGTTTTGTGACTTGTCCAGCCTTGTTGATGCTGTGCCAGTATAAAAAGTTTGTTTGATGCACTCATTGGATTGACCAATCATTGGAAACCATAGAAAGAGAACTATAGTTTTAGCTATAGTTATGTTTTACAGCCAGTTCTAAACAACTGCAGATACATCAGTTCAAACAATCATAGGTAAGTTACTGAGAAGTGTTGTCACTTTGCCCAGCTTTGGAAGAAGACCCAAACTGTCCACCTTCAGCTTTGAGGAAATTAGTCAGAAACCACCCAGGAATCCCCAAGACTGCTATGAACTGGAAACTGCCGGAACACCAGTAACAATTAACAATTTAGCTGGTCCCACATGACCACGGACAGAGAGGGTGCTGGTGCCATCCAAGAAAAAAAACCATTGTCACAAAATGGACATCTCCAAGCCCAACTGACAAATCAAAAGCCTTCTAAAGAAAAGGTCTATGGTAACGTGGTGGTATCATCATGGTGGTACTGATTCAACCGTGATTCATATTCACTGCTATTTGGTATAACATTGCTACTGGTGTGTGTTAAATTGTAGTTAGGATTAATATCATATATAATATTTATTTTTTTCTGAGCTCACACTGTTAACTCATCAATGGCAGTTGTTAACTGTCTTGGCTGTGAAGAAGTCATCTATATTCTGTTCTATATTCATTACAAATTTTTGAACCTTGTACCCAAAACCCAGTTTGTGGAATATGCATAAAATAAACAATTGAAATGAACCGTGCCAATTCTGGCACAAAACTTATGCCAGAAACTTGTTGATGGCCACAAAAAACATCTGGTGGAGGTGCATCTTGCTTAAGGACATTCATGCAATTGTTACTTTGGGTATCTTTAAGCATGTATGTTTAATTTTGACAATTTAAAATAAATATCTCCTATTCTCACCAAAAATAAACAAAAGCCATTTTCACAGCAGAGCGAATGCAGAGGTGTTTATATTGTGTCAAGTTTTGTGGTGTAGAATAGATGGAAACGAGGATGCAAAAAACTTTATAAATGCTCACCATAGCTGCAGCCGTTTAAGAAATAAACAATATTTTTGTGCTCCTTCTTATGTTTTGTTATGCAGAAGTGTACATTAGGTTCCGTTTAATTTTTACATGAATTTATCACTGCTGGCAATCCTGGCAGCACAGTATCCTCCCGTTTTTGAAATGAGTTTTATGACTCTGCAAGACACTTGCACCACTGCATTTCCGCCTTTGTCCATTTCCATTTTACTTGTTGCTTCTTTTCCAGAAAACTACCAGAGGAAATGAGTACAATTTTGCATACAGACCAAACACAAAAGGTTTGACAAAAATATTTATAATTCCTAAATCATTACCAAAAAAATTCCTACATTTTGTGACCCAGCAGTTTTAAAATGAACTAAATTCATATAAAATGTTCTAAATCCTATAAAATGATACATACATTCAGCACCAGAACAAGAGCGAATGTGGCCAAGGAGAGGACTTAAAACCACAAGCAGTTATAAAATAACCTAGTTAATACATCTTTATGAAGGGGATCTGGCTGTGCAGTCACCGTTTCCTCCTCTTCACACCACGTCCATCCCCAGCCCCCTGGCCACAGCAGTTAGGGCTTCCACAGCTCCACTCGGCCCTTCAGATTCCTGCACTGCTGCCTTGGGCTCATCTGACCCATCACTCACGGTCCTAAGCATGTAGCACCCCGGCTTTGTGACTTCCAGTGAGCTGCCGCTCTTGGAGCTGCTGGAAGGACTGTGGGACATCTCAGTCGATGGAGAGGGACGTTTGGCCTGTCCAGTTGATCCCGCCAGCTTGCGGGGAGTCCTTTTTTTGGCCATGTTCTTCATGATCTCCTCAGTGACTTCCACAGTCTCATAGCGGACCATGTTGAGCCGCAGGTAGCCATCCTCATCTTCCTTATATCTGAACAATAGGACAACTGTTACTAACTGAATAAATTCGAGATGGTCTGTGGGTTTTATGTGACATCACTGGATCAAGATGGTTAGTCGTCTGATTAAAACATGTGGAAGAAATAAATCCAATTGTCAAAACAGCTCCCACCTGAAGCGGGCGTGTCCAGAGGGCCACTTCAGGTCGTGTTTCTTGCGCAGGTGGAGGGTGAGAGTGTAGCCCCACGAGAAGGTTTTGTCACACAGATGGCATTTGTACCTTGAGACCATAGTGCCCTGTGTGGACAAGTCTGTGAGTTCAGAACCTCAGCACCTTGACCCCAGATGTCAGCAGCTCACCTGGTGGACACGCTTGTAATGCTGGCTCATGGTGTGGGCCATGCGGGAGGAGTAACTACAGCCTTCCACGCTGCAGTGGTACCCAGCCCCCTCGTTGTGAGTCTCCATGTGCTTCCGCAGGTCATGCTGGTTTTTGAAGCTGGAATTGGAGAATTACAGGCACATTTTTCATCACGAACAAGTCAACTGAGTCGCAACAAATGGAAAAACATGTAAAAGTGATCAGTTGTCACATTTGACACACCACAGCAGAGCACCCAGTGGACACAGTGAAATGTGTTCTCTGCATTTAAAACATCCCCTGAGCAAGCAGTGGGCAGCCATGAATCAGAAGACCACAAAGTAACAGGTTCAAACCCCACTTACTACCACTGTGTCCCTAAGGAAGACACTTAACCCTGAGTGTCTTCCAGGGTGATGGTCCCAGTAAATACTGATTGTAAGGTGTTCTGGATAAGGGCATCTAATAAATGCTGTAAATGTTTGCATATCAGCACCTGCTCTCACAGAAATCACAGGGGAAAGGTCTCTCGTCACAGTGGCGGAACTTGATGTGAATCTTCAGAGTGGCTAAAGAGGTGCAGGTCATATCGCACAGAGGGCACTTTATATGGTTCACTGTAGAGGAGAGCAAAGGTCACGTCACTCAAAGTCCTTCATAACTGTAAAAAGAAGTGGGTATTTAGTATGTGTCCTAGTGACAGGACGGTCAGCTCTTTTCTCAGAGCCTTGGCAAAATATGAATACTTTGTATGTTGATAAAGTTAAGTTATCTTGAATAATAGACCAATGCCTATAAAATAATAATAATAAAAATAATAAAGTAATGGCCACTTGAATCGGAACGTGCAGTAATGTAGCAGATCAAGTTGGGAAAAATGCAGTCCCACCATCCCTAAATATTAGAAAAGTGTTACTAATTTAATATGGCTAACCTGTGTATATAAGAAGTGTCATTTTGGGGGTTTAAATATTCTCCTCCATAAAACAATACAAATTCTAGCAGAGTGGAGTATTTATGTGAAAGCAAACACACACACATCTGTAAAACTTACCATGCTGGCGAACATGGTCTCTCAGAAGCCTCTCATTTGCAAAACCTTTTTCACAGTGTTCACAAGTGAGCGAATCTGTCAGATCACAAAGCACATACACTGAAAGTTGTTCAGATCCAAATCTATTGGGGGTGGAGGAATAATTACAAACGTTCATACCTACTGGCTGTGCCTGTCGGTGCATGTGGTCAAAGAACTTCGTGTTGCTGGAGAACATGCAGCCACAAGTTGGGCAGGCAACCAGACGCTCCTGGGTGTGGCTCCGCAGATGTTCGCGCAGACGGTACTTTATCTTAAAAAATGCGTCACATCCTGTAGCAGACAGAACAAAAACATGTCAACTCACAGGAATGGGCTCTCTAAATGCAAAATGAGGGAATTATGTAGTTCTGGTTACCTGCTAACAAGTATACATCATATTGCAATGTGATGAAACCATTTCTCCTATTCAGTCGTATAAATCGTACGACTCAATTGAAGAAAAAAACAAAAAACGATTTAAGTGTGCACACTGTACGGTCCAATGCTGTGATGCAACCTGACTGCTCAGGTTGGGGCAGTGGTGGCCTAGCCATTAAGGAAGTGGCCCCGTAATAAGAAGGTTGCCGGTTCGAGTCCCGATGCGCCATGGTGCCACTGAAGAAAGCACCGTCCCTGCACTGCTCCCAGGGTGCCCGTCATGGCTGCCCACTGCTCACTAAAGGTGATGGTTAAGAGCAGAGGACACATTTTGTTGTGTCACCGTGTTCTATGCTGCAGTGTATCTCAAAGACAATGACTTCCATGTTCACACTACACAAGCAACATGAACACATCAGACTCCCACACCCAGACGTGTAAAAGACGAAGTAGATTAAGAACCCAGTAGCGATGCTCAACAACGCAAAATGCTACGTTTTGTCGAGTTGTGCCATTTTGTACTAAAAGAGAGGCAGTGGAATGTATGGCTGCACTATAATTCATTTATATATATCTTCTCCCAACTTTTCTCCGTACATGAAGTGGGCGTGTGTGTATTGCTGCCACAGTTTACATTTACAGCATTTGGCAGATGCCCTTATCCAGAGCGACTTACAACGTGCTTTCAAGTTACCATCGATGAAGAGATCAATTCTGGTTCACTAGGACCCCAACAGTTCAACAAGCCGAGATTCCATGTGCTGCTGTTTGAATGTCAGTTCTGTGTTTGCACAAATTTGATATTCTCACGAGCAGCAGATTGTCGGTCGTGGCCTGGTTAGGAGGGGTGAACCTTTGCTCGTATGTCACTGACAATATACAACAATGCACATTTATTATTTATAAGAAATTGCCAATTTTTAAAAGGACAATTTATCTAATATTCATCCTAGCTCACACTGATGAATCGTTTGAAGCAGAATGTGCAAGTCGACATGTGGTTTTTTGGCCGGACATTGTAACACCACATCATGGTATAAACCCCCTGCAGAGTAATCAGAAGTATTACCGCCAGGGTGAAGGATAGGCTGAGATGTCATGATGAAACAAGGCTGTATGATATAACTATATTGATCAGATGATGAAATTATATTGGTTGAGGTTTACACTGGGACGGTCAGACTGTGCGGAAGTAGGACTGCCACCACATGCTGCTGCTGTATTGTTTGCAGTGGTTAAAAAAAAATACATTTAAGAAATCCCCTTCCAACTGATGTAAGAAGGGATGATTAACCACATAAAAAAAATAATTGAAAAGTAGTCAGCCTTGTATTGCTGGTACAAATATTAAGTAACATTATTTTACTGGGCTGTAATTGGTTCTTTAAATTAATTTTTTTACAAATATCAATGGCATCAGTATTTTGGTCATCTTGCGCAATATGAAACGATTTCTTCCTGAAGAAGGGGCAGTGGTGGCCTAATGGGTAAGGAAGCGGACCGGTTGCCGCAAGGTTGCTGGTTGGAATCCCGATCCGCCAAGGTGCCACTGAGCAAAGCACCGTCCCCACACGCTGCCCCCCAGGTGCCTGTCATGGCTGCCTACTGCCCACCAAGGGTGATGGGTTAAAAGCAGTGTCACCGTGTGCTGTGCTGCAGTGCATCAGTATTTTGGTGAAGTTGCGCAGTATGAAAGGATTTGGCGGCGTGAGACCGACCTCTCCAGCTGCAGAACAGGGCGTGCTGCTGGTCTGGCAGGGGCTGCAGCTCGGCACACTGGGCGTGCATGTCCACGTGCCGGTAGAACCACTCCGCGTTGTCGAACGTGCTCTACACACAACAGAAAAGGGCGCAGCGCGGTCAGGCCAGAACACACGCCAGCAGTGGCGCTTGCTCGCTCGCTCGCACCCACGCACGTACGTCGCAGTGCTCCCACTGGCAGGCGAAGCCCTCGGAAAGCAACTCCGGGATCAGGTTGCTGTTGTGGAGGCCCTGGCTGCAGCTGGGCCGCTGCGGGTGGCTTTGCAGGAGCTGCTCTCCCAGGAACTTGAGCTTGGCGTGGAAGATGTGGAAGTGTGCGTGCACCACCAGCTCCCTGGGGCTCCCCATGGCCAGGAACTCGCAGCCCTCCCACAGACAGGCGTAGTCATCTGGGGGAGACGGGAAAGGGGACGGAGGGTGAGGAAAAGGCGCGGAGAGCGGGCGGGGTGCGTGCGGGGTGCGGCAAACTCACCCAGCTCCTCCATGGTGTCCCTGCCGCCGAGGTGCTCCCGCAGGTGGAGGCTCATGTGCTCGCTCATGTCCTCCATCCTGCTGCCCGAGAACGCGCACGACGCCCAGGCGCAGCGCACCACCATGCTGGACAGGTCTCTTCTGTTGAACGGGTCCTTCTTCTTCGCCATGGCGCTCCGTCAGTCTAACGCGACTGAAAACAGGAGGCGTCTCATGGCGACCGCGTCAGAGGAAGAAAGAAAAAAAAAAACAAGCAAGACGAAGCGCGTCTCGCTGCGGCCTCAGTCGCGCCGTTTCCTTCGCTTCCTCTGCGGCGGCGACGCCTCTGTCACCGTGCAGCGCCCCCTGCTGGACTGGAGAGAGAAGCGAAACCGTGACACGTGATTCCAGCGTTTTAGAGAGAATTTGTCGTAGCTTTGTCTTTCTTTCATACAATTGCCTGAAAATCACATGGATGGATCCATACTAAGCTATTTTAAAATGATGTGTTTTATTCAAAATTATAGCACTGGTGGCCTTCCTGGTGACAAATTCACCCGGCCAGTTTTAGTGCTGCAGTGGGTCAAACTATTGAATTTGCACACACACAAAGCAACAGGTATTCCAATTCTCAGGCATGTATTTGGCCTCCACACAAAACACAGGCTAGATACAGGCTAGTAAATATTGTTTCTCAGACTTGGGACAAGATAGCAAGGGGGTGTTCGCCCAGGATCGCCCCTGACCGCACAGACAGCACAATGAAGAGGAGGTACCCTGCAGGGGGAGGAGGGGAGTGATGAAGATTACGAAGAAGTGTCAGAGGAAGAAAACTGCACTGAAAATGATGAAGACTTTATTTTCCAATCCAAAGATGGAAGTATTCCATGGGGATACCTGGATCTTTTTTATTCTTTCAGGTGTCCACTGGTCCAGTAAAGAGGCTACATCCAGCCAGGCTACGGCATACAAAGGCTGGGAGGGCAATTTTTCTTACCAGTGTGATTCATGACCCACCCTGGTTCATCACTCGTCACAAATCTGAGGTCTCCATTACTACACCATGTCTAAATTTTAAACTCTGTCACATAAATACATCTTAGAATCATTAAAGCATCAATTACTACCATAAAAGTGTCACAACTTTTACAACAACAGTTTCTTTGCACCATCTGAATCACTCACAGGCGAATTACGCTCCTATCCTGAGTCAGGGCATCAGGCGGTTAACATTCTCCACAGCAGCCGAACATGCAGGTTTTATTTGAAAGTGATACATCACAAGGCATTTTACTTTCTTTTAAAAGACATTTCAAACACTTCAGTTTGCTCACAGCTGCCGATTACGTATTACTGACTCAAGTGACTCACACAGGCGTGGCACATTTGCATTTGTTAGCTTAAACCAAGGCAGGCCGAATATTTGTGTGTCACATGGAAACCTTCAGAAATGCCTGCCGTATTCTTACAAAAGACACATTCACAGCATATGGCTACACAAGTCTGTTTTATTTGAAAGAGTTTCAAACTTTACACCGTTGACAACGTTTGCAGACCCAGTGTCCATCGTCCCTGCATCTGGCACAGGGGGATTTCTGACATGTTGCACAGGTAAACCTCTCTTGCACCTGGCACTGCGTTGTCTGTACAGTCCCTGGCGCAGCAGCCTGCCCCTGTGCCAATGAATCGGCAACGGAGTTCCTTAGCTAGAAGACTCAGAAACGATCTTCTTTTGCCTGCCCACCCTGTACATGCCATGTACAAAATGTAGGCATTCACCGCCAGGTCCAGCATATTGTAAAAACCTGCTACTGGCCACCAGCGTGTTGCTGCTCTTACGGAATACAAGCTCACACCGGACTTTATTCACCGTGCCCAATAGCGTTGCTTTGCGCTGCAGCAGTCTGTGCGACAGTGAAGTAAAGAACCTGTCCCAAGTGAGGAGATGCATTGCAGACATACTTGGTCTCCAAATCCGTGGCCACCCAGAACCTGATCCCAAATTTGGTTGCGATATACTGTGTGAATGGACAACGAACCTTGGTAGGGAAAAGCTGTTGATCTATGGTCATGTGTTCTCACAGTTCTTCTTGAAGCGTGTCCAGATGTCGGAGATTGCAGCAAATTCTGCCCGTGTGTCCTTGTCATCAAATCGAAGGTGTTGCATAATCTCGGGACATTGCCTCTTCGATTACTGGCACCAGAACGTTTAATGACCAGTGATTTGCTTCTGCACTGGGTACTCCAATGGTCTCCTCTACCCACACAGTGCTGTCCTTTGCCGTCTGGCTCAGACAGGGCTTCCCAGTGCCACACTGCATCTTACGTGGAGGCACGTTGGGTTCTTGTTCCTTCTCCCTTTCAGATTCTTCTAAGGAGGTATCAGTGGCCTGCTGGACAAATGAAATCTCTCCTCCATCAGAGTCTCCTTCATCCATTTCCTGAAGCAAGACCAAAGCCTGTTGCGTGGACAGGTTCTTCCTGCGTGCCCGTGATACGGAGGCCATCCTGATGTGCGTTCGTAGAAATGCGAAGAAGAAATGATTCTCCCACCTGGGTCGGTCTGCTTTTATGCACAGAACTGTGCTGTAGTCATGCAATGCCACTCCCTTATATACACGGTTACTATGGACAGCATCACACCTTTTGGCCACCCCTACAGCATTCGTATGCCGGACTAATTGCATTAGAGTATCTGCCAAAGTGCCAATTGCCCTCCTATTGAAATGCGTGTGCAACTCGGCCCGCTTTTGAGCGGTCCGTGCCATTGAAACACCAATAAAAGCCCCTTGATTACAGTATCAGTTTGACATGTAAATGCCAAAATTGCCAATTGCACAGCACATGGTGCACACAGTTAAGTTTGTCTGCATTTAATCCATCACCTTTGGTGAGCAGTGGGCAGCCATGACAGGCAACTGGGGAGCAGTGTGTGGGGACGGTGCTTTGCTCAGTGGCCCCTTGACGGATCGGCAACCTTCTGATTACGGGGCTGCTGCCTTAACCACTAGGCCACCACTGCCCTAAAAATCTCAGCAGGGGTTAATAACACCTCAGGTCTTGCACCAGAAAACAAAAAAAAAAAAAGTCAGTGATTCTAGTATTAACAAATTTGACTGCAGATTTCTTGAATACTTTTACTGTATTGTGGACATTTTCTGCAGCTTTATGAAAAGCTCACACAACACCAGGGAACCATGAATATCCACAAACTCTGCCGATTACCAATTCCTGCCTTCGATTTTGTGCCGTTTCCTCCCACGACCCGCCTAACCAAATTAGAACTATAACAATATAATCATGACCGAATATTTCAGAGCTGTGAACTCTACCGATGCTGATGCAAGTGCATGATCGCTTGCTGCGTACGCTACATACAAATATTTAGCAGTCATTTAAGTGGTTTAATGAGCCTTTAAATAAGTCATTAAATATACTGAGAAATACTGTCATGCCCTGAGGAACTGCATTTTATTAAAGACAGTTTTTAGTCTAGTGTCATTCATGGAATTACAGATACGGTCATAATTCGTTTAAATTTGGCATTAAAAAGAACAGAACACTTTTAATTCCTTTTCCCCAACACAGTATTTAATGAAATGCGGATGAAGAAACATTAAATAAAAGAACCCTGATTTGGAGGAACGTTGACGGCTGGTGTGGTGCGTGTCTCTTTCTCAGAACCAACTTTCATGTACTGGTCCACCACCTGCAGGAGGTCCGGCGTGGCATGGGGGCCGGCGCTGAGCGTGGCCAGGCGCCTCGACCTGTACCTGAGGGGTGTGCTGTAGAGGTACGTACGCAGTCGTTTAAGAGCGCTGGTGTGCCGCTTGTCCTGCAGCTTCAGGACAGGCAGCATGGACAGGACCTTTAGGAATCCACTGACGTTGGGGAAGAACTTGACGTCGGGCAGCTGCAGGGTCTCGTGGATGGACCCGGGCAGGCCGACCTCTTTGCCCCTGTGCTTCCACTTAATCCTCCAGCAGTGCAGCTCCGCAGGAAGCGTGTCTGGGTTGGGGAGGTCGCTCCTGTAGACTTCTGCATGGCTCTCCTCAGACGTGTTAAACTTCATCTGGCCCATGATGGCCGGCACGAGGGACAGGCACTTAAGGGCCTTGAGGTGGCTTTCTGAGAAGAGGTCTTTAACGTCCCGGGCCACACACTGCATGAGCGGGATGGTCAGATAGTCTTTGAAGAAGAACTCCGGCTGAAGCTCCTCGCCACCGTGGTCACGCTGCTTCCGCAGAAACAACCGCGGCACTCGCACGGGGACGTCTATGGCGGCGGCAACGTTGACGGACTCCTCAAACCAGAACTCATGGTACACCTCAATATTATCGATGACCTCGTTTAGGGAATGCAGCACCGCGGTCAAACTGCTGGCGGCAAAGAAGATATCCAGGGTGTCCCCTTGAATGTTCTTTCCGAAAGCCCTCGTGAAGGACAGCGCGTTCTTTAAAACCACCAGCGTCACAATGAACTCAAAGTCGGCCAGAACCTCGGCGATGGAGCAGGCTTCGCTGGTTATGCAGCCGCTCCACTTCACGTCTTTGTTATCGTGAACGCTGTCCATGCAGCGCAGGAAGGGCTCCAACAGGTCCAGGGCCACCTGAAACACCCCGTGCATCTCCGTCCAGGAGAAGAGGTCCAGCTGCCTGAGTTCCCGGCTTTTCTCCGGGTTGTCCTTGAACAGAATGCTGATGGTTTCGTGCAGTTGGTTCAGCAGCAGAGGGGACGTCTGGAAAAAGGAGCTGATCCGGCGGAGCGTGGCCATCACCACCTTCACGCCGGTCAGGGGCACGCAGGAGGCCAGCTGGACGTTCAGGGCGTGCGTGGAGCTGGGCGTCAGGACGGCGGCCGGCTGCGCTTCCATCAGCCTGACCGCCACGGCCCGGATCTGGCCGGTGAAGGCTCCGGAGCCGGCGTGGGCCTGGCCTCTGCAGTGCGCCATGCTGAGGCCCCAGCGCTGCGCCACGTGGGCCTGCAGCCGCTCGGCCATGGCCCCGCAGTCGGCTTCGAAGGGCACAAAGTCCACCAGCTCCTCCCGGAGGGCGCCGGAGCGGTCCACGAAGCGCAGGCAGAGCGGCAGCTGGGCCCCCCCGGGGAATTCCGCCGGGTCGCCGGTGACGAGCGAGAAGAAGCGGCTCTCCCTCACGTCCCGGAGGATTCCCTCCCGCACGCTCTGCTCGCACAGCTCCAGCATCCGCTCCTGCTCGTCTGCCGAGCAATATTCCACGTTGACGGCGCACGCGTCAAACCTGGACCCGAAGGGCGCGTCCCCGGCGTTCATGCGGACCTCCAGCAGGGCCTGGAAGTTGCTCGGGCCCAGACGTCCGGGTCCGGCCAGAGGAATACGCCGCCTCCCGCTCAGCAGCACGATTTCAAACGCGGCTCGGAGAAAATGTCGGAACTCCTGCTGCTGCGGCGTCAGTTGCGGCTCCGAACGCGGGGGCTCCGAGTCGCGCCTTTTCTCCTGTTTCGAATGCAGCTGCTCCACGGAAGATTCCACTGGGGGGGGGGGGGGGGGGGGGGGGGGGGGGGGGGGGGGGGAGGAATGAGTGAACGATTACAACAGATTCCTTGAGAGGAAAACGTTACTCACATCTTCTTTCTTTAAGTCTCCGAATGTCCTCTTCTGTCTGAAAATCAGCAATAAAAACACATTTCATGCCACAGGAAACAAGAGCAGCATGTCGCCAGACCCCCAAAATCAACACATGCAGCCCGAGATAGTGATGAGAAATGATAGTATACGCGATATCCGTATCCCAAAGAGTTGCGATGAAATTCATACTGCGACTTTGCTGAAGAGTTTGCTGCAGCGGCCACTCTGCGCCTGTGATTAACCCCTTACACGCCGCTCAAACAACAACAACAAAAAAAAAGGTTGTTTGTATAGTTGCATGTAGTATAGACATGATTTTGGATATGTGACCCCACCTGTGAAAATCTGGCTAAAATCGCCAAATCTAATTATGAAATAAATAGCGTTAAAGTAGTTATAGCGAGAAAAATGTCAACAATATGCCATATGGGTTTATTGCAGTAAATGATAGATTACATCCGAAAACCTCAGTACATAATGTTTGAGATGTAATTTCTAACAGGATAAATAGCAAAATTGGTGATTCTATTCACCTCACCTTTCCATTTTCCACCGGAAAATGGGATTACTTTGGGATTACTGGTGATGGTGATTTGGGTGTTATTATTTTATGAACTACTGTTCTATCATTATAAAGCGCACAGACATTCAGATCAATGCGCATCCGCGGCAGTCACGTCAGGTAAAGAGCAGGTAGAAAAATGGCGACTTTAGCCGGGTGCCACTTTCTGTGTGTGTGTTGCTTTGCGTCACTGTGTACACAACAGAAATAATAACCCTAGTAATCATTTTAAAAGCATTTCTCTAGGGAAATGTTACATCGCAAGAAATATCCGTTTTGCAATATTCAACAACAATATCGTGCAGCCCTACCCCGAGAGGAGGCAAACTACAAATACAAGCAGCACTTTGGGAATTCCGTGTGATGGAGACGGGTGTGCGGGTGTGCGGGGGTCCGGCGGCTCCTACCAGCTCCTTGATGCGTTTGCGGTGCCGGCTGTGGGGATTGTTCAGGTGGCTGGTCAGGTCGAATATGGTGGGAACGGCCGAGTCCCTCAGCACGGTTCTGTAGGGACTCTGGAGGGAAGACAGACAGACAGACACACAGAGACAGACAGAACCGCGTTGGACAGACCGCGGGGGCCGGACCCCCCCACCCCACGAGCACGCGCGCAGGCGCGCCTCCTGCTCACCGTTCTGCAGATCATGGCCGGCTCGAAGTGCCTGGCGCACAGGCGGTAGTGCTTGTTGAGCTGCTCGGACGTCTTGGTCTCCAGGTCGGCTCGTCGGCAGTTCTCCACCCACAGCCTGCACCTGGACACACGGCGCGCACGCAGCGGGGCGTCAGTCGCGGCGCTGCGCTGCGCGGAAGGTGGAGCTGGGTGCGCGCTGCCGGAACGGTACCTGTCAGGGTCCCTGGGGAACCGGAAGAAGGCCAGGTCGGACTGGGTGCTCTTCCTCGTGCAGTTGGGCGCTGCGCAGAAGTTCGGCATGGTGCACGTCGTCCTCGGTTCGGTCCCGGGGCTTTTTCCTCATTTATCGCCACATCGCGGCGAGGCGCGCGCGTGCGCGCGGCGGCGGGGAGGAATAACAATGGCCGCGCCATCCCACAATGCACTGCTCCCTGCGGCGTGATCAACGCTGAACTACGCGCGCCGTACGACGCCGGCTGGGCGGCTCGTTGGTCTAGGGGTATGATTCTCGCTTAGGGTGCGAGAGGTCCCGGGTTCAAATCCCGGACGAGCCCGCACTTTTTGCATCATGTGTTTATTAAAATAAGGAGATTTATAAAGGAACAAATCCTCTCTCATGTAAGAAAACGTATCGTGTTGTCCTCAAGAAATTTAATCGGCATGAAATAAAGCAGGAAGTGACGAGTAATAAAGATGTTCCGGGCTCGTCCGGGATTTGAACCCGGGACCTCTCGCACCCGAAGCGAGAATCATACCCCTAGACCAACGAGCCGCAGTGTAGGAGTCGCGTAACTACAATATATAATTATATATATATTTAATAAAAAAACAAACTGTCACACATCTCCGCATAAATCAGATTTAGGAAACATATTGGGCAGAAACGAGAGGGAAATACGGGCCGGAGAGTTTAATACATTATCCATATCGTATAAAAGGGGCGTCTGATCACAGCAGGGAAATAAGGATCAATAATCACTCATTTTTCATCTTTTATTCCTTTTTATGTTATTATGGAATTCCGAATGTTATTATGGAAGTACCGCGGCCGGGTTTTTTTTATGTGGTTTGCACGATGACAAGGGGCTGGAGAGTTAAAATTACGACCAGCAGATCAGCCACTAGATTAAATAAATGTAACTAATTACTGTTTATTAAACCACGGGTGGACATTTTAAAACTGTGTAACACGACATTGTTCACCTTCCAGCAGTCAAACTCATTTCAGTACCCGAAATCACGTCATCATCATTTTAAATCTATGTAATAAAGATAATAAAACAGCCCGCACAATGTCAGGCTTCGGACCTTCCTTTCCCGTCATTTAAGACCACACAGATCTGCCCGATCTGCTGGTCGGGCTGTGGTGGCCTAGCGGTTTAAAAAAGCGGCCCCATAATCAGAAGGTTGTGGGTTCGGGTGCCACTGAGCAAAGCACCGTCCCCACACACTCCTCCCCGGTCATGGCTGCACACTGCTCACTAATGGGTTAAATGCAGAGGACAAATTTCACTGTGTGCTGTGCTGCTATGTATCACAAGTGACAATCACTTCTCACCCCCATCCCTGCTGGTGGCCCACATTTCTGTGCTGTGCTTTCTCAGTGGTCCTCTAGACCAACTTTATGACAATTTTCTTTTTAAATCGCAGTCCATACAGGCAATATCGGCAATATAGACTTCTAAATGAACTAACTTATCTGGGTAAAGCTCTTTATTTGAAGCACTACAAGAAGCGTACAAGAAACGTAAATGTGCTTCACTGAGCTGAAACTAAAACAAGATCAAATTAAAAGTTTTTTAAGGGCTTGAACTGGATTATCATTTCGACCTGATGCGTTTGCTGCTGTAATAAATATTACAGTATGTAATGGGGTTTTATAGATGTGTTGTACTTTTTCAGACTTTAATTTCTATTATTTCCTCTGACTTTTTTTAGGCTCAGTATAGTCAAGGCCAAAAGTTGAGAATGACACAAATACTGGTTTTCACAAAGCTTGCTGATTCTGATTTTATTACGGCAATTTGCATTTACTCCAGAATGGTATGAAGAGTGAACAGGTGAATTGCGAAGTCCCCCTTTGCCCTTAAAATAAACTTTAAAAAAAAAAAAAAAATTTCACTGCATTTCAGCATACAGAGGACCTGCTAGGATAATTTCAGTGATCCTCTCATTAAACACAAGTCAGAGTGTTGAGGAGCACAAGGCTGGAGATCATTCTGTCATGCTGATTTAGTTACAATAGCAGACTGAATGCTTTAAAATGAGGGTGATGCTTGAAATCATTGTTCTTCCTCCGTTTACCATGGTTACCTGCAAGGAAAAACGTGCAGCAATCATTACGTTGCATAAAAATGGCTTCACAGGAAAGGATATTGCTGCTACTTAGCTTGCACCTAAATCAATCATTCATCAGATCATCAAAAACTTCAAAAAGAGAGGTTCAGTGTTATGATGAAGGCTTCAGGGTGCCCAAGAAAGTCCAGCAAGCGCCAGAATAGTCTCCTAAAGATGGTTCAGCTGCAGGATCGGGGTGCCACCGGTGCAGAGCTTGCTCAGGAATGGCAGCAGGCAGGTGTCAAGAAGGGCAGCAAAGAAGCCAATTCTCTCAAAGTAAAGCATCATGGACACACTGATATTCTGCAAAAAGTACAGGGATTGGACTGCAGAAGACTGGGGTAAAGTCATTTTCTCAGATGAAGCCCCTTTACGATTGTTTGGGGCATCTTAAAAAATGATTGCCCGGAGAAGAAAAGGTGAACGCCACCATCAGTCCTGTCTTCTTCTCATCCAGGAGAGTGGGCTCACTCACAATTTTGCCTCAGAACATCCTCCGACAGCAACTTCTCCCAACCATCCAACAGTTTGGTGAAGAACAATTCCTTTTCCAGCATGATGGAGCACCGTGCCATAAGGCCAAAGTGATAATAAAGAAAAAACATTTTAGGTCCATGGCCAGGAAACTCCCCTGACCTTAATCCAGTTGAGAACTTGTGGTCAATCCTCAAGAGGCGGGTGGACAAACAAAAACCCACAAATTCTGCCTTTGAAATTTGTAAAATAAATAAATTATATATATATATATATACACACACACACACACACACACACACACACACACATATAATACTTCAATACAGCACAGAAAGAACAAAAAGATCTAAAAACACTGAAGCAGCAAACTTTGTGAAAGCCACTATTTCTGTCACTTTTTGGCCACGACTGTAGAGCCCTGCTTCTGCATTTAACCAGTCACCCTTAGTGAGCAGTGAGCAGCCATTAAATTCATAGAACAGTGTGTGGGGACACCTTGCTCAAGGGCGTCTCAGTGGCGCCTTAACGGTTTGGGATTTGAACCTGCAACACTTTATTATGAGTCTGCTTCCTTACACGCTAAGCCACCACTTCCTAGTGGGCAGTATATATACAGCATGTATATTCTGAAACTATTAGGTTGCAGCATACATGGATTGTCATGATGCTCATGCATGTTGCACGACAGAAATCATTCAGTTGATCTTATCCCAACAGTCGTACAGACAGCCCTCATCATAGTTTCTTAAGTATTATTTTATCAGCGAAATGTGCCACTGTTTTACACACAAGCCTACCTCTCAAGTGTGGTCTGGAAGAAAAAGCTCAGTGCTGATGAAACATTCTGACAAAGGCAATCAACACACCACCAGGGACAAATGGAGTGAGTTCTATACTTTTATTAAAAAAATAT
Source organism: Denticeps clupeoides (assembly GCF_900700375.1). Taxonomy (NCBI): domain Eukaryota; kingdom Metazoa; phylum Chordata; class Actinopteri; order Clupeiformes; family Denticipitidae; genus Denticeps; species Denticeps clupeoides. The sequence goes on from NC_041708.1 coordinate 17,487,445, forward strand.
AAATATATACATCAATTCTGTTTCCACTATTAAAAGGGGCTGCATTTCATGAAAACTAAATCCTTTAGGAACAGCTGGAACAGGCGCTCACTTTAAAGTCCCTATTTTATTCTGGAATGTTTATCACCAAGTAGTGGAGAAGGGTTCGGCAGACTACAGTGGTGTGAAAAGAAAATATGGAAATATAAAAGTACAGAAAGACAAGTGACGGTCAGGAGGCCACATATGAAGAAAGGCTGAAGAAAACCCCAAAACGGTTCCTAAGAAAGTGATGATTCCACAACTCTGAATCCTGCAGAGTAACTCTACATTCCAGGCACATACTGAAAATAATCCAACTGTATTCATGCAACTGAAGTGCTACATACCTGATTAGAGGTCTACAGGGTTGAAACCACCGCTTTGGTTTAAAAAAAAGAAAAAACAGAAAAACAAAACATACAATGAAGTGAAATGAAGTAAAACATAATAAAACTCTGATTCAGGACCTGGATTGGCCAGGGGACACTAAAAAAGTATTAAAAGCAAGGGGGTGCTGGAACAAAACCCTAGAACTTAAGTCGCCCCTTCAGTGAGAAAGATGTTTCAATTGCCTTTTTCTATCAACCACAGCCCATCTTTGTTCAGACGTTCCACTCTTTGTCATTCGTTGTCTGAGAAACGTAAGGCCAAAAGGTTTCAGTTATTAAACAGCTCCGTGGTGCAACATTTCATCCAGTCCTTTCAGCCATACATACTCCACCCACAGCAATGTTGTTCCTCCACCTGATTGATGCCCATGTACAAGTGAACATCTCAGGCAACCTGAGCAGACTACAGCTGAGATTGTTGGTGAAATTCTGCCCCAGGAAGGGCTGACCAGGATGTCTTACATGATCAGTGTTCCAATTGTAAAAAGACAGATCTTCATGCTGACCCTCCTTGTGAGCAGCTTTTGAGCTCTATGCTTCTTAAGAAAAAAAATGGACCCTAACCCTAGGATCACCCTAGGAACCCTAGTCACAAACTGGCCATAGGACTCTGCTGAACGCAAACTCCGGTCATTGGTGACTGCTCTGGCTCCACTCCTGGTGTCAGACCTTCACTAATGTAGTGGCCTGGCCCGGTGCTGGTGGCGAGGGGGTAAGCGCTGTGTCCAGCCATGCCGGTCTCTTGGCGAGGATTGGAGAATGCTCCCAGGCCAGCGTTCATGTTCCTGTTTTGAGTGAAGTCCCTGCAGCCTGCAGGGAGCTGACGCAGTTGGTAGATGTGATTGCCATGATTCCCAGTGGAAGAGGAAGATGTGGAGGACGAGGAGGCAGAGGAAGACAGAGAGGTTATGGAGAGATGGCCATGCACAACATCCATTGAATCGTGCGTGGAGGCGCTGTTGGTGGGGGAGTTGTAGAGGCAGGGGCGAGGATGTGTGGATAAAAGTGGGCGGTGCTGTTGGGGGTGCAGTGCCTTGGGGTGGTGGGGAGGCACATTGAAGGTGGTTTCCTGGACGGGGTGGGTTTCAATGGTGACTGGTTCAGGTCCAATGGTACCAGGCCACACTACAGGTGGATGGTAGAGCTGTCACACACAAAAACACATTATAGGAGTAAGTGAAGTGGTTGAAACTGTACAAATGTACAGATAAGTAACTCAGATGCTTTTGTTTAAATGAGTCATATGAAACAAAAACCCAAAAAGAAAGATGGCAGTGATTTTAACTAGTACTGTGCGGTATAAATGGTATAAACAATATGCGATCTACATTTGGCCAGTGGGAGAGATGATATGGCCTACTGCAGAAGTATCCGCATCACCTTGGCAAAACCACGCCTATTTGCAGCACAATGCATTATTTCTGGAAAATGGATGAGAGCACAGAGCACACGGAGGAGCAGCTTGTTAAAAAAAGTTGTGCAACAAGAATCTGACCTGAATAAAGTTTTCCGCGTGGGTCCTGTATTCGGCAGACATTTCTCAGATCTTTACTGTATTTTCTCTTACTCATTAAACTTTTTTATTTTTTTTTTTTTATATAGCTGCTCTTCCAATTTAAGGCATTCGCAGGGCTTTTGACGCTATGCGACATTTAAAAAATAAAATTTCCAAATAGAAAGACAGGAAATGATTTAATATATATATATAAATATAGTGCTTATCAGCTGGGGTCAAACTACATGGGTTAATCCATGTACATCATGCACTTTCACACTGGTGAAAGCTATAGATTATAGGGTAAGGGCCACTTGATTATGGCCAAAATAATAACCACAATTATTTTTCATGAATATTGTAATCACAATTATTCATTATTTTAGGTAATATAAATTTTTATTGCACATTTTGTCTAACAAACAGCAAGTGAAGGCGTCCCGTTCAGAATGAAAACAATAAAATAAATAATTAAAAAAAAAATTTTTTTGCCCAAGACAACAGCCTACAAAAAGTAAATAGCAATTGCAGAGTGCAATTATAAAGTGCAAAAGAGAAGCAGAAGCCTATGCAGAAAAGGCACATACTACAAACCTGATTCCAAAAACGTTGGGGCACTTTACAAATTGTGAATAAAAAGTAATGCAATCATTTACAAATCTCATAAACTTATATTTTATTTACAAAAGAATATAGACAACAATATCAAATGCTGAAAGTGAGATTTTCAAACGTAATGCCAAACATTGGCTCATTTTGGATTTCATGAGAGCTACACATTCCAAAAAGGTTGGGACAGGCAGCAATAAGACGCCGGAAAAGTTAAATGCACATATAAGGAACAGCTGGAAGAGCAATTTGCAACTTATTAGGTAAATTGGCAACATGATCGGGTATAAAAAAAAGTGGCAGTGTCTCTCAGAAGTCAAGATGGGAAGAGGATCATCAATTCCCCCAATGCTGCGGCAAAAAATGGTGGAGCAATATCAGAAACGAGTTAGAAGTTATCATCTACAGTGCATAATATCATCCAAAGATTCAGAGAATCTGGAACAATTTCAAAGTGGAAAACTGTTCTGCCACTGAAAACTGAAACAAATCAAAAAAGATATTTTTGGTAAACTGGGACGCCATGTCATCTGGACTAAAGACGACAAGGACAACCCCAAGTTGTTGAAAGTAATCATCTCGTGTGGCATAGGAAAGCTTACACATCTGGGAAGGCACAATCAATCCTGAAAGGTATATCCAAGATCTAGAACAACATATGATCCCATCCAGACGTCGTCTCTTTCATGGAAGACCTTGCATGTTCCACCATGACAATGCCAGACCACATACTTCATCAATTACTACATCATGGCTGTGCCGAAGAAGAATCGGGGTACCGAAATGGCCAGCCTGCAGTCCAGATCCTTCACTCATAGACAACATTTGGCGCATCATGAAGAGGAAGAAAGATGTGACCAAAAAAAACTGACAGCTGAGCAACTAGAAGCCTGTATTAGACAAGAATGGGACAACATTAAAATTTCTAAACTTTTCTCCTCAGTCCCAAGACGTTTGCAGGCTGTAATAAAAAGAAGAGGGGATGCCACACAATGGTAAACATGACCTTGTCCCAAATTTTTTGAGACGTGTTGATGCCATGAAACTTGAAATCAAACTAATTTTTCCCCTTAAAATGATACATTTTCTCAGTTTAAACATTTGGAATGTCATCTATGTTGAATTCTGAATAAAATATTTCCACATCATTGCATTCCTTGTACAGTGTACCAACTTTTTTGGAATTGGGTTTGTTCAAGGAACAGGAACATACTACAGGCCTACAGATAAAAACGAGCCTGTCAACATTTTCTGGCTTAAGAGATGACCGAGGGCAGGTCAGTATAAATTCAAAAATAAACCTGTAAGTTCACAGACATACATGACTTTGTGAAAGTGGAGAGCGAGTGAAAAATCAATGAATGTCTGTCAAATACAGGACCCACAGCTTTCTACTGAGGTGATGACCATTATGGGAGAGATGTTCAAATGTTACCATATATTTTCTATAATTGCAGATTTGCAATTAATAACAATAAATATTTTACATTCACCGCTACTACGAAATGAGTAAAAAGTTTATTATACAGCATCCTGCTGCAGTGCCTTTGCTATGAACATATAAACAGTTACATTTAAATTTACAGATATATACCGCATATAACTATATACGGCAATATATACTGTTTACAGTCAATGTTTTAATTTACATCGCAATATGAATTTAATTCCATATCACACAGAAAAGTCTTTTAGAGAACTAAAAATCAAGGCTAGTGCTCACCTGTGGGCAAATGTTGTCACAGTCCAGTGCAGGTATGACAGCACCAAAGTGCTCCCCAGTATGCCGATGGTGGTGGGTGGGGTCAGACCGCGCTCTGTCACTGGTGCTAGTTCCAGAAGACCCTCCTGACAATATAAAAATAAATAAAATTGCACTCTCAAGACAAAAGCCAAAATTTGGATAGCAGAGCCGATAAAGGACCAATGATCAGCTCTTCCTTTAAAAGGCTATACAGGTACACAACTTTCTCCAAGAATTTAGACTACTTGCCTGAAATCACCACTTCTATTGTGAGGGAAACAAAAAATCTCAGAGCTGAATATAATATAATACAATTGAGTTAAATTACAGGTTTACTGCTGGCACCTGAGCTTGATGACGTGCTAGAAGTGGTCCCTGAGGACTGCGACTGCTCAAGGGCGGGGCTGGTGGACACACTGCTGCTCGTGTTTGTGCCCTCATCGGCGGTCTTCTTGAAAAAGCTGTGCTGCAGGGCATAATAGGGCTGAATGCGTGTCTTGGGGTCAAAGTCCAGCATTCTGAGGATCAGGTCCTTAAACTTCAGGTAGTCTGCAACTGTGTGGCCAGACTCGCCATTGCGCCGTCCTCCAGGTCCACCTGCCTCTACTCCAAGGATGGTGTGTAGCTTCCGGGAAGCTGGTAGTTTATACTGTCCAAGGTAAGAACACAAAGAGAGTGAGATGAACCAAGACCATTCATTTCAACCAGTTGATCAAGGAAGGCTGCACTACTCCTACCTTTTTGCCATCTTTGGTCCTTTTTACACTCCACGCCCCATCAGATAATTTCTCAAAGAACTTTCTCGATTTTGGAGCTCGATCCATAATATGACTGGGTGGGATCCCAAGAACTTCAACTATTTTGTTCATTTGGTCCACCTGTCAAATCAAAGCCATGAAAATTTTAGCTGTTCTGCATGCAAACACCCACCAACGTACCACACAATATACACACATATTACCTCATTGGCTCCACTGAACAGAGGCTCTCCGGTGTGCATCTCTACCAGGATGCAGCCCAGGGACCACATGTCAATGGCCAAATCATATGGCATACCAAGCAACACCTCAGGGGAACGGTAGAAGCGACTCTGGATGTACTGATATATCTGAAAACACAACATAAAAACATGTTCACATGCATTCTGCTGAAGTTCAAATGGCAATAACTGCACGGTTCAGACAACATGTACCCTCTGGCCTAACTGGCATGAGCTCCCAAAGTCCACTATCTTGATGGCACTTCTCTTGGGGTTGCAGAGCAGAATGTTCTCAGGCTTTAGGTCACAGTGTATAATGCTGAGCTCAGGAGTGGCCAAAAAGAGAAGGGCCGTGCACAACTGCTGGGCAAACTTCCGTGTCAGGTTCAATGAGACTCCTCTGAAATTCGTGTTCCGCAGCAAGTCGTACAAGTTGTACGACAACATTTCAAAAACTAGGCAGAGGTGATTCCGGAAGATGAAGTGACGCTTTAGATGAACTAAAAACACAAAACACATTAAATCCAGTACCTTTTCGAGTACATAAAGAAATGGAAACAGAAACATCACTCATTACCTATATAATATCTCATCTCAGTGTCATGTTTGTTCATGAGCTCAAGAAGTTGAACCTCAATCTGGGCCTGATTCAGAAAAGCCTTTTTGTTCTTTATTATTTTAATAGCTACCCACTCCTGTTCAGTACGGTCATAAGCTTTGACCACCTAAAACAAGAGGAAGAATACAGGCATTTAGTATGCAGAAGGAAGTGGACAAGATAAAATTCAACAGCATCTGATTGAATTTTTAAAACTTCAAATCTTACCTGACCAAATGATCCTTTCCCTATCAAAGAGTCAATTTCATACCGGTCCATCCACTTCTCCCCATTTTTAACGATGTAGTCGTAGTTATCATCATCGTAACCATCGTTAATGACTTTTCGCTCTTTTTTATGGCTGGAATCCTCACCTGTGCCCAGTTGATGCCGTCTTTTCTTTTTTGCATAATAAACCTAAAATTTAAAAAACATGTGAAGTCAGAAGCTGAATACACTGAGACCCAAAAATAAAACTGTACCAATAAACTTACTTCATTGATGTGTTTGTAGGTTTTGATCAGATCAATAGAAAGCTTCCTCAGTGGAGCCAACGATGGGTCACGAAAACACTGGGGCATGTGGGCCTGGAAAACACATTCAGAAATGGCACTTAGAGGCTGTCCTTATGTCCGTGTGAAAATATTAGTGTGGACCCAACTGTACAGAGCTGAGGCTTGGTATGTATACTGTGTATATAAAACGTCTACACAACCCTGTTAAAATGCCATGTTTAATCATTTAAAAACAGGGCTGTGTACACTGCGCGTGAGTGCGTGTGCACTACCTGGTCGGTACTGAGGGGCTGGCTTTGGTCCCCATGTGGCAGTGCACTAATAGCCTGGTTTGTGCTCTGCTGGTGGCGGTCACTGTACTGCTGGTGTGAAAGAGGCATGGGAGCGGCCATGGGAACACCAGCAGCATGGGAGGAAAAAGAGAGTGCAGACCGGATGGATGAGGGTTCGCATGCTGAGCTCTCTTCTCCTGTCGGGAAATGGACACCCATTAATTATGGCGTCTTTATCATTTGTTTTGATATTTATGTCAGATAGCAGACATTATACAAATTTTCACTTGATTGTTTCAATCACAGAAGTAAAGGAAAATACAACCTTTGTCATGTGTACAATAATTTCTGTATTACAGTCTGCATGACCAGACAACACCAGCATATATTTAATTAGCCAATTGAGATAAAATATGTAATGTATGTTTTTTCTATTACCATAGAATTTTCATACATCTATCATATTTTCAGAGAAAGGTCCAGGCATTTCTCAGAACCAGGCTGCATGCAAGATGGCCCAAACTCACAATCTCAGCAACAGCAGCTAATTAGCAAAGCCTATCACCAAGAAGCTGAAGTGTGATCTGGCAGTAAAATCCACATATAAGCCAATCACTGTAAAGTATGCAAATAAACGAGTTGTGTTGCCAGGAGAAAGCTACTTCCAGTTTCCAATAACAAAACAAGAAATAAAAAAGGAATCAAATTAAACTTCGGCACAGTTTGATAGCCAGCAGATAAAAGCAGTTACGCGTAGTGATACCAAGGAATCACAAAGTTCCAGCACAAAATGTTATCACAGCAGTTTTATTGTCACTAGTAAACGTGTGGGAAATTCTTGTGCGCAAAGCCTCTCATGCAGCAAACATGTACAAATTTCTGTGATGTACACAGTGTGTGTGTGTATACAGCACACCACCCCGGCATTGGTGGGGGAAGTCCAATCACATTGCGCTGATGTCCATGTGTACCAACCAAATGTGTCCCATGTAGGGCTGCAACATCGAATCGATTGAATCGATAAAAATCGATTACTAAAAGAGTTGGCAACGAATTTCCTAATCGATTCGTTGTCGCGCGACGCGGAGACGTTTGATTATTAAAAAAAAAATAAAAAACTTTATTTGAGCGCGGAGTGAACACACTCGGTCTCTCTCGCACACAGATGCTAGCTGATTTTGGCGCCTAATAGACAGCGCGGAGCAATAAATAAATAAATAAAAAAACAAAATAAAACGAGCGGAGGTAGAGGACAGATACATGCCGGAGGCAGAGACATCTGCGCGAAAATATGCAAAAGCGACATGGCACGGCAATGATCCTGCACCTGAAACGCAAACATGTTGGAGTGTTTGAGGAGGAAGAAGGGAGTTCATCAGCAGGGTAAGTCGCTACAGAATCCTACTTTTGTTCCGTTTTGAAGTGAGGAACCATTTTTTTGGACCATTCATTTTTCAATCTGTTGTCATGTATAGCTACACTGCAAAAAAAGCTTTTCTTACCTAGTAATTTTGTCTCGTTTCCAGTCCAAATATCTAAAAAATCTTAAATCAAGATTACTAGACAAGAAAAATAGCATGAGAAAATTAAGTGATGCTTAAAACTTCTGTTTGAGATTATATCTCATTAAGATTAGTTTTCTTACCCCATTGGCAGATAATTTTGCTTGTTTTAAACAATCACTTAACTTTGAGATGTTTTATCAGAAAACAAGACATCATTTCTTATGCTATTTCATGTGTCTAGTAAATGTATCTTGATTTAAGATTTTTTAGAGATTTGGACTGAAATCAGGACAAAACTACTAAGTTAGAAAAGCATTTTTTGCAGTGTGTGTGTGTGTGTGTGTGTGTGTGTGTGTGTGTCAGTGTGAGAGTTTGTGAGTGTGTGCATCTGCACTGTAGTGTAGAGAACAAGTTCTGACCTTCAAACAAATCCTGTTAAATTTGTATTGTTATTTTTTTTATAAATTATTTATCGTTCTGGCAGCTCAGGTGGCACTTTATTAAAAAGTCTATATTTGGCAGATGTAAAGCATACATGTATGTTTTTGTGTTAGTCAATTTTTATTTTATTATTATTATAACAGCTCAAGAAGCAACATGTTTGTGCACTTTCTAAAGATTTTGGTTCTGTTTTTGAATAAAGGGTTGGAAATTAAAGCCTTTCTTTTTTTAAAAAAATCCGATTCTTTGATTAATCAAAAATTAATTGACAGATTAATCGATTATTAGAATAATCATTATTTGCAGCCCTAGTCCCATGTTAAATTACAGCGCAGTTGGGACAGTGGTGGCCTAACGGTTAAGGAAGCGGCCCCATAATCAGAAGGTTGTCGGTTCTAATCCAGATCTGCCAGGGTGCCACTGAGCAAAGCACACTGCTTCTGATTACACTGCTCCCCGGGCGCCTGTCATGGCTGCCCACTGCTTACTCAGGGTGATGGGTTAAACGTAAAGAACAAATTTCACTGTGTGCACCATGTGCTGTGCTGCTGTGTATCACAAGTGACAATCACTTCACTTTATTTATCATTTAGGGCCCTATGATTTCTGTAATGTGGAAAACTGTAATCAGTTGTAAAACACGGAATGGCATTCAATTTGCGTGTCTGGCCACTGCACCCCACTACGTGTTTTCTGTTGAGGTGGGATTTTCGCACACACCACCCCATTGTGAACGCCCATCAGCTGTGGCGAATCCGGATCACTTGCCTGATCGTTTCTGCACATGCCTGTGTAAGTTTAGAGCTGAACAAAAAGTATTTTTTTATAAAGCTGAAGAACAACTCTGTTTGTAAGAACATATATGATGGCCACTTAGTCAAAAACTCATATCAGAAACGAAGAAGAAGCAAACTAGTGTGAGCCAGTCATGCAACAAGTCAGCTGATTCCAAAGGTGGCTTAATCATCATAGTGCCACTAAGCAAGAGGGCATAACTTTTTTTTTGTATTTCAGGTCTCCCCAATGTTTATTTATTTGTTACATTTTTTAAGTTGAAACGTGAAGCACTTATTTTACAAAAGGAAGCATGGGTAATACTGTGAAATAGGTCTTCGCAAGAAACGGAAAAAAATTAACAGGGCCCTACCTTCGTTTTTTTTTTTTTTTTTTTTAAATACATTGAAATCAAATGATGTTCCACATTATCTGAGTACCCATCTTAAATATTAGAACAAGCAAAAGTGCAAAAATTACAGAATTTAATTTACCATTTTGGTTTCATTTTGGCATTAAATATTGTGATATAAATTGAACCATAGATGATAGATGGTATAAAATTTCATCTGTAAATTCAAAATGTATTTGTTTTTGAAAGGGCAACATGTTACCATATCAAAGGCACTGCAGCAGGAAGTTGTATACTTTTTTTACAGATACATCAACATATAGCATAACTTTATACCAGATAAAACAATATCTGGGCAATTCTACTGAAAGTGGACTATCGTGTATGCGCTAAACAGACCACCCGTGACGCCTGGTCCACAGCACCTGCTCTGATCCGGTGTCCTTTCCAAGGAAGAAAAGCCATTACTGTGGTGGAAAGGATGATGGGTTAAAAGCAGAGGACACATTTTGGTGTGTCACCGGGTGCTACAGTAATTTTGTCTCGTTTCCAGTCCAAATATCTAAAAAAATCTTAAATCAAGATTACTAGACAAGAAAAATGGCATGAGAAAATTAAGTGATGCTTGAAACTTCTGGCAGATCATTTTGCTTGTTTTAAGCAAAACAAAATCACTTAATTGAGATGTTTTTTCAGAAAACAAGACAATTTCTTATGCTATTTCATGTGTCTAGTAATTGTATCTTGATTTAAGATTTTTTTAGAGATTTGGACTGAAATCAGGACAGTTAGAAAAGCATTTTTTGCAGTGTGTGTGTCAGTGTGAGAGTTTGTGAGTGTGTGCATCTGCAGTGTAGTGTAGAGAACAAGTTCTGACAAACAAATCCTGTAAAATTTTCTGATTTGTATTGTTCTTTATTTTTTTTATAAATTATTTATCGTTCTGGCAGCTCAGATGGCACTTTATTTAAAAAAAAAAAAAAAAAAAAAAAAGAAAGAAAAAAAAGTCTATATTTGGCAGATGTAAAGCATACAAGGAGCAACATGTTTGTGTTTTCTAAAGATTTTGGTTCTGTTTTTGAATAAAGGGTTGGAAATGAATGCTTTTTTTCTTTTTTTTTTTTTTATCCGATTCTACGATTTATCAAAAAAAAAAACGACAGATTAATCGATTATTAAAATAATGGTTAGTTGAAATGAAATGAGTGCTGCCACCATATATGTCAACGTTGCCACCATATTGCGATAGGCTCTGCTGTGGAGTGGAGCATATACAAGTCTATGGAGAGAAGTGCATAAAAATGTCTCACTCTTGTGCTGCTTGGGGCTGTACAAACCGCTGTACGCTCCAAACCAGATCCCGGGGGATTACATTTCATAGGTAAGGCTGGACCATTGTTTTGAATATATTTGGCCATTATAAAATCCCGTTTTATAAGTCTTAACCTTAGCTAAGCTAGGCTAAGATAACGAAGCTATGCATTCCTGTGTTCAAGTCAGCCTCTAAACAACGTTTTGGCTAAACGTAGGCATTAACTATTTAGACTGTTCTTAGCTGTTTAGTTAACTTCTCAAACTTTGAAGGTTTCCTAAAGAAATTCACCTCAGTTTACAAATCTTAACCTTAGCTAAGCTAGCAAAGCTATGCATCCCTGTGTTCAAGTCAGCCTCCAAACAACGTTTTGGTTAAACGTAAGAACTATAATACAGGATTTTATAATGGACAAATATAATCAAAACAGTTGTTTAGCCTTACCAGGGTTTGTCGTTCGACAGTAATGTAAAGAGTTTTATGTGATTAATTAATTTTGTAGAATATTGTATTTTGAAAGCACTGGGCATTTCAAGTTGTTATAAGTAGTTTGTACGTTTCACTTTGAAATTAAACATTTCACTATTAGTAATTTGTATGTGATTTTTCATTGATATACAAGCAAGTGCCCTTTATCATATCGCAACCGCATATCACAATATTGATCTCAATAATTGCAATATGTCTTTTTTCCCCAAATCGTTCAGCCCTATGTGAAATGTACATAGTATTTGTCGTGCCTTACTGCTATATAGTTCAATATAAAGTTATGACAAAAGCAGTTTGCCATGCACAGGACACAGACAACTAGTCTCACACAAACTTCCATAATAAAATTCTGTGAAGCATTCAGACAAAACTATTGCACCAAATATTTCAATGCATAATGGGTGTCAATACTGTGCAACACTTCAATAAAATAATGTTTATGCAATAACAGTATATACAACTAAAATGCCCAAGATGGTGTGATTCACAGGACAACACTGGTCACTGGTCTAAAAGCTACACTTAAATGTTAGACTTAACATTAATCAGAAGGTTGCTGATACGAATTCCAATCTGCCAAGGTACCACTAAGGTGCCACTTGGCAAAAGCACCGTCACCACACACTGCTCCCCGAGTGCCTGTCATGGCTGCCCACTACTTACTAAGGGTGATTTAAAAGCAGAGGACACATTTTGTTGTGTCACCCTGTGCTGTGCTTCACAATTTGAATCACTTCACTTTCATTTATAGGATCAAAATACTGACATCAATAAACACAAGTGTTTTTTTTTTAACCCCAATCATTTAGCCCTAGTTATGATAAATTTCTTTTTAAGGGGTTTCAGTGTTGTGGAGTTCTGAATTTTGGTGGACTTGCAGCTATATGTTTTTTTTTTGTAAAATGTGATGACACGGAATCTATATGATTTTTAGTAAAATGTGATCATGACAAGGCATCTAATGTTTTTTTTTAGTAAAATGTGATGTGATGATGACACGGCAGCTATATGTTTTTTTTTTTTTTTTAGCAAAATGTGATTATGACATGGCAGCTATATGATTTTTAGTAAAATGTGATGTGATGATGGCACGGAAGGTATGTTTTTCTTAGAGAAAAAGTGATGATGAAACGTTAAGGGAATAAATTAAGGCTTTCGATTTTGACTGCGTGTGTACAGCCACACATGAAGTTCATTTAAATGACTTAACAGTTGCGACTTTTGTCCATGACTGATCCTATAAGGCTGGTGTCAGAACTCAACAGGTGCAGAAACTCAAAGGAGCAGGAAGGGTTCGGAAGAACCGCTAATTACGGAACCAGTCGAGCCTGGATCAGACACGTAGGCCGGCCTGCACCGGACACCGCACCCGGCCATCGTGATGCATACGAAGCAGACACCAGAAGCATAAATAAATCCATCCGGGTCAGACTCGGCCCTTCACCTACCTCTGGTGGTGAGATCTTCATTAGAAGGGCCAAAACCAGTGTGGAGGACAACCCTGTCCAGTTTGGAGACACCGGATCGTGATAAATCCTCTCCCTGTGCTGACAGACTGCAGGCCTTCCCCGAGGCAGCGTCCGTCTGCCAGGCGACTTTAGCGATCTCTCTGCGTCTCAACAGCCCGTTCTGAACAGTGAGCAAGGGGCTGTTCTCCCGCTCTGGTGTGTGACAGAACTTCGGCTAAGCTCCGGAGGATTTTACTCCATTTTTTCAGCTGTATACCCACAAAATGGCGCGCCTCTGTGCGGAGCGGAGCAGCGCCCCGGCCCGGCCCGGCAGAGCTGTCCGTTCCACAAATACCAGCTAAATATCTCCGTCACGCTATAATCTTCTAACCCGAATATCCTCGTTCCGGCTCAGGCGATGTGCAGCTTCCCAGGTCACTGTCACTTGACCGAAAACCGACGACATTGTTCCGGCGGGAAGGGAAAACATTTGAAAAGGAAAAAAAACCTACTAACAAAATGGCGACAGACTGAAATGTTACCATGACAACTGTCAATCAAGAAGTGAAGTACCCGGATGCTTCAATGACGAGGACTAAACATCCTGTCCGCACTACTGTTGTTACGCCTTTGACTTTAACATAATTAATACATAAAACTACATTGATTTATTATGGCTCATAACGTCATATTATCAGGACTCTTGCTTAAATCAACTAATTTTAGGTGGAAAGAAAGATGGTGCAACAATCTTTTAACAGAATGTCATTAAATAGTCTGACATCCAAGTTTCATGTGTTGCATGAGAGTAAGAAAGGAAATACTTGCTGTACAGTTGTGTCATCTTTAAATATTATTTAATAAATTATGATAATCAACCATCTATTTGTGACAAAATATTTCTCAATCATTCAATGGCAGTATAAACAATAAACAATCAAATGATGAACATGTGCTGTGTGTGTTATTTCAGTGGCAAAACTGTTGCACAGTGCATGTATGATTAAATCAGGATTGAATCAGCCCTCTCCACTTTTACATGCTGATGCACTGAACTGCTTATTATATCTTCAGTAATCAGCCTATGGAGCCCAGCTTATCAACATTCAGTGAATAAAAATGGTGGAATAATCACCATGTACAACCAGAATTCTGGAAGAGTTGAAGTGAAGTGAAACTGAAGTGACTGTCATTGTGAAACACTGCAGCACAGCACACGGTGCACACAACAAAATGTGTCCTCTGCTTTTAACCCACCACCCTTGGTGAGCAGTGGGCAGCCATGACAGGTGCCTGGGGAGAAGTGTTTGGGGATGGTGCTTTCAGTGGTTCCTTGGCAGATCAGGATTCGAACCGGCAACCATCTGATTCGGGGGGCGCTTCCTTAACTGCTAGGGCACCACTGCCCTGAGTTGAGATGTTCTTTACATTTAATAAATACAGGGAGTGCAGAATTATTAGGCAAATGAGTATTTTGTCCACATCATCCTCTTCATGCATGTTGTCTTACTCCAAGCTGTATAGGCTCGAAAGCCTACTACCAATTAAGCATATTAGGTGATGTGCATCTCTGTAATGAGAAGGGGTGTGGTCTAATGACATCAACACCCTATATCAGGTGTGCATAATTATTAGGCAACTTCCTTTCCTTTGGCAAAATGGGTCAAAAGAAGGACTTGACAGGCTCAGAGTCAAAAATAGTGAGATATCTTGCAGAGGGATGCAGCACTCTTAAAATTGCAAAGCTTCTGAAGCGTGATCATCGAACAATCAAGCGTTTCATTCAAAATAGTCAACAGATCGCAAGAAGCGTGTGGAAAAACCAAGGCGCAAAATAACTGCCCATGAACTGAGAAAAGTCAAGCGTGCAGCTGCCAAGATGCCACTTGCCACCAGTTTGGCCATATTTCAGAGCTGCAACATCACTGGAGTGCCCAAAAGCACAAGGTGTGCAATACTCAGAGACATGGCCAAGGTAAGAAAGGCTGAAAGACGACCACCACTGAACAAGACACACAAGCTGAAACGTCAAGACTGGGCCAAGAAATATCTCAAGACTGATTTTTCTAAGGTTTTATGGACTGATGAAATGAGAGTGAGTCTTGATGGGCCAGATGGATGGGCCCGTGGCTGTATTGGTAAAGGGCAGAGAGCTCCAGTCCGACTCAGACGCCAGCAAGGTGGAGGTGGAGTACTGGTTTGGGCTGGTATCATCAAAGATGAGCTTGTGGGGCCTTTTCGGGTTGAGGATGGAGTCAAGCTCAACTCCCAGTCCTACTGCCAGTTTCTGGAAGACACCTTCTTCAAGCAGTGGTACAGGAAGAAGTCTGCATCCTTCAAGAAAAACATGATTTTCATGCAGGACAATGCTCCATCACACGCAAGTACTCCAAGTACTCCACAGCGTGGCTGGCAAGAAAGGGTATAAAAGAAGAAGAAAAACTAATGACATGGCCTCCTTGTTCACCTGATCTGAACCCCATTGAGAAACTTTGGTCCATCATCAAATGTGAGATCTGAACAGTGTCTGGGAGGCTGTGGTTGCTGCTGCACGCAATGTTGATGGTGAACAGATCAAAATACTGAAAGAATCCATGGATGGCAGGCTTTTGAGTGTCCTTGGAAAGAAAGGTGGCTATATTGGTCGCTGATTTGTTTTTGTATGTCAGAAATGTATATTTGTGAATGTGGAGATGTTATATTGGTTTCACTGGTAAAAATAAATAATTGAAATGGGTATATATTTGTTTTTTGTTAAGTTGCCTAATAATTATGCACAGTAATAGTCACCTGCACACACAGATATCCCCCTAAAATACATTCCAAAAACATTCAGCTTTGATATTAATGAGGTTTTTTTTTTTTTTTTTTTTGGGTTCATTGAGAACATGGTGGTTCAATAATAAAATTATTCCTCAAAAATACAACTTGTCTAATAATTCTGCACTCCCTGTAAACAGCAAAAGACTTTCAAATCACATATTATGTCAATCTTTAAAATTTTATAACAGAATTTTCAAAAATGAGCTTACAATATGTTTACAGAACATAGGACATGTCATCTTCTGAGAGTAATCAATGGTCCTCCCAATGACTATAATAGCCATAGGGGTAGAAGTGAAACCCATAATCAACTGGCATGTGCTGCAGAGAAAGTGAGAAAGCGATATGAACCCTCATGCAAACCGGAGTGTTTGAAATATGTCTGTGAAGATTATCAGTCATCCATGTGAATTTGTCTGAAAGTTGAGTCATGGCAACTGGACTTTCTTCTTTAATGTAGAGATGTTTCATTCTGCATCCACAGAACTTTGTTAATCTGACAAAGTTATGTGGGTGCAGAATGAAACGTCTCTACATTAACAAAAGAAAGTCCAGTTGCCATGACTCAAATTTCAGACACATTACGGAACTGGATGAGCTGTCTTACCTCCTTGCACTGGTGTCCATTCAACTGGTCTCTTCTTCCTGGGATCCCCCAGGCTCTCCTTCCTGGGAACACCAGGGGTACAGGCTCCATCCATTTAATGCACTTAGGGTCCCTGCCACTATTGTATATTTTTAAGGCTTTGAGGTCTTTTGCTTATTTTCTAGGCCCCTGATGCCTTGTGGCCTGTGCATGTTCTGACTCTTCCCACAGGACAGAGCCTTCCCAAGGGCCGAACAGGGCCAAACAAAGTCTTACAAATTCGGAAAAAACCTAAGACAAGAGTATGGGGAGGTTGGGACATCCTTGGCTGTTGCAGCTGTCTAAACAAATGCACAATTGTTAGCTTATTCCTTACTAAAGAGAAAATACTTCCACCAAGAATATCGGTGGCCAGCCTAATTAGGGATGGATTGATGACTTGGGACAAATCAATTGTTCTAAATATTGGGGGAATGAGGGATTTAACTATGCTAATTAACATTGTTAATTAAGTAAGCGATGTGCACTGCGCCCATGGGACCATGACTGCTGTACAGAAACTTTCTGCATTTTTAAAAAATCTGGTTATCTTTGACTTTTTTGTTTTTCAACAAGTTTCTGAATTCGGCTCTTAGTTTTTCCATTACACCTGGTAGCAAGAAATTTACAGGCAGAGGATGGCACCAACAGAAGCAAACATTCACCTGGCTGGAATTCCCTGTGTCGGGCCGGCCACTTCTACAGCCACTGCTGTGTTGCCTGGGCCTCCATCTAGCGCACCACGCACATTACCCTCTGAATAGCACCTCCATTTTTCAGTATGTGCTTCATGGGTTCTAGTAGTAGTTTTTACCTGGAGCAAGATGAACAGGAAGTGAGCTTGGACATGAATGGGGCCCCTTGGTCAGTGATGAGGTCCTTGGGTATTCCCACCCTCTCATCAGCTGGCAGAGCTCATAAAACAAAATTACTTAGGAGATGGCTTTCTGGAGGGATTTTGCTTCTGGGTACGGGGTTTTGTAGTCCACAATCACCAGGATGTAACTGTGTTCCTGGACAGAGTTTGGAAGCAGTCCTACAAGCTCAACTGCTACCTCAGGGATGCAAGTTTTTCACACCTGGATTTGGGGATCCTCTGCCATTCCTCCTTGCAGATTGGATGGTAATTGTTGGTGGACAACCATTTTTAGGTCTCTCCAGAGACGCTCAATTGGATTTAAGTCAGGCCTCTGGCTGGGCCTTTTAAGAACAGGCATGGAGTTGTTGTGAAGCCACTCCTTCATTATTTTAGCTGGGTGCTTAGGGAAGATAAAACCAGTCTGAGGTTCTGAGCACTGCGGAGAAGGTTTTCGTCCAGGATATCCATGTACTTGGTCTGCATTCTCCTCCATTGCAACCATTTGACCTGTTCCTGCAGCTGCCACCACCATGCTTCACTGTTGGGACTGTATTGGACAGGTGATGAGCAGTGCCTGGTTTTCTCCACACATACTGCTTAGAATTAAGGCCAAAAAGTATTTCTCACCATCTTAGAGTCCTTCAGGTGTTTTTTTAGCAAACTCGATGTAGGCTTTCAAGTGTCTTGCATTGAGGAGAAGCTTCCATTGGGCCACTCTGTTATAAAGCCCCAACTGGTGGATGGCTACAGTGATGGTTAACTTTCTACAACTTTCTCTCATCTCCCGATTGCATCTCTGGAGCTCAGTCACAGTGGTCTTTGGCTCTTCTCCCACGATAGCTCAGTTGGGCTGGATGGCCAGTTCTAGGAAGGGTTTTGGTCGTTTTGTAAGGCAAGATCGGTGCCTTGTCACAATTCTGTTTCTGAGCTCTTCAGGCAGTTCCCTTGACCTCATGATTCTCATTTGTTCTGTCATACATTGTGAGCTGTAAGGTCTTATATAGACAGGGGTGTGGCTTTCCTAATCAAGTCCAATCAGTATAATGAAACAAAGCTGGAATTGAATGAAGGTCTAGAACCATCTCAAGGATGATCAGAAGAAATGGACAGAACCTGAGTTACATTTACGAGTGTCACAGCAAAGGGTCAAAATACTTAGGATCACGCAATATTTCTGTTTTTCTTTGTTGCTAAATCTGCAAAAATGTCAAGATTTATGTGTTCAATATGGGGTGCTATGTGTACATTAATGAGTAAAAAAAGGAACTTACATGATTTTAGCAAATGGCTGCAATATATCAAAGGGTGAAATTTAAGGGTGGTCTGAATACTTTCCATACCCACTACACTTTTTCTATAGCTAATCATGTTACAGACCTGGTATCAATTAGTTTAATTATTTGCCAGATGTTCTCCCAGTTGAATCCTTTTAAGCTTTATTGCTGTTTCAGCCATTAGCTGCTCCCATGCTAACTATTTTGGAAGCAGGCATCAAATTTAAAATGAGCTCATTTAGTGGATAAAGGTGAACATTTGTCTAAGTTGTTCTACCTAAAACCATGGCTGGAGAAATGGTGGAGAAATAAATGGGATGCTATGAAAGCCTTCCCTGGTACATTTAGTGAGAGCTCTAAAATGGTTATAAAGTCATAATTTGAAGAGGAGAAATTATAATTTGTAGAAATGATCATTACACAGGTAATGACCGGTGGGATGTTGCACATATACACCAGAATGTTACACATATTTTATTATTTCATATTTTATTTTCCATACATTCTAATAAAAACAATATATAACAGTGGGGGGGTGGTTGCTCTGTGTTAGTTCTTGCTGTGATAAGGCCACATACGTAGATATCTGTGTTCAAATGGGAAGAAACAAATCTGGCAATATGATGCCCCTCCCAAACCCACTGTATAATTGAAAATAATAAATACAAATAGAAAATAATAATTACAAATAAATACCACGCAGGTATTCATGAGGCCTTATAGAAACCTGCTTAACTGCACATCAGCCAGTCATCTGCCACAAAGCAAGGTTTTTAGGTGCTACTCCTACAAAAAATGAAGCCTTATTTGATTTGATTGAGTTAGAAGCCTTAAACTTGGGAAATTACTACATTTTAAAATAATAAACTCATTGAAAGTGTGAAGCTACATTATGTTGCTTTACGTGAATTTCTGGTCTATCAGAAGACACATTAAAAAGAATAGATGTTTCTGAACACTTTATTATAAAAAAAAGACGAAAAACAATGTTCAAAGTTTACAAAATCCCACTCACTCGCTATAATTGACCAGCATTTCATCTACACAATCTTGGAGACAAATTCATTGATAACTATTAATAGCACACCCTAAAAAACATCTACAGTCAATACTGGGCAAATAACACACATAAATCTCCATAAAGGAGCATACGCAGTGCATCTTGGGAACCGGTGCTGAAAACCCATAGTTCCTGCTATAAATTCACACCTTGGCTTTCTGCTCTTCCTCCAACTTCCTTTTCTCTTCTGTTGTTCCATTTTCTCCTGTTCTCCAGCTTCCCTGACTGAAGCCATAAAAGATCATCATGAATCTGGAATCATTATTATTGTGAATAATGCAATCCTTGGCTGGAATTATTCATTACTAACCTGGATTTCGTCCAGTATATCCAGTAGATCACAGCCAGAGTTAAAGCACACAGAATGAGACCAACAACAGCTCCAACAGCTTGTCTCTGGGCATTAGAATGTTCCCTTGGACCTGAAAACAGCAGTGCAGACAGGCATGAATGTGGACTGTGACTGCAAATATTCACCAACTATTTTATAATGATGCTTGCTGAAATAAACCTGTATAGAGCACATGGATTGTAGGATGAAAACTTTATGGTAAGCAGCAACTCACCTTGGTTTGTCATACCATCAGCACCGTCGATCAGCACTGAAATAAAATGTAAAAAACAATGAACTTCACCTGGAATAAATAGCCAGATGTCCCTGTTGCATTTCTTTTGAAAATACCTGAGGACACATCGATACTCCGTGCTTCCTGCCCTAGATGGTTTTTTACAAAGCATGTAACTGTTAGGTTCTCTTTCGGGATGAGGGTCAGTGTCTGAGTGACCCGTCCGTCTGCATGCGTAATCTCCTCCACCTGACAGAGCAGAATAGGGGTGAGACCAAAACATTACAGTATATTACAGTATACTGTAATACTGGCTAAGTTCATTTACAGCAGTCACTATGTATACCAACTATTTAAAATAAACTAGAAATTGAATTGAAAAAAAAAAATGCATTCTTGGATCTTGCATCTAAGCACCTAAAGCACACTAAATGTATATAAAATACAGTGTATTCCTGTATTAGTTAGATGACTTTTTGATGACTGTAGTGCCAAGCAGAATAAAGAGAATAAAGAGAAACTTCTGCTTCTCCAAAAAAATATCCAAAAATGGGTCTCCGGGTCTCTAAACGTCTCCTGGTCTCTAAGCCACCACTGTAATGTTTTGCATTTTGCATTGCTTTAACAGTGCTGTTCTCTTAATTTGGTTGCTGTTTGCTAAAGAATTAGGCATTGCAATTTTTTTCCTCCCCTGTTTCTCCTATAATCATGCAGCAAGAATACCAACACTGTCTTCAAGAAAGGGCAGAGACAGTTTTTCCTTCTGAGACGGCTCAGGTCTTTCAACGTGTTTAGGAAACTGCTGACCATGTTCTATCCCTCTGTAGTATAGAGGGTTGTGTCCTTTGCCGCTCTGTGCTGGGGCAGTGTGGTGAAGAACTATTGTCCTGTTCTTCTTTTTAAAAACTGTACTGTATATTGTTATTTCCTCTTATTGCATGTTGTTAGGACAAAATAATTTCCTTCAGGATGAATAAAGATTATTCTTATCTTTAAATGGCTTTACCTTTGTTCCATTGACACTCCACTGAATGCTGGGTTTGGGGGAGCCCTCCACCTCACAGCTCAGGTTCTTGTGTTTGCCACCTATCTCCTGGTTTTCATCTACACTCCGGATCACTGGAGGACCTAATGAAACAAACCAAAGTCTTTCTATCTAGCATGGAAGTCAGCTGGTTAAGGGGCATCCCATTAAGTCACAGCGACTGATATTTTAACAGGATGGATTTCAGGAGTACTAAAGGTTTAATTAAACTTGGGATTATTTCCTTACGGAATTTCATAAGTGAACATAAACTGCACTCCATGTTGCTGATTGGCTGGAAGGGTTAACAATGCTCACAAAGAAGGGACAAAGCATAAGAAAAAAGCTTGGAGTCAGAAGGTTCACTGGGAAATGTGGTGGGCAGCAACAGAACAAAGATGTGCATTAAAATGCCATACACCAGTGTGCATAATTTCACATATTTCTGCATGAAACAAAATTGCTGAGTTTCAGATGGGGATTACATTTGTTTACAGGCATTCACCAAACACACATCTACAGAGTAGTCACTTTCTTCACTATCAGCAGCAATGTAGTCACAAATACCTTGAACATCCAGAATAAAAGAGCTTCTCCTAATAAGTCCTTCAATGGCAACTTCACACTCATACAGGCCAGAGTCCGAGAACTTCAACTGATCAAACTGGGGCTCAGCTGTGAGTCTGGCTTTGTTCTGAGGAAGAAACAATCACAGGAACTCTAGTGACAGAGGATCTGGGATGTTCCAGTCCCACATTCTTCACTCAAACAGTAAGAAATAATTGATTAAAAAGTAGAAAACCCATTGATTCAACCTCTTTTACTGAAGAATGGCTTTCAAATCAAAAGTATAAAAAAAAAAAAAAGAACTGTCTTTGGGCATTATGTTTCCCCAGAAAAGCAGTTTGATTGAAATTGGTCTTGAACACGTTCAATGATGCAAATTTGGCTAAATTAACCTAATAATTAATTATATCAATGAAATAAAAGTACAGTAACAAACACATTTTGAAAAATGTAAGAAGTAGACTGTAGGCATATTGTAGGCAAGTATGCACATGTTTGCGGTGAAAGTAAAGAGAATGTCAGGGCCGGTGAGGCATATATGAGGAGGCAAACAGAAATGTGAAGAGGACACATGGTGGTGACAGAGGAGAGATATGTGTGGGGGGGTGGTTGCTCTGGATTAATGCTGAACAATATATCAAAATCGAACCAAAATTGATCTGAATAAACGTGTTTTTACAAACCGCAACAATGCGATTTTGCAAGCCCAGGCAGTTAATGTCAGGGTTGCTGCGGGAAGACGCACGCGCAGACATGCTGGGTTGGCTGGAGACAGACGGTGAACAAGAGACTGGAGCACTGGGGATGCAGGCAGAAGAGAGGCAGCTGCAGTGACGGCTTCCATTCTTTGATTCTATTGGTCAACACTGCCACAGGTCAACAGACCCGCCCGTCCATGCTGGGGATATGAAGCTGACGGAGGTGTTGGATGGGGTGGGGCTGAGGGTTTGTGGGACTTGCAGTCCCCGCCCTCCGGGGGGTGTTTTGAATCATCAACGGCAGAGGCCAGTGCTGATTAGGGGAGGCCAAAACTGATAGGGTGGTTTGTTTGGGTTATCCATGTGGAAAAGCTGCGAATTTCCAGCTTAGTGTCCACACTGGTCTCCAGCCAACCATCTGTGCAGAGCTGTGACTTTCTGTGGTCTGCGGTTGATTGTCACAGTGTGAGCGCCAACCGCTCTGCCACTCCTTTATTCATCCCAGCAAGCCCAGTGGGGTTTTGAGGGGCTGTCACCCTTTTCTTCAATCTTTGATAAACCAGGACAATGCCTAATCCCATCAGCACAAGATCTGTTATCATGGTTCTGAATAGGTAGATGTCCTCGATGTCCTCCACGAAAAGAGCTGCAAGGCACTGTTCCAGAAGGACACCTTGATTTCTATTCAAAAAGATGGTGTCAATCGCGCTAAGAGACCAGTTGATCATGATTCAATGATTTCCTTACATCAGAGAGCAGGGATGGGAGAGTCTCTCAAGGGACAATAGACGAGACAAAGTCGAAAGCAGGAAAACAGGGAAGAGAATGTACATGAAAACTAGTACTAAAAAGACTTTTTCTTGCTTTTTTGTACCTTAGTCCAGGACACAGTGGGCTCTCCAGAGGCATTGGTCTGGAGTAGGACAGCCAGGCTCGACCCTGTGGTGCGATCAACCCTCCCTGAGGGATTCAGGCTAATGTCCAGGTCTGAAAGGTAAAAACCAGTAGTCTTTTTGTCAGTCATTTGGGTGACAGCGACTGTGTGCTTTTTAAAATGACTGACAGTATCTCACAAAGAACTTCAAGGGTCTGGGAGTCCAGCAAGCTGCTGTTGTCTGCTGGAGAGCAGTGGTACTCTCCTGAGTGAGAACGCTTCACCATGGTCAGGGTGTAGCTGTCCTCCACCATGACTTCCTGGTTCTAAACACACACACACACACACACACACAGTGTTAACTAGCGTAGAACCAATGAACCCTCTGTGATTAGTTCTTGCGAGACTCCACTTACTTTGAGGTGGATGATGTATCTGGAAGGTGGAGGGTTTCCATCAGCACTGCACCTCAGGGTCACATTGTCTCCCTCTTTTAAAGGGCCTGATGGTGTCACATGCAGCGTCACCTTTTGAGGGGGGTCTGAGAGGAGAAGAGAAGTTGACCTCACAGACACAATAATCGAATCTTAGATTCCCCTTTAATGCTGTATAAAAAATCATATAATAAGAACTAATACAGAATATGTTATAAATCTAGATTTTTGGTAGTTTTCCCTGAGGGATAAACCGATCTAATATTCAGATTCAGAATAAAAAACATTTTCTCGTATTCCAAAATCCAACATTTACTGGTCAGGAATGATGTGACATCATTCCACTTAGCTGGATGGTTACAACATCATATGACTATCTGCTTGCATCAGCCCTCATAGGGTTCAAAAACTTATTTCACTCAATGAAATGCAAATCAGTTTCTATCTTTTATTTAAAGTTATTTTTTCAATCTGTTACTGTTAAAATAAACCTACCATTAAAATGATACTGTTCTGAGACTTTTCATTTCTTTGTCATTCGACAAACTTACAAAATCAGCGAGGGGTCAAATAATTATTTCCTCTACTGTATTTCAAGAAGCATCACCAATGTAACATTTGGTGTTAAATGGGGTTGCTGTTACTTGTTAGTTTTGCCAAGTGTCTTTGGTCACCCAAAGAATGGGGAAAACTTTGTGACCCATATACTTATATTTTGACTGTTGATATTACACTAAAGCTTATGTATTCAGAAATGCACAAAAAACAATCCACATTTTCTGGGAATAAAGCTAGCTCTTTCTCCCTGAGCAGAAGGACTCACAGGTAATGAGGAAGCTGACAGGAGCAGATGTCAGATTGGAGGCCCTGCAGGTGAAATTAGCATCCACATCCCTCTTGCTGGCAGAATACCGAAGAATAGATGAAGTTGAGGAGAGGCCTGTCTCGTGGTGCTTATTTACAGACGTGATGATGATGACCTCTGCAACACACATGCACAAGATGTGAGTGAGGCATGTGAGGCTTCCACAGTTTCCAGTTAACACACTTCACTGACAAAACAAACCTTTCCCATCAGCAACCAGGACCTGGTCGTTTTTATACCATGTGATGTTGGCAGCAGGATTGGCTTCTTTGGCACTACATTCCCCAACCTAGACAAAGACACCACAAATAAGAGAATGTTGACACCATGAGCTGTAGCATGATGATCACACACTACTTAGAGAAGAGGGTTGGTCACAATAATCAGAATTTACCTGAGTCAGTTTGCCTGTGTCCAGCCGAGTGGGCCAATAAAGGATTTCCACTACAGAAGGTGGCTCTGGAGTAGACAGAATCTGTGTTTAGGTCTGGTGCTCTGAGCTGAAAGTATAGCTCTGCCACTGTATCCCTACTTACTGAGGACTTGTACATGAACCGGGTACTCAAATATATCATCTGCAGAGGCCCTCATGCAGGTGAATTTCCTCTGGTCACCCAGAGCCGCAGAAGAGATCAGAAGGCTGAAGTCCGGAGCAATGCTCACACGACCCTGGTACTCATCTGTAGCCATAACAGTGATGTTTGAATCCTTAATTTTTACCAAGTCTCCAGTGTTTCCTCCACTTTTGTCCTGGCAGATGAGACAAGAATGTGTTGCAAGAATATCCGTATTTTGGGTAACCACCATAATATTATCCCATATAATCTCCCCAGGAACTGGACACCATTTAATTATAAAATTTTGCCTCTTAATACACCTTACACTGACTCTTAACAGTATAAATGTTGTATGTTTTTGGACAAGAGCATAGGTTTGAGGCTGTCTTAACTGTGAACTGTGAGACTGCACAGCTATTACAGCACAGAAAGTGCTTCTGTCTTTTTTCTATAAAACACTAATTGAGGATAAAACTTTTTATTCCAGATGATGTTTTTATTTAGTCCAACTTTTCCTTATAGGCTAAAACAAATATAGCTAATAATTGTACTAGATTTCAATAGTATTGTGATGGCTTTCTTCAGTTAGTATGACTTGTTGGGGCAGTGGTGGCCTAGTGGTTAAGGAAGTGGTCCCATAATCAGAAGGTTGCCGGTTTGAATGTGCAGACAGATCTATTCAATTATTATTCTCTCCCTCATTTAACTTTAAAATATCAATGACTGTTCTATGTTTTATTAATATTTTAAGCTTCGGGAATTTAAAAGTGTGTAATCTCAATGAGGCTTGAACTGAAATTAAATCAACATTTTTATCATAAATGTCCCCAGTTAATTTCCCCAAATTGTACACAAACCACCCAATTCTTAGTCCGAGCAGCACATCTATTATCAGAAGGCAAAGATTAGGTGTGTTTGAAAACTTCCTTACATATTTCCACTTGGTGAAGATGAGGTTTGCTGGTTTTGGAGCTCCTCTGTTGCATGGGATCTTGATGATATCTCCATAATGAGCAACCAGTGTTTCCAAAGCCCATGCTGAAATTAAGAACCTTTATAAATCAGTAATGTATGTTTTACTGTTGTTTTAGCAAATGCTAGCTAGCAAATGCAGTGGTGGCCTAGCGGCTAAGGAAGCAGCCCTGAGCAAAGCACCATCCCCACACACTGCTCCCCGGTTGCCTTTCATTGCTGACCACTGCTCACACAACAGCAAGTCAAGGGTGATCTGATCAGTGTGTTCAACACATTTTGTTGTGATCTCATCAGCATATAAGTCTATACAGAGAGTGCAGAATTATTAGGAAATTGGAATTTTTGAGGAATAATTTTATTATTGAACAACAACCATGTTCTCAATGAACCCAAAAAACTCATTAATATCAAAGCTGAATGTTTTTGGAAGTAGTTTTTAGTGTTTTTATTTTTAGCTATTTTAGGGGGATATCTGTGTGTGCAGGTGACTATTACTGTGCATAATTATTAGGCAACTTAACAAAAAACAAATATATACCCATTTCAATTATTTCTTTTTACCAGTGAAACCAATAACATCTCCACATTCACAAATGTACATTTCTGACATTCAAAAACAAAACAAAAACAAATCAGCGACCAATATAGCCACCTTTCTTTGCAAGGACACTCAAAAGCCTGCCATCCATGGATTCTGTCGGTGTTTTGATCTGTTCACCATCAACATTGCGTGCAGCAGCAACCACAGCCTCCCAGACACTGTTCAGAGAGGTGTACTGTTTTCCCTCCTTGTAAATCTCACATTTGATGATGGACCACAGTTCTCAATGGGGTTCAGATCAGGTGAACAAGGCTGCTAGTTGTTTTGCAGCCTACCTGCATGTTCCAACTATGTTCCTTTAAACTGTTGTAAAATTGTGTTTATTTATTTGTTTTACAATCATTGATTTTGTTTGTTTTAGATATTTGCTTAAACATTGGTGTTGGCTAAGATATAGATAATTATTTTACATTTAAATAACAAATTGTTGTTATTTCTGTTCTCAATTTCTTTTTTTTTTTAATTTAACAAACACAATAAAAATTACCGACATTAGTATCATTAAATTACCAAATCGATAAGTAGTAGTAACACTGTTAAAGCCTTAACGATTTATTTTTCAAGGGAGGAGACAAAGTGGTATCGATAGACTGACAAGTGGTTAGAGATGCAAAGTGGGTCATTTATGAGGTTCGTAGTAGGAGAGGAATAATCGATTAATATGAAAAATTGTTAATAATCCATAACCAATTGTTATTTGTTAAATAGAGAAAGAAGAAAAAAGTGCTGGTGTTTGACTTATGGAAGATTAAAATCCCCGAAGAGGATTAGAAATGTATCAATGAGGGATGCACTGAGGAGAGAGTATCAGCAAAGAGTCAAAGGTGTCCAGGAGGACAATAGACAACAATTATCTGTAGATGCAAAAGACCCAAGGGTGTGAAGCAACAGGCTCTGGACCGCATGACCAACACCCCACCTCTCCCCCTTTAAATTAAAAGCTGCGGGAGCAGGACAGTTGTGGGAATTTATCCAGGAATTGGTTAATGCCTGAAAATCCAGGGAAAGTAAAGATGGAAATCTGCGCCAACCAGTTCCACTTGCTGGGGATAAAGACAACATAGAGGAGTAGATGAGGTTGCTATAGTTAACTATAGTTACCCTGCTTCTGTGATTAAAAAAGCACATCTGTATTCAATCCATAGTGAATGTGATGCAGATTTACCATTTTACATGACTGTCGTGTTAAAGACTAAATATGTTCACGGTGAAAAATGACCATCTGTTTTGATCATCTGTCTATTTTGCTTGAGAAGATCTGAAGACCACAGAGTCACAGGTTCAAATCCCACTTACTGCCACTGTGTCCTGAGCAAGACACTGAACTGTGAGTGTCTCCATGGGGACTGTCCATGTATCTACGACCTGTAAGTTGCTGCGGATAAGGGCATCTGATAAATGGCATTAGCATATGACCATTAGCAGAAGGGCCAAAAAAAAAACTCATTGGGAGTAACCATACCATAAAAAGGTAACCATACCATAAAAAGTAGGGCAGCTGTACCAAACAAAGGGTCTCGAGATTAAACAAGCACATTTTCAAACCATCTGCCACTTTTCAAACTGTGCTTGTACCAAACTGAGACCGTCATACACTTTATTTACGGTGGCCGGATGCAATCAGACCAAATGTGTGAAGTGTAGGATGTGAAAGCGAAGTGAAAGTGATTACACCACAGCACCCAGTGAAATGTGTCTTCTGCTTTTAATTTAACAACCTTGGTGAGCAGTGGGTAGCCATGACAGGAACCCGGGGAGCAGTGTGTGGGTACGGTACCTTGCTCAGGGGAACCATGGCGGGTCGTTATTTGATATGGCAACCTTACGAATACAGGTCTGTTTCCTTACCCGCTAGGCCAACCACTGCCCCTTTCAACTAGCAAAAATACGTCTAAATTGTATTTATACTTTGTATTCAATGTTACTGTTACTGTTTTTGTATTTAATGTTACTTGTATGGGTCAGAGAGTAACGTAATTTCAATTCTCTGCATGTCCTGTACATGTGGCAGAATTGACAATAAAGCTGACTTGACTTGACTAATGACTTAATTCTGGCAGCCGGTTAAGAACAGATTTCACTTGCTGGCACGTAAAAATATCCAAATTATCATTGAATGAAAAAGTGGGATTCAGGACGCAGGAGCAGCTCAGCTCATGGGGAGGGTGGAGTGGCTACTGATGCGCATGTAAAAAAAGGCAGGCGGGGGTCTCACTGCATAACAAAGGAGCAGTGGTGGGCCAGGCTGTGCATTACAATACAGGTCGCCTGCTGCTACTTCATTCTGAATTCTATTCGGTGTGAACACTGATTAAGATGATGTCATTCGTTTCTTGGTAGCGGAGTGAGAGAGAGAGAGTCCGTTTCCAACTGTTCAAAATTGAAGGTACAAATGAACTGTTTCTTGTTGTATTATAGGGTGGTAGTGAACCAGAAGACCCAGGTTACTACCATTGTGTCCCTGAGCAAGACACTTAACCCTAAGTTGCTCCAGGGAGACTGTCCCTGTAACTACTGATTGTAAGTCGCTCTGTATAAGGGCGTCTGATAAATGCTGTAAATGCAACAAAGGCTGCTGGTATTTTTACGAATTAATTGTAATAAATCAGTTACAACTGCATGCCCCTGCAAGTACAGTACAGGGAAAGAGTAAACGGAGTAGAAGTACAGTAAAAGTAGAGATTTAGCAGTGCAGAAGTAAGCAGTAAATAGTGACGGTCACCATACCTGGGCGCAGCAGCAGGGACACCAGGAGCCCCACGCAGGACACGGCGGCGCGCATCGTCCCGCCTCTCGCTCACTCCCGACTGAGGGGAGGTGCGGCGCGCTCCCTTCCTCACCTGCGGCGGCGGGAGCGCGCTGGCCCCGCCCCCGTCGCGGGGGCGCGCACTATGAAAACGGTCCTTTACTACAGAAACGCTGTGCCGTATTGCATCGGATGAAACGTTGCTGTACTGGCGGCCGTAGTTCTACATGATCATTTTTTGTAGGTTACTTCTGCCCGTACACTGGAATTTAAAAAAGAGGACAAAGAGCTTTTACATCTTCAGCCCGGTTCAAGTACTAAGCAACAGGCTGGTGATGGCAGGCGTCCACTTGGGCGTCTCCCTTTCACTTCTAATGGAAATGGAGCTGACTCGCTGTAGTGTGAGGAGTTTTTTTTGCATTTACGTACTTTCCAGGGTGGCTATTCCAAACGACGAAGGTACCGTTTTTTTAAAAGTTGGGCTTCTTTGGAGAGTTTACCATTGATAAACAGGCTAAAGCTGACTTTAATGTATATTTAAATTCGTGAAAGTGTGGGACGAGTGTGGGATGCTTAGACGTGGCTCCATATTGCTGCTGTTGCAAAGAAGTCCTGTAACTCCAGCAAATATAACGCACGAGTTTCCACGTTTAAAGTGGTGTCTGATAATGGTCATCTACAGAATCTACTGGCTGGTGCAAACAATATGCAACAAGAGAAATAAATATAGATAGCAATATATCGCGATATTTTACGTGGTGATATTGTATTGTAAACAGGGACATCAAATATCGATATTTTTGTACACAAATTTAGTCCACCGGGTGGTGCTGTTGAGCGTTTTCCTTAGTGAGGTAAGCAGAGATGAGACCTCCACTCCTGTAGATGGCGCTGTACAGCTGGGTACTTTGAATAACTGCCTGACAATTGCAAAACATGATAGACCGATAACAGCATCTTGTATTTCAGGTCTGTTTTTACATTTTCAATGAACTGAAGAATATGTAAAGTATCACAATATATTGTGATATAATCATAGCATGACAATTGTATCGTGACACGTATTGTATCGTGAGAGCTTTGGCAATACACACCCCTAAGAGAGACATTATCACAACATATAAATCATCCACTAGAAAACCCATGTAAACTGCTTTTAATGTACTGATGTTGTATAAGTTCAGCAAATTAATGCAATCCACAAAACACACACATACATACATTATGGACATTCTCAAATTACAGTTGATGTCAACTTCCTTCCAAAAGAAATATCATTTCATGAGAGTGGCAGCATATGCTGTGGCCTGGTTTCCAGTGGCAGTCATTTAATTCATTTCATTAAAGCTCTAGATTACATATACATACTAATGCATCTCAAAATGTTGAATGTTGTAGGAAAAAACCTTTAAAAACGTACATTGTAAAAACATCTTTTCACTGTTTATTTAAAGAGCTTATTTCTTAAAAAAGCATTAGTTAATTGGTCATTATTTAATATAACTTAATTGGTCATTGTATATTACAGGAATAAATTGCTGGTTTGGAATGTTTGGAAATAACAACTGAAGCATATCTTTTGACACACCTGAACAGAACAGAATAGAATAGAATAAAGCACTTTAGTAAAAACTGAGCGTCTTTACATGATGCAGACTAAGGCCACGGTACACAGAGTAGTTCAGAAAGGATGAAACCAACAAACCCTCATCTGCCTCTCCATCAATGCTGCTGATTCATTCATTATTATTGATCCTGTCTGATGCTTTGACGACAGATCATTTGAAGAATTAATTCTGATTTAAACTGATGAATGTTATATGACACCTGTTTCACTTGCAAGGGAAATGTGTGAGATCACAGATAATAAATACTATGATTAGTGACAGAACACTAGAGACCATGTTAAACATTTTCCATTTCAACCATCATATCTGGTCAGTCTAAGTAATAATTGGACACAATCACTTCCAAAAAGATCAGGTTTTTGTCCAGAAACTCTGCCAATTATTAAACCCTTGCAAATAATTTGCTATACCATGGGGTATACAAAGCCCATTGTATGCATTATGTTTTGGGCTAAATAAGGAATTACTGTTGTTGTTGTTGCTCAGCCAGATCTGTATAACTGTGATCATGTTCAATCCTGCTCCTGATATACAAATAGTCATGTATTCTCTTTTACATTGGGTTTAATTTCAAATACTATTAATTATGTCCAAAAGTGTGCCAATCTTCATAGTTCCTGTTTATATTCAAAAGATTCTAAAAAGCAAAATGCAGTTTTCAGTTCAGTGCAATTTCTTGGGTTTGTCAGGGCAGAAAAATTCACATTGGCAGAATGTAGAAAACTATTTCATTTCCTAACGATGAACTTTGCCTCACTTACCACTGGAGTGCTTGCCTTATTCTTGAATCCCTTTCATAATGCTCTCACACACATTCGTTTGAAAACCATCATTCTCTGAACACATTAATCAGCTTTTCCATTTTGAAGGCAGGCTTCGTCCCCTCTGTGGCGGCAGGACATCCAGTGCTTATACTTTGCTCGACTTTTCCGGATGGCAAACCGGCCAATGTCCACCATGAAAACCCAGGAGAGCAGGTACATAGCCACACCCCCACACTTTATAACAAACTTAGGCCGTGGAGAAATCAGCTCACAGTACAGCATGTTGCCCCCAACAACGATCCGCATGGTGACAAAGAGCAGCACGAAGAGGACGTCCACCAGGTCCCCAAGGCGGCTGTCGTAGCGGCCAGTCTGCCGCAGGAACCAGCGCGCCTGCAGCAGGGGGTTGGTGACCTCGCTGCCAAAAAGCACCGCGCAGGACTCAATGCCGGATTCCTCCAGGCTCAGGGTCAGCAGGATTCCCAGCATGCTCACCGTGTGGTGGGCCAGCATGACCAGCCCCTCGGTGCGGAAGTACACGCACCACGCCATGTCGAACAGGAAGTAGCCCAAGCTGATGACCAAGGCGGTGATCTGGAGCGGGGTGTTCCTTGTACCTAAAAAAAGATAACAAATCAGAACATAATGAGAAATGGGGATAAAATAATTTTTATTTTCTGCATGACATTTTCTTTCATTCAGTAACAAAATAAAACCATTTTCTGTAGATACTTGAAGACAATTTTGAAGACTTTTCTACAATATCAGATGAATCCGCCCTCATCCAGATACTTGTTCAGTCTCTAGTAGTCTCACGACTGGATTACTGTGACTCCTTTCTAGCTGGCCTACCTCTGAATGCCATCCGGCCTCTACAACTAATACAGAATGCAGCAGCATGACCTTCCCAAATTCTCCCACACCACCCCTCTGCTATGTTCCCTCCACTGGCTCCCAGTAGCTGCATGCATAAGGCTCAAAATACTGATTCTGGCCTACAAAGCCAAACATGGAGTAGCACCATCCTACCTCACAGCTCTTATTACACCTCACACTGCACCTCGTATTCTCCGAGCCTCCAGTACTGCTCGCCTGGTCCCTCCACCTCTGAAGGCATGAGGAAGACGCTCATCTAGACCTTTCTCTGTGTTGACATCTAGGTGGTGGAATGAATCTCCCCTCAAGGTCAGAACAGCACGGTCGCTGAGTATTTTCAAACGGCATCTTAAGACCTTCCTCTTTAGAAAATATTTAGACTAACTCTCATAGTCTGACTTATGCAAGAAAAACGACAACCGAGTGAATGAAATGATTGTATTCATGGTTGGAGGCCTAATGGACCAGAACTGATTACTTCATTGATGGTAACATGAAAGCACGTTGTACGTCACTGTGGAAAAGGGCGTCTGCCAAATACCATAAATGTAAGATGACTTTGTTAAGATCAGCCTTAATTCTTTCGGGGTAGCAGATCAGGAATAAATGAGTTATCTTACCTGGGTGTGTAAATGGCCAGGGACCATCTACATATCCAATGTAGGCAGTGATGCAGACGGCTAGAATTCCATGGAACAGGGTAACCAGACGACAGTTCCACTCGTAGCCATGGGAACTGTTGGCGTGGCAGAGGAGTGCGTACAGACTTACCCAGCCGGCGAGGCAGATGCCAGTGGAAACCGCCAGCAACATTGCTCTGCTACGTCCAGACGAAAAAAAAAGAAGAAGGAGGAATGAGAAGTTAACAAGGCCCTGTGTGCTCCGCTCCTACGCAACTGCAGACTGCAATGTCGGGACCAGCCTGGGCGTAGCTGAAGGACACGGTGGATTGGGAAATGGGTGGAGTGTCAAAACCAGTTCAAAAGTAACTGGGTCATATATAAAATTTATATATGTTTCACAGTGTTGTCATGGATCTCGGACCTGTGTTACAATTCTGGAACACGACTGGTAAACAGTTTCCATTGTCTCCATTTGCCAAATGCCACTTACTAGTAAATATGTGTTTTTTTTATATTTTATTAAAATGGTCCACTGTTCATGTCCATAAGGTCACGTGGTTCAGTCACAGATCTGACCTGATACCATAGATCTGGTATCCTGCGTGCACTTGGAAGCTGCCGGGATGGGATCGTTCGGGAAGAACAAACATGTTCCGATCGTCCCGATCCCTTTAAACTGGCCTTCACTGTAAAGTGCTGGGCGTGGCGAGGAGGGCCAGCAGCAGGGATGAAGGGCAACAGACGGAGGCTGATGGATGTCGGGACAGGGGGAAAAGTGATGTCTGACCTGGGCGTAGGGAGCTAGAGTGGCGAGAGTGTCAGCGCATTCTCGTTTTTTTTTTTTTTAAAAAAACCATCCGGGTATCGCCACAGTCGACCATAACAATAAAACACGTTTTTTTTTTTTACTCACCACAGGCTTACGTCTGTGGAGCCAATATTCGTTGCCCCGGATCCCCGCAGTCCTTCATCATTTTATTAGAGCCCTCCGCGCCGGATACACACACGTCTCCAGACTGCTCGCACTTTACTCCACAGACAGGGTACGCCAAGGTGCAGATGCCTCTTCGTCTCCAAGACAGCGACTGTAAGGGGGAAATGTTTTTGAGTGCTGCCACTTAGCGGCAGGTTGAGCGCACTGCACGTCTTACAGGAGACTCACTACAGGATAAATCTGTCAAAGGAGCTCACCGCAACTCTCTCACATGTTAATTCTCACACAATGCATTCCGTTGCAATAATGATATTAGCAATTTTTACTTGAATAGACTTGAGAGTATAACAGCATTAGTATACCAATTTACATCCAATGGCATGCAACCAAAGGCACTTTCTCACGTTTTTTTCAGAACTGATTAATTTTTTAAGACCACAAAAGCTGTGTTCATTTCAACATTTCCTCTGGGTGCTCCTGATCTGCACTTTAAAAATGTTATTAAAATGAATGAAAAAGTGACAGACAGAAGATGCATCATCCTTCACTTTCTGTCTGCATCTTTAAACAGGGAGTGTTAGGATGGAATTTGCATCCATGTCATAAGCCTAACAAACACAAATATAAAAAAACGGAAAAAAAAAAAAAAACTGCAGTTTTAATTGTGGACTGTTACTGTATATGGTTAGTACTGGATGTGCATGTTGTCCATTCAACATAGTGCATCTGGAAAACATTAACAGCGCATCACTTTTTCCACGTTACTGTCTTATTCCAAAATTGATTCAATTTATTTTTCTCAGAATTCTACACACAACACCCCATAATGTCAACATGAAAAATGTTTACATGACAAATTGGCAAATTTATTTAGTATTACACAAGTAGTCACAGCCTTTGGCGTGAAGCTCAAAATTGTGCTCAGCTGTATCCTGTTTCCCCTGATCATCCTTGAGATGTTTCCGCAGCTTAATTGAGGCCACTTGTATATATAAAAAAAATATATAGTTTCACTATTGAGGTCAATAACAGTTGCAAAAGCATATCATACTGTGTATGACCATGTACATAAAAAAAATTTATATAAAAGGTCCCAGTTGACAGTTCATATTAGAGCACAAACCAAGCATGAAGTCAGAGGAATTGTCTGTAGACCTCCGAAACAGGATTGTCTCAAGGCACAAATCTGGGGAAGGTTACAGAAACATTTCTGCTGCTTTGAAGGTCCCAATGCGCAGAGTGGGCTCAACCATCTGTAAGTGGAAGATTCAAACCACCAACCTCTTCCTAGAGCTGACAGGCCACCTTAACGGAGCAAAAGGGGGAGTCAGGGAGGTGACCAAGAACCCAATGGTCAGAGGTCCTCTGTGTACAAAGGAGAGCCTTCTAGAATGAACAGTGTATGGTAGGCTGCCTGGAGTTTGCCAAAAGACACCCAAAAGACTCTCAGACCACAAGAAACAAATTTCTGTGGTCTGATGAGACAAAGATAAAACTTTTTGGTATGAATGCATCACATTTGGAGGAAACCAGGCACCACTCACCAGGTCAGTACGATCCCTACAGTAAAGCATGGTGGTGGCAGCATCATGCTGTGGGATGTTTTTCCAGCTGTAGGAACTGGGAGACTAGTCAGGATAAAGGGAAAGATGACTGCAGCAATGTACAGAGATATCCTGGATGAAAACCTGCACCAGAGTGCTCTTGAAGTCTGACTTGGGAGATGGAGCAAAGAAGAATGGGCCAAACTGGCCAAGAATAGGTATGCCAAGCTTGTGGAATCTTATTTAAACCATTTTGGAATAAGGCTGTAACATAACATAAAAAGTGGAAAAAGCTATTTGCTGTGAATAATTTCCAGATACACTGTAAATAAGGATTGACTGAATTTGCTAGTTTAACGGCAACACAACCCAGCAACTAGGATTCAAGCAGTTGAGAAAAGATTTTTATTTGAAAATTATTACTTCATTTTTCACCAGTCTTTGTGTCCTTTACATAGAAAAAAGTAAACAATGAATTGTTAAGGCACTTATGTCACAAAATGGCTGTAATATGAGATTTTATATAACTTTCCATTTGCTTGAATGAAACAATCAACACTTACCACACACAAAAAAAAGAAAGAGACAAATTAGCAACAAATGAATTGGAAGTTTAGTGGCATATAGCAAAATGGTCTGAAAAGCGTACAAATGCAGTGACGAAGTGAAATGCAGGACAGTATGGCAGTCTTGAAATGGGTGCCATGGTGACTGCCCGTCAGGCCTGATCAACCCACTGAGTGCTAAAAGAAAGAAACTTAGTGTGTTCAATAATTGGACACTTTGGTATCACACACATCACAATATATTGTGTAAGGCTCATTGACCAAAAGAATATTACACTTTTGGTCTGTACATGGTCCACATGGCTTTACCAGTATTTAAAAAAATGACAATAAATGTGACAAAAGTAATACACAA
Source organism: Denticeps clupeoides (assembly GCF_900700375.1). Classification (NCBI taxonomy): domain Eukaryota; kingdom Metazoa; phylum Chordata; class Actinopteri; order Clupeiformes; family Denticipitidae; genus Denticeps; species Denticeps clupeoides. Next base: position 17,524,226 of record NC_041708.1, read on the forward strand.
ACTTAACCCTTACAGGTACATGTAGGTTGAAGGCAAAGCGTAGATGTGCTGCATAGCACTGAAAGGCACAGTAATGATCTCTACATATTTAATATATATATAAAAAAAACAACATGAACACGAGTCAATAAAATTTAAACCTGGCTTCCCTGACTCTTACTGAAATTTGACATCTCAGAACTTGCTAGGACTATCGTTTGGACAGCATGAAAATGAATCACTGACTGACCACGTCAATAGCGAACTTAACTTGAACATTTATTTCAGCGCAGAATAAATAAGATCACTGTGAGGTTCATTAAAAATACTGAGGCAACCTGAACAGTGCACAGGTTCCTTCATCCCTTCCACTCATCTCAAACGTTTACCATACTGGGATCCATTCTTCCAGTTACATCATTTCACAGTGTGTAGAAAAAGCTACACTAAAGAACCGTATGCTTAGAAATCCGAGGAGAGGTCATCCGATTTGCCTACAGACAGCTCTACCTAACCATGACAGCTGAGAAAAGGCAAACCAAGGCAGGCCGTCCGTCAATCACTGCTCAGTGAGGCACTAAACCTGAGGAGTCCTGCTGCTCACACAGTCCCAGGAGAAAACAGCACCACCCTCCTTTATGTCTCCTCATCCCACAGACAGAGCTGCTTATGGGGGACGTAGTAGCTGAAGCGGTAGCCCTTGCTGCAGCTCTTGATCCCGCACTTGTAGGGGCTACTGCGGCCGGTGGTGTCGCGGTTACGGCAGTACTTCAGCAGGCAGGGGTACCACTCCAACCGCAGGGCGTATCGGCAGGAGCAGGGCTGCCACAGGTCCCGGGTAGATCGACAGGTCTGTAGCCCCATCACGTCTTCCGGCTGGGGCAGGATCTCAAACATGGAACCTTCCACACCTGCAGAACAGTGGTACATGGAATATTAGCCAGAAAAAAAACACAAAAAAAAAACCAGCCAGCCCTGCCAGGCTTTTTAGTTTTGTGCCCGGCCGTTGTAACAGGACACTCGCCTCGCTCCAGCCAGTGTTTCAGGTCCACTTGACGTGTGTAGATTGCCTCTGTGGCGACGCTGCACATATTGCGAATATGTGAGCTGAGCTGCCACACCCTTGTCAGGTTGACTGCCACGTTCATGCTGAGCTCCTCCACGCCGCGTCTCTCCTCCGCTGAGCGGATGGCATGGGGGTTTTTCTGGAAGAGAGCAGAAGCGTGGAAACTCTGTTAAAAACCTCCTGCAGTACAACTTATATTATGTAAGTACAACTTACTTATGAATAAGTATTATAGATATTTCTATGTATAAATATTATAGAATAATACTTATATACAGCTACAGGTGCTCCACAAATGACAAAAACCTTGCGTGCTGCAAGTTCATTGATTTAAATTATTTGGTGTACAATATTGCTCAATATTATTTTGGATTTTCTGTGCAATAATAGTTTACTTTGTCCATATTATTATTCATAACAGAATGAATGAAATACATACACACAATGATCCTGAAACCTGCTAGACAATTTACTCACTGACAAATGCACTATTCTTACTTTATTTACAGACAGTGTGGGGTGAGCAGTGAGATCAAGTTCAGAAGTCCGAGACTGACCTGTCGCAGACGGGCCATGGACTCGCTGGGGATGATCTCGTTGTGGTTCAGATGAGTGATGAAGCACAGGGCTTGGTATTGGCTCTGACCCCTCTCAGGCTCGCCCAGAATTAGTGCCCTGAAGACCTTCAGATCCTACAAGGAAATGGATGGTCAGTCATGTGAGGTTCCTTCAGGCCCTTCCCACCATTCAACAGCAATACACAAACCACACCCCCTTCCTCAGATGAATCTGAGCTTCACAGCATCCTCAATTACAGGCAATGACTGGTGTGCAAAAATTATACATTAGATAGGGTCAGCTGGAAAGTTCTATTTGCTTCCTTACATAAATTTGGTTTTGGACACTCTTGCATTAACTGGTTAGAAATATTATATAGGTCTCCAACAGCATGTGTCGGGACAAATGACCAGACGTCCTCAGCTTTTATCTCAAGATCTTCTATCTCCGCTCTCCCCCTCACTGTTTGAAATGTTTAATGAACTGCTAACAGCTGCTATTAGATTTCACAAAAAGGTATTAAATACAGGATGTGGAACAGCCTTTATGTGGTTGATGTGTTAATTTTTTTTCTCCAGCATTCGCAAACCAGTCTCACTAATTATATTAATAAACTCTTTTTCTCAAGAGTATCGGACCACAGAAATCTGCTTCCATCCCACTACAATTTAGAAGTATAAAATTGAGATTGAAATCTCTACCCATATCACTCATTAGAAGGGTCACCTCAATAAATCAGGAGTGGTAGTAGCCTAGTGGGTAACACACTCGCCTATGAACCAGAAGACCCAGGTTCAAATCCTGCTTACTACCATTGTGTCCCTGAGCAAGACACTTAACCCTGAGTGTGTCCAGGGGGACTGTCCCTGTAACTACTGATTGTAAGTCGCTCTGGATAAGGGCGTCTGATAAATGCTGTAAATGTAAAAATGATGGTTTTACCAAGAATTAAGTATTTATTTGCAATGATTGCAAGCAAACCATCATTTGACTGGTTTAGATCTATACACTCCACATTTGTACAATTATACATTTGTAAATTCCTCTGGAAAGATAAACTACCATGTATTTGTCGAAAAACGCAGCAATCCCATCAGTATCAACTCGTCTCGGACAACATGGTGGGAGTTTCTAAAATATGACTGGGTCGTCACTTATAACATGCAAACATACACCCATCTGGAGCAAGCCAGATATACTACAAAACAATTATTTGAGAAACTTCTCACACTGTCAAGACGACCTGACAATTACAGACATTTTTTTTACCAGTGTAATTTGTAAATATTATGTTTACCACTATTTTATTTGTTTTTCTTATTTCCTTAACTGTCTTAACTGTATAGTTGACTGCACCTTAAACTGTATTGTTACTTCTCAAGGAACAACGACAGATACACATACACACCTTCAGGTGTCAATTGTTTTACTGACAGGCCAGTGGAAAAAAAACAAAAAAAATTAACAGTGGCTTTGAAGTAAACCAGAGTTGGCAAGCTCAGGTTTACTGGTTATGTGTGACTCCAGCTAACAGGAAGTTTGACTCAAAACTGGGTGCAAGGTTAATCTGAAGAGGATCTGTTTGTACGTTATTCAGGGTTGCTGTAGCAATGAATGACACAGCCCCTAAAAGGGAATAATGTGGCCAATTTTTTTTTTACCTTTTTTGTTAATTTTACCACTACTTTTAAACATCAACTTCAATAAAATTACAAAATGTAAATTTTCCTGTTTGTAACACAACTAATGTCACTCTTGACAACAGTCTTGTAAAGGAATGTCACAGTCTGACACTGACGTCTATTAAAAGGATCATAAGATGGGTAACGATCACAGAAAAAGACATATTCTGTATGTGTGGACATATTTCTATATTGTAGTTATGAACAAAATCAAGATCTTGATGTCTGACTTAGTTTTATACACAAAAGTGTTGATATTCTATATACAGTGCAGGGGTCATATCAATCTGTGGGACAGGGATGCTCCAGAATGGATGTCTGCATGAGCAGAGGCGGTCATGTTCTTTCTTTTTGGTTACTCAGCTAATAGGAACAAAAAAAATTAAATTTTATAGAACAAACAATTATTACCAAAAAGATTACAGTTGGGTAAAACAACCATAACAAGGTGACTTTTTCTGCCAGCCCAGTGGCTCTATGTTAGTCCCCTCTGAAGATGTCATCTGGTCACCAGAACCGGTCAACATCAACTGTTCTGACGAACCTTCACCTGACTGGCAGCCAACATCTGTTAGTACCTGGTAAAAGATCTGGAGGAAAATAGTCGCGGAAAACGCTGCCACTGGGTTCTGGCACCAGCATGAACAGGAACTGGGGACATGGCAGTTTTTTGCTAATGTCGTTAAGTCTAGTATGCTAACATTTAGATTTTTATTATGATTTTTTATTTTTTTTGCTTTAATATAGGTCCCCTAATACTGTATCTAAAGTCTCTTTCCAAAATTCATCCACGGTGCAGAATTACAGCCACTTTTAGCCAGTCACACAATGCGATTTCCCCAGGACGCGCTGCTTTGGTCGGTCACTTAAAGAAGGAGGAAAGAGGCGGGACGAGGAGGAGAGCGGCCTAAAGAAGTGAGTGGCCATTCGCGGAAATGACATCAACATCATTCACCAAACAGGACGTCGTGTCTGCGTTTTAACAGAAAAAAATGTATTTGTCATTTCTCAGTTAAGACAACTAATATATTTATGTTTGCTACAGAAAGAACAAAAAGCACAGTTGTTAAGGAATTGTTGGAAAGGAAAGGAATTGTTGAACATTTTTACAGTTTTGGATACTTTGATTTTATTTTCTATTTTTTATTGTGATGTTTAAGCTGGACCATACAATTCAGAATTTGAATTGTGCTTGAAATGTTTTATGGGGTGGTCTGACTGCAGCTTGTACATCTATATGGCCTAAAAGTTAAATAAAAACAAGTGATGTATTGGATTTATGACTAGTCCTTTTTTACATCAAGTAATTGAAAGTTACTAAGAAAATTCTAAATTCTAATTTTTTTATTTGTTTTAGTGAAGTAGATTTTTAGATGGGTACTTTTACTTGAGTAGAATTTAAGCTAAGTAAAAATACTTTTCAGTACTTTTTCCACCTCTGCAGCAGTGTTGCAGCCTCCTAACTGAAATGAGTTCACAGAACAGACCACGTTGATTATATCCTTGCAGCTCCAAATTAAGCTTACTGAGAATTTCAGTAAGATCTATCAGGAAAGCTAAATCCAAAAGTTTGTTCTGTGTCTCTGCATATTCATAGTGGAAGCTTTCAGGAAATATTTTATTCCAGGCAGCACTAGTGCAGCAAACCACTGCACCTCTGATAAACACACAAAGCTGTGCCACACTCATAAGATCAGTCAACTCCTCAAAACTGAAGAGAAACTCTCCCATGTTGTCAAGATAACAGCATATCAATCCATGATCTCTGTTTTATTTTATAGCCAGTGAACAGTGCACCTGCACCCTCTACAAATGCTTCTTTAACAACTTCAGTCCATGAAAAATGTCCCATTGGAAACGGAGATTCTCTGCATGCTTCACCAGAGATTCCTCCACTAGCCTGTGACAACCTGAAACCACAAACGCCAGAAAAATGCCTGGTTCAGACGTCCGTGGAGTCAGGTGAACACAGACTGAACACGGACCTTTTCTGCTCATCGGAGAAAACCACTTTTAGACCGAGCACTGCACACGCCGCACTCGCCACTGTGGTTTGCGTGGTTTTCTTAACTCCCAGTAAGACGATAATATCATTCTGTAGGTCTCTGGACATGAAGACATGTGCAGCGCGGAACTCCTACACGGAGCGGCGCTGTACTCGGATCAGGCCGCTACAGTCATTACCGGCACTACCGGAGAATTTTTATGCCACCACCAGAAAGCCACAAAGCAACGTCATTATGATATAATGGATTACGTACACCGATGCTGAATTGTCCACGTCTGCATCACAATGAATCAATTATACGAGATTCGTTTCAACACCCTTAATGTGGTGAGAGTAAGAAATGATGTGACGTTTGGATAAAACCCTGTGAAAAGTAATACAAATATTGGGCTCTCCACCTTCCATGGAAGAACAGAAGTTAGAGTTTTCTAAATCTTGTATATCCGATGTTCTGAACTGCCGTCTTCAACCTTGGAGCCGCAAGCCTCCCCTGCATTAGAGCTGTAATAGAGTTTAAAATAGAATCTGAGGCATCTCTCTTTGCAAAAAATTAAAACAAATCACCTGACGCCATAGCCGAAATGTTCTAATCAAATTAACATTAATAAAAAAAAAAAAAAAGAAACATTTAAAAAAATTTCCAACTTGCAAAACACTACACTAATAACCTAAACAAATTTACATGCAGTGAAGTATGTGGAAAGCAATAGGTACTACGTACCGGACGTTTGTATTTGCTGACCGCTCATTTCGACCAGATCACGATTTACAGCTCTACCCAGCGCTTTCCGACACACGGCAGTAGCACGGCAGGAATGTTAAAACTGAAGTGAGACTGAGCAGACAGTAACCAGTCCCAGTTTAGTCAGTTGGTAAACCTCGCGACAATTAAATAAAAATGTTGTTGCTGTACTCATAATATAAATCGCATAATTTTGAATTCATGTAAATCGCATGCTCTGACTTTGTAAATGCAATTCTTTATTTTGCAGCCCTAGTCCAGATATTGTGAAACCAGAGAATTGTGTACCCACAATCCAAATCCTGATCCCAAAAATGACCCGCGATACTAGTCATTTCCCTTGAATACTTTTTATCCAGACTTCCTGACTAAACCCTCCTACACAGCGTTGGTGTCCAGAGCCCAGGCTGAGCTCAGACACTGAGCTCTGCAGCTCATTCAGCACAGCACAGGCTTGAAACGTGAACCTCGCGCTCCACATTCCCTCAATAAAGAAATGAAGGCCACGCCAAACTGTGACATACCTGGGCCCACTTTGTTTTAACCTGCTGCCGCTGACTCTGTATCTGCTCAGCAGGAGAAGAGATGCACAGTTGGAAACATGCTGGCCTTTAGTGTGGGAAAGGGGAAGCTCTCCATTATCAGCTGCTTACAAAAGGCAAACATCTGCTGACGTCCTGAACGGAGTAGAACCTCAGCCAGTGAGAGAGAGGCCAAGCACTGATCCACAGGGAGCGAGCCTGCAGACCAGACAATGGAGGGATAAGACTCGAACAGCTCACACACAATCATGCACCATTCACCCCCCCAAAAGGCTAAACCACTACTGCCGCGCAACGCTAAAGGCTACGAAGGCGAGTTGAACCATGTACACTTTCCCAGTGGACCCAACAGACACAAAGATCAAACAGAACCAACAAGCCGACAGGAAGGAACCTTTCATCGAAGCTGCAGACGTCCTGAATCGCACCAGTTTCTGCTGCCACTCACTCACTCCTTACAAAAAGGGATATTCTGTGTGCACACACACGCACAACAAGTTACAGCAAGTGACAAACTACCCAAAAGTAAAAGAAGCCCCACACGGCCTCTCAGGTGCAAACACGTTTGTGCAGGAGCTCCTCGGCAATAAACCTGGAGCTCACTTCCTGTTCACATGACCCTATCAGGCCTCCAAAGCTACAGAACAAGAACAAATGTACATTAAATATACAACATTAATGCTGATTATTATTTTTTTTGCTCCTGTCCATTCCAACGGCCAAGGTTATCTATTCAGGTTTCTATGTGCTTGTCCACGGTTACAGAGAGATGAATGAAAACTGTTGACCTGGGCGGCTGCCAAGCAGGACATAGATATTCCGTCAGGGTGGCAGGAATAAAAACCAACCCCTGCACTCAGTCCTGGAGTGTGGAAAC